>NW_027361730.1:7268333-7904166 GCF_039654945.1 Dendrobates tinctorius | reverse complement strand
GACACTCAGAAAAAAGTCATTTATTTGAAATAATGATACCGAAGACTCCTTTAATATTCTAAATTAAACCATACTTACGACTTCACCTAACTCCTGCAAAGCCCTCGATCTCCTGTATTAAAATTAAAATAAAATTAAAATAAAAAAAAATACCATACCTGTCCGTCATTCCGTACCAAACTGTAATCCATATCTGGGGGATATACAGTTTTCAACCTGGACAGTGCCAAGTTGCCACTGCCCCGGCTGAATACCACTGGTGAATGAGCTGCTTGCAGTGCAGCTTCAGTGACTAGCGGTGACATCACTGAAGCTGCGCTCCCTCACAGCCTGAATCACGGTGACTTATTGACCGTGGGAAAATGCCAGTGATGAGGTGACCGGAGTCCAAGCTCAGTGTCTTCACAGCAGATCACCATGAGAAATTCTATATACAGTGGGGAAAAAAAGTATTTAGTCAGTCAGCAATAGTGCAAGTTCCACCACTTAAAAAGATGAGAGGCGTCTGTAATTTACATCATAGGTAGACCTCAACTATGGGAGACAAACTGAGAAAAAAAAATCCAGAAAATCACATTGTCTGTTTTTTTTTTCATTTTATTTGCATATTATGGTGGAAAATAAGTATTTGGTCAGAAACAAAATTTCATCTCAATACTTTGTGATATATCCTTTGTTGGCAATGACAGAGGTCAAACGTTTTCTGTAAGTCTTCACAAGGTTGCCACACACTGTTGTTGGTATGTTGGCCCATTCCTCCATGCAGATCTCCTCTAGAGCAGTGATGTTTTTGGCTTTTCGCTTGGCAACACGGACTTTCAACTCCCTCCAAAGGTTTTCTATAGGGTTGAGATCTGGAGACTGGCTAGGCCACTCCAGGACCTTGAAATGCTTCTTACGAAGCCACTCCTTCGTTGTCCTTGCGGTGTGCTTTGGATCATTGTCATGTTGAAAGACCCAGCCACGTTTCATCTTCAATGCCCTTGCTGATGGAAGGAGGTTTGCACTCAAAATCTCACGATACATGGCCCCATTCATTCTTTCATGTACCCGGATCAGTCGTCCTGGCCCCTTTGCAGAGAAACAGCCCCAAAGCATGATGTTTCCACCACCATGCTTTACAGTAGGTATGGTGTTTGATGGATGCAACTCAGTATTCTTTTTCCTCCAAACACGACAAGTTGTGTTTCTACCAAACAGTTCCAGTTTGGTTTCATCAGACCATAGGACATTCTCCCAAAACTCCTCTGGATCATCCAAATGCTCTCTAGCAAACTTCAGACGGGCCCAGACATGTACAGGCTTACAGGCTTAAGCAGTGGGACACGTCTGGCACTGCAGGATCTGAGTCCATGGTGGCGTAGTGTGTTACTTATGGTAGGCCTTGTTACATTGGTCCCAGCTCTCTGCAGTTCATTCACTAGGTCCCCCCGCATGGTTCTGGGATTTTTGCTCACCGTTCTTGTGATCATTCTGACCCCACGGGGTGGGATTTTGCGTGGAGCACCAGATCGAGGGAGATTATCAGTGGTCTTGTATGTCTTCCATTTTCTAATTATTGCTCCCACAGTTGATTTCTTCACTCCAAGCTGGTTGGCTATTGCAGATTCAGTCTTCCCAGCCTGGTGCAGGGCTACAATTTTGTTTCTGGTGTCCTTTGACAGCTCTTTGGTCTTCACCATAGTGGAGTTTGGAGTCAGACTGTTTGAGGGTGTGCACAGGTGTCTTTTTATACTGATAACAAGTTTAAACAGGTGCCATTACTACAGGTAATGAGTGGAGGAAAGAGGAGACTCTTAAAGAAGAAGTTACAGGTCTGTGAGAGCCAGAAATCTTGATTGCTTGTTTCTGACCAAATACTTATTTTCCACCATAATATGCAAATAAAATGAAAAAAAAACAGACAATGTGATTTTCTGGATTTTTTTTTCTCAGTTTGTCTCCCATAGTTGAGGTCTACCTATGATGTAAATTACAGACGCCTCTCATCTTTTTAAGTGGTGGAACTTGCACTATTGCTGACTGACTAAATACTTTTTTTCCCCACTGTATATGCATTCGATGTGTATATATCTATTCTATTCTAACCTGTCAGTATGATTTTACATGCAGCACAAGAATTGCTGGCTTTTCAAAGGACACCGGTGCATACAAATCAGACAGCACTTCCATGGTGCGAGTGCTGTGCATTTTTTTCTCTCATCCATTGACTTGCTTTGGCGAGTCTCATCTGAAATACGCAGCAAATCACAGCATGCTGCAATTTTTTTCTCAGTCTGATTTCAGCGGAGAAAAAAAATCGCAGTTGAGATGTCACCTATTGAATAACAGTGGTCAGAGTGCAATCCGATTTTTTATCGGATTGCACTTGTCCGTTTTTCATGCAAATAAGTGTGAGCCCTTAACCTGAGAATTGAGAATTTTGAGAATGTATGATCAGTCCTTGAGGAGAAAGAAGCAGATTTCTGTGATAAGATATATTACAAAGTTTCGTATTTTCATGAGTACTGTTGATTTATGAAGTAAAAATGTAAACAACTGTTACTCTTTAAGATTTCATTTTAGGTGTCGTTGTTTTCTACAATTGGTTCCTCAGCTACTTCCAGGTCCACAAAACTCCAGATAACTTTTATAATGCAATCTGAACAATATTAATGGCAGTTACAACAATTTTCTCTAATATTCTTTTTCTCTTTTAGCACCATATGCTGTGTTTGAAAGTGACTCATGCCCAACAGAAGGTGTAGGACCTTAGGATCTTATTACGGCTTTTCAATATACCAGTCCTCCCACACTGAAAGTCATGTCATCATTTTTAATTGCAAATATATGACATCAGTAACAAAACAAATACCTGTCGGCATAAAAAAAATTTGAATAAGCAGTAAAAAAAAAAGATAATAGCCAGTTGAAAGCATAATTTTGCAATGTTTGCTACTGTTCTTACTGACACTATTAATATTATGCAAATGTCACTTGAGATGCTCCTGAAAATATACATTATTTCATGAGATAAATGAAGACAAACTGCATTTAATGGATGGTAGTGTAAAGGGGTTAAGTAAAAATGTTTCTTGTATTTATTACTCTTTGCTAACTTGTATTGCTACGTATGTACATGTATTAACGCATGTATGACATGGTACTGCTACCCCTTCTGGGTATTACGTTTTACTGTATTATTTCGTCTACTTACACATAGTTGTGATAATGTTTACAGCATTTCATGGTTTGACATTTACAGTATAGGGAAAGTGTAGTAGTCTGTTTTGGACACTAGAGGGGGGCATTCTAGTATATAGAATTCGTAGTAGGATAGGGTTAAGTGTAGGAGGGGCTGCCCGGAGTTAAGGATAAAGAAGAATGGAAGTTAGTTCAGACGGCGCCAGGGTGCCCAAAGTGTCCACATGGGCTATAGGCCCAGGACGACTCGGCAGCCATGCAATGTTAAGCAGTGACAGCCCACATTATCCACGGCCACTGGACATCATTGCAGTGGGCCAGTACAGTAGAGAGAGGTTGTGGCAACTCATAGCCTGAGCGGATGCCTTTAATGTGGGAATCGGTTGGAGTGAGGAACAGAAAGAATTTGAAGCTTCACAGGGAACGGTACAGATGGTTCAGATGCTGTTCCAGAGGCAACCAAACCAGGTGGTTGATGATTTACAGTCTGGGGCAAAATAGGCAGAAGGAATTGTCATTATGGCAAGGTTAGGCCAGGAAGAAATTGGGAAGCAGTCTAAGGCCTGTCTCACACATCAGTTTTTTGCTTCAGTTAAAATCCGCTCAAATGGCGGACAACGGATCCGTTCTTGGACTGATGACAACATTTGTCACTGGACAGTTATTTTAACGGATCTGTTGAAGGAAGAATTTTAAAGGAACCGCTGCCTGGGGAGGAGAGAGAGAGAGAAAGAGAGAGAGAGAGAATTTTTTTCGCCGCCAGAACAGAGTTTAGGGTTAAATTTCCGAGCGAGGCAAATCCTCCGTGCATGCGCAATGTCAAATGCGGATCTGGCCTCCGAAAAAACGTTGCATGGTCCGTTCAGGCATGTCAGCGGACTCCAAAGTTTTGGCGGATCCGCAAAAAAACGGATCGAACGGATAGCCATCCGTCAAGATCCGCCGGTAATGCAACTCAATGGGAAAAAATTGGATCCGCCAAGCAAAATGGCGGATCTGTTTTTTTTGCACAACGGCGGATTTTGACGGATTTAAAAAAACTGATGTGTGAAACAGGCCTAACACAGACTGGTCCAGACGTGTGCTGTATGGAAGCTTCAGCAAAGTAGGGAAAGCTAAGGAAGCAAGCAAAGTTGAATGTGTATCCTACGATGTGCCAACTGTGGATATAATGTGTGAAGTTATCAGTAAAGAAACCGTTCAAGTTACTCTGGACTGTGTCTCAATTACTGGGAGTCACCTCGGAGATGGGCCATCGCCACTTGGGAAGTGCCTAGGGGGACCCAAATCTAGAGATGCAGGTATGCTGAAGAGTGAAATGCAATTGTCTGTGAGGGAAGGCCGGGACACTGATGCTTTAGTGTCTCTGGCCACGACTATAGTCCTGGCCTCCCCTTACAGTATCTCCAAGTAGAAGGATGGCAAAATAATGATGTGATACGGTATTTTATATTCCTTAATATTGAAATTGCAACACCAAGAAGGAAATGTTGTGGAATGAAATGTAAATTAAATTATATGGATAAAAATCACAGGATCGATAGACGTTGTAATGATATGAAAATGATGAATAAAAGTAAACACAATTTTTGAATAATTTTGATTTATTCAGTATTAAGTATTAATGCTACATACTGAAATAAATGCACTTATGTGCCTTGATATGCTATCTCTGAGATTATTAGTGGTGGCTTGAGGGATGTTCTATCATGTTGAATGCACTTAGGCAAGTCATCAAGATCTGCTGCTGGCAGCTCTCTTTGCAATTGCTGACCAATGAAGTCCCAGATGTGCTCAATTGGGCACTGAAAACATCTGGACACACTGCAGGCAACATTAGCATGTTTAGACCACACATTGTCATTTTGAAAAATGGCTCCTCAGATTCTTTGAAGAAATGGCGCACCATTAGTTTCATGATTGATCCATTGTGTACTGGAAGTGAAATTAGATTTTAGTAAGTGTAAGACATCAAATAATGTCAGATGGCATTTGGATGACACTTGTTTATGAGTCAGATAACCGGCTATAGGTGTCCCATTGACCTCACGCCACAACTCTCAAAGGCTATCTTGGTGCAGAACCAGACTACAAGGAAGTCTGGAATGGAGGTCCATCCTCTTAGCAAATGACTACTGCCTTTGATTTCAACTCAATTTTAACCGAAGCTTCCATGCATCATTTTGCTAAACAGTAGATTGTCTGGTCCTCCATGCCTCTCTTTTTCCTTCACCATCCTCTTTGACTTCTTAACTCCAGACCAGGAATTCATGCATCACTAGGCATCTGATGGCCCTACACGCTGTGCTATTGCAGCACGTCATGACATCCCAACATTATCATGCGTGGTGAACAATGATGCTTAAGGTCTAGACCAGCCAGTAGTCTTGGAGTGAAAAGGTTGTAGAGAATGGGTCAATGGGGAAAAGAAAATGTGAGTTAAAAGGATTGTAAGACATCCTACATTTGGAGTCTGTGTTGGGGTCTGCTTTGGGTTTTGGAGAGACTCCAGAGCATAATAAGGAAAATTATCATTCAATTTGCATCTAATATCTTTGCCGTGTATCAAAATTCCCTGCAAAATTGACGTGATATGCTAAACTCCAATCTCAGCAAATCCACTCATCTCTGATGTGCATTAATATATTCTTTCAATGCATGCATAAAAATGGTTTAGCTCTCTAGGATAGGTGTGGACAGATACTTACTGAACAAGGTGTGGTAGATCAACTCATTCGGCTTCTTAAAGAGGTAGACACGCTTCTATTTAAAGCCTGCCTGGTTTATTGCATTCCTCATAAACCATGTCACCAGAAAATGTACTGTAAATACAGCCTTTGTCGGGCAGAAGATAAGACATAAAATAACAAGTCTACACAATAGTGCTGGTTAGCCCACCTGGCTTACCTGGCTTAGACTCCAGCTTTCATGTCCTTTAGCAAGGGACATTCAATCAGGAGACCTGCAATCTCCATACCTTCAGCTTTCCTTAACACAAGAGCACATCTCCAGTGCTTTCACCTTCAGACCTACCCACACTCAGATGCTCTAGAAAGCTGGGTGTTTATCCTCTGGACTGCTCCCACTTTACAGTTGTTCAATCATTCTAGCACTAAACATGTCCAATTAACCCCTCTCATTACTTAGTGTGCTGGATGATTTTTCCTAGGTTTATACTACTGAAGCTAACAACCTTAGGCCCCTTTCACACATGAGTTTTTTGCCATCAGTCACAATCCGTAGTTTTTAGAAAAAAACGGATCCGGCGACGGATGCCGCTGGATCCGTTTTTTTTCTCATAGACTTGTATTAGCAACGGATTGTGACAGATGGCCTAACGTTTCGTCCATTGTTCGCCAGATCCGTCAAAAAATTTTTGTCTGGCGGCCGGACACAACGCACAAAGCAACGTTTTTTGTGTCCGACGAAAAATCGGACAGCGCCGGATCCGTCGCTTGCTGGAATGAAAGCCTATGGGTCCAGGATCCGTCGTCATCCGTCAAATGACGGATGTCGGCGACAGATCCGCTTCTTTTAACTGAGCATGATCCTGACAGGTTAAAACACAAAATAAAGAATAGATATATACACATAAACTATATATATATATATATATATATATATATACACACACACATGTCATTGATACAAATATATATTTATATATATATATATATATATTTATAGTTCATAGAGTTCTACATAGCATAATAGCCGCTAAATCATTAAATCAATTGCCGGCTTCTGTAAAATCATTACCGAACCCGACATGACATGACACATGGTTTACATAAAGTAAACCATGTCATATCAACATGAATTATATATGTCAATGTTTAATCGATTTCGTAGTTTGTGCTAGGAAAAATTTGGAACTCTAGGGGTTAAATTTAAGGCTATTATCGTGGAAATAAATTGCTTGGGCTTCCACACAATTTTCTCCACCAGAGAGGGAAAGCCAGTGACTGAGGGCAGATATTAATAGCCTAGAGAGGAACCATTGTTTTGGGCCCCCCTGGCTAAAAAAAATCTGCCCCCAGCCACCCCAGAAAAATGTCTCTATAAGATGTGCCAATTCTGGGTTTAGCCCTTCTCTTCCCACTGCCGTGTAGTGGTGGCATGTGGAGTAATAAAGGGTTAATGTCCCCTTGCTATTGTAAGGTGACATTAAGCCAGGTTAATAATGGAGAGGTGTCAATAAGATACCTATCCATTATTAATCCTATAGTGTGAAAGGGTTAAACAAAACACACAGACATTAATTAAAAATTATTTTAATGAAATAATGACACACACTTTTTGACCAAATGTATTATACAGCCAATTCAACTGAAGCCATCGATCCCCTGTAAAATAAATAAGCAACAATATGCATACCTCTCCGCAGATAAGTCACTTTCCACGCCGTAAATCTATCACAAGGGGTTAACTAGTTTACAACCGGGACCGATGCTAATGTGACCAGCCCGGCTGTAAACCATTGCAGAATGAATGAAATCATGTCTGCACAGGCGCATGGGCTGAACTTTTTCCCACGCTATCAAGTTCACTTCAGGTCAGCCAGGAACTCCGCGCAGCCTCACTGACTACTGCTGATGGCACTGAGGCTGCGCAGAGTCCCCGGCTGACAGGAGGTGAACTCAGGAAAGTTCAGAAACTTTCCCATGCTTATTAGTTCATCTCCTGTCAGCATTCATTCTGCAGTGGTTTACAGCAGGGCTGGTAGCATTAGCAGCGGTCCCTGTTGTAAACTAGTTAACCCCTTGTGATGGATTGCAGTGGGGAGCCTGACTGAATGGCGGAGACATATGGATATTGTTGTTTTTTTATTTTTTGTTTTTCTTTTACAGTACAACAAGGGATTCTGTTGGATTAGCAAAATAATACATTTGGTCAAAAATTTTGTGTGATTATTTCATTAAAAGAATTTTTAATTAATGTGTGTGTCTTTTTTAACCCTTTACTAATATAGGATTAATAATGGAGAGGTGTCTTATTGACACCTCTCCATTATTAACCTGGCTTAATATATATAATATATGAATCTCAGTGTGGGTGTGTATGTATGTATGTATGTATGTATGTCCGGGATTGGCATCCATACCATCGCAGCTACAGCCACAAAATTTGACACAATCACACGTCAGGACCCCGAGAGCATCATAGGCTATGTTGTGAGGCAAAATTTTAACCCCACGCATTCCAATTCACCAAACAATTTTGCCCCTATCTACATAATGAGGAAAAAGTGTATGTATTGGCATCTGCACCGTCGTAGCTACAGCCACAAAATTTTGCACAGCCACACGTCTGGACCCCGAGAGCATCATAAGCTATGTTGTGAGGCAAAATTTTAACCCTGCGCGTTCCAATTCACCAATTTTGCCCCTATCTACATAATGGGGAAAAAGTGTATGTATGTATTGGCATCTGCACCGTCATAGCTACAGCCACAAAATTTTGCACAGTCACAAGTCTGGATCCCGAGAGCGTCATGTTGTGAGGCGAAATTTTAACCCCGCGCATTCCAATTCACCAAACAATTTTGCCCCTATCTACATAATGGGGAAAAAGTGAAAGGAAAAGTGTTGAAGGCAAATTGACAGCTGCCAGATGTGAACAAGGGGACTTAAAGAATGAGAGTGATGGCGCCAAACAGTATATACCATACAGTTGCTAAGGTGGGGCCCTGACATGGGATACTCACCACACACGGGGATATGAACACACACAAAAAGCGCCACACACTACCACGTGCTTCAACACATACAGTGGAGAAAATAAGTAATTAGTCAGCCACCAATTGTGCAAGTTATCCCACTTAAAAAGATGAGAGAGGCCTGTAATTGATATCATAGGTAGACCACAACTATGAGAGTCAAAATGAGAAAATAAATCCAGAAAATCACCTTGTCTGATTTGGCAAGATTTATTTAGCAAATTATGGTGGAAAATAAGTATTTGGTCATCTAAAATCATGCAAGATTTCTGCCTCTCACAGACCTGTAACTTCTTCTTTAAGTGGCTCCTCTGTCCTCCATTCATTACCTGTAGTAATGGCACCTATTTGAACTTGTTATCAGTATATAAGACACCTGTCCACAACCTTAAATAGTCACACTCCAAACTCCACTATGGTGAAGACCAAAGAGCAGTGAAAGGACACCAGAAACAAAATTGTAGCCCTGCACCAGGTTGGAAAAAATGAATCTGCAAAAGGCAAGCAGCTTGGTGCGATAAAATCAACTGTGGGAGCAATAATAAGAAAATGGAAGACATACAAGACCACTGATAATCTTCCTCGTTCTGTGGCTCCACACAAGATCTCACCCTGTGGGATCAAAATGATCTCAAGAACAGCGAGCAAAAATCTCAGAACCACACGAGGGGACCTAGTGAATGACCTGCATAGAGCTGGGACCACCGTAACAAAGGCTACCATCAGTAACACACTATGCCGCCAGTGATTCAGATCCTGCAGTGCCAGACATGTCCCCTTGCTTAAGCCAGTACATGTCCAGGCCCATCTGAAGTTTGCTAGAGAGCATTTGGATTATCCAGAAGAGTATTGGGAGAGTGTCATATGATCTGATGAAACCAAAGTAGAACTGTTTGGTAGAAACAAAACTTGTGTTTGGAGGAAATAGAATGCTGATTTGTATCCAAAGAACACCATACCTACTGTGAAGCATGGGGGTGGCAACATCATGCTTTGAGGCTGTTTCTCTGCAAAGGGGCCAAGATGACTGATACGTGTACATGAAATAATGAATGGGGTCATGTATCGTGAGATTTTGAGTGCAAACCTCCTTCCATCAGCAAGGGGATTGAAGATGAAATGTGGATGGGTCTTTCAGTATGATAATGACTCCAAGCACACCACTAGGGCAACGAAGGAGTGGCTTCATAAGAAGCAAATGAAGGTCCTGGAGTGGCCTAGCCAATCTCCAGATCTCAACACCATAGAAAACCTTTGGAGGGATTTGAAAGTCCGTGTTGCCCAGCGACAGGCCCAAAACATCACTCCCTTAGAGGAGATCTGCATGGAGGAATGGGCCAACATACCACCAACAGTGTGTGCCAACCTTGTGAAGACATACAAAAAACGTTTGACCTCTGTCATTGCCAACAAAGGATATATAACAAAATATTGAGATGAACTTTTGTTAATGACCAAATACTTATTTTCCACCATAATTTGAAAAATAAATCTTGCCAAATCAGACAAGGTGATTTTCTGGATTTGTTTTCTCATTTTGACTCTCATAGTTGTGGTCTACCTATGATGTCAATTACAGGCCTCTCTCATCATTTTAAGTGGGAGAACTTGCACAATTGGTGGCTGACTAAATACTTTTTTTCCCCACTGTATACCACCCTCAGTAAACATTTCACCACACATACACCAATCTCGCCACATAAAATTGGAAACACAAAAATCACCACTCAAAACTCGCCACGCTGTCCCAGAGCTGTTTAAAAGATGAAAAATGAGCTGTGATTAGTTGCTATCAGCAACAGGCTTCTTGGTAGACAGTTGTGGTAACTGAGGCCTATTATTCTTATCATTTCTATGGTGTTATCGTCCTTCTGTAAAGCAGGAAATAACACAATTTATTACCGTGCCAACACAGACCACCCTCTGACTCAGACTGCAGGGGGAGCCCAGTATCACACAGGATAGGATTAGATACACGGCTCAGCAGTCAGTATCACACAGGATAGGATTAGATACACAGCTCAGCAGTCAGTATCACACAGGAGAGGATTAGACACACAGCTCAGCAGTCAGTATCACACAGGAGAGGATTAGATACACAGCTCAGCAGTCAGTATCACACAGGAGAGGATTAGACACATGGCTCAGTAGTAAGTATCATACAAAATAGGATTAGATACACAGCTCAGCAGTCAGTATCACACAGGATAGGATTAGATACGCAGCTCAGCACACAGTATCACACAGAATAGGATTAGATACACGGCTCAGCAGACAGTATCACACAGAATAGGATTAGATACACGGCTCAGCAGACAGTATCACACAGGATAGGATTAGATGCACAGTTTTTATGTGCAATATAATCATTATATTTTGATATAACTAACCACAGTTGGTTACTATGCCCAGGCAACTCCGAGCTCTTCAACTAGTATATATGTATGTGTGTGTGTGTGTCTCAATGACCTGTATGTGTATATATATATATATATATATGTATTCTATGTGTATATATATATTCTTTCGATTCTAACATGTCAGTGTGATTTTACTGTACAGCGCACTGAATTGCCGGCTTTTAAAAAAATGGATGCGTCAAAAAATGGAAGAAACAGATGGAAAAAATGATGCTTTTTTTTGCCGGATCCGCTAGCCAATGGATTGTAACTAGTGTTGAGCATTCCAATACTGCAAATATCGGGTATCGGCCGATATTCGCTGTATCGGAATTCCGATACCGAGTACCGATATTTTTTTAATATGGGATACCGGAATTGGAAGTTCCCATAATGCAATGAGCCACTGTTGTGGCTGTGATTGGCTGCTGAAATGATGTAATCATGATCCGCGGTCTAAGCGCATCATGATGCATGGTGTGTGCCGACTGCGGGGGGTCTGTACAGGCCTGCTGGGGGCCTGTGCCAGCTTCCGGGGGTCTGTACAGGCCTGCCGGGGGCCTGTGCCGGCTGTCGGGGGCCTGTGCCGGCTGTCGGGGGTCTGTACGGGCCTGCCGGGGGCCTGTGCCGGCTGCCGGGGGTCTGTACGGGCCTGCCAGGGGCCTGTGCCGGCTGTCGGGGTCTGTACGTGCCTGCCGGGGGCCTGTGCCGGCTGTCGGGGGTCTGTACGGGCCTGTGCCGGCTGCCGGGGGTCTGTACGGGCCTGCCGGGGGCCTGTGCCAGCTGCCGGGGGTCTGTGCGGGCCTGCTGGGGGTCTTGTGTGTGTGCAGGCATCGTCCGATGGGACTACAAGTCCCATCGGGCAATGCCTGCTACAATGACAGTGATTAACACATTATCCAATGATGGGACAGTAGTAGTCCCATCATCCGGCTAATGTGTTGAATGTAGAAAAACAAAAAAACATACACACTACATACATACTACATATATGCAACATTCATACAACATACATACATACTACATACTACATGCATACTTCATACTACCTACTACATACAACATACTACATTCATACCACATACATACATACTACATACATACAGTATATACTACATTCATACAACATACATACTACATACTTACTACATACATACAACATACATACAAAATACATACTACATACATACTACATACAACATACATACTACATACAATACATTCATACATTCATGCAATAAATACATACTACATATATACTACATTCATAAAACATACATACATAGTATATACTACATACATACAACATGCTACAGACATACAACATACATACTACATACATACTACATACAATACTTTCATACATTCATACAATACATACATACTACATATATACTACATTCATACAACATACATACATAGTACATACTACATACATACTACATACATACAACATGCTACATACATACAACATACATACTACATATATACTACATACAATACATTCCTACATTCATACAATACATACATATAGATATACAGTACATATAACATAGAGTACATACTCCCCATCACTTGTCACTTTGATCTCCGAAGCCAGTGTCATCTATGAAAAAAATTAGAAAAAAACAAACAAGCAATATACTCCCAGATCCGCAGAAATCCACGAGTGTCCCACGACGATCTGCTGCACTGCATGACTGAGAGGTTACTATCGTTCACTGGTCTCACTTTATGGCAAAAGCTGCATGGGAACTTTCTCACACAGCAATGCCAAAAGTGAGACTAGGGACTATTTTTTTTACAGTGGCGGAGGAATACAGTACGGAAGGATACCTACTTCCCGTCATTGGATTCCTGGAGCCACTAGAGAGCAGTTGTATCAGCTGATGCTGCTGTTCTCCACGGGAGATCGGCGTGGGACACTCGTGGATTTCTGCAGATCAGGGAGTATATCGGTTGTTTGTTATTTTCATATTTTTTCACAGATGACACTAGCTTCGGGGATCAAAGTGACAAGTGATGGTGAGTATGTACTCTATGTTATATGTACTGTAAGTCTATATGTATGTATTGTATGAATGTATGAATGTATTGTATGTAGTATGTATGTAGTATGTATGTTGTATGTCTGTAGCATGTTGTATGCATGTTGTATGTATGTAGTATGTATGTAGTACCTATGTATGTATGTTTTATGAATGTAGTATATATGTAGTATATATGTAGTATGTAGTATGCATGTATGTTGTATGAATGCAGTATATATGAAGTATGTATGTAGTATGTATGTATATTGTATGAATTTTGTATATATGTAGTATGTATGTATTATGTAGTATGTATGTATGTATGCTGTATGAATGTAGTATATATGTAGTATATATGTATGCTGTATGAATGTAATATATATGAAGTATGTATGTAGTATGTATGTATGTTGTATGAATGTTGTATATATGTGGTATGTAGGTAGTATGTATGTATGTTGTATGAATGTAGTATATATGTAGTATGTTTGTAGTATGTTTGTATGTTGTATGAATGTTGTATATATGTAGTATGTATGTAGTATGCATGTAGTATGTATGTATGTTGTATGAATGTAGTATATATGTAGTATGTATGTAGTATGTAGTATGTATGTATGTTGTATGAATGCAGTATATATGTAGTATGAATGTAGTATATATGAAGTATGTATGTAGTATGTATGTATGTTGTATGAATGTAGTATATATGAAGTATGTATGTAGAATGTATGTATGCTGTATGAATGTAGTATATATGTAGTATGTATGTAGTATGTATGTTGTATGAATGTAGTATGTATGTAGTATGTATGTATGTATGTTGTATGAATGTAGTATATATGTAGTATGCATATAGTATGTACGTATGTTGTATGAATGTAGTATATATGAAGTATGTATGCAGTATGTTGTATGAATATTGTATATATGTAGTATGTATGTAGTATGTATATTTTTTTTTTACATTCAACACATTAGCCGGATGATGGGACTACTACTGTCCCATCATTGGATAATGTGTCAATCACTGTCATTGTAGCAGGCATAGCCCGATGGGACTTGCAGTCCCATCGGACGATGCCTGCACACAGACACAAAGACCCCCGGCAGCCCGCACAGACCCCCGGCAGCTGGCACAGACCCCTGGCAGGCCCGTACAGATCCCCGGCAGTCCGCACAGACCCCCGGCAGCCGGCACAGACCGCCGGCAGGCCCGCACAGACCCCCGGCAGGCCAATACAGACCCCCGGCAAGCCCGCACAGACCCCGCCCACACACACAGACACGCACAGTGTATGTATGTATGTTGTATGAATGTTGTATATATGTAGTATGTATGTAGTATGTATACTTTTTTTTTACACTCAACACATTAGCCGGATGATGGGACTACTACTGTCCCATCATTGGCTAATGTGTCAATCACTGTCATTGTAGCAGGCATAGCCCGATGGGACTTGCATTCCCATAGGACGATGCCTGCACACAGACACAAAGACCCCCGGTAGCCCGCACAGACCCCTGGCAGCCGGCACAGACCCCCGGCAGGCCCGTACAGACCCCTAGCAGCCGGCACAGACCCCCGGCAGCTGGCACAGACCCCTTGGCAGGCCCATACAGACCCCCGGCAGCCGGCACAGACCCCCAGCAGGCCCGCACAGACCCCCCGGCAGGCCCGTACAGACCCCCGGCAAGCCCGCACAGACCCCGCCCGCACACACAGACACGCACAGTGTCCGCCCACGCACCGCCCACACTCTTCCCCCTCCCGAAAAGGATGTGCAAGTACCGAAAGGGTTTTTTTTAATTCCAATATTTCTGTCCCATTGACTTGAATGGGACTTCTGGTATCGGAATCGGCGATACCCAATACTTTTTGGGTATCGGCCAATCCAATCCGATCCGATATTTCTCAATATCGGACGGTATCACTCATCACTAATTGTAACTGATGGAAAAACTGATGTGTGAAAGGGGCCTAAGTGCTACATATCTCCCCTCTCCTCTTGAACTTTATCAGTGATTTTGTCACAAAGGTTATCAAAAATATTGATCTAAAATTTATGACTTTATAATCTAGACATTTTCTTATGTATAATATTCTAAATGAAAGAGATTATCAAATATTTTAAAATTCAAATGCACCAGTTTAGAATTTTTTTTGTGAAACGTTCTACTCACTGTGAATTGTATTACTGCAAGGCCTTTAAATGTGTTGAAAGACATATCTAAAACTTTGAGGTCTCCCAAAAGTGTATCCAATCCCTTTAACCCTTACTGAAATACGACGTACGACATATGCTGGCCCCCTGAGTTTGATGCGAGCTCGAAGACCATTCCCCCAGATGATGGCTGTTTTGTACAGCCATCATCTGCCTCTAACAGTGGCGGGTGGAACAAAGCTCTGAACATGGCTGTTAATATGTTAAATTGATATTCACATTTAAAGTGAACCTGTCAGCAGGTTTGTGCACATTAACCTGCAGATAGTGCCATTATACTGATTAAAATTATACCTTGGCTGATGAAATCCCTCTTGTGGTTATTTAATCTTTAATTTCAGTTTTCAGTTAAAGACATTCTCAGGCTCCGGAGAGGGGCTGTGGGGTGGTTGCTAGGTGGTGCTCTGCTTAGCTATTTGTCTGTATGGCTTGTGACAGATCAGTGATCCCTCAGTGACTTGCCTCCTATTTTACATACTGAATATATGTTTTTTAAAAAAAATCACATTCAGAAGGCAGGCACTGTTGTTGGGACCTGCGCTGTAGCATGATCGCAGCTATAATGTCCATTTAACTATTATATTTGGTGATTTAAATTTATTCAGAAAAAAAAATTCTCTCTCAAAATGACATAGTTGCGCAGTTGCATCTATCGGCGCTATTTTGAGAGATTATTTTTCTTAATAAATTTGTAAAACCAAATAAAATAATTAAATGGACATTATAGATGTGATCATGTTACAGCGCAGGCGCCGCAGCAGGCACCTGATTGCTGAATGTGAATTTTCTTTTTTTTTTTAGAACATATTATATTCAGTATGTAAAATACTGGGCAGGACACCGAGGGATCAGTGACTGGTCATAAGACTTCAGTATGAATATCTAAGCAGAGCACCACATAAAAATGCCCCACAGGCTGCCCCGAAGCACGAGAATCTCGATAACTGAAAGCTGAAAATAAAGATTAAACAACAACCACGTGACATGACGGATTTCCTCATCCAAGGTATTTTAATCAACATAACGATGCCAACCTGACACTGTCTGTAGGCTTATCAGCACAATCCTGCTGATAGGTTCCCTTTAACAGGTGATTTTAGCTATACTTAGCACTGATGATGCATTGCTATGTATAGTGCAAGCGACTGGATGATCACAGCTTCAAGTCCCCTAATGGGGACTAACAAATAAAGTCAAAAGTGTTAAAAATGTTTTTAAAAAATCTGAAAAAAATAAAACAAATATATAAAAGATTCAAGCAACCCCCTTTACCCCATTAAAAATTAGAAATAAAAAATACACATATATGGTATCTCTGCTTTCATAAAAGTCTGATCTATCAAAATAAAAAAGAAATTAGTCTGCTTGGGAAGCAGCAAACCGAGAAAAAAAAAATCAAAACTCCAGAATTTTTCTGCCACGGCAACAAGATAAAAAATATAATAACAGCTGATCAAAATATTGTATCTATACTAAAGTGATACCACTAAAAACTTTGACTCTGGGTGCAAAAAATGCCCTCACACAGGTCCATATCGTGAAAATTAAAAAAGTTACGGCTCTCAGAAGACGGTAGCAAAATTTGTTTATAACAAACTAGAAGGTGGCCCGATTCTAACGCATCGGGTATTATAGAATATATATGCAGTTTATTTTTGAAGATTTAATAATAATGCAATAATGCACCCCCCAATCCTGATATGTATGGTTCTCTCACCCCCAATCCTGATATGCATGCTACCCCTCAACCCCCTATCCTGGAATGCATGGTCCCCTGACCCCCCTATCCTGGAATGCATGGTCCCCTGACCCCCCAATCCTGGAATGCATGGTCCTCTCACCCCCCAATCCTGGTATGCATGGTCCTCTCACCTCTCTTTCCTGGTATGTATGGCCCTCTTACTCCCCTTTCGGGGTATGCATGGTCCCCTCACCCCCCAAACCTGGAATGCATGGTCCCCTCACCCCCCTTTCCGTGTAGCCATGACCAATCAGCGTCGCGGCCCTCTGTCCGTGACCAATCAGCCACACGGCCCTGTAGCCGTGACTAATCACTGCCGCGGCCCTCTAGCATGTAAAAAAATAATATTAAAAAATGAAAAAAACTTATTCTCACCGTCAGAAGGTGAGAATAACCTTTTTTTATTTTAATTCTCTTTTTTACAGATTAAGGCCTGCGCCCGATTGAGCGCTGCACCCGACTGCGCCTGCTGCTGATTGGTTGCGGCCTGGCGGCCGCAACCAATCAGCGGCAGGTGTAGCTTACCGTTACAAACAGCTGCGCCTGTCGCTGATTGGTTGCGGCCTGGCGGGGGCCTGGTGGCCGCGACCGATCAGCGACCCGCGATTTCGGTTACAGACAGACATGATAAGGCGTTTATATATATAGATTTCCGAATCTTTTTTAACTGCTTATATAAAGTAAAAAGTGTGCATGTTTGGTATCTGCGTAACCATACTGATATGGAGAATCATATTTCCAGGTTATCTTTACTGTTAATTTGTAAACATTGAACATTGTACATTGAACATTGTAAATTAAAATAAAACACCAAAATTCTGTAATTGCGTATTTTTCACTATTTTGCATCACTTGTAATTGTTTCCTGCTTTCTAGTACATCACATAATAAAATGGATGACATAATTCAAAACTGAAACTCAATCTGCAAAAAAATAAGTTCTCACATGGTTATGTGGATAGAAAAATAAAGTTCTGGCTGTTGGAATAAGGGTAAAAAAAAAACAAAACGCAAAAACAGAAAATTGCCTGGTCAGGGAGGAGTTAAAGCTCTATAAAGCAAGTACAGTTTTAATTAGCTAAATGAGACCTCACTGTAGAAACAGATGGTAACCTGAATGTAACTGCACTAATGAATTCTCATGTTTTTTTTTTATTTGAAAACGTCCAAAAATTATCCCTCTTAGTCATTTGTGGTCAGAGAAATCATTCTCTGTGAAACACTGGCTCAAATTAATGGTGTAACTGTCAGAGGAAACATCATCCATCTGTGATTTAGACAAGTGATGTGCCAAATAATTCAAATGCCCCTCTGCCTGCTTTCTCTCCAATAATACAACTGCTTGTGGCCTTCCTTTGGTAGTACTATTGCTCAGATGGCTGGTGCCTTTTATTTCCCCGCTGCCAAAAAGGACATAACAAGAAATGCTAGGTAAAGTGGATATAAAATGTCTACACAGTACACACCCTATTAAAATGCCAGTATTTTGTCATTTAAAAATATCATACCAGAATGAATCATATTAAAACTTTTTCCTCCTTTAATGTCACCCATAATCTGCATAGTTCAATTGAAAATAAACTGAAATCTTTTCTAGTGGAAAAAAAAAAAATAATGAACACAAATAATCTGTTTTTACAAATATGCACACTCTTAAGCTAATACTTTGTTGAAATACCCATTGAATTTTTCATAGCATTTAGTAATTTTGAGTAAAAATGTATCAGCATGGCACATCTGCAATTGCTAATCTTACCCCATTCTTCCTTGCGATAGCACTCCAAATTAGTCAGATTGTGAGGGCATCTCTTCAGGTTAACTCACAGATTTTCAATTGGATTCAGGGATGGACTCTGGCTGGGCAATTCCAAAACTTTGAAATTTTTCTGTCAAAGCCATCCTTTTGTTGATTTGTTGGTATGATTAGGGTCATTGTCCTTCTGAAAGTTAAAATTCAGCTTTATTTTTACCTATTTGACAAAGGCCTAAAGGTTTTGCTGCAAACTTGACTCATATTAGGAACTATTCAGAATTCCCTGCACTTCGACTAAAGCTCCAGTTCCACCTGCCTCCACCATGGTTCAGTGTGGGTATGGTGTTCTTTTAGTGATGTGTAGTTTTGGCTTTGCACTAAACACCTCTTTAGGAATTATAGCCAAAAAGTTCAACGTTAGTCTCATCAGACTATAACATGTTTTCCCACATGCTTTTGGCAGACTTGATGCAGGTTTTGGCGAAACATAGCAGGGCTTGGAAATGTTTCTGTGTAAGAAAAGGCTTCAATCTGGCCACCATACTTCACAGGCCAGGGAGATTGTTGCACCAACAAGTACTTGCCAGAAATTCCTTGAACTCCTTTTGTGTTGCTGTTGGCCTCTTAGCAGCCTCGTAGACTATTTTTTTTTGCCCTTTCATTAAGTTTGAGGAACATTCAGTTACAGATAATGTCAATGTTGAGCCAAATTTAGGCCACATCTTAATGACTGTCCTCACAATGTTCAGTGGTGCATCTAATGCTTTGGTAAATTGGAAGTACACCTGTACAGGAGTGTAAATGAGGGGGCAGGGGGTGTTATACAGTACACTAGAAACTTGTAAAATAGGCCATAAAGGTGGTGACCGTACTTTATATTGGGAAAACTTGGTGACAAGTTTCATTAGATGTAATTAGCTCATTCTGATCACAACTACACCCCCAACTATAATAGGGAACATAATAGTGTATTCAAAGTTTTACACTCACTTTTTTAGTTTTACAATTTTTATTTTTCTCTTTCAGTTTCTTTCTCAATGGATTTGTACAGAATATGGGTAACATTAAAAGGTGGAAAAAGTTCTGAAATTATTTTAATGAGATTTTTACATGACAAAACCATGCTATTTTAGCTGAGGTTTACAAACTTTTTATATCCACTGTAGCTAGGTACATGTACAGTAATAAAACTGTGGCAGCAGTATAAGTGTGCTGTGTACAATTGTTAAATTGGACTAGCAAAACAGGAGGGCAAAAATAGGCTTCCACAGTCTACATTTTTTAAACTTTTTTTTTCAATAGAATTAAACTACACTACCAAAATTGTCATGATAAAAAAATTTAACCCCTTCCAGCAACAAATCTGTTATGCCAACGGTGAGCATCAGTAGTCATACAAAATCAGGTACACCTGTGCTATGTAGAGTCACTCGTAGCGTACCTGAAAAATAGCGCACTCCACCAGTGGTAGCAAGCACAGTGAATCCGGTTAGGTCACCAGCAATACCAGTGCTAGAAAAGTCTACCCGTAGTACCCAATGTCAACCCCCCATAAGGTTCCGCATGTATGTAAAGTGCGTAAGGAAGATATGTAACTATGTAATGTAATACATTACCGTTAAGCACATGAGCCTACAGAGACTTACTGTATGAACTTTTAAAATTTTTTGTAATAACATGTTGAAGGACAATCGGGCCACAGGACTATATGTGACTAGGAACTTGTATATAGTTAACAACATGGCTCGGTAATGAACAATGACGCTTGGACTAATCATCACCAGGACTATTTTTAAGCTTTGGGTTTTTGTATTTTTGAAATTTTGTATACGATTGTTATTGTTCACTTATTATAATGTTTGTTTCCTCAGACCAGGAGTCCGGTTGCCACAGTGGCATTGCCTCCCTCACAGGGGGGTGATGACATGCTTGGAAGCAAGGAGGGGTTCCCTGACCAGATAGCACTTACATCCAACACTTTTCCTGACTCCAGATCAGAAGGGGGAGAACTAAACCTGGTTTCAGGGGAGCTTCTCTATGAGTTCTGGCCTGGAGGCGGGGTTAGTCAGTGTCTGGAACTGAGAGAGACAGAGTCTGAGTGAAGAGAGGAGAAAGGAGAACTGAAAGAAAATCCAAAAAGAAAATAGAATGGCACTAAGAAACAGTCTACTTACTGGTGGAGTGGGTGGACTCTGAGTCAGCGACAAAGCACGGTGATGAAGGTGCTTGCTTGAAAAAGCACACGAATCAATCCAAAAAATAAAGAAAAAAAAGCAGCACACTTCATTTACCGTATCATAAAAATCCTAAGTCCTTTATTTTAGAAAATCATGCATGGACAAGGTTTATGAGGGCAGGATAAGTGCAGGCATGCAGACAAGAAACAGGGCTATGGCCATTTCGCATTAAACACGTTTCCAAAGGTCCAGAATCTGGACCCGTGAAAGCGTGTTTAAAGGGAATCTGTCACCCCATTTTTCGACTATGAGCTGTCGGCACCAACATCAGGGGCTTATCTACAGCATTCTGTAATGCTGTAGATAACCCCCGATGTAACCTGAAAGATAAGAAAAAAAGAGTTACACTGCACTCACCCTGGCATTCGGCCCGGTCCGTTGGGTGTCACCATACAGTCCAGCGCCTCCCATCTTCCGACGGTGACATCCTCTTCTTTGCTGCCTGCCGTGGCTCCGGCGCAGGCGCAATGCTCTGCCCTGTTGAGGGCAGAGCAGAGTCCTGCAGTGTGTAGATGCCAGGAGAGGTCCAGCACCTGCACCTTGCTGTATTCTGCTCTGCCCTCAACAGTGCAGAGCAATGTGCCTGCGCCGGAGCCACGACAGGCAGCAAAGAAGAGGACATCGCCGTAAGAAGATGGGAGGCGCCGAACCGCAACACCCATTGGACCAAGACCGGACTGCCCCCGGTGAGTATAATCTAACTCCTTTTTCTTCTCTTTCAGGTTACATCAGGGGCTTATCTACAGCATTACAGAATGTTGTAGATAAGCCCTTGATGTCGGCGCCGGCAGTTCATAGTCGAAAAATGGTGTGACAGATTCCATTTAATGCGAAATGGCTGTAGTCCTGTTTCTTGTCTGCATGTCTGCACTTATCCTGCCCTCATAAACCTTGTCCAGGTATGCTTTTCTAAAATAAAGGACTTAATTTTTATGATATGGTAAGCGAAGTGTGCTGCTTTTTCCTTATTTTTTAGATGTGAAAGAGAACATGGGGAGTGGAGCTGTGACCAAGGTTACCCCAGAGTACAGCGCTAGAAGCCAGATGCCGGAGTCCTTGGCTGATGGGTACAACAGTTCCAGCAGCTGAATCTGGAGGGCAGGGAATTGCAGGTCTCCTGGCCCAGAAAACCCCAGAAGGCACAGCAGCAGACCAGAGCCTGGAGCCACCACAAAGGAGTGACACCTGCAATAGGCTCAAGCTGCCTGCCATATGGGAAAGTACTTCAGAACAATAAGGAACAGAGGACTGAGCATAGCTTTAGGCAGCAAGGACCTCAGAGGACAGCACAGTACGGAGACTTCAAAACCCATCTGGCTTAGTGAATCCTAGGTTGCTTCCAGGTGTAACAACTATAGTGGATACTACAGGGGTCTCTTGGCAAGAAGCACAATCACAGCAGAGTCCAGAGTTAAGTGAATCAAGTTTATATGAACACAGCAAAACCATGCGTGCACAGTGTGAACAAGGCAAACACAAAAGTCAATAAACTGCCGCTAGGGGTCAGCGGCCAGTTGCAGGGTATACGCTTTTCAAAGTATCGAATGCTTGGAGCATAGTTTAGAAACAAAGCCCAGAATGTTATAACCGGCCACTATGGAAACAGATGCCGTTATCAGTACGGTATAGTTCTCAGAAAGTCTATCCAGTGGGTACCCTAACCCTGGTCCGGTTAGGGCACGGCACGGCCGCTGAGTCAGCCGGAATCGCAGAACCACAAGTAGCAAGCACACGGTAGATTCTTTAGGACGGAGCAAACAGTAAGTCTCACCGATCAGGTGGCAGCGGGTAACGAGACAGCAGAGCAGCGGAGACAGCCAGCGGCTGTGGAGCGGGCAGCAGCAGAGGTGTGCAGTATAGTCTCTTGAAGCAACCACGAATGGAACAACCTCAGCAGGCTACAGCAGCTGTGAAGCCAGGACAACCCAGTACTCAAAGGAACACAGGCAGAATACTCCATCATTGATTAATGACTGGGGTGGAGTCTTAAAGGCAGCAGACAGGAACACATGAAGGCCCGACCACCATCTTGGAGAAGGGCAAAATTCCAGAACATAGCAAAAGTGTCCAGAGTCCTGACATTACTCCCTTCTTAGAAGCGGCCTCAGGACGATCCCGAACCTGGTTTCTCGGGGAATCTCTGATGGAAAAGAGAAATCTTTCTTTGAGCGCTGATGTTCTCCACCGGTTCCCAAGAGTCTTCTTCAGGGGGATACCCCTGCCATCTAATCAAATACTGGAGCCGACCTCTGCGAATTCTGGAGTCAATAATGTCATCGACCACGAATTCCTCTTGCCCATCAATTATCACCGGCCGTGGAGGTGGCACAACACGACCCTGAAAAGTATTGGGTGAGACAGCCTTTAGTAGGGAAACATGAAATACGGGATGTACCTTCATAGTCCTAGGTAACTTCAGGCGACAGGCCACAGAGCTCACAATGCCATTAATCCTGAAAGGGCCGATGAACTTCTGTCCCAGCTTCTGTGAAGGAACATTCAATTTTAAATTCTTGGTGGATAACCATACGGAATCCCCTACCTTGAACACAGGTGCTGGTTTGCGGAATCTATCTGCCGATCTTTTGTAGCGCTCTTGGGCTGAAGTCAGGGTCTCTTTTAGAACCTCCATATTCTGTTTCATCATAGTAAGTCTTTCCTCTACAGCTGGAACCGGAGACTTTATTGGAGACCTGGGAAAGATACTGGGATGGTAACCCAGGTTTGCAAAAAACGGTGTTACCTTAGTAGAGGCGTTCTGAGAGTTGTTATAAGAAAACTCCGCCAAAGGAAGTAAGTCCAGCCAATCATCTTGAAGGTGGCTGACGTAGCACCGAAGATACTGTTCCAAGGTCTGATTGGTCCGTTCTGTCTGACCATTTGTCTGGGGGTGATAGGCGGAAGAAAGGCACACATCTATATTGAGTGTAGAACAGAACTCTTTCCAGAATCTTGACGTAAATTGGGAGCCTCGATCAGAGATGATCTCATCTGGGACCCCATGCAACCGAAACACATTCAGTAGGACCAGATCTCCAGTCTCTTTAGCTGAGGGAAGACCGGCGCATGGGACGAAATGAGCGGCCTTTGTTAAACGGTCTACAACCGCTAAGATCGTATTCATGCCTTTAGAGATGGGCAGCTCCACAATAAAGTCCATAGATATCGACCCCCATGGGCGGGATGGAATAGGTAAAGGTTGCAGGAGGCCTGTAGGTGACATACGCGGGGTCTTATGACGAGCACATACCTCGCACGAGAGAACGTAGTCCTTTGTGTCCTTCAGGCATGTTGGCCACCAGAAGAAGCGACTTAGGAACTCTTGGGTCTTCTGTACCCCCCTATGACCTGCCACCTTGGAATCGTGAACCACTCTGAAGATTTTGAGACGGACCGCCTCTGGGATGTAAACACGCTGTCCTCTGAACCACATGCCCCCTTTAAGGACCAGATTGACATCAGCAGGTGGGTTAGTCAAGAGTACGTCACCTACATACGCTTCCTTGATGTCCTTCCACAAGTCCTTATCCTGGATGACCCCGATGAAATTGGCATCGGAAAGAATCGTTTTCGGCGAGGGTCCTGGTAAGGCATCTGCAGCATGAATCCGAGATAGTGCATCTGCTTTTCCATTGCGAGAACCTGGTCGAAAGGAGATAATAAAATCGAATTGATTCAGAAATAAGCTCCAGCGGGCCTGACGAGGAGAGAGACATTTCGCGGATCTAAGAAACTCCAGGTTACGATGGTCTGTCAACACAATAACTTGTTGAGCGGCTCCTTGGAGATGGTGCCTCCATTCTTTAAAAGCCGCAATAATGGCCAGCAGCTCCTTATCCCCTACATCATAGTTCTTCTCTGCTGAGGTCAGCCTACGAGAAAAGAAAGCACATGGATGAAGTAAGGCCTTCTCTCCGACTCTCTGCGAAAGGATGGCCCCCAAGGCGTTGTCTGAGGCATCCACTTCCACGATAAATGGAAGTGTCGGATTAGGGTGGACCAACAGTGGGGCTGAAGTAAAACAGGTCTTAAGCCGTATAAATGCTTCCTGAGCTTGTGCGGACCATTTAAATGGATTCTCCTTCTTTGTCAATGCAGTGATGGGACGGACAATGTCAGAAAAATTTCGGATAAAACGTCTATAAAAATTGGCAAAACCGATAAAACGTTGTACCTGTTTTATATTTTTGGGTACCGGCCAGTCGGTGATTGCCTGGATCTTTCCAGATTCCATATTCAGCCCCTGAGGGGAGATGTCATAGCCCAGAAACTGTATCTCGGAGCGATGGAACTCGCATTTCTCCAGTTTAATATATAGGTGGTTCTCCTTCAGCCGTCTTAAAACCGTCTTGACATGTTCCTCATGTTCCTGCAATGAGTCTGAAAAAATCAAAATGTCGTCCAAGTATATGACCACGAACTGGTCCAAAAGATCCCTGAAAATATCATTGACAAGGTGTTGGAAGGTCGCTGGCGCGTTACACAGTCCAAAGGGCATTACTAGATATTCAAAATGTCCATAACGGCATCTGAAAGCTGTCTTCCACTCATCCCCAGGACGAATACGCACTAGATTATACGCCCCACGAAGGTCTAATTTGGAAAAGACCCTTGCTTGGCGGACTCTCTCCATTAATTCAGGTATTAGCGGTAGAGGGTAGCGGTTACGTATGGTTACCTTATTAAGTCCCCGATAATCGATGCATGGTCTTAGTGTCCCATCCTTCTTTTTCACAAAGAATATAGGCGCCCCAGCTGGCGAGGAAGAAGGGCGTATGAAGCCCTTGGCGAGATTTTCATCGATGTACTCTTTTAGGGCCTGAAGTTCTGGTGCAGCCAGAGGGTAGACATTACTAAAGGGGATCGCTGCCCCGGGAAGGAGTTCAATAGGGCAGTCATAGTGTCTGTGTGGCGGGAGCTGGTCCGCCTTCTCCTTGTCACACACATCAGAAAATTCTTTATAGACAGTTGGTAACCCCACTACCTGTATAGGAGATTCGGCCTTCAAGGATGTAGAGATTGTCTCCGTAGCAGACTTCTCCCTTGTTGGGAAAGTGATCGCCTTAGTCTCCCAGTTGATGGTCGGGTTCTGAGAGCGCAACCAGGGAATACCTAGGATCACGGGAAAATGTGGAGAAGAGATTAATAAGAACGACAATTGCTCCTGATGATCCGGCTCCAACAAGATCGTGAGAGGTATTGTCTCCTGGTCTACAGGGCCAGAGATTAGGGGTGAGCCGTCTACTGTCTCCAAATTAATTGGAGAAGCCTTCTGACAAGACTGAATGCCATGTTCCTTGGCAAAGGAAATGTCCATAAAATTGCCCCCCGCCCCTGAGTCGATCATAGCTGAGCTGGAAATCCATCTTCCAGCACACAAGATTCTAATAGGGAGGGAACAATGAGAGCTCTTTTCCTTCACTTCCCCGGGGGGTGAGGTCATAGCAAGCGACTGAAACACTGCATCTATAGGCAGGCTCCACTCAGAAGTGTCGGATTCCGTATCACTGCCATCCAGCTCCCCAATCGCAGCTACCACTTTGTTCTGACGTCTAGGACATTTTGGGCAGTTAATCAGGAAGTGATCTGACTGGCCGCAATAAAAACACAAACTCTCCCGAAGGCGATGTTCCCGGCGTTCATTACTATCACGCCTCTGAACTGAGTCAATCTGCATCGGTACCTCCTCCGCACCCCGAGATGTCTTACCTGCAGTTTCTTTGGGAGGAAGGGAAAAATTAGACATGCGGTTATACACAGCCAGCTTTTCCTGCCTGTGCTCTGTAAGGCGAATGTCTATGCGCACGCAATGCTGTATAAAAGCCTCGAGCTCCTGTGGGGATTCTGAGCGGGCTAATTCATCTTTTACCACACTGGACAGGCCTCTCTTAAAAATGGGAACCTGTGCATAAAGGTCCCAATTAGTATCTACTGCTAGTCGCCTGAAGTCGGTCGCATATTCAATAACCGAGCGCTTGCCCTGGCGCAAAGATAGCAGCGCGGTCTCAGCAGAAGCGCGACGATTTGGATCGTCAAACATTAGTGCCATGGCGGCCAAAAAATCATCTAGCACATTCAGGCGTGGGTCACGAGACTCGATCATAGGGTTCGCCCAAGCAAGCGCACGTGAGGTCAGCAGCATGATTATACATAGCACTTTAGAACGGCCCGTTGGGAAATGATCAGCATGGATGTCAAAGTACAGCATACATTGGTTCACGAATCCACGAAACTTGTCGCGGTCGCCATTGTATCTAAATGGTGGTAATTTAGGAAGGCTAGGTGGTGGTACGTGCCCTGCAGGCAAAGTCACGGGTCGAGCCCCCTGGGCTGCCATTTGTGTACTGATGTCCTGGAAGTTTTGTCCACACTGGGTCTCCAATCCAGTCAATCTGCTTTCCTGTGCTGCAACTCGAGCGTCTAAGTCCTGCAGGTTCTGCCCAAAAACCCGTTGACTACGTTCCACGCTCTCAACTTTCTTTTGCAGAACATTCATATCCTTCTGCAGGGAACGGAGCATGGTGTACACCTGTTCCATCTTGCTGTCTGACATAGCTCCTGCAAACCCCTCTTTTTTGGGCTGGAGTATCCTGTAACAACTATAGTGGATACTACAGGGGTCTCTTGGCAAGAAGCACAATCACAGCAGAGTCCAGAGTTAAGTGAATCAAGTTTATAAGAACACAGCAAAACCATGCGTGCACAGTGTGAACAAGGCAAACACAAAAGTCAATAAACTGCCGCTAGGGGTCAGCGGCCAGTTGCAGGGTATATGCTTTTCAAAGTATCGAATGCTTGGAGCATAGTTTAGAAACAAAGCCCAGAATGTTATAACCGGCCACTATGGAAACAGATGCCGTTATCAGTACGGTATAGTTCTCAGAAAGTCTATCCATTGGGTACCCTAACCCTGGTCCGGTTAGGGCACGGCACGGCCGCTGAGTCAGCCGGAATCGCAGAACCACAAGTAGCAAGCACACGGTAGATTCTTTAGGACGGAGCAAACAGTAAGTCTCACCGATCAGGTGGCAGCGGGTAACGAGACAGCAGAGCAGCGGAGACAGCCAGCGGCTGTGGAGCGGGCAGCAGCAGAGGTGTGCAGTATAGTCTCTTGAAGCAACCACGAATGGAACAACCTCAGCAGGCTACAGCAGCTGTGAAGCCAGGACAACCCAGTACTCAAAGGAACACAGGCAGAATACTCCAGCATTGATTAATGACTGGGATGGAGTCTTAAAGGCAGCAGACAGGAACACATGAAGGCCCGACCACCATCTTGGAGAAGGGCAAAATTCCAGAACATAGCAAAAGTGTCCAGAGTCCTGACACCAGGCTCCCTGACCTCCATTGTCATCTGTAACTAGTGCCCCGGTCTGCACCTCAAACCGTGAGTAAAAGTGTGGAAACTGCACCTTGTTGTGTCCTCTGAGTTATTTACTGCACCACCCACCCTGCACTACATCCATTATCATCATCTTTAACAATATAATTGCCCTGGGACTAAGCTCTACCTGTGGAGAGCTGTATCAACTCTGCTGCATCACCATCAGCCCCAGCGGGCTCTTTAAGCAGCGTCGGCCATCCTTGGCCGAGTACCATAGGTGGCGTCACGAATCATCTCTTATAAACTTTATTTCCCCTTTAATCATAATTTTTCATTGGAAGCCCAGGGCCACTGACTCGGTCACTGCTGCACACACATCCCCTTAGGAACCGGCCTGGTACTGAGTATCCCCATGGCCCTGATGGGTGCTCCACCTGCCTGCTACTGATATCGATATAGCCACATACAGCGCCTGCATGCCTTGCACTGACATGTATATAGCCACATACACTCCCTGCCTACCTAGCACTGCAATCTATATACCTCGTAATTAGTTTTTAGAAGGACTGTTGGTTTAGCTGGATATGTGGATTCAACAATGGTATACCCACACTAACTAATAAAAGCACAAATCTCTCCCTATCTCATCAGCAACTCTCCCTACTCTGTCTGAGTCTGGATGTGACTGCGTCGAGCAGGGAGGCGCCAAGTCTGATATAGACCTGATGACTCTGTGCGGCCAGTCAATCACTGTAATACCACAACAAAGATGGCTGTGGCATTACAGTGCATGGCAGACAATCCCTGCATGTTTATTGGCACACTAAAGAGCGCAAAATATGCAGGGCAGGGACCTGAGCTCCCACCGAATAATCCCGGAAATGCTCTGTGCTCGCCGAGTACCGCGAGTACAGCGATACTCGGGTGAGTACCAAGTAGTGGCAAGCATGCTCACTCATCACTACTGATGAGTATTATGAAACCTTGGATGATCCAGATGGTTGGAGTAGTGAATGATTGGTGGATACCCACTTTGTCCCAACATGGCTGCGATGTCAGTAAGGAGGTGATGGACTCAAGTCTTGGGTCGGAATCATGGAGAGTGAGCTTGTAGGCCCCCTTAGGGTCTCTGAAGAAGTGAAAATTATCTCATCAAAATATATAGAGTTTCTGACTGAGCACTTTTTTCCATGGTACAAAATGATGATGTGTACCATTATTAGCAAAAATCATCTTCATCTTCAGGCCTTACAATGCACAGAATACCAATGAGTCATTGGCTGCTCTGGGCATTAAAAAAGAGAGACGCTCCAATGACCTCAACCCTATTGTGAACCTTTGAAGTATCCTCAAGCAAAAGATCTATGAGGGTGTGATGCAGTTGACTTGTAAAACAGCAGCTCTGGAGAGCTATTCAGACATCCTGCAAATAAATTCACGTAGAAACTATCCAAAGACTCACAAGTTCAGTTGGATGCAAGAGATGAGAAGGTGATATCAAAGAAGAGACACAATGTTAACATGTACATACGTAGTCAAAATTGTTGGTACCCCTCGTTTAATGACAGAAAAACCCACAATGGTCATAGAAATAACTTGAATCTGACAAAAGTAATAATAAATCAGAAATCTATGAAAATGAACAAATGAAAGTCAGACATTACTTTTCAACCATGCTTCCTCAGAATTTTTAAAAAAATAAAACTCATGAAATAGGCCTGGACAGAAATAATGGTACTCTTAACTTAATATTTTGTTGCACAATCTTTTGAGGCAATCACTGCAATCAAACGATTCCTGTAACTGTCAATGAGACTTCTGCACCTGTCAACAGGTATTTTGGCCTACTCCTCAAGAGCAAACTGCTCCAGTTGTCTCCTGTTTGAAGGTTGTCTTTTCCAGACGGCATGTTTCAGCTCTTTTCAAAGATGCTCAATAGGATTTAGACCAGGGCTCATAGAAGACCACTTCAGAATAGTCCATTCATTGTTTTCCTCTTAGTCATTCTTTGGTGTTTTTATCTGTGTGTTTTGGGTCATTATCTTGTTGCAAATCCATGACCTGCAACTGAAACCAAGCTTTCTGACTCTGGGCAGCACATTTCTCTCTAGAATCCCTTGACAGTCTTGAGATTTCATTGTACGCTGCACAGATTCTAGACACCCTGTTTCGGATGCAGCAAAGCAGCCCTAGAACATAACAGAGCCTCCTCCATGTTTCACAGTAGGGACAGTGTTCTTTTCTTGATATGCTTCGTCTGTAAACAGAAAACTGATGTGCCTTGTCCAAAAGTTCCATTTTTGTTTCATCTGTCCATAGAACATTCTTTCAGAATCTTTGTGGCTTGTCAACATGTAGTTTGGCAAATTCCAGTCTGTCTTTTTTATGATTATTTTTCAACAATGGTGTCCTCCTTGGTTGTCTCCGATGAAGTCCACTTTGGCTCATACAATGACGGATGGTGCAATGTGACACTGATGTTCCTTGAGCTTAAAGTTCACTTTTAATCTGTTCAGAAGTTTTTCTGGGCTCTTTTGCTACCATTCGTATTATCCATCTCTTTGATTTGTCATCAATCTTCCTCCTGTGGCCACATCCAGAGAGGTTGGCTACAGTCCCATGGAGCTTAAGTTTCTGAATAATATGTGCAACTGTAGTCACAGGAACATCAAGCTGTTTTGAGATGATCTTATAACATTTACCTTTAACATGTTTGTCTTTAATTTTCTTTCTAATCTCCTAAGACAACTCTTTCCTTCTCTTCCTCTGGTCTATGTTGAGTGTGATACACACCATGTCACCAAACACCACAGTAAATATCTGTAGCCCTCTATACAGGCCCACTCACTGATTTCAAGATTGTAGACACCTGTGATGCTTATTAGTGGGCACTAGAGCTGAGCGAAACAGGTCGAAAAATTTCAAAAGTCGCCGACTTTTGGCAAAGTCGGGTTTCATGAAACGAAACCCGACCCTAGGATGAGGTCGGCCACGAGGTCGGCGACTTACGCGCCAAAGTCACGTTTCAAAAGTTTGTTTAGCGCTCTTTTTCAGCCAATCAGGATCCACGGACACTGTGGGCAACGTGATGACATAGGCAGGGGTCGCCACCATCTTTCAGAAGGGCATGCAAGTGATTGGCTTGCTTTGGTGGGCATCACAGGGGTTATAAAAGGGCGTGCACGCCGACCGCCATCTTACTTCTGCCGATCTTAGCATAATGAGAGGTTGCTGATTCTGTAGGGAGAGCGTTAGGCAGGGAAGAAGACAAAAAAACTGCTTCTGCTGCTAGCGATTTTGCCTGTGCAACACACCAGTCACTGTGTGTGCAGTGCAAGGGGAGGCTATATTGTGGTGGATCAGCGGTGTTGGTTGTTAGGCTGCCTTCTAAGGCTTCCTGACAGCTGCATTGCTGTTTCCCCACTGCTCTGCAAACTGCTTTTTTAAAAGCAATCCCAATTTTTTTTTTGCCCTGCTAAGGTACTGAGCGTGCATTTATTCACACCATACAGCGGTGTACGCTCCTCACACAGTACCGTGTAACGGCTGTTATCACAGCCACAGTGAAGCTATCTGTGTGTCACTGTGGAAGGATAAGTGGAGGACTTGTTCCGTTCTTACAGACCTACACTCTAGGGAGATTCCTATTCTGCCCAATTCTACAATTCACTTTTTTCACACCTGTGCCATCGAGCCTGTGTCATAGCGCTCTGATATTCAGTGGGCCTCACACAATCCAAAAGTGTCCAGTGTCCACAAGTGTCTGCAGAAATTCAAAATCTCCCTTATCCTGTAGTCACTTTTTTCACACCTGCTGCATCGAGCCTGTGACATAGCGCTCTGATATTCATTGGGCCTCACACAATCCAAAAGTGTCCAGTGTCTGCAGAAATTCAAAATCTCCCTTATCCTGTAGTCACTTTTTTCACACCTGCTGCATCGAGCCTGTGACATAGCTTTACATTACTATATAGTTTGTAGGATTTTGTCTACATTTCTACCAAAAATGAGGAAGGCTGGTGGAAGAGGCCGTGGAATTGGGCGGGGGTTGGCAGCAGGTAATGATGGTGTTGGTGGTGGATCTGATGGTAGTGGCAAAAGCAAAATAGGACCGAATGCAGGAGGTGTTGAGCCTGCGTCATCGTCTGACTCCATAAGGCTTCGAAGGCTTAGTTTTCTAGGAGTTGGCAAACCGCTTTTAACGCCAGAGCATCAGGAAAAAGTTTTGTCTTACATTGCTGACTCAGCCTCCAGCTCTATCGCCTCCTCTTCTGAAGTTGTAAAAAGTAAAAGCACTGAGTCGTCATTGGAGGCTCATGTCCATGAACCACACCTTTCCTTGTGTCCTTCACCACAACCAAGATTGAAGGATGACGCAGGCCATACTACTGATTACTCCATGGAGCTGTTTTCACATACCATGCCTGGATTATCAAGTGAAATGGTGAATTACCCAGGCCAAGATGAATCTGACATGGAGTGCACTGATGCACAGCCGCTGATAGATGATTCTGCTGGTACATTCACTAAGAGCACTACATTGTCCTCGCAGTGTACAGAGCCAGATTCTGACCCTGATGAGACTCAGGTGCCCCTTCCCGCACACTATACCACCATACACGGTGACACAGAGGAAGGTGCACATGACATTGAAGAGGAGGTGATGGATGACCCAGTTGTTGACCCAGATTGGCATCCATTGGGGGAAGAGGGTGCTGCTTCCAAAAGCTCAGATGAGGAGCATCCACAGCACACATCAACATCGCAACAGCTGTTATCTGGCAGGCCCGGAGCACTCCAAAGACAGGTTCCAAAAATCAAAAGAGTTGCTGGACAGCTTGTCCAGAGGGTCAAAACATCACAGCGTGCTAGGCCGCAAAATGTCTGCCAAAGTAGGAAGAGTGCAGTGTGGCACTTTTTTAAACAAAATCCTCATGATCAGGACAAGGTTATCTGTAAGAAGTGCGCAAAGACCTTTAGCCGAGGGAAAAATCTGAAAAATTTGAATACCAGTTGCATGCTTAGACATTTAACCAGCATGCACTTGCAAGCGTGGACACAACACCAAACCTCAAGTGCCACATGTGCAACTGATCACAAAGAAGGTAGTCAGCAATGCTACATTGTTTCCCCCACTGTAAGCCCACCGGTTAGCACAGCAGCAAATGTTGCGGTGTCGTTGCAAGGCCACAGCAGTCAGGGAATCCCACTGTTATATCAACGAAATACTGAATCTAGGCCATCAGAAAGAACACCAACTCCATCACCATCATCAACCATCTCTCAGTCCGCCCTGTCCACCGCTACTTCCACCATATGCAGCTCTCAAGTCCAGCTCACCCTCCCAGACACTATGAGTAGGTCAAGAAAGTACTCAGTCTCTCATCCGCGTACACTGGGTTTGAACGCCCACATTGCCAAACTAATCTCGTTTGAGATGATGCCCTATCGGTTGGTGGAAAGCGCAGCTTTCTGCGAACTCATGGCCTATGCAGTACCACGCTATGACCTACCCAGTCGCCACTTCTTCTCTCGCAAAGCCATCCCAGCCCTCCACCATCATGTGAAAGACCGCATTGTCCATGCACTCAAGCAGTCAGTGAGTGGAAAGGTGCACCTCACAACTGATGCATGGTCCAGTCGGCATGGCCAGGGCCGTTACGTGTCCATCACTGCGCACTGGGTTAATGTGGTGGATGCAGGGTCCACAGGGGACAGCGGTGGTGGGACAGTGCTGCCTAGCCCACGGTATAGGAAACAGTTGGCTGTAGGCGTTCCACCCTCATCCTCCTCCTCCTCCAGAAGCGAAAGCTCGTCCACAGAGCGCAGTCATACGAGCACTCCATCTGCAGCTGCCACTGTTGCACACGAGGTGTCCCCCTATCGAGCAGCTAGTGGAAAGCGTCAGCAGGCTGTGTTGCAGATGATGTGTTTGGGCGACAGACACACCGCCGAGGTGCTGGCCGAGTACTTGAAGCGTCAAACTGAGTCATGGCTGGGCAGTGTACATCTTGAGGCAGGCAAGGTAGTTAGTGATAACGGCCATAATTTTGTGGCAGCCATAGCCCTTTCAAAACTCAGCCACATACCTTGCTTGGCTCACACCTTGAACCTGGTGGTGCAGTGCTTCCTCAAAAATTATCCGGAGTTAACAGCCCTGCTCCATAAGGTGCGAAGACTGTGCGCGCACATCCGCCGGTCGCCTGTACACTCCGTTCGTATGCAGAAGCTGCAGCGATTGCTCCACCTTCCAACCACTGCCTCATTATCGACATTGCAACAATGTGGAACTCCACCCTGCACATGGTGGAGCGGCTGTGCGAGCAGAGGCAGGCCATAATGCATTTGTGGGAGGATACACGGCCAGGCACTTTGAGAGCAGACATGGAGTTGACAGGTGTGCAGTGGTCGAAGCTGAAAGACCTCTGTAAAGTCCTTCAGTGTTTTGAGGAATGCACATGGCTGGTAAGCGCAGACAACGCCATCCTAAGCATGAGCATCCCACTTATGCGTCTGCTCATGCAAACTTTGACGCACCTTAAGGAGCAGGCATCTGCAGCCAATGTTGATGAGGAGGAAGAGGTGGAGGGAATCCTTGATGACATTCAGCCATTGTCTGCTCAGGGACCTCTCCTGGACGAGTTGGAGGAAGAAGAGGAGGAGGAGGATGATGATGGGGATGATTACTTAGGGGAGGAGGATGCATCTCGTGGGACAAGTGAAAATGTTGGCGTGGCAAGGTCTGGTACAGGGTTTGTGCGTGACTGGAGGGATGTGGATTTGCCAGAAAGTGCTCCTCCAACCAGCACTCGCAGTGCATCATTGACACCAGGAACATTGGCCCACATGTCAGATTATGCCTTGCGGATGCTAGCCAAAATGATGAACGATGACGACTACTGGTTGGCCAGCATCCTGGATCCACGCTATAAAGGCAAATTACAAAACATCATGCCACAGGAGAACCTTGACCTAATATTGGCTAATAAACAAGCAACTCTGGTAAATCGGTTGCTTGAGGCATTCCCAGCACACAGCAGCGGTGATGGTTCTCACACGAGCCGTACGGGCTGGGGGCAGCTTGGCAGAGGTGTTCATGGTGCACACAGCAGAAGTGGCATTGGAGACAGGGGTTTCATGACAATGTTGTGGACTGATTTTTCAAGTACCGCTCACACAACTGGTAATACAGCATCGATGGAAAGTGACAGGAGACAGCAGTTGTCAACTATGGTTACAAACTACTTTTCCTCCCATATCGATGTTCTCCCACACAGGTCATTCCCCTTCCCCTTTGACTATTGGGCTGCTAAACTGGACACCTGGCCTGAATTGGCACAATATGCCTTACAGGAGCTCGCTTGCCCAGCTGCAAGTGTGCTATCGGAAAGAGTCTTCAGTGCAGCTGGATCAATCCTGACAGAAAAAAGAACCCGTCTGTCAACCCAAAATGTGGATGATCTAACCTTCATTAAAATGAACCATGCATGGGTTTCCAAGGATTTTATCCCACCTTCCCCTGATGACACATAGGGTGACAGAAAAATGGCTTGCTTTGGTCCACCTCTTCCTGGGACTTGACCTATTTCGCCTTTTGCATCAGCTGAATGTCCAACATCAACATATACCACTTTCTAAAACTCCCTAACTGTGCTGCCTCCCCCCCATGGCCGGGGTCACCACCTAGCGCATGACACCGTGCGAGTGCCGTTGCCCTGGACAGGTGGGTAGGCCGACTCTTGGGCGCGGGCACTGGCACAGGGTCCCTCATAGTGCAATCAAGTGTCTCTGACGGTGGTGGTGCGCACCCGCCGTCAGACACACCGCCGTACTATGAGGGACCCAGTGCCAGTACCGACGCCCACGAGTGGGCCCCCCTTGCTTGGGCAGGGCCCCAGCATTTGCAATCTTTACCTCTCCCTGCTCCTCCGCTGTGTAGTCTGGGCCGTCAAATCCATACTGTGCCTGACACCGTCTGAGCCTGCCTCCTGATGTATAGACATATCTTTTGAATGTGTACGCTATCCATACATGTTATCCGGGGATACGGTACCCTTTCTCACCTTTGTGCAATCACTTGCAAGCCATACTGTGTCTGACACCGTCTGAGCCTGCCTCCTGATGTATAGACATATCTTTTGAATATGTACGCTATCCATACATGTTATCCGGGGATACGGTACCCTTTCTCACCTTTGTGCAATCACTTGCAAGCCATACTGGGCCTTACACCATCTGAGCCTGCCTCCTGATGTATAGACATATCTTTTGAATGTGTACGCTATCCATACATGTTATCCAGGGATACGGTACCCTTTCTCACCTTTGTGCAATCACTTGCAAGCCATACTGGGCCTTACACCGTCTGAGCCTGCCTCCTGATGTATAGACATATCTTTTGAATGTGTACGCTATCCATACATGTTATCCCGGGATACGGTACCCTTTCTCACCTTTGTGCAATCACTTGCAAGCCATACTGGGCCTTACACCATCTGAGCCTGCCTCCTGATGTATAGACATATATTTTGAATGTGTACGCTATCCATACATGTTATCCGGGGATACGGTACCCTTTCTCACCTTTGTGCAATCACTTGCAAGCCATACTGGGCCTTACACCGTCTGAGCCTGCCTCCTGATGTATAGACATATCTTTTGAATGTGTACGCTATCCATACGTTATCCGGGGATACGGTACCCTTTCTCACCTTTGTGCAATCACGTGCAAGCCATACTGGACCTAACACCGTCTGAGCCTGCCTCCTGATGTATAGACATATCTTTTGAATGTGTACGCTATCCATACATGTTATCCGGGGATACGGTACCCTTTCTCACCTTTGTGCAATCACGTGTAACCCATACTGGGCGTGAGAACGGCTGGTGAGCTGTTAAGCAAGCTACAGCACCTGTGGTTTGCACACGTAAGTTTTTCATTTTTTTCAGGAATGACGGTTAGTCCTAATTCCGGAACTGCGGTTGACCTGCACTTACCGGGAAATCATCGTTCGCGAGTAATAATTGTAATCAGTGATCCCCATCACTAACGTTGTTCAGCGGGTTATCTGCACCTGTAAGCGACAAACGCTGGCCTTTTCAGTGTAGCGCACATGCAGCCACGGACATGTAAGGGCATGACACACCAGTTATTGGCCAATCTCATGTGCCAGAGCCTCACGTGTCCCTCTAGTAAGCCGGACTCGGACCGCGGGGCATGACGGAGTCTCGTTCGTTAACGGAATTAAGCTTGCAATGTGTGCATCTGTTCTGTAGCTGGCATGGTTGAGGTTGCCCGTGTTGAGTCAAATTACGCCGTAGGCTCCACTCCTGGTGGTGCCCTTCTGGACATTCCTTTAAGGTTCAGCTTTGCAACCATACTGCCCACGTAAAACAAACACTTTGCCTTCATGAACGCTGTTTGGAGGGTCATGACTCGTGGGAATAACGCCGCCCAATCAGTTAACCTGCTAGAGAGATCCTTCGTTGCTCCCAAGCATGACATCACACTCCCTAGGAGGAAGGTAATGCCACTGTGGTGACCGTACTCCTGGGGGCGACACAAGTGCACTGATGCCCAGCCACTGCTCGATGAATCTGCTGGTACATTGACCCAGACCACTACATTCCCCTCGCACGCTACCCGGCCTGAATCTGACCCTGATGAAACTCAGGTTACCCTTCCCATATACAGTTCCATCTTACACGGTGACAAAGAGGAAGCTGCAGATGAAAGTGCAGGTTCGGCCCACCCGCCATCAGACACACCACCGTACTATCAGGGGCCCTGTGCCAGTGCCGTCGCCAACGAGTGTGCCCCCCCTGCTTGCTCAGGATCACAGCACTTGCAAGGTTGAAATACTGTGCAGTGAGATGGAAGATGGGGACGATGAGGAGTCCAGACTAGTACAGGGATTCCCTAGCGAGGAGACTTATTTCATTGGTTTCAATGTTGGGACAGCAATTTTTGGGGAGCACTATACTCTGGAGAATGATAGATGGGGCCCACCATACACTGGAACATTCCAAAGGTGGACATCAGACACTGGAGCAGCATTTACAGGGCCCATTATACACTAGAGCATTAGAAATGGGGCCCATTATGTTTGGAGCATTATTTGGGCCCATAAGACAGTGGAGCTTCATCCATGGGGACCAACATATACTGTAGCATTATGTGGAGCTCATCATATACTGTTTCAAACATTATATGGGACCAATGATTCTGTATGGAGAAATAGATGGGCCTCGTCATGAGATGTAAAAAGTGAAGTATTTTTCATTGTACTATACCGCTATTTCTCTGCCGTATCGGAGCATGATGAGTTGTGGTATTATGTGTTAAAGGGGCGCTCTTTCGCCCAGGGCACATGAAACCTGGAGCCAGCCCTACCCCCCCACAACTTTAGCCAAATAACCCCCATTTTTCAGTGCGTAACTTGTATTATGAAGTTAATTAAGGTTGACCAGCTTAAGTAAGAAGAATTGATGCTTTTGGCATTCAAATGAGCACTGTAGGTGTGTTTCCTGTCCTCCTCTCACTGCCGACTTTTATTCCCCATCGACTTACATTGGGTTTCGTGTTTTGGGACGACCCCGACTTTTCCCTATAATCGGCCGATCTTGCTCGACCCGACTTTTGGAAAAGTCGGGTTTCACGAAACGAAACTCGACCATAAAAAAACAAAAGTCGCTCAACTCTAGTGGGCACAACTTGATTTAACATGTCCCTTTTGTCACATTATTATTAGGGTACCATCATATTTTTCCAGGCCTATTTCATGAGCTTTATTTTTTTTTAAAAATCTGTGGAAGCATGGTTGAAAAGTAATGTCTGACTTTCATTTGTTCATTTTCATAGATTTTTTATTTATTATTACTTTTGTCAGATTCAAGTTATTTCTCTCTCCCTTGTGAGTTTTTCTGTCATTAAACGAGGGGTACAAACAATTTTGACCACGTGTGTAACTTGGCCTGTTAAGATGTCTTTGATGGAAAAAGCTTTTTGATAAATTTCACCTCTTAATGCTGCAAATTCAAGAAATGACCATTTTCAGTTCTTTAGAACCTATGTAATGTTTGGAAACTATGTTGTGCATAGTAATTGGAACAGTGCAGTTTGAGTTTTTTTTAGCTTTGAAAAAAATACTGTTGTCGTTGAGAGATTCATTCTGTAAAATTGCATTCATACTCTTATGGTTGATGATGATTTGAACATTAAAATGACTCATCTGCATCGACTATTTAGGAAAATCAGAGAAAAATAGCATTTGCATATTAATTTCAAAAGTATTATTATTATTAGTAGTATTATTTTAGAGCACCTTTGATACTATTGTGCTGTACATAAGAAAGGGTTACATGCAAAATACAAAAGTAAATTCCAGTGAACAGACTAATAATGACTGTTTGGCACAGAAAGTGAGGGCCCTGCTCTTGTGGGCTAACACTCTACAAGATATTGGATAAGGAGGTTATGGGATTTCAGCAGCTTTGGTGGTGGTGAGGTAGCAGAGGGTCATTACAGGCGCTAACTAAACTTTCTTGAACAGATGGGTTTTCATGTTCTGTCTGAAAGTTCTGTGTCAGTTAATCGTATATGTTGTTGCAAAAAAACCCAGAGATGAGGGATACTCAGGGAAAGTCTTGGAGGCAATTGGGTGAAAAATGTATTAGTGCAGAGGAGAGAAGGAGGTCAGAAATAGACAGATAAACAGTATATAATAATAATAATAATAATAAATTTTATTTTTATAGCGCCGACATATTCCGCAGCACTTTACATTTCAGAGGGGATTTGTACAGACAATAGACATTACAGCATAACAATAATCACATACAGTAGATTATAACAAATACCAAGAGGAGTGAGGGCCCTGCTCGCAAGCTTACAGTCTATGAGGAAAGAGGTAGACACGAAAGGTGGGTGGTAACAGTTGCCCTGATTGTATGGACCAGCCATAATGTTAAGTGTGTAACAGTACAGACACAGAGGGCTAATGGATGCATAAAGCATGTGGGAACATGATGCTGGGAACCTGGTTATGGTAAAATTTTTGGCTCTGCCACACAGGGATAGGTTAGGTTAATGTGTTGAGGCGATAGGCCAGTCTGAATAAATGCGTTTTCAGGACACGCTTAAAATTGTGGGGACTGGGGACTAATCGTATTGACCTGGGAAGTGCATTCCAAAGAATTGGCGCGGCACGTGTAAAGTCTTGGAGACGGGAGTGGGAGGTTCTGACTATTGAGGATACTAACCTCAGGTCATCAGCAGAACGGAGGGCGCGGGTAGGGTGGTATACTGAAACAAGGGAGGAGATGTAGGGTGGTGCTGAGCCATGGAGGGCTTTGTGGGTGAGGGTAATAAGTTTATACTGAATTCTGGAGTGGATGGGTAGCCAGTGTAATGACTGGCACAAGGTAGAGGCATCGGTGTAACGATTGGTGAGGAATATGATCCTGGCTGCAGCATTCAAGACAGATTGGAGAGGGGAGAGTTTTGTAAGAGGGAGACCGATTAGAAGAGAGTTACAATAGTCGAGACGAGAATGAATAAGAGAAACAGTAAGAGTTTTTGCAGAGTCCAAAGTAAGAAAAGGTCGAATTCTAGAAATGTTTTTGAGGTGCAGATGACAAGAGCGAGCCAGTGATCGAATGTGGGGGGCAAAGGAAAGCTCGGAATCAAGTATGACCCCAAGACAGCGGGCATGTTGCTGGGGAGTAATAGTGGAACCACAGACGGAAATGGCAATGTCGGGTGTAGGTACATTAGTAGCGGGAGGAAACACAAGGAGTTCAGTCTTTGATAGGTTCAGTTTCAGATATAGTGAGGACATGATATTAGACACAGCGTTTAGACAATCGCCAGTGTTTTCTAGAAAGGCTGGCGTGATGTCAGGAGAAGAAGCGTATAATTGGGTGTCATCAGCATAGAGATGGTACTGGAAACCAAATCTACTGATTGTTTGACCAATAGGGGCAGTGTACAAGGAGAAGAGGAGGGGGCCTAGAACCGATCCTTGAGGAACCCCAACAGTAAGAGGAAGGTGAGAGGAGGAGGAACCGGCAAAAGAAACAGTAAAGGAGCGGTCGGAGAGATAGGAGGAGAACCAGGAGAGAACGGTGTCCTTGAGGCCAATGGAACGGAGCATAGTGAGCATAGTGAGTATATGTGAATTAGGATCAATGGGTGTTAGGAATATTCTGTTCAGGAAGCATGAACACTCCAGAAATAGACACAAAAACATTAGCTGTGAATTAGGATCAGTGGGTATGTATGTATGCTTTTTATTAGTATAACTAGCCTTTAAATACTGCATTTTTCGCTTTATAAGACACTCCGGATTATAAGACGCACCACAAATTCTGAGGAGAAAAATAAGAAAAAAATATTTTTTAACAAAATGGTGGTGCTTCTTATAATCCTTGCATTTTATTGCTTACCGGGGTTGGTGGTTGCGGTGTATTGGGGTCCCAGGCTTGCTGCTGGAGGTGGCAGGCATGGAGTGATGCTGCAGGCCGCATTCAGGGATGAGGGGGGCTCTGATGTGCGTCACTGCTGCAGGGGTCTTGTGCTGCTGCCGGGTTTCTCCGGGTGTCCGGCGGTTGCTGGCCGATATCAGATATCCTCAAGGATCGGTTCTAGGCCCCCTCCTCTTCTCCTTGTACACTGCCCCTATTGGTCAAACAATCAGTAGATTTGGTTTCCAGTACCATCTCTATGCTGATGACACCCAATTATACGCTTCTTCTTCTGACATCACGCCAGCCTTTCTAGAAAACACTGGCGATTGTCTAAACGCTGTGTCTAATATCATGTCCTCACTATATCTGAAACTGAACCTATCAAAGACTGAACTCCTTGTGTTTCCTCCCGCTACTAATGTACCTACACCCGACATTGCCATTTCCGTCTGTGGTTCCACTATTACTCCCCAGCAACATGCCCGCTGTCTTGGGGTCATACTTGATTCCGAGCTTTCCTTTGCCCCCCACATTCGATCACTGGCTCGCTCTTGTCATCTGCACCTCAAAAACATTTCTAGAATTCGACCTTTTCTTACTTTGGACTCTGCAAAAACTCTTACTGTTTCTCTTATTCATTCTCGTCTCGACTATTGTAACTCTCTTCTAATCGGTCTCCCTCTTACAAAACTCTCCCCTCTCCAATCTGTCTTGAATGCTGCAGCCAGGATCATATTCCTCACCAATCGTTACACCGATGCCTCTACCTTGTGCCAGTCATTACACTGGCTACCCATCCACTCCAGAATTCAGTATAAACTTATTACCCTCACCCACAAAGCCCTCCATGGCTCAGCACCACCCTACATCTCCTCCCTTGTTTCAGTATACCACCCTACCCGCGCCCTCCGTTCTGCTGATGACCTGAGGTTAGTATCCTCAATAGTCAGAACCTCCCACTCCCGTCTCCAAGACTTTACACGTGCCGCGCCAATTCTTTGGAATGCACTTCCCAGGTCAATACGATTAGTCCCCAGTCCCCACAATTTTAAGCGTGTCCTGAAAACGCATTTATTCAGACTGGCCTATCGCCTCAACACATTAACCTAACCTATCCCTGTGTGGCAGAGCCAAAAATTTTACCATAACCAGGTTCCCAGCATCATGTTCCCACATGCTTTATGCATCCATTAGCCCTCTGTGTCTGTACTGTTACACACTTAACATTATGGCTGGTCCATACAATCAGGGCAACTGTTACCACCCACCTTTCGTGTCTACCTCTTTCCTCATAGACTGTAAGCTTGCGAGCAGGGCCCTCACTCCTCTTGGTATTTGTTATAATCTACTGTATGTGATTATTGTTATGCTGTAATGTCTATTGTCTGTACAAATCCCCTCTGAAATGTAAAGTGCTGCGGAATATGTCGGCGCTATAAAAATAAAATTTATTATTTATTATTATTATTAGGTTGGAGAGAAGAGCAAGTTACTGGCGAAGATCATTGGAAATATTACCACTAGAAGTTCTGTGACGGTTTCAGTAATGAGGGACAATTTTGCACTATACTTTATGTCACCTCAAGGCAGAGTACACTGGCAGGATGACAGAGTGTGAAAGATTTGTGCCCTAACCAAACTTGTGTACCAAACCTTCTGGACCAACAGTATATACCTTTGCCAACCAAAGTTGGCTATCTTGTAATGGTCTTACTATTTTTAGCTTTACGCCACAGGTGTGTACCTGGTTGTGCTTTATGCAAAGTATTTCACCTTTTAACAAAAGTTGTGTACATTGTTAGGAAATCACCAACAATAAACACAACTTTTCAGGTGAAATACTTTGCTTCAAACACAACCAGGAACACAACTGTGGCAAAAAGCTAAAATTTACACACAGTTATATACCTGGTTTTGAATACCTTTTTACCTTTTAAATACCCTGTATTTAACCTTTTTTTTAAACATATTTCGCCGCAGAAAGAAATGACAGACAACCAGTGTAAACAATAATTTAACTTTTATTTAAAATATTTTTTTTTGTGTAAACTGTTTTTAAAGTTAAAAAAACTTTTTTAATAAAGGTTTGAAACCAACCAAACCAACCGATATCAGATATCAGCACTGAAATCTCATCTCTCAAGAGCTAGGTCCTGAGATCCCATCTACGCAAGCACCGGCGGCCATTTTTTACCGGAACCACCGCACACACATGGGGAACCGGAGAAATGCCGGGGCTCCGGCCTGTCGAACAATGTCAGCAGAGCCCCGGGCAGTGCCGGGCACACATGCAGCACCGCTGGGCACTGGAGACACCCGCAGCACCGGCCAGCAACCGCCGGACACCCGGACACCCCCTGATCACGGCCTAGGTAAGGCTTGTCCGCTTTGTAAGACGCACCCCCATTTTCCCCTCCAAATTTTTGGGAAAAAGTGCGTCTTACAAAGCAAAAAATATGGTATTTATTTATACTTATTTATAACATTTATATACTTATTCGGCCATTAAATGTCTCTTATTCCTGTAACCCCCACCTCCTAATTTTCAATTTTGCACAATTTTTGCTTGAAATTAGATTTCTGTGTTTGTAGCATCTTTTTTATGCCAAATGTCTGTAGATGTTAGGTATTTAGTACAGCATCATCAGGTTGGTAGGTTTACGAGTCTGTTTACTATATATTTTTGCATTTAGGTGATGCCCAATATGCACGGGGGTTGTATTTTTCTTAAACCACTTTTGGAGTTGGAGTATCAATAAAGATTCTCCAATGGTCTTCAATGTCTCTAAAGGCCCCGTCACACATAATGACTCACCAGCAATCCTGACAACGATATCAACGTGTCAGGATCGCTGGTGAGTCGCTACATGATCGCTGGTGAGCTGTAAACAGACAGCTTCACCAGTGATCAGCACAGCGACGCCGAGCGCGCGACATCGCTGTGTTCGTTAGTTACCAGCACGCTGATGCAGGGAGCTGGTAACTAACGTACACATCGGGTCTCCAAGGGACGTGAGTCCCTTAGAGACCCGATGTGTATGTTAGTTACCAGCTCCCTGCATCAGCGCGCTGGTAACTAACGTACACATCGGGTTTCTAAGGGACGCACGTCTCAGGGATACCCGATGTGTACGTTAGTTACCAGCTGATCACTGGTCTCCCGCCTGTCACACGCAGCGATGCGTGCTGGCCAGTGGGAGACCAGCGACCAAAGAAAAGTCCAGGGCTTTCCTACAGCGATCAGTGATACCAGCAGAGGGGCCGGTCGCTGATCGCTGTCACACACAGCGATCTCGCTGGTGAGATCGCTGTGGTCACAAAACTTGTGACTTAGCAGTGATCTCGCTAGCGAGATCGCTATGTGTGACGGGGCCCTAAGTGAAATAGATTTCAAAATTCAAATCTATATTTAGACTTAGTATGTATAAAAACTATTAAAGGGACTCTGTCAGCATAGAATGACAGTTCATACCAATTACAAGCACTCGGTGTAACATGGCATGGCCAAATCTTTAACTGCAAGTTCCCCTCTACTTCTTTTCCCTCTATCTCCACCCTCCCTCTTCGTTGATTGACCGCTCTGACTTCATAGAGCAAGAGAAGGGTACAGGTAGATGTCAAAAAGCAGGTAGGAAGATGCACTTAAAGAGTTAGTCCACTACAATAGATAATGCCATCATCGATTTCAACCATGGAAAGAAGTATTTTTGTAAATACCTCTGATTGCCATTTTTGTGTAAGAGCGACGCTATTGCTTACTGCTCACTGGGCATTACGTGATCCCAACTACAGCCTGCTCTGACATCCTCTGATGTCAAGTTTCCGGAACACAGAGGCGTGAACCAGTGGGGTGCACCGCATTGATTGACTGGGCTGTGAGAGAGGGAATGCGCAGGCAGGATACTGGGCTGTGACGTGCGGTGAAACACCACCCACAGCCCAGTCAACCAAGGGGGTGAGTACAAATGGATCATGCCGCCTCTGTGTTCCTGGAACTTGACATGGCATCAGTGGATGTCAGAGCAGGCTGCAGCTGGAGTCATGTGATGCCGAGTGAGTGGTCTGCAATAGCGCATCTCACAGGCAAGAATGGCAACAAGAGGTAATAACAAAATTACTTGGACTGTTCAAATCGATGGGGGCATTATTTATTGTAATGGACAACCTTTTTAATTGTTTAGCCATGCCATGATGCACTGAGTGTCTGTAATTGGTTTGATCAGTGCCTTTAAACTATAGTTGAAAGAAACTGAACCATCTGGATAGATACCCGTTCAAATACTTTAAATATAGTCTGCTCTAGCCTATAACTTTTCTGGCTATTTTTTATTTCCTATTCTCCTAGAAAGTTTTACCTTGGCTGTTAATGTAAAAAAATAATTGCTGTGGTTACCTGCATTAAGACATACATTAAATCACATTAAGGTTCTGTTAGTCACCAGAGCACTAATAATAATAATAATAATAAATTTTATTTCTATAGCGCCGACATATTCCGCAGCACTTTACATTTCAGAGACTAATAAAAGAATATGGGAATTGTGCTGTTGATATTCCTTCTAGTAATTTTATTCCTATATTTAGACCTCACCTAGAGCCTTATGCTTAATATCAATGTTATTCTTATATATTCATGCTTTCCAAAAGACTCTCTTAATTTTAAAAACTACAGAGATTCTACAAAATATCATATGCCTCTATATAGAAATGTATAGAATTTATTCCAACACTTTATAGTTAAGTGTATTTGGTATCATAAAACCCAATGAAGAAAAAATATAGAGTAAATCTAAAAAATATTTCTTGATTGTTACCTTTGAAACTCCTTCGTATAAGGATGAAAGATTGATGTAATGAATTATAGTCTATTAGCATATAGAATGCAGGAATCTTCAGCTCTGTCCAGACTGCACCATCTCTTGCTAATTGCTGTACAGACCAGGACTGACCATCTTCGGCTCTATTCATCCACTGGGACAGTTTTTCTCCCAGCTGTCTAAGTGCTGACAATAGCAACAGATAAAAGTGAAAGATGATGCACCTGGCTTGTCTCTTACTTCAGCAACATGGCTCCTTCGAGCCTCATTCTCAATTATCTCTAATGATATAATAACATGATTGGCTGTAATCTGAGGAGCAGAAGACAGGTCTATGGGGAGTCAGCAAACAGATGGGGATGTTATTAACACATGCTGTTCCAAAGCAGAGAAACATATGTAGTTGTCTATAGGAAACATTGTTATCACGTGCGGTTGCTCTATGGTTAACTTAGAATGAACTTCTGTTTTCAGTATTGTAAGCTAATCTGGCTGTAGACTCATTGGATTAAAGTCTAATTTTTCCTGTGATTCTGATACCTTGTATCTATCTCTCTGGAACAACATTTAGCAAAGTCAAACAGAAGCTTGTTCTAAGCTCTGTGATCTTCACCATTTCCACTGTGCTATATTTTCCAAAGTCATTATGAACATAGTCAAATCTGTTTCAGGTCAGTTGTGACTGACAAAGACATTCAGTCCTTGTATAATGGCCTGTATAACATATAGATCTTTTAGCTTGATTATTGTGTTCATTTGTTAATGCCTTTACATAGTTTATTTATTGCTCTTACGTCTATAGGCAACATTTTCCATGGCATTTCACAAAACATTGACATTTTGCACTGTCGGTAGTCAAGCTCAAAATCTATATTCCCCAACAGTATGCTTTTGGAGTATAGGAGTAAACTGTAGTACCTGGAGGTAACCCAGGAGGACGTGGCCAAACATTTAGACTTCATGTTGGCGATGTCCTTGGTCAGATTTTCAATCTTATCTGCATATTATCTAAAGCTTACCAAGAACTCTGTTGAATTCTAGAAAAAACTTCCTAATGACAAATTGCAATGATAAATCGTTTGCATAGAGTTATTCTCATTCTATGCTGGTTTTAGGGTGGATCATATCCATTACTCTGGATATGAAAAAAGACCATTAGGGATAAATGGATAGAAGTAAACTTGTGAGACACAGAAGTTGTACTGTTGTATTCCATAATGGGCAAACATACATTTTCAGCATAATGTGTGTAATCAGCTTAATAGCACATTTCACTTTAGCTAGAAGATACACAGTGGCATATAAAAGTTTGGGCATCCCTAGCTAAAGTAAAAAATAGCCAAATTCTTTTGTTTTATAGGCAAAAACATAATTACTGACAACAAGAACCCCATAAATATAATAGGGTCAAATGGAGATGGGGAAAGAGACAACCCACTCCAAGACCATATGCACAAGCTCAAAACATCATTATGAACATCAGGAGAACCATAAAGAGCATGCGGTCAAATTTGTATATAAAAATATCAAATTTTATTGAATACAATACTACAGATAAAAATATCCTCATAGCAAAAGAGTGCTCATTAATAGATGTGAACAGTATATCCGATGGAACATCTCCTATACCTTCCACCGAGATAGAGACAACCCGGTAAGAAAACCACCAAAAAAGGGGGGAGTCACACATATGGTAACCTATATCGTAATATCATTGTAATGCCAACAGGCCATATCACAAAGGTCAGCGACCAAAAGGTGCAATCGTCAATTGGGTTTGAAACGTGATATAGGTACTCATGTGATGGTGAATTACCCAAGAACTGCAAAATTGCCCATGGGGGAACTTACCAGGGAGGGGAGGAAGAGGAGAGCCCGGCAGTGAAAATTAAAATGGTAGAGGCACACAAAGCAGAAGAAGGATATAAGAAGATAAAGCATTTTCAAGTTTCCCTTCCCTCAGTTCAAAATGTAATTAAGAAATGGCAGTTAACAGGAACAGTGGAGGCCAAGAAAAGGTTTGGAAGACCAAGCAAAATTTCAGTGAGAGCTGCTAGTAGGATGGCAAGAGAGGCAAATCAGAACCCCAGATTGGCTGCAAAAGACCTTCAGAAAGACTTAGCAGACAGGAGTTGTGTTACATTTTTTTACTGTTAAGAGACACATGCACAAATATGAAATTTATGGAAGAGTTATCAGAAGAAAACCTCTCCTGTGTCCTCACCATAAAATTCAGATTCAGAAGTATGCAAAAGAACATCTAAAGAAAACCTGATGCATTTTGGAAACAAGTCCTGTGGACCGATGACTTTAAAAAAAGAACTCTTTGGCCACAATGATCAAAGGTCTGTGTGGAAAAAAAGGGCACAGAATTTATCAAAACATCTCACCAGTGATTAAATATGGGGGTGGATCAATCATGCTTTGGGGTTGTGTTGCAGCCAATTGTATGGGGAACATTTCACGGGATGTAAACCTAGCACCATCTGTAAAAAGCTGAAGTTGAAAAGAGGATGGCTTCTACAAATATATAATGATCCTAAACACTAGGAATGAGAGAGTACTGAAATGCTCAGGTGATTGTTGCTCTAACCGAGCAATTCCTTATAGTTGCATGCTTGTTTCAAGTCATGAGTATAATGGGAGTCAAAGGGAAAGCTGAGCTTTTCTTCTGGCAGACCCTACAATGAGGTCTGGGGGGCAGTGAAAATGTTCAAATGAATGGGAAAAGTACTGAATAGAAGGAGAACAATATAGGGAAGACCTCTGGAAACATCTCTGACTCCCAGATCGCTGCTGAGAGCAATGGTGCCACACGTTTACTTCACTTTAAGGAGTGATATGACAATAAAACATTCCAAACTGACTAGAAATTGTATTTTACAGGAAAAAACATGTTAAGAAACATTTTTCCTGTGTAATGACTTGTATATAAGGCAAAATATAAAAACTATTTGCAAAATAAATTAAATAAACCAAAATTGATTTTTTTGTTAAAGAAAGAGGAAATTTTAGTTAAATTTATGAAGGAAGCTAGATCTGGCAAAAATTAGGGACTCAGCATGACTCATACTAGACATAAAGGAGGTCCTCATACACATTCTTTTCAAATTGTTATGTATTGGTACTCCTAGACTCATAAAGGCTATGTAAGAAAAAGGAACAGCATCCGGTCTAGGTGAAAAATCGTATCAAAAATTTATTCTGCCAGTACAAAATACAACGTTTCGGCCATATTGTGGCCTTTTTCAAGTATAACATAACAGCACAAATGGTGGCCTTTTATAGTGTGGCACAGCCAATCACCATTTAGGTTACACCCGTCACAGAAAATTCATACATAGAATACATATAAATACATCCATCAGATACATATATATTCAACATCACGGGTTATCTAGTCATTATCAGTCATGGTCATGATCATATTAGAAATATTAAAAAACATTTCATACGTAAACACCATACCCAAATCAGCCCACCAATAATCGTCAAGCATCGAAGGTATCCATAGAAATGACACACCAATCACTTGCAATAATACATATCCATGTATACACCGCCAATCCCTATTCACATAATAGTGGCGCCAACCCCAAAGGACCAATCATATGAGGACTCACACATTCATGTGTCGGCAGAGTTCCCTCTCACCCACATGACATCATCAGCAAGAGACAAGCTGTATCAGAGGCGCAGCCCAGTGACGTGCACCACCAGGTCACAGCGCGCGCGCCGCCCACCCCTACAGGTCCGGTCATGTGACGCCTCCGTCACAGGGCACCACGCGTGTGCAGTGCCAAGCAAGGGATCAGCCACACGAACCGCCCACCGGGGGGACCACGCATGCGCAGAGACCCGGAGCGCGCAGTCATGCAAGGCATCCCCTCACAAGCTCGCACATGCGCTGATGAACAAAAACAAGGGTAAAACCGCACTTGAATAAATGAGTCCACACAAATAGGCCAAAATGCTCCCGTACAAAGCAACATATAAGAAACATTAGGAATTAAGTAACCACATCCATAGTAACTTTAATAATATTCCATACTTTACGAATCCTTTAGTCACATACGTTGTACATTGCATAAGGAGCAAAACTGGGATAATTATAAAAAGAAAAAAAGAAAAAAGGAAAAGAGGGCACGGGGAATGGCAGGCAAGAAATAACGACAAAAAATCTCGACAAAAAATCTCAAAGGACAACATCCTCTTCATAATTCAGGACTGTTCAGTCCCCGTGTCCTCCACTCCATCCAAATATATCACCTATAAACACAAAAAAACAGATAAAAAAAAACATTTAATTAAAAGACCATAAAAGGCCACATATACAAATATTCACCCACATCAAAGGATAATGACACAGAGCAAAGGATTAGGTGACACAAGTATGTAAATTATAATCCAAGTTCAAACCCCTTGGTTGCAATGTATCAAGAATCGATATCCATCTCAACTCTTTTTTCTTCAACATCTTAACCCTATCACCCCCACGTCTCAATACAGGAACCCCATCTATTACTCTAAATCGTAACTGGTTCACTGAATGTCTGCACTCCAAAAAATGCTTCGGAATCGGCAACTCCACAAGTTTAGTCCTAATTGTACTCTTATGCTTACTAATTCGAGCCCTAATCTCCATGGTGGTCTCTCCTATATACATAAGCCCAATAAGCCCACATGGGCACAAAATCAAGTAAATCACAAAACTCGACGAACACGTATACCTTTCTTTTATTGAGAATTTTTTTCCAGTTCGAGGGTGATTAAAGCTATCCCCCTTTAACATGTTGCCACAACAGGCACTTCCCAAACATGGGAAATTGCCCATTTTAGGAGGACATATTGTCCTTTGTATGTTGACTTTTGATGAACCAATATCTGACCTTACCAATCTATCTTTAAGATTATGTGCACGTCAGAAGTAACTTTAACATCACTAATTTTCTGCAGAAAATCATTCGTGTCTATGATGTAAGACCGTGCTGAGGTAGCAAAACGCCGCAATACTTTGTCACGAAAAATCGAAACCTTATTACATCCACCAAGAGACGCAATGTTAAATTGACTAGTGATCCCACCTCTCGTTTTTTGAGTGAATTGCGGCTCTTGGTGGATGAGTCCCTACTTAATGGACTCATTGATCAGAAGCTATCTGAACATTTGGTGGTTGATGCCCCCCAGACACCAATACTATATACGTTACCGAAAAGACATAAAAATTTGGAGAATCCACCTGGGCGTCCCATAGTATCTGGGAGGGGGTCATTATGTAATAAGGTTTTGATTTTTCTTGACAAAGTATTGCGGCGTTTTGCTACCTCAGCACGGTCTTACATCATAGACACGAATGATTTTCTGCAGAAAATTAGTGACGTTAAAGTTACTTCTCATATGGTGCTTGCATCTTTTGATGTGGTTTCTCTATATGCATCCATTGAGCATAACAGGGGCTTGGAGGCCGTCGATGTGGTGCTGACAGGCTCGGACATGGCACCGGAGTGTGCACAACTGGTCCTAGCACTGTTAGGTTTCATCCTGGCACACGGTGCAAACACGTTTCCTGCAGCGGTGCTCCAGGTGCGCCGAACGTCTGTGGAGAAAATCCAATCTACACGAAGATTTCATCCATTTTAAGTTTATGCTTAGAACATACAACACTGCCCTTCACCTCTCCAAACAAACCTATTTCAACACCCTCATCACCTCACTGTCCAACAACCCGAAACGTCTCTTTGACACTTTTCATTCTCTACTCAATCCAAGAGTACAGGCCCCAACCACGGAGCTCCGAGCTGACGATCTGGCTAATTACTTCAAAGAAAAAATTGACCAGATCCGACAGGAAATTATCTCCAAATCCCCTCATACCATGCACTGTCCTCCCTCCCCCACTGCATCTAACTCACTCTCTGATTTTGAACCAGTCACAGAAGAAGAAGTAAGCAGGCTCCTTGCATCTTCTCGCCCAACTACTTGCACCAGTGACCCATTTCCGTCACATCTCCTCCAGTCCCTTTCCCCTGCTGTCACCCCTCACCTAACTAAAATATTTAACCTCTCTCTCTCTTCTGGTATTTTTCCCTCCTCATTTAAGCATGCCATCATACATCCACTACTTAAAAAACCATCCCTCGACCAAAACTGTGCCGCTAACTATAGACCTGTCTCTAATCTTCCCTTCATCTCTAAACTCCTGGAACGCCTGGTCCACTCCCGTCTTATCCGCTATCTCTCAGAAAACTCTGTTCTCGACCCTCTCCAATCCGGTTTCCGCTCTTTACACTCCACAGAAACTGCCCTCACTAAAGTCTCTAATGATCTGCTAACAGCTAAATCAAATGGTCATTACTCCATGCTAATTCTCTTGGATCTCTCTGCAGCATTCGACACTGTGGATCATCAGCTCCTCCTCACTATGCTCCATTCCATTGGCCTCAAGGACACCGTTCTCTCCTGGTTCTCCTCCTATCTCTCCGACCGCTCCTTTACTGTTTCTTTTGCCGGTTCCTCCTCCTCTCACCTTCCCCTTACTGTTGGGGTTCCTCAAGGATCGGTTCTAGGCCCCCTCCTCTTCTCCTTGTACACTGCCCCTATTGGTCAAACAATCAGTAGATTTGGTTTCCAGTACCATCTCTATGCTGATGACACCCAATTATACGCTTCTTCTCCTGACATCACGCCAGCCTTTCTAGAAAACACTGGCGATTGTCTAAACGCTGTGTCTAATATCATGTCCTCACTATATCTGAAACTGAACCTGTCAAAGACTGAACTCCTTGTGTTTCCTCCCGCTACTAATGTACCTATACCCGACATTGCTATTTCTGTGTGTGGTTCCACTATTACTCCCCAGCAACATGCCCGCTGTCTTGGGGTCATACTTGATTCCGAGCTTTCCTTTGCCCCCCACATTCGATCACTGGCTCGCTCTTGTCATCTGCACCTCAAAAACATTTCTAGAATGCGACCTTTTCTTACTTTTGACTCTGCAAAAACTCTTACTGTTTCTCTTATTCATTCTCGTCTCGACTATTGTAACTCTCTTCTAATCGCTCTCCCTCTTACCAAACTCTCCCCTCTCCAATCTGTCTTGAATGCTGCAGCCAGGATCATATTCCTCACCAATCGTTACACCGATGCCTCTACCTTGTGCCAGTCATTACACTGGCTACCCATCCACTCCAGAATTCAGTATAAACTTATTACCCTCACCCACAAAGCCCTCCATGGCTCAGCACCACCCTACATCTCCTCCCTTGTTTCAGTATACCACCCTACCCGCGCCCTCCGTTCTGCTGATGACCTGAGGTTAGTATCCTCAATAGTCAGAACCTCCCACTCCCGTCTCCAAGACTTTACACGTGCCGCGCCAATTCTTTGGAATGCACTTCCCAGGTCAATACGATTAGTCCCCAATCCCCACAATTTTAAGCGTGTCCTGAAAACGCATTTATTCAGACTGGCCTATCGCCTCAACACATTAACCTAACCTATCCCTGTGTGGCAGAGCCAAAAGTTTTACCATAACCAGGTTCCCAGCATCATGTTCCCACATGCTTTATGCATCCATTAGCCCTCTGTGTCTGTACTGTTACACACTTAACATTATGGCTGGTCCATACAATCAGGGCAACTGTTACCACCCACCTTTCGTGTCTCCCTCTTTCCTCATAGACTGTAAGCTTGCGAGCAGGGCCCTCACTCCTCTTGTTATTTGTTATAATCTACTGTATATGATTATTGTTATGCTGTAATGTCTATTGTCTGTACAAATCCCCTCTGAAATGTAAAGTGCTGCGGAATATGTCGGCGCTATAAAAATAAAATGTATTATTATTATTATTGTCCTCAGGAGAAATTTTTTTCTCTTTGGTGATGATTACTACCTACAGTTGCGGGGTACCGCCATGGGGTCCAATGTGGCCCCAACTTATGCTAACATCTATATGGAGGTATTCGAGGACCGGTATGTGTACAATTCCACCTACTGGTGCCATGTCCGGGCAGGGTGGCGCTACATCGACGATATCTTCTGTATCTGGGATGGTAGTCTGGAGGATCTTCTTGATTTTCAAAATGAATTGAACAATGTATTCTCTGAGCTGAAGTTCACATTGACCCACTCTTATGATCAGGTCCAATTTTTGGACACGCTGGTCTATAAGAAAGGTGAGTCTCTGTATACTGATCTTTTTGTAAAAGAGACGGATAGGAATAATCTTTTGGTGTATGACAATAATCACCCAAGACGGATGGTGGAGTCACTTCCATGGAGTCAGATGTTATGTGTACGGAGGATTGTCAAAGAGGATGATAAGTTGGATTTAAGATTGGACCAGATGTGTACAAAATTTGTTAATAGGGGCTACCCGATGGATAGGGTTAATTCTTATGGAGTTAAGGCTCAAAATATACCGGTGGAGTATTATAGCCGTAAGCGAATTAAAGGGCCTACGAGACATGTTCCTTTTGTCTCAACATATTGCCCAGTTAGTGGCAGGATTGGAGGTATCCTGAACAAACATTGGAGCCTCTTACAGAAGGGTTTGCCTCAAATATCAGAATTTGTGGACAGGCCATTGCTTTCGTATAGACGTGGACATAATCTTAAAGATAGATTTGTAAGGTCAGATATTGGTTCATCAAAAGTCAACATACAAAGGACAATATGTCCTCCTAAAATGGGCAATTTCCCATGTTTGGGATGTGCCTGTTGTGGAAACATGTTAAAGGGGGATAGCTTTAATCACCCTCAAACTGAAAAAAATTCTCGATAAAAGAAATGTGTCATAATCCCAGTGCAGGTTTTCGAGCTGCACACCGGGGGTTAATGTCTGGAGCTCTGTGCAGGTTTTGACCTGCACACTTGGGGTTAATGATTGTGGCCTCTTTCTGGTTCTGGGAGAGCTTCATAAACCCCTGGGTAGCTTCAATCCCTGCCAGTTATACTTTTGCCTTTGGCCTAGTGTGCTGACCCCCGTGTGCCTGTTTGTTGCTATAGCTTGCTTATATGGTTCTGACCCGGCTCTGTTTCCCGTTGTGAGTTTGCCTGTTGATTTTGTACTGCGTTATTATCTGTGTATGACTCATTGCCTGTGACCTGTCTACTCTCTGCTCGCCCCCTTTGGTACCTTGCAGCTATCTCTGTGTGTGACTCATTGGCTACGTCCTGACTATTCTCACTGTCTATGCCCCTGGGTAACATTTGTCTCGCAGTTACTCTGCTAGGAATTGTCTTGCAGCTCCTAGCTCTGTGGAGTTTAGGCCACGCCTCTAGCAGTCACGTGCTTCATGTCCTGCGGCTCTGAAGTACGTATCTATTCGGTTGCTGCCCGCTCCACATTTAGCTTTGAGCACGCTTTCGCTTTACTCAGGACACGCACACTAGCTCAGTGAGCAAGTTCAGTGCGGTGTCTCTGACAAAAGGTATACGTGTTCGTCGAGTTTTGTGATTTACTTGATTTTGTGCCCATGTGGACTTATGTATATAGGAGAGACCACCATGGAGATTAGGGCTTGAATTAGTAAGCATAAGAGTACAATTAGGACTAAACTTGTGGAGTTGCCGATTCTGAAGCATTTTTTGGAGTGCAGACATTCAGTGAACCAGTTACGATTTAGAGTAATAGATGGGGTTCCTGTATTGAGACGTGGGGGTGATAGGGTCAAGATGTTGAAGAAAAAAGAGTTGAGATGGATATCGACTCTCGATACATTGCAACCAAGGGGTTTGAACTTGGATTATAATTTACATACTTGTGTCACCTAATCCTTTGCTCTGTGTCATTATCCTTTGATGTGGGTGAATATTTGTATATGTGGCCTTTTATGGTCTTTTAATTAAATGGTTTTTTTTATCTGTTTTTTTGTGTTTAGAGGTGATATATTTGGATGGAGTGGAGGACACGGGGACTGAACAGTCCTGAATTATGAAGAGGATGTTGTCCTTTGAGATTTTTTGTCGAGATTTTTTGTCATTATTTCTTGCCTGCCATTCCCCGTGCCCTCTTTTCCCTTTTTCTTTTTTTCTTTTTATAATTATCCCAGGTTTGCTCCTTATGCAATGTACAACGTATGTGACTAAAGGATTCGTAAAGTATGGAATATTATTAAAGTTACTATGGATGTGGTTACTTGATTCCTAATGTTTCTTATATGTTGCTTTGTACGGGAGCATTTTGGCCTATTTGTGTGGACTCATTTATTCAAGTGCGGTTTTACCCTTGTTTTTGTTCATCAGCGCATGTGCGAGCTTGTGAGGGGATGCCTTGCGTGACTGCGCGCTCCGGGTCTCTGCGCATGCGTGGTCCCCCCGGTGGGTGGTTCGTGTGGCTGATCCCTTGCTTGGCACTGCACACGCGTGGTGCCCTGTGACGGAGGCGTCACATGACCGGACCTGTAGGGGTGGGCGGCGAGCGCGCTGTGACCTGGTGGTGCGCGTCACTGGGCTGCGCCTCTGATACAGCTTGTCTCTTGCTGATGATGTCATGTGGGTGAGAGGGAACTCTGCTGACACATGGATGTGTGAGTCCTCATATGATTGGTCCTTTGGGGTTGGCGCCACTATTATGTGAATAGGGATTGGCGGTGTATACATGGATATGTATTATTGCCACAATATGGCCGAAACGTTGTATTTTGTACTGGCAGAATAAATTTTTGATACGATTTTTCACCTAGACCGGATGCTGTTCCTTTTTCTTATTTGGACTATTGTTCATTTGGGTCCATGAACCTTTGACCCTGCATCCACTCCTCCGCTGTGCTGTCGGCTGCTCTTTGTCATAAAGGCTATGTGTCAGGACTTGAAACCAGCAGCTCTTATGCAGCAGGCAGCAGCTAGTCCCTTTGAGATATTCAGTTCTCTGGACAGTTCTTTGCTAAACCAGATAATAGTACCTTTGTTGTTCCTGATGGTCTCCACTTTGAGTTTCTGATTGTCTCCTCTCCGATTTCCCGATTGACTCAACCCTGTGATTCTCCTGATTGAACACCCTATTTAAATCTGGCACTGCATTTCCTTCCTTGTGAGATTATTGAGCTCCCAGCCTTTAGTCTAGTTTCTTTTCACCTGCTGCTTTTCCTCAAGATTCTATTGTTGCTACCATCTACTGACCTCTGGCTATTTCCTGACTATGATTCCTGTTTATCCTCCCAACTACACTGATGTTCCGTGTGCCGACCTCTGGCGATTCCCTGGCTACGCTACCTGCTGGTGCTGCACCTAGTGGTTGCAATATCACTACTCCATCTCAGTTCAGTCCATAACACTAGTCACTTTTGAGGGTTATATACCAATGAAATGTACTCCAGACCACAGAATAGTCTGTGGGTGAGCAATGTGATACTGATTAGGGTATGTGCACACATTGAGTAAAATTTCTGCACAATTTCTGCATATTTTGGCAGGAAAATCGCAGTTGCAAAACATTTTGTCTGTGTTTTATGATTTATTTTCATTGGTGAAAAACGCAGGGCAAAAACACATAGAGAATTGACATACAGCAGATTATTTTCTGCACCAAATTTGCAAGTCAAAAATACTCAATGTGTGCATGACACGTCAGATTTCTCATTCACTTTGCGGACATCAGGTTTTGTCACGTATTCGCACAGAAAAAAATCACCGCAAAACGCACCACATCTGCAATGTGTGCATACGGCCTAAATATTTGAAGATGTTTTTAGAGGGTTATATACCAACGAAATGTACTCCAGACCATGGAATAGTCTATGGGTGATCAATATAATAATAAAATTTTTAACGGTTATGTACCAATGAAATGTACCCAAGAACATGTAATACTGTATGTTAGGCGTCAGGTTTCTTCCTCTGCACAGGAGGAATCACGAGCTTTGCCTTATGCAGTCTCCCATTCAGTCCTGACCACAGAAGGTTCTGCTCAGCAGAGATGTCGAGCCCAGCTTCTTGCTCAAGCTAGTGCTGTTGGGTTGATTGCTCCTGCCATCCCTGGTTCAGCTATAGCATCCTGCACTAGCCAGCAGCGAGCAGCTCCTGGGAATAAGTCCCTCTTTTAGCCTACTAAGCATGCTTGTGGGATGACCCCTCATTGGAGGTCGGAGGTCACATGCTCAGGTCCTGTTGCTGCTCCGATTGGACCACAGGGAAGGTCCCGGAAGCCTGCAACTGTAAAAGGGTTGCATGGCCACCCGGCCATGCCCTAATATAAAATTATATTCATGTATGTGTGGATGTGTGTTTGTATCTGGTGAATGACTGATTAAGATCCCCTCCCTAGTGTTGTTGCATGAGTTGGGTGTTTGAGCTACTAGTGCAAGATTGTGCCATCCAGCACAAGGCACGATATTACAGCGCCTACTGCAGCACACCTCAGAGTAGCGCCATGCACAAATTGTGCGCTTTCCAGACCCTAAGTTTAGGGTGGTTAGTGGTGTCCGCTCTCTGCTCCCTGAGCAGTTATTTTGTTAGTTAAGTCTTTGCCTGGCACCGCAGTTGCGGGGCCGAATTCTAGTGGGTCTAGAGGGACTCTGACCTTGTGTCCTTGGGGCATGGTTCTGTGACCAAAACAAAAACGTTCACCCTGTGGTATTGCGGCTCTGTGAAGCAACAGGGTTCACCTCCTTCATACCGGGTGAGATTAACCCGCGTGTGTTTGTTACCGCAATTTAGTGTCCGCCATTACCGAGCAGCAGGTAACATCTCTGCACGGTAGACCCCGGGCTGCAAACGCACCTTATACCTTCTTTATTATTTGGTGTGTTCCGCCAGCCCTGACACTGTATGGCTGAGAAATGTACAGTAACACAGCAAAATTTTTAAACATTTCTTTTTTTAGTTTTATATATCACAAAAATGTACCCCAGAACACGGAATAGTGTATGGGTGCAAAATGTGAAGAAACAAGCAAAATTTTGCAAAGCTTTTTTCTACTGTTATACGCCACCAAAATGTGACAGAAAGCACTTGTGATGATGAGAAGTCTAATCTTGAACTATTTTTCTACACTTTTTGTAAGTTTTACAAACCACCGTAATGCAACAATAACCATGTTAAACTGTATCGATAAGTTATTGAATGCATACAAATTTTTTTTAACTAAAATATTAATTAATATTAATCTATATACCACTGTAAGTTAAAATCTGGCAGGCCTCATTAAAATATTGAACATTGCAAACACTTTATGTGTTGCTGTCATATGGTGGTGTGGAAAAATGTTGGTTGATACAGGCTTTGTTGATTTTTGTGAGATTGAGCCTGTCTGCATTCTCTGTGGGTCTGTTATGATCCACCCAGTGACACTGAAACCCACTCAGACAAGACTCTAGTGGAAGGAAAGCACAATACCTCCAAGGCATAGAAGGACAGCTCAAGCCAGGTGTCCAGCTTTGAGACCCAATAGCTGAAAGTCACAGAGAAATTAGGGAGTACGCTGGTTTGGTAGGTGAGGTATTGCTTGACCATCTTTAAAAACTTTACACTCCTTGTCAAAAATACCTGGTGATCAGGTCCTGAGCCCTGGGCTGGTGTCATGAAATTGGCCCACACCTTAAACACTGTACACCTGCATTTACTGTGTGTCTATCTGGCCTCTCCTCCTTGGTTGGCAAGGCAGCTTGCCCCCTTCTGCTAGTGGTGTCTTATGGGAATTTTGTCAATATATTTTCCACAATGGTCTTCTGGTATAGCATCATTTTAGATGCAAATGATTAGCTATCAGGCTCCTGACAGCGCCAGCGTGCAGCCTCCGCTGAGCAGGGACTCACCCGTACTGTAGGGGCCCCGGGGACAGGTATAGCCGGAAAGTACAGATGCACAGGACCTGAACACTGAAGCTTTAGCAAGCAGGCACAGGACCTACAGTCATGTGACAGCAAGGGGGTGGGGCTTAGTGTCCTGCTTTCAGAGATGGTAGAAAACTTAGAGTCGGGAAAAATGGAGGTCATACACAGTACGGGCAGACGAGGTACAGAATCGTGAGTCAGAGAATAGTCAGGCGCAGCAGAGGTCACACACGAGATGGAGGCAGAAGTACCAGAGGAGTGATCACAGGGAGGTCAGGACAAAGCCAGGGGTCATACACGGGACGGACGCACAAGTACAAAATCAGAATCCAAGAGACATAAACCGAGGCCAAACCAGATCATACACTATATAATCGTACCAGGACAGGCAAGAGCACAAACGGAGCAGGGTCGGGCACACTCAAACTTGGAGTATAAACGACAGGGGAGGGTCCTCACCTTAAGCTATAAAAACCCTCCCCAGACCCAGAAGGAGGCTCTACCAATTAACCCCTACACCGCCTGCCCAGCATTCTGAATAGACCTTGACAGTACCCCTCCTTCAATGGGGGGCCTCAGGACCTCCAGGCCTCTCCGGACATCGAGCATGGTATGCTCTGACCAGGCGGTCCACATGCACCAACCTGGCCGGTACCCATGATCGATCCTCCGGACAATACCCCTTCCAATGGATGAGATACTGCAGTGAACCGTGAACCCATCGCGACTGCACAATGTTTTGTACTTCAAATTCCATGTGACCGTCCACCAATACTGGAGGCGGTAACAATGAGGGTTCCTCTACCACTGAACCTACAAGTTTGAGTAAGGATCTATGGAACACGTTATGCAATTTCAAAGACGATGGGAGGAGCAAGCGATAAGCCACTGGGTTGATCACTTCTGTTATAACATAGGGACCAATGAATTTGGGACCCAACTTGGCGGAAGGCAGTTTCAAGCTTATGTTTCGTGTCGAGAGCCATACCTTGTCCCCACAATGTAGAGTCTGACCCGGTTCCCTTTTACTATCAGCAAAGTGTTTGTATCTTTCTTGTGCTCTGCCAATGCTTGCTCGAACTTTTGACCAAAGCTCACTCATTCTGCTGACCGAATCTTCAGCCCCCGGACAGTTTGAATCCAGGCGTGAAAACTCACCAAAATGAGGATTTAATCCACAATTAACAAAAAAAGGTGACCTACCCGTGGATTGGTTAATTCGGTTCTTAAAGGCAAACTCTGCCAACGGCAACGCGTCACACCAGTCATCCTGCAACGTCGAAGTCAAACACCGGAGGATCTGTTCCAATGACTGATTGGTGCGCTCCGTTTGTCCATTGCTCTCTGGGTGGTAGGCTGAGGAAAAAGATAAAGAAATCCCCAACTTCCTGCAAAAAGCCTGCCAGAATTTTGCTACAAATTGTGTCCCCCTATCAGATACAATATTCGTAGGTACACCATGGAGACGAACGATTTGGGAAAGAAAGTGTTTCGAAAGAACCTTAGCTGACGGTAACTTGGCCATGGGTACGAAGTGTGCCATTTTAGAAAATCTATCCAGAATTACCCAAACTACCGTGTTACCCCGGGATGGAGGGAGATTGGTGATGAAGTCCATGGACAGATGAGTCCAAGGTCTTCTAGGAATAGGCAAAGGTAACAATTCCCCGGCCGGCCGGCAATGTGAGCTCTTTGAATGGGCGCAAATCCCACAGGCTGTGACATGATTCTTAATTTCTGCAGACATTAATGGCCACCAAAAAAATCTCTTCACTGCCTCACATGTGGCTGCAATACATGGGTGAGCCCCCAACTTCGAGTCGTGAAATTCTCGTAAGAGAGCAGAACGTAAATGCTGTGGTACAAACAATCTATGAGCAGGTTTGGATCTTGGAGCTAAACATTGAGCCCCCACAATCTCCCGCTCCAACTCTGACGATAGCTCTGCGATAACCACTCTGAGTTGAAGAATGGATGACGGTGGATCGGGGGCAGACAATGGTTCAAAACTTCATGATAGAGCATCTGCCTTTATGTTCTTAGATCCAGGCCGGAAAGTAATAGAAAACTGAAACCGAGAAAAAAAAGTAACCACCGAGCCTGTCTGGGAGTCAACCTTTTCGCTGACTTAATGTACTCCAGATTTTTGTGATCCATGATAACCGTAATCGGATGCTCTGCCCCCTCCAAAAAATGCCTCAATTCTTCAAATGCCAACTTAATTGCTAGGAGCTCTCTGTTCCCAACATCATAATTTCTCTCTGCCGGAGAGAATTTTTTGGAGAAAAATGCACAAGGTCTAAGATTAGTCAAAGTAGCTGGCCCTTGAGACAAAACGGTCCCCACCCCCACCTCGGAAGCATCGACTTCCACAGCAAATGGTAAGGATGGGTCAGGTTGCACCAGTATCGGAGGAGACATAAAACAATTCTTCAAAACCAAAAAGGATTGTTTAGCCAGGAGAGACCAATTTTTGATATCGGCACCTTTACATGTGAGGTCGGTGAGGGGCTTTACTATTTGTGAAAAGCCCTTGATAAACTTTCGATAATAATTAGCTAATCCCAAGAAGCACTGCAGCCCTTTTAGGTCCTGGGGTTGAACCCCTCTGCAATGGCCTGCACCTTCGTGGGATCCATCCGAAACCCCTGTGGAGAAATAATAAGTTCTAGAAAGGTCAACTCCTGGACAAAAAATGTACACTTTTCCAATTTGACAAACAATTGATTCTCCCTGAGTCTCTGAAGAACAGTTTTCACATGTACCAAATGAGAGTGTTTGTCAGTCGAGTAGATCAAAACATCGTCCAGGTAAATAACAACAAAGCGGCCAATCATGTCTGCAAACACCACATTGATGAAGTTCTGAAAAACTGCTGGTGCGTTAGCGAGACCAAACGGCATCACTAGGTTTTCAAATAACCCCTCAGTAGTGAGGAAAGCCGTTTTCCATTCATCCCCCTCTTTGATTCTTATCAAATTGTAAGCCCCCCTGAGATCCAATTTGGAAAACCATTTTGCCCCCGAGAGTTGGTTGCACAAATCAGGGATCAAGGGTAAGGGATATGCATTTTTGACGGTAATCTTGTTGAGTTCTCGGAAGTCGAGGCAGGGGCGCAGGCCACCATCTTCCTTTTTGACAAAGAAAAATCCTGCTGCTATCGGAGAGACTGAAGGTCTAATATGCCCCTTACGGAGACTTTCCGTTATATAATCTTTCATAGCCAGATGCTCAGGTCCCGACAAATTAAATAACCAGGCTTTGGGCAATTTGGACCCTGGGATCAGGTCAATAGTGCAGTTGAAAATGCCCAAGCTTGTGGGGCACCCCACAGCAGGGAAATAACTACCCCTACCCTTTGGATTTCTCCTCCGGACGAACGAAGTCTCAGGGAAAAGAATAATTTACATCCCTCTCGAAAGGCCCTGAACTCCCTTTTGTCCCCAGAAAAGGAGTCGGGTAATTTAACCGGAGATTCTGGAAAAGAAAGGGACACATCCCTATTCTCGGGACCTATAGCCCCCTGTACAGTGTTGACTAGCTGTTGCTGGGTATGAGCCATAGAACGTTGTTCCACATTTAACTTTTGGAACATCTGAGAAAGCTGCTTTACCTGCTCAGATAGAGCCTGCATAGGGTCCATGATTACAGCGGATCCAGCCACACAGACACCACCTTTCGTTCAGAGAGAGCAGAGGAGAGAGAGAAAAAAAAACTGTATGGGTCGTTGATAGTATCAGGCTCCTGACAGCGCCGGCATGCAGCCTCTGCTGAGCAGAGAGTCACTGGTACTGTAGGGGCCCCGGGGACAGGAATAGCCGGAAAGTACAGATGCACAGGACCTGAACGCTGAAGCTTTGGCAAGCAGGCACAGGACCTACGGTCATGTGACAGCAAGGGGGCGGGGCTTAGCATCCTGCTTTCAGAGATGGTAGAAAACTCAGAGTCGGGCAAAACGGAGGTCATACACAATATGGGCAGACGAGGTCAGAATCATGAGTCAGAGAATAGTCAGGCGTAGCAGAGGTCACACAGGAGATGGAGGCAGAAGTACCAGAGGGGTGATCACAGGGAGGTCAGGACAAAGCCAGGGGTCATACACGGGACAGACGCACAAGTACAAAATCAGAATCCAAGAGACGTAAACCGAGGCCAAACCAGATCATACACCAAACAATCGTACCAGGACAGGCGAGAGCACAAACTGAGCAGGGTCGGGCACACTCAAACTAGGAGTATAAACAACAGAGGAGGGTCCTCACCTGAAGCTATAAAAACCCTCCCCAGATCCAGAAGGAGGCTCTACCAATTAACCCCTACACTGCCTGCCCAGCATTCTGAATAAACCATGACATTAGCCTTTAGAAGGGCTGTCAGTATGATGGCTCAGCTTCAGCACCAGTATCAATACTACAGGTCTCTGATTCATAATACTATGCACACAGGCATAGACAAGCACTCTCTCCCTTCAATACAAAGTGTTACAGAGCTGTGCAATGGTGTCAGTTTGCCGAGCTGAGCGGCACCTGTCCTTTTATATTTCCTGCAGATGTTAGACAGCAAGCCAATCACATTGATGCCACAACCAAGATGGCTACAGCATTACAGTGACTATCAGGCAATCCCCACTGCATAACAGGCACCAAAGATGCAAGGCAGGGATTCAAGTTTTACATCAAACATAGCCCATTACTCACTGAGTAATGAGTACATCCGAAAACCATGATACTTGAGTGATAACCGAGTATCTCCGAGCACACTCGCTCATTCCTACTAAATATAAGTCAAAATCTACAATGACTACCTCAAAAGGCACAAGATAAAGGTTTTCTAATGGCCCTCACAGTCCCCTGATATGAAATAATTGAAAATCTGTGGCTAGCCTCCAAAAGAGCATGCAAGATGACATAGGAATCTCAATGAACTAGCCATGCAGTGTGCACAACCCAATTTCCTTTTTGGAGTTTTAAAATCATGAAGAATATATCTGTATATTCATATACTCTCTCTTTCTCTCTCTCTATATATATAGTGACAGAGTCACTGGCATATTATGTGTAGAGAGTTGCGTGTCACTGTGCATACTGCGATCAGTGATGTAAAACCAGAGTGTTTTTGACTCCAGCACACTAAGTGCTGAGAGGGTTAATAGGAACCTATATATGTGCTGGTTTTAGTGGACCTTCATAGAGTGGGTTGGCGGAGGTCCACCGTATCTCCCCATGCAGAGTCCTGACAGGACTAAAATACAAATAAAATGTGTCATCTTTAACGTTTGTCTTTTTAGAGACTGTTATAACCAACCATGGCGCATGTGGCTTTGGACCCAAGTGCAACAGGGCCAGGCCTACCCAGGAAGGGGCATAACGAAGTGGCTACCTTGGTTTTCACTGTAGTCTCTAATAGCGAGGTCAGGCATGTACAGAAAGTAGCTGCCTTTTACCACTCTTGAGCAGAACCCGGTACTGCAGCTGCTGACCCCAGGGGTCAGGTATGCAGACACTGTTTTAGGGCTTAGGTAAGACATGCCATGCTAGGATACTTGATCAGGGATTGGCCACTCATGCACCAGACCGCTCTGGGACCAGAGGACTTTGGGAACAGTTCTGGACACACTTGGACCAGGGTACTTTGACTACAGAACTGGCCACACTAGTACCAGGGAATAATGCTCAGGCATTGGCCACTCGTACACCAGGGGACAAGGTTTAAGCACTTACTGCCATGGGACCAGGAGATGATGTTCAGGCACTGGCTGCTTCGGGACCAGGGGACGATGGCTACAGGACTGGCCAGTCAGAACCAAGGAATAGTGCTCAGGCAGTGGTGTCTCCTGCATCAGGGGACAAAGCTCAAGCACTGGCTGCTCCAGGACCATTGGACGAGGTTCAGGAATGACTGCTCTGGGACCACGGGACAAGTTTCAGGCATTGATTGCTCTGGAACCAGGGGACGAGGTTTAGGCAATGGCTACTCTGGGACCATGGGACAAGGTTCAGTCACTAATTGCTCCAGAACCACGGGACAGGGTTCTGGCACTGGCCGCTCAGGGACAAGGGGGCGATGATTAGCCACTGGCCTCTCTGGAACAAGTTTCGAGGTTCAGCCACTGACTACACTGGGACCTGGGGACTTCACAACTCACCAGTAGTACACATTACTAATGAATAATTTAATACGTTGCTTGGCAACTCCCTATGGGAGAGGGAGTCTTTCATACAAGATGCCTCCCAGATATTGGCTGGAAGCCATCTTGCAGGTCTACTATTTATGTTAAATGCCTCTCTGCAACAAGCAACACTGCCCCTTTAAGAACCTAGAAGCAAGGGCATGAGCGTACTAGGTGCGCTGCTGTGATTGTGGCACGCATGCATTAATCTGGATAATGCCAAGTGAGTAAGTTGGCATCCCTGCATGGAGGGGGAAAGGGACACCATGCACACAATTGGGCACATGTCTTAAGTATAATGGGTACATATACTTTAAACAAACTCACCATGTTAAACTTATCAATTTTGCTTACATTAATTCAACATGGAGCACTAAGAGAGGCTTTGATCTTTTCTTCCATTGTCAATTTTGAGTACTTAATATCGGTGAATAATAAGAATAAAAGCACTTTAATCTACAGTATGTAGAGATACTGGATCCCGAGTCCTGCAAACTGCATCTCAAAAGAGCCATTGCTTAGCAAAACCATGCCCAAAAGGTTGGCAATTCCAATGATTTCTAATAGTGGAGTTAAAAGTGGAACCTATCAGTTGATTCATGCTACCAAAACCTCGGGCAGCATGAGTCAGAACCTGGCTGCACAATTGCAGCTAGGTTTGCTGTAAATCCTCTGAATTTTTTATTTAATCATTCAGTCATTTTGGTTCAATCTGGTCAAAAAAGAATTTAATCTGATTAAAAGTGGATGGAAATTTGCAATTTGCAAGAACAGGAAAACAATGAGTTAAAATCCTTGAAAGTTGTTTTGATAAAACCAGCAGGCAAAGGGGTGAATGTTGCTATCTGGCCAACCACACATTATGAGAGAGAGGCTTTTAGGCAGTTAATGACAAGAAATGTTACTGCCAGTTGCCAGAAAGCCCTACACATGCTTTTAAAAGGGATCTGGAGACTTTAGTATGTGATGTTTATGAAAGGGTCATAAATATAAAAAAACGCTGATGGAATACAATAAACTTCAAAGTCCCTAGATTGTATCTTCTGCTAAAGCTACATAGGAATTACAAAAATCATCTAAGCAATCCATTATTTCAGACTATAAGAACCTGTGTGAAAAGACATGATTTTCTTTTATTATTATTAGTTGTTATTGTTTTATTATAATAATTATTATTACTATTAATTTTACATTTTGCTTTGAAGAACTGTCTTGAAAATTACTCTACAGATGTGTCACGAATAGAGTTGAGCGATACCATCCGATACTTGAAAATATCGGATCGGAATGGATCGGCCGATCTTAAAAAAAAGTATCGGTATCGCCGATTCCGATACCGGAAGTCCCATTCAAGTCTATGGGACTTGCGGTATTGGAATAAGAAAAACCCTATTTTTGCCTTGTACAGCCTCTCTGGGGTCTGTACGGGCCTTTAGGGGGGCTGTGCCGGCCTGCCAGGGGTCTGTGCAGGCTCCGGTGGTCTGTGCCGGCCTACCGGGGGGCTGTGACGGCCTGCCGGTGGTCTGTGCAGGCTCCGGGGGTCTGTGCCGGCCTGCCGGGGGGGCTGTGCCGGCCTGCCGGTGGTCTGTGCAGGCTCCGGTGGTCTGTGCCGGCCTGCCGGGGGGGCTGGCCGGCCTGCCGGTGGTCTGTGCAGGCTCCGGTGGTCTGTGCCGGCCTGCCGGGGGGCTGTGCCGGCCTGCCGGTGGTCTGTGCAGGCTTCGGGGGTCTGTGCAGGCATCGTCCGATGGGACTACAAGTCCCATCGGGCGATGCCTGCTACCATGACAGTGATTGACACATTAGCCAATGATGGGACAGTAGTAGTCCCATCATCCGGCTAATGTGTTGAATGTAAAAAAAAAAAAAAAAAATTACATGCTACCTACATGCTACATACATACAACATGCATACTACATATATACTACATGTAACATACATACTACATATATACTACATGCAACATGCATACTACATACATGCTACATACTACATGCATGCTACATACATGCTACATACTACATACATGCTACATACATACTACATATATACTACATGCATGCAACATACATACTACATATATACTACATGCATGTAACATACATACTACATATATACTACATGTAACATACATACTACATACATGCTACATACTACATGCATGCTACATACTACATACATGCTACATACTACATACATGCTACATACATACTACATATATACTACATGCATGCAACATACATACTACATATATACTACATGCATGCAACATACATACTACATATATACTACATGCATGCAACATACATACTACATACTGTATATACTACATGCATGCAACATACATACAACATATATACTACATGCATGCAACATGCATACTACATATATACTACATGTAACATACATACTACATATATACTACATGTAACATACATACTACATACATGCTACATACTACATGCATGCTACATACTACATACATGCTACATACATGCTACATACATACTACATATATACTACATGCATGCAACATACCTTCTACATATATACTACATGCATGCAACATACATACTATATATAATATATACTACATGCATGCAACATACATACTACATATATACTACATGCATGCAACATACATACAACATATATACTACATGCATGCAACATGCATACTACATATATACTACATGTAACATACATACTACATATATACTACATGCAACATGCATACTACATACATGCTACATACTACATGCATGCTACATACATGCTACATACTACATACATGCTACATACATACTACATATATACTACATGCATGCAACATACATACTACATATATACTACATGCATGCAACATGCATACTACATATATACTACATGCATGCAACATACATACAACATATATACTACATGCATGCAACATGCATACTACATATATACTACATGTAACATACATACTACATATATACTACATGTAACATACATACTACATACATGCTACATACTACATGCATGCTACATACTACATACATGCTACATACTACATACATGCTACATACATACTACATACATAATACATATATACTACATGCATGCAACATACATACAACATACACTCACTGGCCACTTTATTAGGTACACCATGCTAGTAAGGGGTTGGACCCCCTTTTGCCTTCAGAACTGCCTCAATTCTTCGTGGCAGAGATTCAACAAGGTGCTGGAAGCATTCCTCAGAGATTTTGGACCATATTGACATGATGGCATCACACAGTTGGCGCAGATTTGTCGGCTGCACATCCCTGATGCGAATCTCCCGTTCCACCACATCCCAAAGATGCTCTATTGGATTGAGATCTGGTGACTGAGGAGGCCATTTGAGTACAGTAAACTCATTGTCATGTTCAAGAAACCAATCTGAGATGATTCGAGCTTTATGACATGGCGCATTATCCTGCTGAAAGTAGCCATCAGATGTTGGGTACATTGTGGTCATAAAGGGATGGACATGGTCAGCAACAATACTCAGGTAGGCTGTGGCGTTGCAACGATGCTCAATTGGTACCAAGGGGCCCAAAGAGTGCCCAGAAAAAATTCCCCACACCATGACACCACCACCACCAGCCTGAACCATTGATACAAGGCAGGATGGATCCATGCTTTCATGTTGTTTACGCCAAATTCTGACCCTACCATCCGAATGTTGCAGCAGAAATCGAGACTCATCAGACCAGGCAACGTTTTTCCAATCTTCTACTGTCCAATTTCGATGAGCTTGTGCAAATTTTAGCCTCAGTTTCCTGTTCTTAGCTGAGAGGAGTGGTACCCAGTGTGGTCTTCTGCTGCTGTAGCCCATCTGCCTCAAAGTTCGACGCACTGTGCGTTCAGAGATGCTCTTCTGCCTACCTTGGTTGTAACGGGTGGCAATTTGAGTCACTGTTGCCTTTCTATCAGCTCGAACCAGTCTGCCCATTCTCCTCTGACCTCTGGCATCAACATGGCATTTCCGGCCACAGAACTGCCGCTCACTGGATTTTTTTTCTTTTTCGGACCATTCTCTGTAAACCCTAGAGATGGTTGTGCGTGAAAATCCCAGTAGATCAGCAGTTTCTGAAATTCTCAGACCAGCCCTTCTGGCACCAACAATCATGCCACGTTCAAAGGCATTCAAATCACCTTTCTTCCCCATACTGATGCTCGGTTTGAACTGCAGGAGATTGTCTTGACCATGTCTACATGCCTAAATGCACTGAGTTGCCGCCATGTGATTGGCTGATTAGAAATTAAGTCTTAACACACAGTTGGACAGGTGTACCTAATAAAGTGGCCAGTGAGTGTATATACTACATGCATGCAACATGCATACTACATATATACTATATATACTACATGTAACATACATACTACATATATACTACATGCTACATACATGCAACATACACACTACATGCTACATACATGCAACATACATACTACATACATACTACATACCACATGCATGCAACATGCATACTACATATATACTGCATATATACTACATGCATGCAACATACATATATACTACATACAATACATACATATAGACATACAGTACATATAACATAGAGTACATACTCACCGTCACTTGTCACTTTGATCCCCGAAGCCATTGTCACCTGAGGGATAAATATCAAAATAAAAAAACACCAATATACTTACCCCGATCCGCAGAAGTCCACGAGGGTCCCACGTCCATCTTGCGTGGAGAACAGCAGCATCAGCTGATGCTACCGTTCTCTACCAGCTCCAGGAATACAATGACGGAAGGTAGGTATCCTTCCGCACTGTATTCCTCCACCACTTTAAAAAAAAAAGTCCCTAGTCTCACTTTATGCCATTGCTGCATGGGAAATTCCCATGCAGCAATGGCATAAAGTGAGACTAGGGACTTTTTTTTTTTTTTTTTAAAGTGGTGGAGGAATACAGTGCGGAAGGATACCTACCTTCCGTCATTGTATTCCTGGAGCTGGTAGAGAACGGTAGCATCAGCTGATGCTGCTGTTCTCCACTCAAGATGGACGTGGGACCCTCGTGGACTTCTGCGGATTGGGGTAAGTATATTGGTGTTTTTTTTATTTTGATATTTATCCCTCAGGTGACAATGGCTTCGGGGATCAAAGTGACAAGTGACGGTAAGTATGTACTCTATGTTATATGTACTGTTTGTCTATATGTATGTATTGTATGTAGTATATATGTATGTTGCATGCATGTAGTATATATGCAGTATATATGTAGTATGCATGTTGCATGCATGTGGCATGTATGTAGTATGTATGTAGCATGTAGTGTGTATGTTGCATGTATGCAGCATGTAGTATATATGTAGTATGCATGTTACATGTAGTATATATAGTATATATGTAGTATGCATGTTGCATGCATGTAGTATATATGTATTATGTATGTAGTATGTATGTAGCATGTATGTAGTATGTAGCATGTATGTAGTATGTAGCATGCATGTAGTATGTAGCATGTATGTGGTATGCATGTTGCATGTAGTATATATGTAGTATGTATGTTACATGTAGTATATATGTAGTATGCATGTTGCATGCATGTAGTATATATGTAGTATGTATGTTGCATGCATGTAGTATATATGTAGTATGTATGTAGTATGTATGTAGCATGTAGCATGTATGTAGCATGCATGTAGTATGTAGCATGTATGTAGTATGCATGTTGCATGTAGTATATATGTAGTATGTATGTTACATGTAGTATATATGTAGTATGCATGTTGCATGCATGTAGTATATATGTTGTATGTATGTTGCATGCATGTAGTATATATGTAGTATGTATGTTGCATGCATGTAGTATGTATGTTGCATGCATGTAGTATATATGTAGTATGTATGTAGCATGTATGTAGTATGTAGCATGTATGTAGCATGCATGTAGTATGTAGCATGTATGTAGTATGCATGTTGCATGTAGTATATATGTAGTATGCATGTTGTATGTATGTAGCATGTATGTAGCATGTAATTTTTTTTTTTTTTTTTTTTTTTACATTCAACACATTAGCCGGATGATGGGACTACTACTGTCCCATCATTGGCTAATGTGTCAATCACTGTCATGGTAGCAGGCATCGCCCGATGGGACTTGTAGTCCCATCGGACGATGCCTGCACAGACCCTCGGAGCCTGCACAGACCACCGGCAGGCCGGCACAGACCACCGGAGCCTGCACAGACCACCGGCAGGCCGGCACAGCCCCCCAGCAGGCCGGCACAGACCACCGGAGCCTGCACAGACCACCGGCAGGCCGGTACAGACCCCCGGACAGTCGGCACAGCCCCCCCGAAGGCCCGAACTGACGGCGCATCATGATGCGCACAGACAGCGCATCATGATGACGTCATTTCGGTAGCCAATCAGAGCCACTTTTGTGGCTCATTGCATTTTGGACTTCCGATCCCGGTATCCGATACGAAAAAAGTATCGGTACTCGGTATCGGAATTCCGATACGGCAAATATCGGCCGATACCCAATACTTGCGGTATCGGAAAGCTCAACACTAGTCACGAAGACTTGATGGGATTTCTCCATATGATGAAATAAAGATTGTCACAAATCATGTGGATTCCCTATGTACAGTAAATGTATTCCTTATACAGGGTAGGCCATTTATATGGATACACCTAAATAAAATGGGAATAGTTGGTGATATCAACTTCCTGTTTGTGGAACAATAGTATATGGGACGTGGGAAACTTTTCAAGATGGGTGGTGACCATGGCAGCCATTTTGAAGTTGGCCATTTTGGATCCAACTGCAACACCGCAGAAGAAATGCTAGTCTAAGGGGGTCAGATTCTTTGTAGGAATGCTCGGACCAGACACCCATAATGTGATGATGCACCATCTTGCTGGAAAAACTCAGGGAATGTGCCATGTTCAGTGCATAAAGAGGGCAACACATCATCATGTAGCAATTTCAGATATCCAGTGGCATTGAGCTTTCTATTGATGAAGAATGACCCCACTATCTTTGAACCCCATATACCACACCATACCATCAATTATGGGTGTCAGGTCCGAGCATTCCTACATGAACAGTTTCCTGGAAAGTGGATTGGTCAATGTGGGCCAGTTAAATGGCCACCATGGTCTCCTGATCTGACACCCTTAGACTTCTATCTTTGGGGTCATCTGAAGGCAATTGTCTATGCTGTGAAGATATGAGATGTGCAGCATCTGAAACAACGGATACTGGAAGCCTGTGCTAGCATTTCTTCTGCAGTGTTGCTATCAGTGTGCCAAGAGGGGGAGCAACCACGTCCAGTTTGTTGTCCCAGCGCAGCATTCAGTTGTCCCTGCCCCAAACATTTACCAGAAAGCAGAAATATCAAGCCATCTACCCACAGGCTCAAACGCTAAACAACCACATTGCCAAAATGCTAGTGGGTCGCCCTCCCAGGGCTGTGGGGTACTCGGTACCGGGCCGGTCTCTCAGAGGGAGGTGTCACAGCAGCGGCGACAACGGTCCGTGGTCCTGGGCGCTCATATAAAAGGGGTTTGAGTGGTGAAATAAAGTTTATGAGTGATTCGTGACACCACCTGTGGTGTTCGGCAAGGGAGGTGTTAAGCCGACGCTACGGACAGATCCTCTGGGACAGATGGTGGGGTGCAGCAGTGATGTTATAGCCCTCCACAGGCAGGGCTGTAATCCCAGGGCAGAGTAGATGAAGATAATAGGTGTTGAGGAAGAGGGTGCAGTGTCTGGCACAGAGATGTAGCAGTGCTGAAGAAGTTGTAAGAAGAAGGCAAGGATACAGCTGAATGTAGTTTCTTTACCTTTACTTGTAAGTGCAGTCCAGGGTCCAGATTACACATGACATAGGAGATGATTAGCCTGGAAGCAACTCAGGAATCTCTCTATCAGATGGGTTGTGTAGTCTCCTCTCCAGCGCTTACTTGAGGTACATGCAGTACAGTGTTACACTGACGTTCCTCCTTCTTCTTCCCTTTTGGATCTACCTCGCATGGCAGACAGCTGTAGCCTTCTTTCTCTCTTGGCTCACCCTTCGTTGTTGTGCCTCCGAGTCTTAGCTGGGAATAGAGCATTTGCAGCTTCCTATTCCTCTGGTTTCTGTTGCAGGACCTTCAGTATCCATACAACCGTGGAGACCAGGCTCCAGATCATGCGCTATCACTGGGAGGGAGCTCTCTATCCTCAGCTCAACCTCCAGCTTCTCTCCACACGTCTACACTCTTTGCCCTCCTCACACTAACTAACTAATTTCCCCTCCTGGCCCTCAGAGAGCACTCCTCCCCCAATTTGGGTTCAGAGCTCCCTCTGCTGGCCTGGAGTGGGAACTGTGTTGCATGATATGGTTAACTGCCAGAGAGACCCTTCATTGTTTCCAAGCCTGACATCACCCTCCCTGGAGGAAGGCAATGCCAGTGTGGCGACCATACTCCTGGGGGCGCCACACTAGCCCTGGAAATGTTGCTGCTTTGACTTTTAGGAATTGAGTCTTTCTGCAACCTCTTGGGGGTGGCAGCCCCACAGTGCTCGATTCTCAGCCAACACTATTTTTCCTGATGTGCCATCCCCATGTTACACAATATCAGCCGTGCTCTGGCCAATGCAGTCACAGGGAAGGACCACCTAATCACAGACACATGGACAAGTTCTTGTGGACAAGGATGATACATTTCCCTGACGGCACACTGGGTTAACCTGGTGGAGTCTGGGACAGAGTCAGAGGCTGTGACATCAATAATCTTACCCACACCAAGAATAGCAGGCCCAACTTACATCACAGTTTCAGTCTCCTTGTATTCCACTTCATGTCTCTCCTCCTTCTCAGCAAAATTAGCCTCCCCACCACTCCCCTGCTGGGAAATCTGCAGCACTGCCTTGGCAAAGCGGCAGCAAGCTCTGCTGAAGATCAACTGTTTAGGTGATAAAGCTCACAGTGCAGCCGAGTTGTTGAAAGGGATAAAAGACCAGACCAATCAGTGGCTCTCCTGTGCAAAAATGGGCGCAACATGGAGGTGGCTTTTAAGCTCGGCAAGCTGGTATACATTCCATGCATGGCCCACGTGCTGTACTTAGTTGTACAGAAATTTTTAAAAAGATACACTGACTTCCTTGACCTACTTGCCAAGGTATGCTATGTCAGCACACATTTCCAAAAGTAATCTCAGGCTTTCCCAGGTCTAGCTTCGCTGCAGTAGTGCTTTAATTTGCCTCGTCACCAACTGATTGGTTACATGCCCAAAGGCTGGAATTGGACATTCCATATGTTGTCAAGGCTTAGTGAGCAGCAGAGAGGAGTCTCTGAATTCCAGCTTCTCAATGCATGTCAGAGCAACACTCAGCCCCCACACATAACAACTGTCGAGTGGGTGTGGATCGCTGACCTATGTGAGGTTCTCCAAAACTTTAAGTGCTACACCAAGATGTTGAGCGCTGATGATGCTTTTTTGAGATTAATCATCCAATTGCTCTGTCTATTAAAATGTTCGCTGCAGAATCTCAAAGAGGAAGCCTTGAATGCCAAGCAAGTGGCCATGGAGCAAGATTGTACAGTGGCTGATACCACACAGCTCAGCCTCACACAGTATTCTCAGGCCACTATGAGTGATGACGAGGAACAGGAGGAGGAGGATGAGGAGGAATAGGAGTTTTTGCTCTGTGCTACAGAGGGGACTCCCAATCCTAGCTTCATGCCTTACCATCATGGGTGGCCTGAGGAGAAGGAGTATTCTATGCATCATGAGGAGGAGAGGTTGGTTAGTGTTCTTCCTGATGAGGACACTGAACATTTGACTCTTTCTAGTCTACTACACATGGCAGAGTTCATGTCCAGATGCCTTTTCCAAGACGCTCGCATGAAACACATTTTGTCCACCATGAAATACTGGCTGTGCACCTTTCTTTACCCAAGGTACAAGGAGAAATTTGCTTCTCTAATGTCGGAGGCAGACATGCCATTTTCAGTGCATGCATGCCAGAGGGCTGTAGTGGAAGACTTGCTCAAAAAATTACCCTCAGACAACGCTGGTGGCAGAGGTACTGGATCTTTTCACCCTCAAGGATTACAGGGGAAGGCCACGCACACCAGGTGCAACTCGAGGGGGAATGTCCACCAAATGGGCCATTTTTATGAGACTGTCCCATCAGTAAGGGCTATCTGTGGGTTCAACGATGATGAGGAGGGAAAAGTTGACCAAGGTGGTGAATGACTACTAAAGTGACCATACCAGAATCCTTCCTGATTTTTCAGTGTCCTTTAACTATTAAAAAGAAGAGAGAAGGTCCAGCTTCACAAAAAAAGTCCAATTTATTATTTAAAAATAAGTCCAGAACATAAAAGAAAATTCATTCACATGAGTAACAGATGGTGGGTTATGTGTTTCGAACAATAGCTTGTTCTTTCTCAAAGCAGCTTTGAGAAAGAACAAGCTATTGTTCGAAACGCGTAACCCACCATCTGTTACTCATATGATTGAATTTTCTTTTTTGTTCTGGACTTATTTTTAAATAATAAATTCGACTTTTTTGTGAAGCTGGACCTTTTCTCTTCTTTTTTCTGGCTATTGCGTGATGACTGCACATGGTCCGGGCTTCCCACAACACATGCCTTCAGGTGAGCTGGCTTTTTTCTTTTTATCCCTTTAACTATTGGTTGTCCAAGCTGCACACTTGACCTGACCTCTCTTTGCATGACTTGGAGGTGCTGCCATGCCCTGAAGCAAGTGTGTTGACTGAGCGGGATTTTAGTTCTGCAGGTGCAATCATAGCGGATAGGTGCACACGCCTGTCAACGGAAAATGTAGACAGACTTAGTCTTCCAAAATTGAAAATTGGATGGATTTCCTCCGACTTTGTAAGCCCTACTTATGACAGCAACGTTATGTAAATGTAGGCCAAATTTTTTTTTTTTTTGGAAGTTGTCTCAATGTCCATCCCTTATCATTGAAACCCAGTTTGTTCAGTAAATCACCTCCTTCTCCTGATTTTGCAACAAGTACTTAATGTTCATCTCTGTGTACCCCACGTGGGTAATGTACTGTACTTTTTGAAACCTTTAGAAATTGTGCAAAGGTGAAACTTGTACTTTCTATTTCTACCTCTTGAAATATTTTCAAAATGTATTGTGAGGTCCACATCATGGCCTCATTCAGCGAGTATGAGACAGACCCCTTGCGGTAAATTTTGGAAACCTTTGTACATTGTGCAATGGGCAACTTTCCACCCCCTATCTCTGCCTCTTGTAATAACTGTAAAGTGTATTGTGATGTCCCCATCACATCTTTCAGATGGTCTGATACAGACTCTTTGGTGTATTTTTTTGAAACCTTTGAACATTGTGTAAAGGTCAAATTTCTACTCTCAATCTCTATATATCCTATTATTATAATTTTTTTTTATTGTGTTGCCCTTCTCACGGTCTCTTTAAGTGTGTATCTGGTAGCCTAATATTGATTTTTGAGTCTGCAACTTGACATTTTGGAACATGAATGCATTAACATGCTCCACACAATTCTTCAGGTTTCAGCCTTACACAGTAATAAAACATGCTCTATATATATGCTGCTAGTTTGAAAATCTTACCCACACATCCCTTTATAAAGAAAATTCCACATAATACCTCTGTTAGCATACGCCATATACTCCTCATATACACAGCACCGCATTAGGTGGTCAGAACACCTGGACACAAAATCTGCATCTGGCGGTGCAACCACTGGCCCTTCCCCTGTTTTACGCCCTTGCCAATCTTCCTGTCCACAACCTGCAGTTGCACAGACAGTCAGCAACCCCATCCAGTTCATTGTCTCAGCGTAGCGTTAAGTTGTCTCTTGTCAGCATATATGTTCTGCCTTCTTCCACATATGACGCTGTGTGGATTCCAGCATGCGGCTTAACCTTTCATCCACTCCCAAATACAAGACTGTATGGGTGCTTAAGTCTATTATTTATTGGGATGCTATGGACAACAATGGGAGATGATAACAGATGGTATAGTAGAACACAGTAGTAGATGAGATCAGATGTTGTTGTACAAAGTTTTAGATGATATCAGAGATGACAGATAATGCAGCATGTCTGTCAGATAATATACAATACACAAATATTGGCAGGTAATCACAGCAATACAAGGTACTATCACAACATTAGCAATGATACAGGATGCTGTTATATCGGTAGCATGCTGTCATGTCGGACGCTATTCACACCACAGCGTCCGGCAGGCAGAGGTAGTTCCACCTCCGTCCACTATAGCCTCAGTGGCGCCGGCTTGATTTTCTCAGGCTATCTGGGGTTAATCTAGCTGGAGATCAGCTTGGATGTTTGGTCACGCCCACGGTCTTTAAATAGTCGTGCTGGCCTATGGGCGTCACCGATTATAGCTTGTGTTTCATACCAAGTGGTTCCGGTCTGGAGTGGAGGTGTTGGAGAGAGAGAGATTCGTATCTGGTGTCGTATGATCCGTTGTTACCTTTTCGCCTTCCCATATTTGTGTTTTGTTGTGCCCTGTTCACATTACTGTATAGTCCTGTGTGTATGCGGCGCGGTGCAGTTTAAGTTCTCCCTGTGTGTCATTACTGTGTGGGGCTTTGGTGGTTTGTCTCCTCACTGGGTGGAGGGTGGAGGGTTAAGCTTAGGGCTGAGCAGGAGATAAGGAAAGGTTGGAGGCTCAGGCATTTGCACCATCAGCAAAAACCCTGGGTTGAGGGTCAGACAGGGTTTCCCCTAGTTAAAGGGATACCACAGGGGCCCCGGGTATTTCAGCCTTAGTTGACCTAAGCCCCGCGTGACACATGCATTATATAGAAGCTGAGCAATACAACATACACAGCAGCAAAGGAGAAACATATCTAACACAACTCATGGCTGCCAGCTTGCACTCACTGACCAGAGGATGCATATGCAGAGGATGCATATAACTAATCATGCAGTGAAATAGCATTACAGAAGGTGAACATGCATTGCAAACATCATGGAGGGCTGCATTATGGCTGCTAACACAGATGCATAACTCATAATTGCATTAACCTTAATGGAATCCGCTTGTTATAAACAGTGGTTTTGCAGAGAGCTGAGCAGGTGTGAGCTACTCAGAAGACCGGATGAAAATGGTTACATTTTGTTGACCAGAGAAGGAAGAAGGGGCGGTTCTGAACAGTTAACCATTTAGGAAAACAGAAGATTCCAAACACATGAATAAAAAAGAAAAGGGAAACTTATGACACCTACTGGCGATAGCTGGAACAGCACTTAAAAATATCTTGCTGCACAGAATGGGCAGAACAATATATGTCTGTTCACAAATTTTTACTCAGATAGGTCATACATATTCGTTAGCAATTTACAATGTCCAGTGCTGGACAAAGACCATTGTTGAGTTTTCCAGTATCATATGTGAGACTTTTGTCTCTCTGTTAAACTGTTGCTTCCTTTACATTTTCTACATTTGGGTCCTTACAAAAAAAAATAGTGGTGTGATATTGCCCAGTTTCTGTACATTTTAAGCACGTCTAAGAGACTGGGTTAATACGCTCCACAGATCTATTCAGGCCGCAGCCTCACACATATTGGAACATGGTCACTGCCACACTAAGGCCTTTACCTAAGTTTTGCAGCACTGCCTGTCTACTGAGTAATATACTCCACAGGCCTCAACACTCTCTGGGACACATCTTTTAATTACGCCATTGATGCTCAAAACCATGCAACAGATGCATTCTGCCTGGTTGTGTAGTTTCCAGAAGAAGTGTGTAGGCTTGTGCAGATTTGTCAATGGCACTCCTATTTCTTTCCCTTGAGAAGGCTGTTTCCAAGTAAAATAAGGCTTGTAAATGTTCCTGACATGGGTTTCAGGCCTGACAGACTGACAATAGAGGTCCTTGCTTGCATAAACTGTATTCAGAATTTAATTCTAATGCTTTTGGTGTCTAGTAGAATCCAATTTCCTGACAATGATCCTACAGCTCACCCAGGTCCTGTATTATATTCACCTTACAGCGGCTTTTTTCCATTGGGATCCGGCGGCAAAAATGAGCTGTTAAGCTTACAAAACGTAGGTTTCACGACACCTGCTTGAACTCTGCAAATTGTAAGCGAAGGTCGCATAAATGACATGGCGATGAGCTTGATGGTGGTGGCGGGTAAAGCCCAAAATTCAAATGGGCATGTTTGAAATGGCATTGTAAAGGGATGGGGAATATGTATTCCACTATCTCCCTAACTTTTTGGCATGAGGGAGGGACCTCCCAAATGTAGGAGTCAAAGCTCTCCCAAATGTATAATACAGGGACACCTGAGGGCTCTTACCAAACTCAGGCTTCAAGGCACCTGCTGGCACTCTGCAAATTGTAAGCGAGGGCCGCATAATGACATAGCAGTGGACATGGTGGTGGTCACAGTTTAAAGATTAGTGTGCACTCTGTACTAACAGTCGAGGTGCTGGTGTATTGGGTTTGAAAAGCCCCAATAGCAAAAGAGTCAAAGGTCCACCGTATACTCTTAAGACTTATAGGGGGAGAAGGAAGGAAGATTCTAACAAAGAACAATTGACACATAAAATAGTGAAAAATATATACAAAACTTTATTTAAACATGGAGGACAGATAAAAAATGGTGGTAAAAGACTTGGGTATAAATAAACCCACACAAACAAGGGCGGGCTAGGTCCACATGGGAATAGAACATAGGCATATAGTAGCAAGTAGATATAAATAGCAATACACTATATATTGGTAGTAGAAAGCTTTGAGTAGATGCCTATGTCAATATATATATATTGCTTACATCACACTAATAGTAATAGTTGATAAGACATAGCGGTATAAAGGTGCTGTGGGAGCAGTTTTTGATCCACCCATATTCAAGGTAATTTCCACCTTTATACCGCTATGTCTTATCAACTATTACTATTAGTGTGATGTAAGCAATATATATTCACATAGACATCTGCTCAAATCTTTCTACTACCAATATATAGTGTATTTATATTTATATCTACTTGCTACTATATGCCTATGGTTGATTCCCATGTGGACCTAGCCTGCCCTTATGAGGGTTTATTTATACCCAAGTCTTTTACCACCATTTTTTACCTGTCCTCCATGTTAAGGTAAAGTTTTGTATATATGTTTCACTATTTTATGTGTCAATTGTCCTTTGTTGGAATCTTCCTTCCTTCTCCCCTTATATCACTTATTGTGACAATTGGCTGTGATTATATGTCCATCTTTGTACATATGCTCAATTTTTGATCATTTTCAATTATAATTCTAACTCATTCTATTTTTTTTAATATCATTAAAAATCAATGTACTGATATCTAGATGTCTGTCATATATTGTTATACTCTTAAGACTTGTAGTGATAATAAATGTCATTTATTGTAATTTCCAATAAAGGTCAAATAGGGGCGCAAATAATAAAAAGCGACCTATAACAACAGACATTTCAACCCCTCCTGGGTCTTATTCATCGAAACATGAAACATGTGAATTTAACACATGGGGGGCTTATGTAAGACAAGCCTCTTAACCATTTGATACTGCATTATAGTTTCTCAACAGTTTATTGCATATTTTTAACCCCACCCCCACAACCTCCCCTTTCTTTATGTCTTTATGTTTTGCTGTTTGCTTTTGGCTCCTTTTTATCACATTTCATCAGAAATTTTATTTCATTTTAATTTTATTTTTTCTCTATTCTGTATCTTCCTTTCTCCAATGATGGTTTTATGTGTTAAATTCACGTTGCTTCTTCTTTTTCAGCGACTCGATGAATAAGACAAGAAGGCGTCGAGACGTCTGTTGTTATACTGTAGGTCGCTTGTTATTATTTGTTCCCCTATTTGACCATTATTGGAAATTACAATAAATTACATTTATTTTCACTACAAGTCTTAAGAGTGTGTGGTGAACCTTTGACTCTTGACATGGTGATGGTGGCGGACAAAGCCCAAAATTCAAATGGGCATGTTTGAAATGGCAATGTAAAGGGATGGGGAATTTGTATTCCACTCTCTTGCTAACTAATTGGCATGAGGGAGGGACCTCTCAAATGTAGGAGTGATATCCCTCACAAATGTTAAAGGAAAAACTAAACTCAAAACGCTCTGTGTGAACATACACTAAAGTGGTGGTATAATTTTTTTAAATTTTTATTTAGCATTATATGCATGTCATTATGAAGTAAAAAATGTTTCTTAGCATTTTTCCCTTTAAAAATTTTTTTGGCTTGGTTTGGTAGGTCTATTTAAAAATCTGTAATACCGGCGCAATACTCCGACAACATTATTCTCAGATACCATATGTGAGTCAGAAAGGCATGCAGGCATTTTCTCCATGCTGTTCCCATTTAGTTTTAGCTCTTTCCCATCAATTTCAGCTTTCTCCCCATGCCCCCAGACCTGATTGTTGGGTCCAGCAGAAAAATCTTCGGCTTTCCCATTGACTTGCATTGGATTTGCTATTCGGTATGAATACACGGTTGTTAGAAATTATTTGTGCCAATTTTCCGAATCTGAATATTTCACTATTCGCTCATCACTAGTGGTGATGTATGTTGAATTTTTCCTGGTACTGTCATAAATGGAGGCATTTCAATTCAATAGTGTACTAGGAACGGATGAGGTCATCTTGTGGTTCAAACATATTTATGTCTTTTTTGTAGCAGAGTCTTGGTCTCTTTAACTCTTTATCTCTGCAGACCTTTTTTTGTGCTTTTGCTTTTACTTCCTCTTTTTCCAAGAAACGTAACTTTTTTTTTAGTTTTCTTTGGACATATCCTTATGGGGGCTTGTTTTATGCAAGGTGAACTGTAGTTTAATTGATTTTGTTTTAACTTTCAATTTACTGGAAATTGGAAAAAAAATCCAAGTGTGGTGACATTAAGAAAAAAAGCAATTCTGGCACATTTTGGGGGTTTTGCTTCTAAAACCCATATACTGTGGAAAATTTACTCTGAGTCATGATTGTCTCAGGTCAGTATGATTACAGCGATAAAAAACTTGTATAGATTTTTTAAACTGGTTTTGGACATTGAGATAAAATTGGGTCCTTATGACAAAATGGTGGCAAAGGTGTGTTTAGGAAAAAGTCTACTTCTCCTTTGCCCCAAATTACTCAAGCCATAACAAGTAATCAGTTTAGAGTTGAGTAAGAAGCTGATGATCTTTCAAGGTAATTGAAAAAGTAGGGTTAAAATACAACCAAACAAAGGAGAAGGTTTCCAGAAGGAAAAAAGGAAAACGGATTGTGACAAGTAGTTGTTGAATAGATAGATCAGTGCAAAACTAGAGTGGAGTAAAGAGATTTACACCACTTTTAATCCACAGTACAACATTTGTGACATCCTAAACATTCCCTCATGGGGCTGGGCAGCAACTGTTATTCATTTGTCCTAGGTTCCATAATGCTGCTTGGCTCCGCTTCTTGCAGTGACATCTTGGCTTGTTAGAGGGTCACACTGGGGTGTGATCTTCAAGTCTGTGGCCAAATCGTGGCACTCTCCTTATCTTCCCATCATAGACTTTGGTCTATATGTTCCAGCCCATGCTGATGACACCATAGAAGCAACCTACTAAATCTTCAACTCGACTTCTGTTTAATTGGATTGCTGTTGTTTACTGAACTGTGTCTCTTGCTGCTATAGTGATCTTGCTGACTTAGTGTTGACAACACATGCTTTCTTGACTGCCCTTTCTCTACCACTACTGATAAGTACCATCAAGTCTGACTATTCTGAGCACATCTGGAGATTCCCTGCAATTAAGTTGACACCTCTGTGTCTGATTTAGCCTGTGCAAAATGGATTGCCTAACAGAATCCACCTCTGCTGCAGGTAGTGTAAGGGAAAGTTCATACATCCAGCATTTGGTCAGTATTTCGCTTCAGTAGTTGTAAGCCAAAACCCGGAGAGGGAGAGAAATACAGTAGTGGTGACTAGAGTCTTTTTTTAGGGATTCATGAAACCTGACTTTCGCAAAAGTCGGGTCGAACGAAATCAGCCGACTATAGGGAAAAGTCGGGGGTCTGACTGAAACACAAAGCCCAATGCAAGTCAATTGGGAAGCAAAGTCGGCAGTGAGTGGAGGACAGTAAACACACCTCCAGTGCCCATTTCAATGCCAAAAACATCAATTCTTATTACTGAAGCTTGTCAATCTTAATTTACTTTATAATAATAGTTACGCACTGTTATTTGGATAAAGTTCTGGGGGGGTAGGGTTGGCTCCAGGTTTTCATGTGCCCTAGGCCAAAGAGCACCCCTTTAACACTTACCACAACTCATGATGCTCCGATACGGCACAGAAATATAGGTATAGTACAATGACAAATACTTCACTGCTTACATGACATGACTGATCTATTTTAAATTCTACAATAGCTCAAAAAAAGGACAGTATATTACTCCATACAGTATTATGGCCACCACATTGTGCGCCATACAGAATAATGAGCCTCATATATTTCTCCATACAGAATAATTGGTCACATATAATGTTCCATACAGTATATGATGAGCTCCACATAATGCTTCAGTATGTGATGGGCCTCATGGATGATGCTCCAATGTCTTATGGGCCCTAATAATGCACCATATATAATGGGCCCCATTTCTAATGCTCCAGTGTATCTTGTGCCCCATAGATGCTGCTCCAGTGTCTGATCTGCCCCATTTGGAATGCTCCAGCATATGATGGGACTCATGGATGATGCTCCAGTGCCAGATGTCCCCCATTTGGAATGCTCCAGTATATGATGGGCCTCATGGATGATACTCCAGTGTCAGATGTCCCCCATTTGGAATGCTCCAGAATATGATGGGCCCCATAGATGCTGCTCCAGTGTCTGATCTGCCCCACTTAGAATGCTCCAGTTTATGATGGACCTCATGGATGATGCTCCAGTGTCAGATGTCCCCCATTTGGAACGATCCAGTATATGATGGGCTCCATAGATGCTGCTCCAGTGTCTGATCTGCCCCACTTAGAATGCTCCAGTATATGATGGACCTCATGGATGATGCTCCAGTGTCAGATGTCCCCCATTTGGAATGCTCCAGTATATGATGGGCCCCATAGATGCTGCTCCAGTGTCTGATCTGCCCCATTAAGAATGCCCCAGCATATAATGGGCCTCATGGATGATCCTCTAGTGTCAGATATCCCCCATTTTGAATGCTCCAGTATATGATGGGCCCCATTTTTAATTAACCCAGGCATGGTATGTGAAAAGAGCTCCATGGAGTAATCTGAAGTGTGTGCTGCCGCATCATTCACTTTTGGTGTGGGTGAAATACACAAGGAAAGTGGTTGCTCCTGACAAGAAGCCTGCACTTATGACTCAGTGCTTGCATTTTTTTAAACTTAAGAAGAGGAGGCGATAGAGCTGGAGGCTGTTTCAGCAATGTAAGCCAAAAACAGTTCCTGATGCTCCGCCTTTAAAAACAGTCTACCTACTCCCATAAAACGGAGCCTTCCAGGCCTTCCATAGCTACACCATGACGCAGGCTCAACACCTCCTGCCTTAGCTGCTATTGTGTTTTTGACACTACCAGCAGATGCACCACCACCACCACCATCAGTACCAGGTGGCCCCCCACGCCCACGTCCACGTCCTCTTCCTCCATACTTCCTCATGTTTTAGAAAATTGACCCAAAATACCAGCAGATATATGGTACTGTATCAGAAGCGTACAGCTCTATACAGTCTAGGGATAACAGTATATCTCCGTATATATTTCATGAGTCATACACAGACACTCATAGGCTCAGTATGGATTACCCAATAAAATAAAAAGGTGAAAAAGGGTACAGTATCACCAGATACAAGGTATATATAGTATAGTGTAAACATTCTGAATCTCCGTATACATTTCAGGAGGCAGACACAAACGCTCTTAGGCCCAGTATGGATTACACAAGAATATGAAAAGCTGTAAATGGGTAATGTAACACAAGCATACAGCTGTATACAGTGTTGGGCAAATTTGAAATCTCGGTATATATTTCCAGAGTCACCCTCAGACGCTCACTCAGTCTGGGTTTGACCATAATAAAATATGTTGTAAAAAAGGTACTGAATAACAAGATAGCAAGTATTTATATTATAGGGTACAATTGAAATCTCTGTAAACATAGTCCCGTAGTCAGTCTCAGATGCTTACTCAGTATGGATTTGACCGTAATACTAAATGTCGAACAAAGGTACTGTATAACAAGATACAAGCTGTATCGAGTATAGGGTAAAAATTGGTATCTCCGATTCACCGTATATATAGAAGGTTATATATATATATATATATATATATGAAGGCTCACACACGCTTACTCACTATGGATGATACCGTAATACAAAATTTGGAACAAAGGTACTGTATCAGCATATACCAGGTGTATCCAGTCTAGGGTAATTGTACATTTTCGTCTATACTTCCAGAGTCAGACACAGGCACTCACAGGCTCAGTATGTATTACACCAGAATTTATCAAGTAGAAAAATGGAAAGGTAGTCGAAGCGTACAACAGTATACAGTGTTGTGGTACTTTTAAATTTTCGTATATATTTCAGTCTCAGTAAGCCAGTCCAGACTCTCCGCTACTGGAAACTACAAGGATACAAGCAGACGGAAACTCGAGTGTTATCAGAAATTTGGGAATTACTCATCGCTGAAAAACCTCCCGGTAAATGTTCCAGAGGCGATGCAGACCCTCAATTACTGTGTCTGTGGAGACAGCGAAAATGGTTCTTTGTGAAGAAAGGATTGCTTTATCACAGTAGCGTGGATCACATCACCGTTACCCGTCTCCATCAAACTGTGATCACAGGGAGAGATGTACACATGGTCCTCACTGCCTATCATGATGTGTCTGGTCATTTTGGAGTGCTAAAGACAGAAGCCACAGGCCGTAGGTGATTCTATTGGATTGGCATGAGAGGAGACATTGAAAAATGGTGGCAGGAATGTCACACGTCTGTGACTATCACAAATGTAAAAGGTGATCATAAACCACCACTGCATCCGATTGTAAGTTGACGTCCATTACAAATGGTAGCCATTGATCATCTGAAGGTAAAGGCCAGCAGGACAGGGCATAGCTACATCTTAACCATCATCGATCAATACACCAAATTTCTAGTGGCCGTCCCTGTGAAGAATTTAACTGCACAGATTACACAGCGGTGGAGCAGGGAGAGGTAAGTATTGCAACTTGCAAGTGCTGTGGCCATGACCAAGCGGGGGGCACACTCGTGGTCGACGGTACTGGCACAGGGCCCCTCATAGTATGCTGGTGTGTCTGACGGTGAGTGGGCCCCCCCACCATCAGAGACACTGTATTGTACTATGAGGGACCCTGTGCCAGTGCCGTCGGCCATCTGTGGGCCCATCCACCTGTTCAGAACAACAGCACTTGCCCGGGTGTGCCAGGTGTTGACCCCAGCCATTGGGGGGGTGGTCAGCCCACTTAGGGAGGTTTAAAAAATGGCATATGTTGATGTGTTGGCTGGACATTCAGCTGCTGCAAAGGGTGGAATTGGGCAAGTCCGAGGAAGAGGAGGACAAAAGCGAGGCAGTTTTCTGGGAACCTACGTGTCAGCAGGGGAGGGTGTGACATAATCCTTTGCAACCTATGCATGGTTCATTTTAATGAAGGTTATGATATAGAAGAGTTAATGGTTTGCTTTTATATCCCTTTAAATGCCTTTAAGACTTCAATTGCCTTTTGCCTTATTATTGCTAGAATTATTCTTATGTAGACTAGTAGTCACTGTCTTCAAGGAAACTATACTTGTTATCATATTTGTTCTCAACAACGTGTTCTGGGTATATTGTAAACAAGGTACGTACGACCCTGAGGTGATGGTGGGGGCCAAATGAGCTCCAGAGTCACATATTGTTGTAAATGGTATAAAAACATGTCTTATATTTCATTACGTCAGATAAAGTGATTTAGCCACGACCAGTGTGTGTGTCACTTTGTCTCCAAGCGCTTGTGAACAGAAAGGGCGAAAAACCTCACGATTCGGACTCACTGGTGATCTGGACAGCTGACGCTAGGTCAGAACAAAAACAGCTACGACAGTTTTGGCGCCCGACGGGGACCGTGGAAACCAGTCTATTCGGAATCCGTATGTGGGAGCTTCCTGGAGGGTTGAAAATGCAGAATCCAGGCTGCAGCAGGTGAGAACATTTATTCTTACATTGATTATGCATCTGCAACCTTTCTAAGGATGTCTACATATCTCTGGGTAAGACTGTAACAGCACGGTTCAAAAGAACCCACATCACCAGTGAGTGGTGAGTATGTCTGTATGAGAGTTGAATAATAGAGTAATAAGATAATAATTGTCATCTGTATTATCTGTTAAACTGTCCTGGCAATATACTAATATACTAACTGGTTGTGTACTGGTGTACTGTGTAGCACAAAGTCTGGGATAGACTCTGTGCAGTGGTTATTTTGGATTGCCAGTAAATTTGTAAGGCTGTGGTTTTTGGTTGCTCTGGTTTTCAATGTTTCTTGTGTAAGAAGTGGGCTTTGGTGTTCTCGGAGTGTCAGTGGACACTGCTGTAGGTTAAAGTGTCAATCAAATCCAAAGTGCAAGATAGTCAGGCTGTGTGAATCCTTGTATATATGTCTATGAGAACCTCTGAATAAGATGAGAGATGAGTAATTGAGTATAAAAAAATCTGTGAATGAGCACGTATGAATGAATCATCACACATCATTTTTGTGTCAAGAGATTTGTTACCTTTCTAGTTGTGGTGGAATCCCGGACAGATGCGTTATAGATATTTCAAATCTACATCTGAGACTGAATGAATTGAGTAATGATATAGCTCGTGTTATATGTGGCATTACATTGTAAAGTTTCCTGAATGCATTTGGCCAGAAAAAGGGCAAGGCATGGTTAATCTCATTATACAGTTATCTGCTCTTACAGTGAAATCCCGTGATTTTGAGTTTCTTTGTAGAAGTTGATTTTGATAAGTCTAAAGAACTACGGAATGCTGATGGGAGGGGGGAAGGATGGCATTGCGCAGTTTTCTTCTCCCTTCGCTCTTTCTCTGCTGAGTGTGAGCTGTGCTCAAAATTCTCTGTAATTCTATCCGTAAGGTACGCGCTGAAAGATTTGTGCATTTTAAAGCAACAGTACTTAATTGAAGTTGGAAGTTAAAAGTAAGATATGGTGCCTAATTTAGAAGGGAATTGTAAGTGATTGTTTAGTCATTGTAAGTGATTGTTTGGTCATTAATGTGTTTGAACCTGCTTCTAGTTGTGTGATTGATTTGTATAGCAAATTGTGTATCAACAGAGGAGGTAGCCGACTGTACGGCTGATAAAGTAGGTCAGAGGCCTATCACACCTGGGCCTTCTTACTTTAGTCAGCGGGTTTTTTGTTGTGGGTGAGAGGCGAGGGCGAGGAGCCCTCTGGATATACCTTGGCAGGCTCACTCTGACTTGCTTTGTGTGGGCTGTAAGACAGAGGTCCAGACACACAGAAGGGCATTTCAGAAGAAAGGTGAGCTGTCAAAAGTTGAAATAGCCTTCCCACAACAATCCATGGAGCTGGGCTGGAAGGATTCAGGCCTGATCCTATTCTAGCCAGCTGATCTAACGGGTGAGAGGCAGAGAGCCTTCCCGTTACATCCTGTAGGTCTACCGGGTGAGAGGCAAGGAGCCTTCCCGCTACACCTTGGCAGGCTCTCTCTGACTTGCTAAGTGTGGCCTGTAAGACAGAGGTCCAGGCACACTGGGAGGGCATTTCAGAAGAAAGGTGAGCTGTCGGCAGAAAAAGGTTGAAGCCATGGCAACTTTTTCTGTGTACAGTCGGTGCCCCCAATGAGATCCAAGACAGCTATGCAAATTGTAAAAGACAGAGCAGAAAGGAAGCAGTGAAACAGGTAGGTTGGACAAATATTGAAAAAGGCAAAAATACCAGAGTGTGAATGTTTGGATGTACAAAAAGGCACAGACAAGGGAAGAAAATAGCAAGTGAATAAATTATGCTTGAGAATGTGCAGCAGTATGAAAGGTGTATTATGAATGTTTGATTGACAAAGTGTAACCAGAGACCCAGACAAAACAGATGGACTTGTAAACACTGTGATCAGACTCAGACAAAACCAGACTGAATAGCTACTTGTGTGACCTGTGCTACTAACCTAAGCGAATTGCGCTAAATCCTGTCCAGACAAGATCATAAGAAGCTGACATAATAGTGTGGATAGTGGGTAGTGGGGACATTGACCTTCGAGGAGTAAGCTGACAATAGACATCAGACGACCAACGCCATCAGGACCTAGAAGTGCGACTAGAATAAGAAAGATGCAGGTGTATTATCCCTGGAGCCCCTCTGACCAGCTAGCTTTGCTGAAGCAGCTGCCTGACCCTGAAGACCAACCATTCCCGTTTTACAGACACATAAAGGGAGTACAGCAGACATATAAGTGTACCTGGGCAGACCTAGAGAGGTTGGTGAGTTTAAAGGCAGGTGACGCACTAGGACATATAATTAAGACACACACAGATGTGACAAAGAATCAGGCTTGGGGCAAGGATGATAAATCTGCACGGTCTGGGGAGACGTACTGTGAGTCACTAAGACAGTGGGCTACAGTGGAACAATCAGAGCAGTCCGTACTCCTGACTAATGTGACACAGCAAAAAGGAGAGAGGGTAGAGATGTACTTTGGACGGATACAGCTGAAATGGGCAGACATGGGGTACATTTGCAGAAACCCACTTGATGTTAGAATACTGGTGAATGCATTCATTGACAGTATGAACAAAGACTTACGAGACGCAGTACAGACAGCCAGACCTGAATGGAGATATGTAGATCCGAAAGACGTCCTTAAGGTAGCTAAAGAAGTTGAGCAAACAAGGACAATAAGACGACCTGTCATGTATGCTGGAGCACAAGGAAAAAAATGGAGACGTAATAAGGGACCTAAGGACCTAGAAACAGTGAGGTGCTGGAATTGTGGTACTTACAAAACTTATTGTTAGTGACAATACCCCTATGAATTTACTGGGAGCAGATGTGCTGAGTGCGATCCCGGCCATCATACAGTACTCTCCTGAGGGTATTACAGTCACAAGTCCCCTCTCAGATAAACATTTGTGTAAGATTGCGGCAATGGTGTATATGACAAAAGCGGTGAAACGAACACCTGACACCAAAATGCCTGAGGATGAAGAAATGGGACAGGTGCCAGACACTGTTTGGGCAAGGGGGGAAAAATGATGTGGGTCGGTTGCCCATTCCCCCTGTCATGATTGAATTGTTTTAAGCAATACCCCTTGAGCCTAGCCAAATCAATTACCCCGAGCAGAGATATTAGAGAGTATGTTAAGGCAGGGGTTCTGGTGCAAAGAACCCCCCCCCCGGACTGCAAAGATCTTCCCCCTGCGACACCTCTTTGTATCCCATTAGGAAAAAAAGGACTCAAGGGTTTGCTGACACTTACAGAAAGGTTCATGACTTAAGGGCTATTAATGATGATATAGTGAGTGTGACCTCAATCGTCCCTAACACACACACAATACTGTCACAGATCCCAGTAATGTCAGAATGTTTCACAGTCATTGATTTAGCAGGTGCATTCTTCTCTGTACCCCTGCACCCTGACTGTCAGTGTCTTTCTCCTTTACTCATAGAAGTGAACAATATTGTTGGACAGTCCTCCCACAAAGGGGGAAAGAAATCCCCTGCCATCTATTCAGCAGCAATGGCAGGGATCCTTGAGTAGTGGCAATCACCTCATCCGCTGATTGTACTATTACAGTACGTGGATGACCCTAAGGGTTGCAAGGTCTCACGTGACAAATTACAGTATTACAAACAAGAGGTGATATTTGTTGGGACATTGTATTGCTGAAGGTACCACACACCTGACAGGAAACAGGCAATTCAAGATCTCCCTCTACCCAGGTCACATCAGCATCTATGCACTTTCCTAGGTTTAGTGACCTACAGTAGGCCTTGGATAAGGTCCGCTTCACAAATATTCCAACCACTTTATGACTGCTTGTCATCAGACCCGGGACCTCACACAAAATACAATTGATTGTGTCTGTGCGGTAGGAGCAGCTGCACTACTACTAGGAAAGGCATGTGAGATCACACTGACGTTTCTTTTGACAATCTATTCCCCATATGACATCCATGCCATACTCGTACAAGTTCAACCAAAACATGTCTATGGCCAGACAGCTCTGACTTGAGTGTGCTCTACTAATTCCTGAGTATGTCACCCTCAAAAGATGCAACGTTCTGAATCCAGCCACCCTCCTGCCTGTGGATTCAGAAAAGGGGGAATTGGTGACCGTATTAGTGAGTGAGGAAGGATACTTTGACATGACGCATGAACATGTCTGCATAGAACTGATGAGTCAGGAGACAGTTGGGTTTGCACACGTTCATGAAAAACCTGTTCCTAATGCAGACTTTGAGTTTATTTTTTGTAGATGGCCCCAGATACCACCAGGATGGACGATTCTACACTGGATATGCAGTAGTATCCTCACATGAGGTAATCCGAGCGGAACCACTCTCTCCTCACATGTCGGCGCAGGAGGCAGAGTTGAAGGCACTCACTGAGGCGTGTAGAGCCGCTGCAGGTAAAGTCGCTAATATTTTCACAGATTCGAAGCCCATTAAAAATGCAGAGCTGGTGAAACAATTGATGGAGGCATTGATGTTACCAGTCCAGGTTGGCATTGTCAAGGTAAAAGCACACACAAAGGTGACTCCGTGGAGGTAGAGGGCAATAGAAGGGCGAACGAGGCTGCTAAAATAGCACAAGGCGGCCTAGAGAGAGCAGTGGACGTGGCGGGGAGTCAGCGTATTCCAGCCACATTGGGTATAGATGTCCTGAAATCCCTCCGGCAAAAGGCTGCCCAAACAGAGAAGGTACACCGGGGGAGACTGGGAGCTGAGCTGAACTCAAACGGAGTATGGGAGAATAAGGATAAATTGTGCCCACCAAAGTCCCTGTTCCCAATCATGGCGCAAGCAGCACATGGCCCCACTCACACCTCAAAAAGTCACATGTGTGCCATGGTAGATGCCTTCTGGATCGCTCCTGGTTTCAGTTACGCAGCGAAACTTGTACAATCATGCCTCATCTGTGCACAGCACAACCCAGGTAAAACAGTAAAAGTACCTAAGAAAGCGACATCTAGGCCTCTCTACCTGTTTCAGAGACTGCAGATTGACGACATACAGCTACCAAGGTAGGAGTGTATGCAAATATCCTAGTATGTGTAGATCTCTTCTCTGGTTGGCCGGAAGCCTATCCGGTAAAATGTGCAAATGCTAAAATGACTACAGACAAACTGATGAAAGAACTGATCTGCAGGTATGGTGTCCCAGAAGCCACAGAAACAGATAGGGGTACACACTTCACGGGAGAAATAATGAGGGAAGTCATGCAGGCCCTGGGTGTACAGCAAACATTTCATACACCATATAGGCCACAAAGTAGTGGGAAAGTGGAAAGACTAAATGGGACACTTGAACTGAAAATTCAAAAGGCCATGGCAGACACAGGAAAGAGCTGGGTAGAGTGCTGGCCTCTTGCACTCTTTTCAGTTAGATACACTCCAAATAGAAAGACAGGCTTGTCTCCCTTTGAAGTCCTGTTTGGTAGTGCACCAAAGACTGGTCTGTACTTCCCACAGGTGCTACAAATGCAACACGGTTGTATGTCCAGGCCTAGCAGGAAAGACTTAATGTGGTGCATAAACATGTGTTCTCATACATTCCAGATCCTAATGCCAGTGCAGATGTGCATCAGCTGAATCCAGGTGATTGGGTGGTTATACGCAGACACGTGAGAAGGATCCGGGACCCACGATTTGACGGCCCCTTCCAAGTCCAGCTGACCACATCCACTTCAGTAAAACTTGAGGGAAAGTCCACCTGGATCCACGCCAGTCACTGCAAGAAGGTCCTTTCACCAGCAGAATGACTGTTCTCCTCATCACCTTGCTGGCAGTGACAGGGTTACTGCACTCTACAGAGACACAGGACAAACTATTAAATGCTGATTGGGACAACAAACTTATTCGGCATCATGCTCTTCTTATAAAGGACATGGAAGGACAGAAAACGAAAGACTGTTGGATCTGTACACACAGCCCAGTATCCGCGAGGACTATGCCGTTCTTAGCCTTACCTCTGGAGATATGGGAGGTATTAACCCCACACTGCATACACAATGAGACTTGGACTCAATCTAGGTGTGCCCCGTGATATACAGTATCTGCCTCATTGGCTATAGTCGAATGGGCCGCTAATCCCTGGTTTCAGTTTAATATAACGCGGCCTAAAGGTACAAATGTGGTGGCGGGAATATGATTCAGATGTCGGAAATATGGTCGCCAGGAGGAGGACTGAATTCCCTCACTCAGACCCTATTCCCAATGATGGACTGTAGTTCAGTCTTCAACACACTGGAGCAGACACCTGTGGTGAGGACAATAATTGCTTCCGTATATACACTCATGATCAAACACAGGTTAATAAGACGATGTACCAGGATGGTGCTGAAGGCTGTAGAGCATCTACGGGTAAAATAATAAGGAAAGAAAGGGGTAAATGTACATCTGGTATAAGGGGAAAGCCAATGAATAATACTTGGTGTGCCCATAAGCCTGCAGTAGGTCAGGACTTTTGAGTTTATACCAATGTATACAGACCCCTGGTCACGTTTGTGTTCTCCCTGAAGGAGTATTCTTGGTTTGCGGACATCGAGCCTACAGGTGGGAAGGCCAGACATAAGAGGGGTCTGCACTCTTGCTAAACTGACACCAGCCACTTTCATAGTTCCTCATAGTAAAATAGACACAGCAGCAGTCTCAATTCACACTTTGTATAGAAGGGCTGCAGACAATAAGCCACATGGTAGGCCGCATCTAGTAGAGATGGGGATAACAAAATATTCAGTAGTATGCTAATATACCCCTTCATAACACAACTGTGGGATAAATTAGTGGAAGCTACCGACTACCTGGACGATCAGATTTTCCAGATTCTTGAAGTTCTAAATGAGACTAATACAATACAGAGACAATTAATCGTAGTTACTAACCAACATACTAGAGTACTAGATTACCTGACAGCAAAAAAAGGAGGAATGTGTCAGGTAATTGGTCCCACCTGTTGTAATTAGATCGACCCTGCTGGCAATCTCCAGATCAGGGCCAGTATAGACAAAATAGGTGAACGTAGAGACCAATGGTTAAAGCAACACAGTGCAAACAGAGACTCCTGGTGGGGTAACACATTCTCTTTCCTAAATCCAGCAAATTGGTTTAATAGCTTAGCAGGATGGATTTTTGGCATTATATAGACTTGTATGCAAATTTTGTTGTTTTGCTTATTGTTTTATGTAGCCGTAAAAGCGCTAATATATGTATTACTTAAGCTACTGAATAATGTATGTGGGAAAAAAAAAATCTAAGGCTGAACCTTCTGTAGTGTATCATAGACCCCAGGTGGCCATTGCTGATGGGGAAGGTGAGTGTCCACACTGAGGGTGGATGGGCGAAGCAGGTAGGAAGCCCCCTTATGGGTACTAGACCCATGAGACAGTATCTCCTTTGTGGACATCAGCTGACCCTGTGGCAAAGGTTATACCATTTACAAAAGGGGGAAATTGATATAGAAGAGTTAATGGTTTGCTTTTATATCCCTTTAAATGCCTTTAAGACTTCAATTGCCTTTTGCCTTATTATTGCTAGAATTAGTCTTATGTAGACTAGTAGTCTCTGTCTTCAAGGAAACTATACTTGTTATCATATTTGTTCTCAACAACGTGTTCTGGGTATATTGTAAACAAGGTACGTACGACCCTGAGGTGATGGTGGGGGCCAAATGAGCTCCAGAGTCACATATTGTTGTAAATGGTATAAAAACATGTCTTATATTTCATTACGTCAGATAAAGTGATTTAGCCACGACCAGTGTGTGTGTCACTTTGTCTCCAAGCGTTTGTGAACAGAAAGGGCGAAAAACCTCACGATTCGGACTCACTGGTGATCTGGACAGCTGACACTTGGTCAGAACAAAAACAGCTGCGACAGTTAGATCATTAACATTTTGGGTAGACAGACGGGTCCTTTTTTCTGTCAGGATTGATCCAGCAGCACTGAAGACTCTTTCAGATAACACACTAGCAGCAGGGCAGGCAAGCTCCTGTAAGGCATATTGTACCAATTCAGGCCAGGCGTCCAGTTTAGAGGCCCAATAGTCAAAGGGGAATGACTTGTGAGGGAGAACATCGATATGGAAGGAGTAGTTTGTAACTATAGTTGACAACTGCTGTCTCCTGTCACTTTTAATTGATGCAGTATTAGCAGTCGTGTGAGCGGTACTTGAGAAATCATTCCACAACATGGTCATTAAACCCCTGTCTCCAACACCACTTCGGCTGTGTGCACCATGAACACCTCTTCCACTGTGCCCACTATGGCTCATGGGAGAAACAGCACCGCTGCTGTGTGCTGGGAAAGCATCAAACAACCTGTTTACCAGAGTTGCTTGTTTGTTAGCCAATATTATCTCCACCTTCTCCTGTGGCATGATTTGTAATTTGCCTTTGTAGCGTGGATCGAGGATGCTAGCCAGCCATCCTCCTGCCCAAAATAATCATCCCCCTCATCCTCCTCCTCCTCCTCTTCATCTTCTTCCTCCATCTCATCCAGGACAGTTCCCTGACCAGACAATGGCTGACTGTCATCAAGGCTTCCTTCCTCCTCCACTGCAGACACCTGATCCTTAATGTGCGTCAAACTTTGCATGAGCAGACGCATAAGTGGGATGCTCATGCTTATGATGGCGTTGTCTGCGCTTACCAGCCATGTGCATTCCTCAAAACACTGAAGGACTTTACAGAGGTCTTTGACCACTGCACACCCGACAATGCCATGTCTTCCCACAAACTGCCTGCCCGTGTATCCTACCACAAATGCATTACAGCCTGCCTCTGTTCACACAGCCTCTCAACCATGTACAGGGTGGAGTTCCACCTTGTTGCAATGTCTATGATTAGGCGGTGCTTGAGGAGGTGGAGCAATCGCTGCCGCTTCTGCATACGACTGGAGTGCACGGCCGAGCGACGGATGTGCGAGCACAGTCTTCGCACCTTATGGAGCAGGGATGTTAACTCTGGATAATTATTAAGGAAGCACTGCACTACCAGGTTCAAAGGGTGAGCCAGGCAAGGTATGTGTGTGAGTTTTGCACGGGCTATGGCTGCCACAAAATTACGGCCGTTATCACTGACTACCTTGCCTGCCTCAAGATGTAGACTGCCCAGCCTTGACTCTGTTTGTCGCTGCAAGTAGTCGGCCAGTACCTCCGCGGTGTGTCTGTTGTCGCCCAAACACATCATCTTTAACACAGCCTGCTGACGCTTACCACTAGCTGTTCCATAGTGGGACACCTCGTGTGCAACCCTGCCAGCTTTGGTTGGAGTGCTCGTGTGACTGCACTCTGTGGACGAGCTTTCACTGATAGAGGAGGAGGAGGAGGATCGAAAGCCTACAGTCAACTGTTTCCTATACCGTGGGCTAGGCAGCACTGTTCCACCGCCGCTGTCCCCAGTGGAGCCTGCATCCACCACATTAACCCAGTGCACAGTGATGGACACGTAATGGCCCTGGCAATGCCTACTGGTCCATGCATCTGTTGTGAGGTGCACCTTTCCACTCACTGACTGTTTTAGTGCATGGACAATGCGGTCTTTTACATGCCGGTGGAGGGCAGGGATGGCTTTTCGAGAAAAGAAGTGCCAACTGGGTAGGTCATAGCATGGGACAGCAAAGGCCATGAGGTCACGGAAAGCTTTGCTTTCAACCAAATGGTAGGGCATCATCTCTAATGAGACTAGTTTGCCAATGTAGGCATTCAATCAAAGTGTACGCCGATGAGAGGATGAGTACTTTCTTGTCCTACTCAGAGTGTCTAGTAGGGTTAGCTGGACTGGAGAGCTGCATATGGGGGAAGTAGCGGTGGACCGGATGGAGTGAGAGGGAGTTGGTAATGGTATTGGTGGTGATGGCCTAGATTCAGTGTTGTGTTGCAAAACCATTGTGATTCCCTGAGTGCTTTGGCCTTGTGACAACACCTCCACATTTAGTGCTGGTGGTGTGCTTAATGGTGGTGGTGGTCTTACAGTGGGGGAAGCGATGGAGCGTTGCTGGCTACCTTCAGTCGGAGCAGGTGCACACGTGCTACCTGAGGTTTTGTAGTCCGTCCACACTTGCAAGTGCATGTTGATTAAATGTCTAAGCATGCAACTGGTATTCAAATTTCTGAGTTGTTTACCTTGGCTTAAGGTCCTTCCGCACTTCTTACCGGTAACCTTTGCCTCATGACTTTTTAATGCAAAATGGCTAGAATTAAGATCGGATGCAATGTCGCGTTTGGAAAGCCCCTGATGTGCATAAACAGTGGAAACCTCCCACAAATGACATCATTTTGGAAACTAGACCCCATAAGAAACGTATCTAGATGTGTGGTGAGCACTTTGAACACCCTCGTGCTTCACAGAAGTTTATAATGTAGAGCCGTAAAAATAAAAAATCTTATTTTTTTCACAAAAATGATTTTTCGCCCCCAATTTTTTATTTTTCCAAGGGTAACAGAAGAAATTGGACCCCAAAAGTTGTTGTGCATTTTGTCCTGAGTATGGTGATACCCCATAAGTGGGGGTAAACCACTGTTTGGGCTCATGGTAGCTCTCGGAAGGGAAGGAGCACCGTTTGACTTTTTCAATGCAGAATTGACTGGAATTGAGATCAGATGCATGTCGCGTTTGGAGAGGCCCTGATGCACCTAAACAGTGGAAGCCCCCCAATTCTAACTCCAACCCTAACCCCAACACACCCCTAACCCTAATTCCAACAGTATCCATAACCATAACCCTAACCACAAACCTAACCCTAACACACCCCTAACCCTAATCCCAACCCTAACCCTAACCCTAAATTTAGCCCCAAACCTATCCCTAACTTTTGCCCCAACCTTAACCCTAACTTTAGCCCCAACCCTAACACTAACTATATCCCCAACCCTAAACCTAACTTTAGCCCCAACCCTAACCCTAACTTTAACCCTAACCCTAACCCTAATGGGTAAATGGAAATAAATACATTTTTTATTTTATTGTTTTTCACTAACTAAGGGGGTATGTTGTGAACTCATTTTCTGGTCTACCAGTTGTGAGTTCTCCTTCTGGGCTCCCTCTGGTGGTAACAGGAGGTAGTGAGGCTGATTTAATTAGTAGAGATCTGCCACCTGATGATGAGGATAATGATTGGATCTCTGGAATCTCAGACTGGATTTAAGACAGCCAACGCCCTATTCTGGTGCTGGTGATTCCTTCTGGCTTTTCAGGTCTTGGTTTTCAGCTCTGTTTCAGTCATCTCAAGCTAAGTGTTTCTGCTAATGTTCACACTTGATTTTGTTGGTCTATTCAGTTTTTTGTGTGGTCAGCCAGCCCTGGCTGGGGCTGTGCTGAATTTCCACTCTTATTTATCTGTATTTGCCAATTTGCTTTTCGTCCCTTATTAGATTGGCCTCTTTTTTGCTCTGTCTCAGAATATTTCAGAGTGCTGATATAGTGGGAGAAGTCTAGTGACTTCAGGGTTAATTTTGTTATCAGAAGTGTTGGACATTATTTTTGTAGGGTTTTTTGGGCAGATTGTAGACAGTGTCTTTCCTTTCCTGTCCTTTCTAGTTAGTTTGGGCCCCATCGTTTGCTCAGCCTATTTTTGTCAGGAACACCGCACTGCACTTGCTCACTGAGCCAGGGCGTGTGTCCTGAGTACAAAGACTGTGCACAAAGATACCTGCGGAGCGAGCAGCAGTGGTGACAATGCATGTTCCAGGACCTGAATCACGTGACTGCTGGGGGCGTGGCCTAAGCTCCACAGAGCTAGGAGCTGCAGGGAAACTCCTAGAAGGGTAACTACAGGACAATGTTACCAAGGAGCATAGACAGAGACAGACACCAGATGAAGCCGGGTCAAAGCACGAGATAGCAGGACAGTACCAAAGGGCTTAGACAGAAAGAATAGTCAGGACGTAGCAATAGATCAGAAAACCAGAACAGGTATTAGACGGTACAATAGGGGTAAACTGTAACGGAGTAACGATAGCCAAGCCAGGAGGTCAGAACTAGAAAAGACAATGGTACCAAAAACAAGAAACGGAGTACAGAGTGAAGGAACAAGCCGGGTCATACACGGGAAGCAAGCAAACAATGCAGAGTACACACACACCAGGGGTCAGACACACCAGAATAGCAGTATAACTGACAGAGAATGCCAGTATGGAGTGAGCATAAATACCCCTCCCAGATCCAAAGAGAGGCCGGCAATGTTAACCCTGTCAGAACAGGACATTAACCATGTCCTAACCATGACAATTTTCCTGCCTGTGTTTGTGTTTTCATTTTGTGTCACCGTCAATACATGTGTGGGGGCTGTCTATTCCTTTGGGGTCTGCTCTGGGGCAGTTAGTTTTCCCCTTTTCTTGCTTTAGGCTTATTTAGTTCTCCGACTGTGACGAGGCATCTAGATTCATCGTAGGAACGCTCCACGGTTGCTGCTAGTTGTGTGGTTAGGATCAGGGGTCTGTAATCTGCATAGTTACCAACATCTCTGATTTTCTGTGACTTAGCTTGTTTAGTTTTCCTCCTCGGTGACCCATTCATAACAGGGGTAATAAAGGGGAGCTTGACTTACTATTTATAGTGGTATTTTATGTTTGGCAGCTGTCACACACTAAAAGATGCTTTTTATTGTAAAAAATAGTTTTTGCATCACCACATTTTGAGAGCTATATTTTTTCCATATTTTCCATATGTTCCAGGCTGATGGCTTTCAGCACCGCCAGGTGGTCGGAGCTGAAAGCACAGGAGTAAATCTGTTACATAAGGGCGATCTGCTCATCGCCCATATGTAGCAGAGCCGATCGAGTTGTGCATGCTTCAAGCCTCCTATGGAGGCTATTGAAGCATGCCAAAAGTAAAAAAAATTGTTTAAAAATAAAAAAAAAGTTAAGAAAACCTAAAAGTTCAAATCACCCCCCTTTCGCCTCAATCAAAATAAAACAGTAAAAAAAAATTCCCACATACACATATTAGGTATTGCCGCTTTCAGAATCGCCCAATCTATCAATAAAAAAAGCATTAACCCGATCGCTAAACGGAGTAGCGAGAAAAAAAGTCAAAACCCCAGAATTACGTTTTTTGATCGCTATGACAATGCATTAAAATACAATAACGGGCGATCAAAAGAATGTGTCTGCATAAAGGTGGTATCATTAAAAATGTCAGCTCGGAACGCAAAAAATAAGCCCTCACCCGACCCCAGATCACGAAAAATGGAGACGCTACAGGTCTCCGAAAATGGTATTGTTTTTTTTTGTTTTTTTTTTAGCAAACTTTGGAATTTTTTTCACCACTTAGATAAAAAAGAACCTAGACATGTTTGGTGTCTATGAACTCGTAATGACCTGGCGAATCATAATAGCAGGTTATATTTAGCATTTAGTGAACCTTCCCATAAAAGCCAAGCAAAAAACAAGTGTGGGATTTCACTTTTTTTTGCAATTTCACCGCACTTGGAATTTTTTCCCGTTTTGTAGTACACGACATGGTAAAATCAATGGTGTTGTTCAAAAGTACAACTCGTCCCGCAAAAAATAAGCCCTCACATGGCCATATTGACAGAAAAATAAAAAAGTTATGGCTCTGGGAAGAAAGGGAGCGAAAAACAAAAATGCAAAAACGAAAATAACCCCAGTCGTTAAGAGGTTAATGATGGAATAAATATTGATTTTGTGCAGGTTGATTCCGTATATGCCATGCAGATCTGCATGCCATATAAGATGTCAGCGCTACATGTAATTTCTCACTAAACTCAGAGACTTCCTGACATGCACTGTGCATGACAGGAAGTCTCTGAGATCTAGTAGCCCGGATGTTGTCATGATGACATCGGGTTACCATGGGAGCAATCGGGACTCCGCGTCATGCCGCGGGGTCTCCAATCCAAAGGCAGAGGGGCTATCAGAGCTGACAGCCCCTCTGCCTGCTCACGGAACACTGTGATCATGTTTGATCGCAGTGTGCCTGGGGTTAAAGTGCGACCACTCCTGGCACTTAGTGCCAGGTGTCAGCTGTGAGAATCAGCTGACACCCGGCCGCGATCAGCCGCACTCCCCCCGAGAGCGCGGATGATCGCGTATGAAGTTCTATTTCATCCATGGTCATAGGGGTCCAGGTCACATGGATAGAATAGTACTTCCAAGGTCAGAAAGGGATTAAGCAGAGACCGCACCGGTGTTATCTGAACCCTGAAACCACTTTGGCGGTACCCGAACGTTGAAGCTGCACTGGCATTACCTGAACCCTGAAGCTGCACCGGCATTACCTGAACCTGAAACCATTACGAAAAGGACTTGAACCAGCACCATTGTCACCTCTAGTTAGCATACCTGAGTCCATACTGTCAGAACCTGTTCCAGTATCTGAATCCCGATCTGCCTCTGACTCCACGTCAGTATCTTTTCTTCACACTGATCCAGAACCCATGTTGTCTGGAAAGTGTCTGAGTCCTGTTCTACCAGTTACTCCGAGTCCATGTCAGCAAACTTGGCCCCTGCGGCCAGCAGCTGTGGTACTAGGGACTGACTAGGAGTGGTGACTGACGGCTATATGTAGCTCAAGTATAACTCCACCATCAGGGACCCCAGTGAAAACCAGGTAGCCGCTTAGCTACGCCCCTCTTAGGTAAGCCTGGATTGTGGCACAGTGGGTTCCATTCTTAAGGGAGATATACCCTGTTCTGTCTATAAACATTTTAGGTGTGTGTTCTGTCTAATGGATTGTCAATGTGCCTTTCTATCTATCTATCTATCTGATGTCTTTTCTAGAAGCGTACAGATTTAATTTTTATGTCTGAATTGGGGGTGTAAGGTTAATGATCCCTGATGACAAACTAGTAAAGGAATCTATAAGTTCTGTCTAATTAGTGTTACAGAGGTGAACAAAACACCGCTATTCCCATAATTACGTGCATACAGTTTACTGAGCAATTTTAACTAGGATTCATCCGCCATCCTGCCTTGCTCAATATTTGATTCTTACACCTAAGCCATCAAGCAGAAATGATTCACAATTTGCATAAGCTTTAAAGTGTGCAATTTTTCTGTGACTTTATCATAAGTAACTCACCTCTTTGCCAACTGGTATAGAAAATAGTAATTAATTAAACATTTATCACCCCCTTTACATAACCAGGACCATGTTGACTTATTCCCCTCCCAACATTTCGCTTTTTAATCTATAACTGCTCTGTTGCACATCCTCGTTATTTCAGAGGACTGAATATATTATCGACAAAATCCCACATAGTTGGTCTTTGTTTTCTATCAATCTTTCAATTGCTGTAGGTTCTCTGTGGACTCTGTCAATTATTATGCATGAAAGCAATTATGTTATGGAAATTTACACGTTCATATAGTAGTGCATGTTTAGCCACTTAGAAAGTTTGCCAAATTAGCATTCACTTTTTATTTTTTACTGATGATGAGACGACTGCATTTCTTATAATCAGGTGTATTTCTTTACTGCCATTTTAATAAGGTCTAGTTACTAGTTAAAGTTGAGCCCAAAAGCTTTGCACTTACCTGGTCTGGTGTCCAATCTAGTCCTCCAAGGTAGCCGGATAAGGGCAGTTTTCACCTTTATAATCGGTATCCTTGCCTCACCATTCAAGAGTGTCTCTTGTGTTTGCTAGGCCACAAAATGTCACAGTGCCGTATATGGCATGACATCAAATGAGGCTTACTGGCAAGGGGTGTTCAGGATGCTGAGTGCAGAAGTTAAGACTGCCGTGGTCCAGCTGCCACAGAGGACCAGACTGAACACCGGACCATGGCTGAACAAACTTTTTGCTAAACTCTTGATCTATTAATACACATTCACGTTTGAAAATCTACATGTAAAAGTTCACAGGAAACCTGATCAAATTTTGACTTAGCAAATGAAACACTGCCACTATTATTCTGCATGATGTGAAGTGTTAATAGTTACATATGACTGCAGAGAAGGAACTTGTTGCTGAGTTGGAACAACTGAGGAGTAGGAAATTGTTGCTAGGCAATGTGATCTCATACGTTATCGGTGACCCAATGTTTTCTTCTTCCTGTATCTGTGTTGTGTTCTTGTCCTTATCTTTGTAATAAATCAGAAAAACAGTTCTGGCCCTAAAGAATTATACATCTTCATACAGAAAACCCATAGCTATAGATACATGGTCTAATATTTTCATTTCTTGGTTCTTTTGAAATGCAGACCTGTACAAAGATGAATAAAATCTTCAATGTAGAATTGATGCAATCTGGTATTTATGTTGGTTCTCTATCTAGATTTATTGTTAGATTAATGTAATGAAATAAGAAATGGTGCGGTATGACTGTTGCCAAATTGCTTCCTCTCTTCTTTACTGTCAGTTTGTGGTCAATCCAGCTTTATACTGAGCAATTTGACTAGGCCATTGCAAAGCAAAGGAGGGCCAAAAACCAATCCGATTGACTGAAGTGAAAGATTCTAGGATACTAATACCATAGTTGGCTTAGTAACAGGAGACAATCTATTGATTTGTAAAAGGAAATGTAGCTGGTAGAATTTATCAGATTGATTCACATTTTGGAGACTCAACGAAGTAATGTATTTTATTTAATTGCCATGCACGACGGATGTGTGCACTTGATGTAATAACCAAGCTTTATACAATTGACACCTCTGTATAACTGCTGCAATCAGCACTAGATCCGATCACAACAGTGTAAACCCTTACGTGCTGCTATCACGATTGAGTCATAGGATACAGGGTGCGGGTGCCCATTCTGTGACCCTCCATTCCCTCCACCACTCGACAAGATCACAGGATACCAATGATGTTGCCATGGGAGCCAGGGGTGTTCTGTCTGAAGAAAATGAAAAATAGCAGTCTCTCCAAGGGGTTAATGGACGTTTTCAATGTTGTTCATATTCTTATCTTCCAATAGTGGTCTTCCCTTAAAGGGGTTGTCTGGTCAAAACTGATAAGTCTGCAGTCACTCTGTGTGACAGCAGACTTATGTATGTCCTCAGTGCATGCACTGTGCACCTTGGAGGTTTGCCAGTTTCAGACCCGGGAATGTAGGGTCTGAAACTGGCAAATCTCCCCCGCAGCCATCTCCCACTGGCCATACCCTCAGCCACTGGGCAGGCCACGCTCTCCATAAACTTGTATTGAGCTGAAGCTGCACCCCGGCCAGTGATGCGACTGACCACTGGGTGCATACGACTATAAGGCGCAGCCTCACTCCATACAAGTGTATGGAGAGTAAGGCCGCATCCACTGAGCAGTGGTATGTATAACGCATACATACCCTCCATCCCTGGGTCTGCAACTGGCAAATCCCTGTAGCGCACAATGCGTGCACTTGGGGGGGATTCATGAGTCTGCATTCTCACAGAGTGAATTATCGGTTTTGACCAACAAACGCTTTCAGGTGTTTAGTATATTTCTAAAGTTTTCAATCTAGGTGCCACTCTTGCAAAGGTTTATGATATAGGAATTCTCTGTAGACATGATGGGCGAACCCCTGGATGTTCGGGTCCAGTGAGTTTAGCCAAACATTTTAAAAAAAGTCTGGTTTGGGTAACAGTAGAGTACCCGAACTTGAATCCATACCCCATTCACATGAATGGGGGGCTCGGACATCTGTTTTTCACCACATTGTCATCTGCATCACAGTGCGGAAAACATTGCCTCTAACTGCTGGGCTTAATATCACCAGAAAATACAAAGGTGAAATCAACTCCACAAATATGAACCCACTTGCCACAACCACAGGTCAAGTGGGAAGAGTCAGGCAAAGAGCCAGATTTGGCTCACCTAATAGATGTGCCTTTTCAGGGGCAGCTGTGGGCTGCTATTTTGAGGCTGTGGGGGGCAATAATCATGGCCCCTTACCAGCATGAGTATACCAGCCCCCAACTGTATGCTTTAGCTTGGTTGGTTGTTAAAAATGGGAGGGTCCGCACATCGTTTTTTTAAATTATTTATTTAAATAATTAAAAAAAAACTTTCTGGGGACCACTCTATTCTTGATAACCAGCCATGATAAAGCTGACAGCTGAGGATTGAAGCCCGCAGCTGTCAGTTTTGCCATGCTGGTTATCAGAAATAGAAATATCGCATGTCTTTTTTTTTAATTTAATTATATATAGTGCAGGCACTGATTGCTGAAAACTCCCATCAGCCGTGCCTGTTCTCACATCAGCCAATGTCTGTGATTGGAGGTAAACTTTTTACTGCCATTATCAGCTGCTGGCTATCAGATGAATCACAGTTCTCTGACTGCGGGTAATGATCTAACCGCCAATCAGAGCCGCTGGTGTTTCTCGTGTTGTCATGCAGATGACTGCGTGGGAAACACCCAAAGTTCAGGGTGCCAAACCCATGTAGCAACACGGACTTCCTTTAGAAGTCTGTGTTCGGGATCCATTCCCAAACAGTAGGTGTTCATTACAGACCCCGAACTTTACTGTTCGGATTCGCCCATCCCTAGTCTCCAGCACTAAAGGTTTGGGTTTCGTACATTTGTATCAGCTATTACCATGAAATATGCTGGCTACTTCTTCTGTTGTCAAATTAAAACTTATCAAATCACACCTATATAAAGTCCACAATGAAGATTTGTTTATCCTTAGAAATGTTCCTTAGCAAATACCAGCATTAGGCCACATGCACACATTGAGCATTTGGTGAGTGTTTTACCCCAATATTTGTAAGTCAAAACCACGAGTGGGTGAAAAATGCAGAAGTGCTGCAAATGTTTCTATTATGCTATTCCTCTGAAAGTTCCACTCCTGGTTTTGGCTTACAAATACTGGGGTAAAAAACTCACCAAATGTGCAATGTGTGCACATGGCCTTAGAGATATATTGTCTTCTAACTGGCCTTTTCATGAGCTATTTTAGAGTCTCGACAAGAAATGCTATCATTGCTGGAGCACATGATCCAAATATAGTTATTATTTGGCAGGTTTTGTGCTGATAATTGGACTAAAGTGTATTTGTGGGAAAATACAATTTATTTGCAAAGCATAGGGCTCGAGAATTTAGTTAACGATGGCTCCATAGCATTGTTTATAGTATACCTCTGTTTTATTTTATCTATTTTATCTCTATGTGGTGCAGTTCAGGTAACAGTAAAGGGAATCTGGCAGCAGGTGCTTGCTATGAAATCTGAAAACTGCAAGATGTAGGGCCTAAGAGCCGGATTCCTGTAATGTATCAGTTAATGGACTGCTTGGTGTAGATTTCATAGAATGCATGTTTTCTCTGATGTAGATGTAGCAGTGGCCAGAATGCTGATCTGTGAATAACCCCACCCCAGACTGGCAGCTTCAGGCTGTCAACAAGCTTAAATAGACATATGAGGGCTGTTTTTTTGCGGGACAAGTTGTACTTTTGAATGACACCATTCATTTTACCACATAATGTGTTTGAAAATGGGAACAAAATTCCAAGTGCGGTGAAATTGTGAAAAATACACAATTCTGCCATTGTTTTTTGGGAATTGTTTTTACAATGTACATTTTGTGGTAAAAAAATACCATGCAATATGATTCTCCTCATCAATACTATTACCGTGTTGCCAAACATGTCCAGTTTTTCATTATTTTAGTGGTGGAAAAAAATTCTGGTTTGCGAAAAAAAAAATTTGGAGAGTTGTGTTGCCATATTCCAAGTCTCCTAAAATTTTTATTTTTTTTGGCCCATGGAGCTGTATGAATGTTTTTGGGTTTTTTTGCAGGGAGAGATAACATTTTTATTAGTACCATTTTGAGATAGATGTGTCAGTTTTATCACTGGTTACAACATTTTTTGTGGTATTGTGGCAACCCAAAAAACCTAATTTTGGCGTTCTTTAATTTTTTCTTTTTACTGTGTTTACCAGTCGGCTTATTTGTTTTTATATTTTGATAGATTAGACATTTCTGAGCGTGGCGCTACCACATATGTGTATTTTTTTAATATCTTTATTTTCAATGAGAAGAGGAAAGAGATGATTTAAACTTTTAATTTTTTTTAGTTTTTTTAAGCTTTTTTTACTGATTTTGTTAGCCTTAAGGGCTTTGAAGATGCGATCCTGCGATCGCTTGTGCTAAATGCACTGATACCACAGCATCGCTGCATGTAGCAGAACTCAGTCTCCTTTGAAGCCCTGCCACAGGCAGGGTTTCAAATGGGTTTTGTAATGACAAGAAAGGGGGTCATCAGTTGACCCCCGGATGTCATGACAACCCTTTGGCGACCCACAATTATGCCACAGGTGCGGCGATGGGCAAAAATACTGACACGCGCGCATTTAACTATCGCAAGCCGAGCTCTTCCCCACCAGAGCTTGGGTAGAGTCACAATCCCTTTAAACTTCCTGCAGCTGGCTAGAAGATACTGGTTATAAGTTTCCTTTACCCTGGTCTGCTATTTAATTTAGCCTGCTTCTAGAATCTGACAATTATTTGCTCTTGACCTTGGCTCATATTTCTGACTACTCATATGTCTCAAGATTTTGTCTCTGACTTTCTGGTTTTGATTTGGCATCAAGATGATTCTTTGTAAGCTCGCTCCAACTGGTCAGCAGCCACTCTGTGGTTGCAGCACACGGGGCACTGCATGATTGAGGACACCCTAAGATATTAAAGGATAAAGTGTAATTTAAATGGAGTGGCTTGTGGAAAGCATTTCTAAGCAAGCCAAATTAAGAACTGCCGGAATTCCACTTAGGCTGGGTCACACTTGCAAGAAACTCACTCAAAACTCGCATCTCAGTATCCAGCACTGCAACCAGCACTCATGACCGGAGTGTGCGGCTGCATGTAGTTCTATGCAGCTGAGTGTTCAGGTCCAAATGCCGGCGGCAGTGATGGGCATTGAGACGCAAGACTCATGCGAGTTTCTCGCAAGTGTGACCCCAGCCTTACTGTCCTGCTCTGAAGTTGGCCCAGATAGCTGCACTCCTCTGCTTTCAACATCAAAGCGTGCGCAGTTGTCATGGCTCAACTCCCAGGCTCAATCTGGTGACCTTTGGCTGTGTGGTTGGTTTCCCTCTCCGCTGGACCACAGCCTGTGCTGTCCCTGTCCATCTGCTGATAATGCTTTTGTCTTTCTTTTGCTTTGTTGTTTTGCTTCTGTGCAGGTGTTTTCACTTTCTTCTTTGACTTGTCCTATCCCATTTTGGGAGATGCTTTATATACTCTCATGACACATCCTGTCTTTGCTGGCTATATTCCAAGTTAAATGAATTTTTAGAGTCCCAGCTACACAGTGAAGAATTATTTTACTGGGGTTTTATTTATTGCTTCTCCTTCAGTTTCTTTGCATGTTCTCCTTCCCAGCTCTCTTCCCATTTTGTTACATTCAGGGTCTGGGGTTTTCCACATATACTGAGGGACTTTTTGGGTACCTTTTCTTTTCTTACATCTTTCATGTATGACTGTGTGAAAATGTTCGTAGCCCTGTGCCTCAACCTCTGCCTGTGTGTACTACGTTCTGTTTTTGTTTTGGGTTAGGTTTTGGGGCTCCATTTTGCAATTTTAGGGTGCCAACCTCTGCAGTCAGGCAAGGACAAAGCAGAGCCAAGTTAGGGATTTGCCTAGTCTTTATAGGAACCTGTGGTGTGCAGGTTAATCATCTCCCCTGGTTTGTTCATCCCTGTATGAGTGTTAGAGCTCAGTTAACACATTATAGCCAGTGCATTTAGTGTATTCTGGGGCTCCATTTTGGAGCTAGTTTGTGCCTTCGATGGACAACTGCAGACCTTGTCCCTGGAGGTCACAGAGATTAGGGACCAACAGCAGCATGCACATTCGGCCACTTCTAGTGACCGAGGTTATCTGAATACCATGTTGGAACTTAAGGTAAAATTAATGGATTGCATTGACGGAGACAGAAGTAAGTTTTCTATTTTTTTCTGCTTAATCTAAATTATACCTCTGTTTACATCTGAGAGTAAACAAGTGTAGGAATTATTGTATCTTTCCTCCATAGTTGGCAGTTCTCTAGGTTCTCGGACTCATTTATGATGACCCTGAGAAGGTCGCTGTTGGCAAATGCAGAATCAGTAAGTTGGTTCAGGGAGGTCATAGAGCTGAGGATTACTGCTGAGTTCACACATTGGGGTGTGGAGACCTCTTGGAATGACCCTGCTCTCCAGCATCAATTCTGCAGGGACAGATGGATCAGATTAAGGACAGGATGATACAATCAGGGTCAGACTGGCCCACTGTGACACCAGAGCCTTGGCGTCCCCCCGAACAGGACATAGAGGCGTCCCGCTGCTTTAAACTGAATGTTTGTCCGAGGAAAACAACATGATGTGTGTGTTTGTTGTGGTCTCACGGCAGGCGCAGTTTCACCTTGCCCACATCCTCGGCCTCTGCCCTCATCATCAGCATAATGGCTACTTCCCCATCCCTTACCACAAACCTTGATCATTTTAAATTATGTATGACATATACCCCTTATATTCCTATTCAGAAAATGATGAAGACAGTATTACAATGCCAGCAACATTTGCCCACTATGGATGGATGTATAAGACTGTAGTATCAATAAAGCCATGCTATTTAAAACAAAATTTTTGTTTTTGTGTGTTTTGATTCTCAACTCTTTTATGAGATATGCCGTATAAAATGCAGCTGCTGAAAAAAATTGCAGTATTGCAATGCCAACAAAATGTGCAATGCAATAATTTTAGCAAAGTTTTCTTGTGGGCTTTTGAGGCCCACTCTAACATAATAAATGCCGAATAAAATTTCTCAGCTACAAAAAAGGCGCACCTCAGACAGACTGCAGTATAAATATAGCAATGCAATTTTTTAAAAAACTATTTATTTTTTGGGGAGTTTTGAGGCACAACTGTAGCATGCTAAATGCCGTTTAAAATTTCACTGCTCAAAAAAATTGCAGTAATACAATACCAGGCAAATTTGCCCTTTTAAGATGGACGTATGAGACTGTGGTACCAATATAGCCATACTATGCTATTGAGATCCAACTAAATCTGACTGTATGCTTTTGATGTACAATTGGCACAGTAAAAATGGTGGACCCTATTTCCCTGCTCAGAACAATTTGCAGGTTTAAGAACAAAAAGTATATTATTAGCCCTGAAAAAATGTTTTGGGCTCAGTAGCAGGCTGCAGCATAAACAACTTGCAATTTATCCTATCCTGTCCTACATGATCCCTTCAGCACAATATCTCCCTAAGTGCTGCTAACAGCAGCATCTATATGTATTATAATTAACCCTAAGAAGGACTGTTGTTCTTCACAGAAATATAAATGTGATTGATTCCATAGCTAATATGCAGCTCCAATTCTGTCTCTCTATCACAAGCACCTTTCTCTATGGTGCCCGTGTCTGGTGTACATTGTGTCAAGCATGGCGTCATGAGTCTTATATAGACCTGATAATGCTATGTGTCCAGCCAACCTCAGTGATGCCACAACCAAGATGGCTGTGATATTACAGTGACTGGCAGGCAATCCTCACATGCTCATTGGCTGTGTAAAAGTACCAAACATGAGGGGCAGGAACTCAAGTTCGTTGCTCAGCGAGTAACAAGCATCCCGAGTACACTGATACTCGAGTGAGTTACGAGTAGTGAAATTCTCACTCATCACTAATTAAAACTTATCATTCATCGCTAGCAAAAAATCAACTAGAAGATTTTTTTTCTGATGTAGTATGTTCCTTATCTTCCAGGGTATTTTGTGTTAGGGGATTATACAGCACAACAGAAAGATCAATTATTTATGGATTGGAAATTCCACTGTGTATGAAATGAAGTGGTTATGACAGCGGCAAAGGTTGACCAAGCAAAACACTCACTCCAGGTGATGGTGTCACTGTCAGAGGCTTCATCATCTTGCTGTGTTTGCGGTAAAATGGACAAAAAATTAGCCAGAGTATACATGCCACATACACTGTGGTCATTTAGCAGACATCATCTAAGAAACAAAATAAGCATATAGTGTGCTGTAAGTAAAAAGTAGTACATATGAATAGCATAGGGTACTTAGTAAACACTGTTTTTGATTTTAAAAAAGTGTAAAAGTCATCCCACCACAACAAGGTGTACCCCAGTCAGGACGGTCCTATCCTGTAATATTAAAACCTCACCTTGTGTTTACTAAATAATCTATTTTATTTATATTCATATTACTTTTGACTTACTTACAGCAGGATATACAGTATATTCATTCATGTTTCTATGTTAAGTTTTGTCTGCAAAATGGCCACAGTGTGAATATGCTTCTATATGTATACAAGCTTACACTTTGGCTCATTTTTTGGCTTTGCTTTAGTTTCTTGCACATTATACAAACAGCTGCATGGCTCCTCCTTTTTCAGCTAGGTATTTCATTTATATATTTTCCTATGGTTGGGTGTCTGAATAGTTGGACTCTGGTCATGCTCTGCCCCCATCTACATTGATGTTGCCTTACACAAGGCGAAGTTTTAATATTAGTGGACAGAACCATCTTGTCTACCCTCGCCAACTGTATCCTCACCCATCCCTTGTAGATTGTGAGCCCTCACGGGCAGGGTCTTCTCTCCTCCTATACCCGTCATGATTTTGTGACTTGTATTGTTTAAGATTACTGTACTTGCTTTTATTATGTATATCCCTCCTCACATGTAAAGCGCCGTGGAATAAATGGCACTATAATAAATGATAATAATAATAATAATAATAATAATAATAATTGGGGCACATCTTGTCACAGTATTATGGATTTTACACTTTTCTTTAAATCAAAAACAGTTTTCAATAAGTACCCTATGTTATTTATATGTACTATTACTTTGTACATGCTTACAGCATGGTATATGCTAATTTTGTTTCCATCTTATGTTTTGTCTGCTAAATGGCCAAAGTGTGAACATGCTTCTGCTTGTTGCATATACACCAATTTATACTCTGGCTCACTTTTTTGCTTGCTTTAGGTTTTTTCGTACTCTGTATTAAAAGGGTCATGCCTCCCCCTTTTTGGAGATCTGACAATGTGTCAGAAAAGAAGAGGATTAGAAGTGAGATTATGCCAAGCTGTAGATCATGATGACAAAAAACAGATATTTCCTGAGGATTCAGCCTGTCTACCAAAAAGACAAGTGCAAGGAGATCGAGTAGGATGACAACTTAAGCCTTGCTCATATTTCTTCAAGTTCTGATGAACAGTCATAGTTCCGAGACTATTTCCGCCGGCAGATCCACATCTTATTTTCCTCCTACAGTGGTTACATTTTGTAAAAAATTTGACTTCTCAACGATATTAAAAATATTTTTTTCTTTCAGCAATATTCTTGGCTTGCTTCTACCTGGAGAATTAAAATAAAGTGTTTTTGAAATTCAGTAGATGAAGCCCTGCCAGCTGCACTACTCTATAATCATTGTTGGGATCAGTCACTGGTACCAGTTCTCCTCTCTTTCTCTCTCTCCTCAATTAAAACACTGAATTATTTTCTTTTCTTCATTATTGGTGTTGTGCAACACACTATTTGTAGAATTAATCCACTGTTTTATTGATTTCTTTCCACCTATATTGTTAAGCTGTAAACTGTCCTCTTACAATTCAGATTCACTCCCCAAATGGATGCTGAATCTCCTGCCTCTGTTTTTATACTGGATTTAAGGCTTCCTCCTGATTAGCTGTGCTATACCACGTGATATGATAGCAGCAAGACATTATGTTGAAGCCCAACCAGCATTTAAGTGACAAATTGCTGAGGTCATTTAAGTGACAAATTGTTCAATGTCACTGCAAATCTAGTGAATCCCCAAAAATTCAACATGAATTGAATTCACAATAAATTGATTTACTTGTCACTGCTCATTACATAACACTATGAAATTATGTTATTGTCACAATCCATTTCTGGATCTGTGTCAGTTTGGGCTGCTCTGATTTAAACTTTTTTCCTTTCAGGCCATTGGGGGTTAATGTCAGTTTTTTGCCCCCGGTGGCCGCTGGTGTTACTGCATGTTTAATTAGTCTGGTGGAGACCACTCCCGCCTTCCTATATAAGGTCTATATTATCCTATATTATCAGCTGACTGTTGATAATACTGGTCATTTTCTAACCAACCTTGGTGAAGACGGGACCTATCTGGTGGAGAGGGGGTTCAGCTTATCTGGAGCAGTAAATTTTGCTGCTGGATGCTGATTGTGTGCCTTGCTCTGCTGCTTGGAGTATTGGCAGCAGATAAAGCTAAGTTTGGGTTTTTAGTTGCTTTAACCCCGTGATGTCTGTTTTAGCTTTTCCTTTTGAGTTATTGGTGCAGTTCACTTTATTCCCTGTCTCACCTCCTGTGGAGGGGGTTGGCAGTTTAGCTCAGGGCTAAACAGGAGCTAGGGAGCTAGGGACAGGTCGGGGACTTGGGCATAACTACCTTCAAGTGTACCCCCAAGTTAAGAAAAGTCAGGGCACCTCCTTAGCCTGAGGGGCAGTTCAGGGGCCCAGGTTCCACGTCTCCTGTTTCTTCCCTACTGCCCTGTGACATTATTACCAACTGCCCATTTTTCCTGGTGCGCCATGGCCCAAACGGAGACCTTTGTCCAATTGCTGCAGACCCTCACTGAGGAGTGTGAGGTGCTGCGTGGTGTGGTGGAGCAGCAGCGGCAGCAGTTGGTGGGGTACGGGGCCTCAGCTCAGATGCAGGCTCAACCAGAGCCCAAGTTATCTCTCCCAGACAGGTTTTCTGGAGAGAGAGAGAATTTTTTTTTTTCAGGAGGCCTGCAAGCTACATTTCAGGCTCTGCCTCTGTTCATCAGGGAGTGAGGAACAGCATGTGGGGATTATTGTCTCCCTTCTTAAGGGTGATCCCCAAACCGGGGCCTTCTCCCTGCTGACCAATTCACCATTGTTACGGTCGGTGGATGGGTTTTTTGCAGCTCTGGCACTGGTGTATGGAGATCCTGATGGCGTCTCCCTAGCAGAATCACGACTCCATAAAATCAAGCAGGGGGGCCGGGGCCAGCTGAGGAGTACTGCTCAGAGTTCAGGAGGTGGGTCACTGACACACAGTGGAATGACCCTGCCCTTAGGAGTCATTTTGTGCAGGGTCTGTCCCCAAAGTTGCAAGATACTCTGGTACAGTATGCTGCCCCCAGGTCATTGGAGGCTGCCATGTCCCTTGCCATCCGGGTGGTTAGACAACTCAGGGAGAGACATACGCCAAATGTGTCCCCTGTAGTCCTTGTTAGGGAGGAGGACACACCAGAGTTGATGGACGAACCCATGCAAGTGGGAGAAGCTAGTTACCAAACGTTGTTGCCTGTGGTTCGTCGTGGTGTGGGCGCATGTTTTCATTGTGGGCAAACTGGTCATTTCATCGCGGTCTGCCCAGCGCGCCAAATCATCTGTACCAGCTAAGAAGCTGCGTCCCCCTGGTCGTGTGGATGGAGGTGACCAGGGAGTGTATATTTCCTCCATTTTGTCCCCTCAGTGTACCTTGCCAGCAAAGGTGGTTGTTGGCAGGGTAACTGAGGGCATATCGGTGATTGTGGACATTGGAGCAAGAGTCAATTTGGTGGATGCCCACTTTGTCCAGACTCATGGCCTGAGGTGTAGGATGCTAGCCAATTCCCTAAGCGTCCAGGCCATTGACTCTGTCCCACTGAGCCAGGGGAGGTTGACCCAAGTCATGGATAACATACATCTGTGTATAGGGACTCATCATGAAGGAAGAGTCCCTGTCATGCTACGTCTTGGGGGGGAATACCATCACCTATCATTTTAGGCCTCCCTTGGTTGAAAAGACACAAGCTGGTAATAGATTGGCGGTCTAGGGAAGTAGTTGGCTGGGATCAGTCGTGTGAGGGTTGCTGCGTGTCTGGAGTCTACTGTCTCTGCCGTCATTCTACAACAGTCCCCTTCTTCTCCAGTGGGGGCAGCAGAGGTGCTGCTAGGGAGTAGGGGCAAGTCTCAACCCTTGCCAATATCCAACCCTGAGAGGTGGAGTCCTCGTAGGAGGAGGGGTCAGAGGAGGGTGGTGGTTCCCTCTGTGAATGGTGGGGGTGTGAGTGTGTGGGCATAGGGGGACCCCTCTGTTGTCAGTTCCTTGAAGAGTTCACCGTCTTGTGCCAAACGAGTGTGTGGCAATAAACGTTCAGGTCCGGACCTGTGTGTGAACGAGTATGTGTGGGTGTCCAGTAAAAGCATCCAGTGGAAGTGTGCTGCTGGGGTCTGGAGTTCTTGGGTGATTGGGCCGTATCGGGTGTTGGCCATCCTTGGCCTGGGGACTTACCAGCTAGAGTTACCCCCAGTAATGCCCATACTCAACTCGTTCCCCAAGTCGGCACTCTGGAGATTTGTGGTGCCTCCGGAGCCTACGTTGTCACCTCCATCTACCCGCATTTGCCATAAACCTGAGAGTCTAGTGGTTGCTGAGGTGAACTCTGGTGGATCTAGTCATCCTCACTGTAGGTGGTTTTCAGGTGAGGTGCGGTGTTGAGGGTCCAGAGGCCCCTCATTGCAAGGGGGTACTGTCACGATCCATTTCTGGATCTGTGTCAGTTTGGGCTGCTCTGATTTAAACTTTTTTCCTTTTGGGCCATCAGAGGTTAATGTCAGTTTTTTGCCCCCGGTGGCCACTGGTGTTACTGCATGTTTAATTAGTCTGGTGGAGACCACTCCCGCCTTCCTACATAAGGTCACCTGGTACACCAGCTGACTGTTGGTAATACTGGTCATTTGCTAACTAACCTTGGTGAAGACGGGACCTATCTGGTAGAGAGGGGGTTCAGCCTATCTGTAGCAGTGGAGTTGCTGCTGGATGCTGATCGTGTGCCTTTCTCTGCTGCTTGGAGCATTGGCAACAGATAAAGCTAAGTTTGGGTTTTGAGTTGCTTTAACCACGTGGTGTCAGTTTTATCTTTTCCTTTTGTGTTATTGGTGCAGTTCACTTTATTCTCTGTCTCACCTCCTGGGGAGAAGGTTGGGGGTTTAGCTCAGGGCTAAACAGGAGCTAGGGACAGGTCGGGGACTTGGGCCTCACTAAATTCAAGTGTACCCCCAAGTTAAGGAAAGTCAGGGCACCTCCTTAGCCTGAGGGGCAGTTCAGGGGCCCAGGTTCCATGTCTCCTGTTTCTTCCCTACTGCCCCGTGACAGTTATGCTGTGAAAAACTGGTAATCTGGTGTCACACATTTATGGATATTTTGAATAAAGATAAAAGGTAAGTAAGAATTGTACAAATTAGCCCAAACCCAACCAAAAATCCTACTATTTTCTGTGAGCAAAACGTCCTCAAAAGAACTCCAAGTACATCAAGCAACCCATGTATTTTGTCTTAAATGTATGACAAATTTATGACTTACCCTGCACTTTTTTCATTTCATAATAAAAATAAAGTCCACCATAAAGACAAAATGTCATTACAGCTTATAAATATGCATGGAATTTTACTTACTTTACAGATTTTTTGGTGCTTGGCAAAATTAAGAGCATGGAAAATGCATTGCTAATAGGAACTTGTGGCACCTTTGCATTAAGTATAGCATCTATGGAAAATATATTCATCTTCTGCTTCATTTTTATTAACAAAATTGAAACATAGTTAACTTAATTGGACTATTTTTATAGCCATCAACAGAAAGACACTCTTTAATGTCAAAGTGAAAAATAAATCTCTTCAAAGTGATCCAGATTGCTTACAATTATAAAATGAGTGGATGCATAAGTATCCACTTTTGTTATGAGATAACCTAAATCATGACTGGGATCAGCCAATTAGCTAAATAAAAATGACAAAAAAAATCCAAACAGTTCTATGATCACAATCTAGGTAAAAAAAAAGTTGAAATTCTGATAATCCCTAGAATAGGACACAAATGTAGACCTCTATACAGCCAGCAATTATCAAAAACTTCTAAGAATAAAACTGTTAGAGAAGAAGTCACAAATATCCAGGAGTGAACTGGAATCGCTTGTCACCAATGGAAATTTCTGCGTGAGTGTCAAAGAGAAAGTTTCTGCAGAAAATGTAATCTCTTGGATGTAATTTGCCAACAGACATGCAATAGAGTTTTTATTTTATAGGAACATTAACTCCTCTGGTACTGTACTGTCAATACCTAGAGAGGTTTAAATACTAAATTGTGTAACAGAATGACACAGGAGTTAAGAGGGCCTTTCTTTAACCCTTCAATGACCAATGACGTATATATATATTTCATCAGCCATGTCCCTGCCGTTGATGCACGTTCCGACGCTCGGAGTTAGTGTTACATGACCGGTTGTCTTGTCAATTAAATGCAATAAAAGGAGATCAGAACATCATATCTACTCCAAAATGGCATGCTATGTATAGCACAGGTGATGGAATGATCCAACTTCAAGTCTCCAAAAGGGAATATTAACCCCTTTACCCCAAGAGTGGTTTGCATGTTAATGACCAGGCCAATATTTCAATTCTGATCACTGTCCCTTTATGAGGTAATAGCTCTGGAAGGCTTGCATGGATCTCGGTGATTCTGACAATGTTTTCTCGTGACATATTGTACTTCATGAAAGTGGTAAAATTTCTTTGATATAACTTGCATTTATTTGTGAAAAAAATGGAAATTTGGCGAAAATTTTGCAAATTTCGCAATTTTCCAAATTTGAATTTTCATGCCCTTCAATCACAGAGATACGGCACACAAAAAACTTAATAAGTAACATTTCCCACATGTTTACTTTACATTAGCACAATTTTGGAACCAAAATTTTTTTTTGTTAGGAAGTTATAAGGGTTAAAACTTAAGCAGTGATTTCTCATTTTTACAACACCTTTTATTTTTAGGGACCACATCACATTTGAAGTCACTTTGAGGGGTCTATATGATAGAAAATACCCAAAAGTGACACCAATCTAAAATTGGGACAATCATTTTTTGCAGGCTGATCACTTCTATAGAAGCTGTCAGCGCTGCACTTACTGCACACTAACCTGAGAGACTACCTGATCATGCACTGTGCATGACAGTAAGTTTCTCAGCTCTGGTAACCCAGATGTCGTCGACATCGGGTTACCATGGCAGCGATCGGGACCCCGCGTCATGCTGCGGGGTCTCTGATCCAAAGTCAGAGGGCCTCTGCCTGTTCCCGGAATGCTGCGATCGTGTTCAATCGCAGCATTTCGGAGGTCAAAGTGCCAGGAGCAGTCTGTGACCACTCCTGGCACTTAGTGCCGGGTGTCAGCTGTGAGAATCACCTGACACTCGGGCCGCTATTGGCCGCACACCACTCGTGTGCGCAGACGATCGCTATGATGTACTATACCGTTCATGGTCAAATTGTGCCGGGTCACATGGACGGTATAGTACATCAGATGGCACAAAGGGGTTAATCTGACTGGTAAACTGCATAATGAGAACATGAATCAAAATGACAGAATTACGTATTTTGGTTGCCGCAACTTTGCAAAAAAATGCAATAAAAGGAGATTAAAGCATCATATCTACTTCAAAATGATATCAATAAAAATGTCAGCTCAGTGCGCAAAATGTAAACCCACACCCAGCCCCAGATCCAAAAAAATGGAAAGAATATGGGACTTTGGAAAATGGCAACAAACGCAAAAACATTTTTTTAGATAGAAATTTCTCAGTTTTTTTCACCACTTAAATAATAAACCTAGACATGTTTTAAATCTGAGTACTTGTACTGACCTGGAGAATCATATTGCCAGGTCAGTTTTACCATATAGTCAACATGTTAATTAAATTAAACAAAAACAATTGTGGAATTGCATTTTTTTGCAATGTCACTGCACTTGGATTTTTGTTACCGTTTTCCAGTACACTATATGATAAATTAAATGATGACGCTTAAAAATGCAACTCATTCACAAAAAACAAGCTCAATATGGCTATAATGACAGAAAAATAAATAAGTGATAGTTCTTGGAAGAAGGGGAGGAAAAAATGAAAAATGGAAAATCATCCACAAGTGAAGGGGTTAAAGATAATTTGTCAGCAGGTTTTTGCTATGTAATCTGAAGACAGCATGCTGTAAGAGTTAAAGCATGGATTTCTACAATGCTTCTCTTAACATTCTGTGTTCTGTTTATTTGCAATGATTGTTTTAGTAACTGGACCTTATCATTGCTTGGACACAGAACTACATGCCTCCTGGTTAGTGTTGAGTGATACCATCCGATACCCTAAAATATCGGATCGGATGGTATCGGCCCGATACGAAAAAAGTATCGGGTATCGCCGATTGCGGTACCGGAAGTCCCATTCAAGTCTACGGGACTTCCGGTATCGAAATAAGAAAAACCCTTTTCTGTCCTTGTACAGCCTCTTGGGGGTGTGTACGGACCTTCCGGGGGTCTGTGCCGGCCTGCCGGGGGTCTGTGCCGACTGCCCGGGGGTCTGTACCGGCCTGCCGGGGGTCTGTGCCGACTGTCCGGGGGTCTGTGCAGGCTGCGGGGGTCTGTACCGGCCTGCCGGGGGGCTTTGCCGACTGTCCGGGGGGTCTGTGCAGGCTGCGGGGGGGTCTGTACCGGCCTGCCGGGGGGCTGTGCCGACTGTCCGGGGGTCTGTGCTGACTGTCCGGGGGTCTGTGCGGACTCCCGGGGATCTGTACCGGCCTGCCGGGGGGCTGTACCGACTGTCCGGGGGTCTGTGCAGGCATCGCCCGATGGGACTACAAGTCCCGTCGGGCAATGCCTGCTACCATGACGGTGATTGACACATTAGCCAATGATGGGACAGTAGTAGTCCCATCATCCGGCTAATGTGTTGAATGTAAAAAAAAAATATAATACATACTACATGCTACATACATACTACATACATGCTACATACATGCAACATACATGCAACATACATACTACATACATACTACATATATACTACATGCATGCAACATACATACAACATATATACTACATGAAACATGCATGCTACATACACTCACTGGCCACTTTATTAGGTACACCTGTCCAACTGTGTGTTAAGACTTAATTTCTAATCAGCCAATCACATGGTGGCAACTCAGTGCATTTAGGCATGTAGACATGGTCAAGACAATCTCCTGCAGTTCAAACCGAGCATCAGTATGGGGAAGAAAGGTGATTTGAGTGCCTTTGAACGTGGCATGATTGTTGGTGCCAGAAGGGCTGGTCTGAGAATTTCAGAAACTGCTGATCTACTGGGATTTTCACGCACAACCATCTCTAGGGTTTACAGAGAATGGTCCGAAAAAGAAAAAAAAACCAGTGAGCGGCAGTTCTGTGGCCAGAAATGCCATGTTGATGCCAGAGGTCAGAGGAGAATGGGCAGACTGGTTCGAGCTGATAGAAAGGCAACAGTGACTCAAATTGCCACCCGTTACAACCAAGGTAGGCAGAAGAGCATCTCTGAACGCACAGTGCGTCGAACTTTGAGGCAGATGGGCTACAGCAGCAGAAGACCACACTGGGTACCACTCCTCTCAGCTAAGAACAGGAAACTGAGGCTACAATTTGCACAAGCTCATCGAAATTGGACAGTAGAAGATTGGAAAAACGTTGCCTGGTCTGATGAGTCTCGATTTCTGCTGCGACATTCGGATGGTAGGGTCAGAATTTGGCGTAAACAACATGAAAGCATGGATCCATCCTGCCTTGTATCAACGGTTCAGGCTGGTGGTGGTGGTGTCATGGTGTGGGGAATTTTTTCTGGGCACTCTTTGGGCCCCTTGGTACCAATTGAGCATCGTTGCAACGCCACAGCCTACCTGAGTATTGTTGCTGACCATGTCCATCCCTTTATGACCACAATGTACCCAACATCTGATGGCTACTTTCAGCAGGATAATGCGCCATGTCATAAAGCTCGAATCATCTCAGATTGGTTTCTTGAACATGACAATGAGTTTACTGTACTCAAATGGCCTCCTCAGTCACCAGATCTCAATCCAATAGAGCATCTTTGGGATGTGGTGGAACGGGAGATTCGCATCAGGGATGTGCAGCCGACAAATCTGCGCCAACTGTGTGATGCCATCATGTCAATATGGTCCAAAATCTCTGAGGAATGCTTCCAGCACCTTGTTGAATCTCTGCCACGAAGAATTGAGGCAGTTCTGAAGGCAAAAGGGGGTCCAACCCCTTACTAGCATGGTGTACCTAATAAAGTGGCCAGTGAGTGTATATACTACATGCATGCAACATACATACTACATATATACTACATGCAACATACATGCAACATACATACTACATACATACTACATATATACTACATGCATGCAACATACATACAACATATATACTACATGCAACATACATACTACATATATACCACATGCATGCAATATACATACTACATGCATGCAACATACATACTACATATATACCACATGCATGCAACATGCATACTACATATATACCACATATATACTACATGCATGCAACATACATACATACAACATACATACTACATGCAACATGCATACTACATATATACTACATGCATGCAACATACATGCATACTACATATACAGTATACCACATGTATGCAACATGCATACTACATATATACCACATATATACTACATGCATGCAGTATACATATATGCTACATATATACCACATGCATGCAACATGCATACTACATATATACTACATATATACTACATGCATGCAACATACATATATACTACATACAATACATTCATACAATACATACATATAGACATACAGTACATATAACATAGAGTACATACTCACCATCAATTGTCACTTTGATCCCCGAAGCCAGTGTCATCTGTGGAATAAATATTAAAATAACAAACCACCAATATACTTACCCCTGATCCGCAGAAGTCCACGAGTGTCCCACGACGATCTTGCGTGGAGAACAGCAGCATCAGCTGATGCTACAATTCTCTACGGGCTCCAGGAATCCAATGACGGGAGGTAGGTATCCTTCCGCACGGTATTACTCCTCTACTGTAAAAAAAAGTCCCTAGTCTCACTTTATGGCATTGCTGTGTGAGAAATTTCCCACGCAGCTTTTCCCATAAAGTGAGACTTTGGACTTTTTTTTACAGTGGTGGAGGAATACAGTGCGGAAGGATACCTACCTCCCGTCATTGGGTTCCTGGAGCCCGTAGAGAATGGTAGCATCAGCTGATGCTGATGTTCTCCACGCAAGATCATCGTGGGACACTCGTGGACTTCTGCGGATCAGGGGTAAGTATATTGGTGGTTTGTTATTTTAATATTTATTCCACAGATGACACTGGCTTCGGGGATCAAAGTGACAATTGATGGTGAGTATGTACTCTATGTTATATGTACTGTATGTCTATATGTATGTATTGTATGAATGTATTGTATGTAGTATATATGTATGTTGCATGCATGTAGTATATATGTAGTATATATGTAGTATGCATGTTGCATGCATGTGGTATATATGTAGTATGTATGCATGTTGCATGCATGTGTTATATATGTAGTATATATGTATGTTGCATGCATGTGGTATATATGTGGTATATATGTAGTATGCATGTTGCATGCATGTGGTATATAGGTAGTATGTATGTATGTTGCATGCATGTAGTACATATGTAGTATGTATGTATGTTGCATGCATGTAGTATATATGTAGTATATATGTTGTATGTATGTATGTTGTATGCATGTAGTATATATGTGGTATATATGTAGTATGCATGTTGCATGCATGTGGGATATATGTAGTATGTATGTTGCATGCATGTAGTATGCATGTTGCATGCATGTGGTATATATGTAGTATGTATGTAGTATGTACAGTATGTATGTTGAATGCATGTAGTATATATGTAGTATGTATGTATGTTGCATGCATGTAGTTTATATATGTAGTATGCATGTTGCATGTAGTATATATGTTGTATGTATGTTGCATTCATGCAGTATATATGTAGTATGTATGTAGTATGTATGTTGCATGTATGTAGCATGTATGTAGTATGTATGTAGCATGTAGTATGTATTTTTTTTTTTTTACATTCAACACATTAGCCGGATGATGGGACTACTATTGTCCCATCATTGGCTAATGTGTCAATCACCGTCATGGTAGCAGGCATCGCCCGATGGGACTTGTAGTCCCATCGGACGATGCCTGCACAGACCCCCGCAGCCTGCACAGACCCCCGGACAGTCGGCACAGACCACCGGCAGGCCAGCACAGCCCCCCGGCAGGCCGGTACAGACCCCCGCAGCCTGCACAGACCCTCGGACAGTCGGCACAGACCACCGGCAGGCCAGCACAGCCCCCCGGCAGGCCGGTACAGACCCCCGCAGCCTGCACAGACCCCCAGACAGTCGGCACAGACCACCGACAGGCCAGCACAGCCCCCCGGCAGGCCGGTACAGACCCCGGGCAGTCGGCACAGACCCCCGGCAGGCCGGTACAGATCCCCCGGAAGGCCCGAACTGACCGCGCATCATGATGACGTCATTTCGGCAGCCAATCAGAGCCACAACAGTGGCTTATTGCATTAAGGGAACTTCCGATTCCGATATCTGATATTGAAAAAATATCGGTACTCGGTATCGGAATTCCGATACAGCGAATATCGGCCGATACCCGATATTTGCAGTATCGGAATGCTCAACACTACTCCTGGTCCTACTCTGCCCCCTTCTGTGATAAGCCCCTCACTGACTATAGCCTATGTGTAGGGATAGCCTGGTGTGGGCAGAGTTAGCTTTCTTAGCTCTGCTGCATTGTGAAATCTAAAAACTCTTATTGTGTCAGAACGGCTGCACCCAATAAACCAAGTGAAATACAGTTGGATTCAGGATCTTTTTGCCTACAGAATGCTTCTCTCTGATGAGGTAGCAAAAATCTGCAGACAGATTCCCTTTAAAGGGAATGTCTGTCACTTTAACAGCTATGGTTTATCCTTAGGATAAGGAATCAATGTCTGAATGGTGGGGGTGCTACAACTGTATCTGATGCAATCAGCTGTTCTAGGTGTCGATAGCCAGAACTGCTCAATTACAGAGTTGCACAGCACAGCTCTATCAACAGAATAGAGGCCAAGGCCAGACTCTGCATATCCACTCCAAATTGATGGCAGGGATAGACAAGACACCAGGCAAAGATATGCAATTCCTATTGGACTCGACTGTGCTAATGAGAATTATAACACAAAAATACAAGAAAAAAGAAAAGTTACTGTTTTTATGCACATTTCTTAAAAAAAAAAAAAGGATAGGTGGGTACGTAAAGTGGGTACGTAAAGTATTCAGACCCCTTTAAATTTTTCACTCTTTGCTTCATTGCAGCCATTTGGTAAATTCAAAAATTGTTTTTCTCATTAATGTACACTTTGCACCCCATCTTGACTAAAAAAACAGCAATGTTATAACCTGTCTATATAAGACCTCACAGCTCAGAGTGCATGTCAGACCAAAGGAGAATCATGAGGACAAAGGAACTGGCCATGGAGCTCAGAGACAGAATTATGTCAAGGCACAGATCTGGCCAAGGTTACAAAAGAATTTCTGAAGCACTCAAGGTTCCTAAGAGCACAATGGCTTCCATAATCCTTAAATGGAAGAAGTTTGGGACCACCATAAGTCTTCCTAGACCTGGCTGTCCAGCCAAACAGAGCAATCATGGGAGAAGAGCCTTGGTGAGAGAGGTAAAGAAGAACCCCAAGTCAACTATCACTGCAGCCCTCCACCAGTCGAGTCTTTATGGCAGAGTGGCCCAACAAAAGCCTCTACTTAGTGCAAGACATATGAAATCCCACATAGAGTTTGCTAAAAAACACATGAAGGACTCTCAGACTATGAGAAATAAGATTCTCTTTTCTGATGAGACAAAGATAGAACTTTTTGGTGATAATTCTAAGTGGCTTGTGTGGAGAAAACCTGGCACTGCACATCACCTGCCCAATACAATCCCAACAGTGAAACATGGTGGTGGCAGCATCATGCTATGGGGATGTTTTTCAGCTGCAGGGACAGGATGACTGGTTGCAATTGAATGAAACATGAATGTAGCTAAGTATAGAGATATCCTGGATGAAAACCTCTTCCAGAGTGCTCTGGACCGCAGATTTGGCCGAAGGTTCACCTTCCAACAAGACAATGACCCTAAGCACACAGCTAAAATAACAAAGGGATGGCTTCAGAACAACTTTGTGACCATTCCTGACTGGCCCAGCCAGAGCTCTGACCTAAATCCAACTGAGCATCTCTGGAGAGACCTGACAATGGCTGTCCACCAATGTTCACCATCCAACCTGATGAAACTGGAGAGGATCTGCAAGGAAGAATGGTAGAGGATCCCCAAATCCAGGTGTGAAAAACTTGTTGCATCATTCCCAAAAAGACTCATGGCTGTACTAGCTCAAAAGGGTGCTTCTACTCAATACTGAGCAAAGGGTCTGAATACTTATGACCATGTGATATTTCAGTTTTTCTTTTTTAATAAATTTGCAAAATTTTTTACATTTGTTTTTTTTCAGTCAAGAGAAAAAAAAATGAACTTTTTGAATTTACCAAATGGCTGCAATGAAACAAAGAGCATGGTGGCTCAGTGGTTAGCGCTGCAGTCTTGCAGCGCTGGAGTCCAGCGTTCGAATCCCACCAAGGACAACATCTACAAGGAGTTTGTATGTTCTCCCCGTGTTTGCGTGGGTTTCCTCCGGGCACTCCGGTTTCCTCCCACACTCCAAAGACATACTGATAGGGAATATAGATTGTGAGCCCCATCGGGGACAGTGATGAAAATGTGTGCAAACTGTAAAGTGCTGCGGAATATGTTAGCGCTATATAAAAAATAAAGATTATTATTATTAAAGAGTGAAAATGTTTTAATGAAACAATTTGTGCTTGAAACAAGGAACATTTATGCATTGCAGTTGTGAGAATGTCACACTTAGCTCACACTGTATTTATGTCTGCACAAAATAATGTACAAATTGACACTGAAGTACACCTTCAACCAGCTTGAAAGGAACATGACTGTGCTGCTGAATAGCATGTTCTTTTCCAAAGTAACTAATTGACAACTACTTGGTTAGCCTTGGTAAACTAAAGGCTCCAAATCTATCAACAGTCCAAACGATAGCCACTATTCACATCTTCTTAAAAGAATTGCATCCAGTGGTATAAAAGGCACAAAAAATGGCTGAACACAAACACAATAGCACAAAAATTAAAAACGCAGAAAAGAAATATCCGCAGCAATTTAAATTTATAATGTCTCTATAGCATTCAGGTAAGTTCTCAATCTTCTCTCTGAGATACATTATGCTTAATTACATATTTTTCATATAGATTTGCATGTTATTAGATCACATTTTTTCTAAATAAACAATATCTTTTTGTATGTTTTGAAAATTAAAGACTCTTAGGAATTATATCAATGAGGGCAGTGTTTTCTCTTCATTTGGGATTCAATATAAAGGTGGTTTCACATTAGCATTTCAGGGCGCAGCGACGGCCTGCGCACGGCCGCTGCTAAGCCCTGCCCCCTGCTGCACCTCCTCCGGTAGCTCCGCCTACCGGCGCATGACGCTGCATGCGTCCCCTATCTTTATCACTGGGGACGCAGGCAGTGCACAGTATGCATTTGGCAGCACATGCGTCCTTTTGATGGTGCGCCGAGCGCAACCAAATTGCAACAGGTTGCGTTTGGCGCTGGACATGAGATATTCAAACTAACACACACATGTTTTCTCTGCAATCTCTAGAAATACATGTGAAGATTTACTGTTAACGTTCTTACATGATCATTTTGCACTTTATATTCCTTCCAGAACCAATATTTAATTTACAGTAAAAGTTAAATGGATTTCAGAAGCTAAAATAATCAGAAAACGTTTGGAAATTTAGTAAAATCATCATTCAAGCTAAGTCTAGGAAACTTCAGGAAATAAGTTTCATCTGGACATGATAGCACTTTCCTCTATATTATTTGCAATTCCAAGCCATGTCTCTGTTAGTCTTTAATGGATATAAAAATTCCCCGTTATTTCCATTTTTTAGATGTAATGTGTTCCTCTGTGTGCAACTCATTCCGGAGGCGTCTTAAGGGCAATATTGTTATGTATACATATTTATGTATAAATCTGTCTCTCTCGTGTTGATAATATATATGCATGCATGAATAGCTCAGGATACTCTCAAAAGCATAAAATATTCACATACGTATTATGTTATTGGAAAGGAGAATTAATGGCAGATTAAATTTCTGCTGGTTGTGATTCAATAATTAAAAAATGACAGAACATCTATTTGACATGTTACTATACATCTTATCATGTGTTCTGTTGTGATAATGTTGAAACGTGCAGCACAATAATATAGAACAGGAAACAGGATTATTAATGTTAAAGGGAGTTGTATCATTATCTATATTTAGGAGTGCTCCATTCTTCTACCTCTCGGCTTCAAGCTTGTCTGATTTATTGGCTAAAGGTATCATTGCGCTATTGGCCTGAAATCAGAAAACCAGCCAGCTTCGAAGCAGTATTTAAATAGGAAATGTAATTTGATGGGAGACCTCATAAAGTAAAAGATCCGATATGTACCTTACTCAAATACATATACTGTATACAGCACTGTCTTCAGACTTCAATGAGGGACATTGCTACCCTTTTCTTGGGTCCCCTGATGGACCATGAGAACCAAAGGGAGAAAGGCGTCAGAAATGAACGGCTGATAAGCATCACACTTTTTCATAAACCTCAGATTGATGAATGTGATTATTTGGTGCCTTTGATTATGGTACACTAGCTGATTATTTAAACCAGTGTATATAGCTTCATTTTCTCTGCTGACTAATGCCTAGAATCTTGGATACATTACAGCACCATGTCTGCTGATTTTTTTTGTTGACCAGTTTCTGAGGTAAGGGACGTACACTCGTTAATTACATTTGATGGGGTGTCTCATATGAACCTATGTGCAGCATGTAAAGGAGTAACCAATCCAGGCTATATCCTGGTTCTGATGTCCATTTGTATCTACATAGCTTGCTGATTTCTTCATTACTTTTTTAAGCATTTTCATATACCTTTCAAAGTGAAGACATTGACTGCTTGTTAGGGCATTCCACCTTAGAGGATATCAGTAGAAAGACTAGATATTTCTTCAAACAGCTCTATTACCACATGCTTTTTCATCATATACAGAGGCTGTTGAGTAACATCTTATACATGACATTATATTATTACATGGCCCTATATGTCTATAAGAGGAGCCTTGCTAAAGACTAGACAAATTTTTGGAGCAGCTCATTGAATTTCAGTGAGAACCTCTTGTTGGGTTTATACACTTTTTTTTTAATTCTGTGTGTGTTATTCACTGTATGTTATTTTAATATTATGTAGGGGTGCAACAGAGTTTTCAGGGCTGCCGACGTGGAGCAGGGGCGCCATTTTGCTGACAATTAGGGTGTCAACCTCTGCTGTCAGGTAGGGCAACTATTAGAGCTTTCTAGGGATAGATTAGCCTCCTTTATGATAACCTATATTTGTATGGACCATTTTTGACCATACCTTAACTCTGCCATGATTTCACCTTGTGCAACACCATTTTTAGAACCTTGCTGTGGGTAATATACTTTTAGCCAATTAATAAAAGTACATTTTTAAGGGTCTAGTTTTTGATTGTGTTTGCTATACTATAGAGGCCCTTCTGGTCTATTTTTGGGTGATTATTTGCATATATTATAAGAAAAATTAAAACATGTCCTCACAAATTTACTGATAAAATCTCTAGCTCTTTAAGAAAAAGACTGAAGTCAGCTCAAGTAGGGAGTTTAATTATTTGACAATTGTGTGAACTCCATCATGAGAAAGTTCTCATGCAGCAGGTGACGTTAGTAAGTTGAGCGGGGTTCACCAGCTAGGAACTCCGGTGACCGTTCTCACATCAGCGCTACACACTGCATGAGTATTCTCACATGCCTGTCTCAGTGTGTTCTGGCCCATCATGGTAGAGCTCAATAAATAATAATAATAATAATAATAATTTTATTTCTACAGTGCCAACATATTCCGCAGCACTTTACATTTTAGAGGGGACATGTACAGATAATAGACATTACAGCATAACAATAAACACATAGATCAAAACAGATACCAAGAGAAATGAGGGCCCTGCTTGCAAGCTTTTAATCTGAGGAAAAAGGGGAGACACGAAAGGTGGGTGGTAACAATTGCTCTCATTGTTGGGACCAGCCATAGTACCAGGGTACCGTTACACTATGCGACGCACCAGCGATCCAGACAACGATACGACCTGGTAAGGATCGCTGGTGCGTCGTTACATGGTCACTAGTAAGCCGTCAAACAGGCAGATTTACCCAACGATGCAGCAACGATCCAGCGATCCGTATAATGACCTCGTCGGTCATTGGGACCTTGTCACACAGCAGCGATTCTGAAGACTCCCACCTGCGTCCATGATTTCTGAGTCGCTAACGAGGTTGCTCATCGGTGTCAAACACAGCGATGCGCGCTGGCCAGCGGGACACCAACGATCAAAAAATGGCCCAGGACATTCGAGCACGATCAGCGACATCGCAGCGGGGGGCCTGGTCGCCGCTAAAATGTCACACGTAGCGAGATCGCTGGTGAGGTCGCTGCTGCGTCACAAAATCGGTGATGCTTCAGCGATCTCTCTAGCAATCTTGCTATGTGAGATGGGGCCTTAAGAATTGAGAGTTCATGTAATGTAAACTGTGTGCTTGATGTCAGCTGACATTACAAAGCTTTGGGGAATATAAGGGGTGAACTACAGAGGTGGTGCTCCAAGGTATGTAAATAGCAATCAAATAACAAAAAGCTTGGGCACTCAAATGAAAATTTATTGACCAATGTAGAACAATGAGGCAAATACCACCACCATACAAAAAGGCAAAAATAAGGAAAACTCAATAGAAAGACAAATTATCTTCCGCAACGTTTCGGCACAAGCATGCCTTTTTCAAGCAGAATCTGCTGTAGTAGAGGATTACTCCAACCACACAACTATTACCCACATTTGCCACCTCACCAGGGCAAGTTCAAAGAGCAAGGCTAAGCATCAAAACTGGCACATCTAATTGATGCACCATTCCTGGAGTGGCTGAAAGCTGATGTTTTAATTTTGGAAGGGGAGCAATATCCATGGCCCTTTCCTTGTCGATTAATATCAAGCCGCAGCTGTCTGTTTAGCCTTTGCTGGTTGTTGATTATAGGGGGAACCCATATTATTTTTTGGGGTCTCCCCTATAATAACTAGTAAAGGCTAAGAAAACACACAGCTGTGAGTTGATATTAATAGCTTATGAACCTTTATGGTTATTGGCCCCTTCTCAGAATATTAACATCAGTAACCAAACGTCAGCTTTCTCTCAGCTGGTTATCAAAATTATGGGACCCCACGCTGTTTTTTTTCATTTATGTTTTTATTTATTAATAAGAACAGTAAGGTCGCCTGAGATCATAACAGCTGTTAGGCTGGGGTCACACTAACGGCGCAAAATACGGTCCGTAGTTTACAGGTGTAATACGGATGAATGACCTAGGTCATCTGTAAGCAAGGTGCGGTCGCGTATTTTGCGCCTGTGAACATCCGTATGTAATCCGTATGGCATCCGTATGCAATCCGTATGGCGAGATTTTCTCGCAGCCTTGCAAAATGGACATTTAACGTTTTGAGGCCTACAAACTATTTAAATCATTAGCCTGCACCCTATTTATTGGCTCAGGAACAGGTGGCTGCCTCCATTCTGTCCATTTGTGACCTTGCCTTCACTAGGTGTGTTGCTGTTGTATGTGCAACATGGCAGAGGGTCTGCGTTTCAATACAACTGAGCAGGTTCTCTTCAACTGGCTTTTGTCATGGCGCTTTGGGCAACCATACCCAGTGACAGTGGATCCGCGGAGAAGGAGACGCATGTGGGTACATCCACTTTTGAGGCAACGACTCACAAGACGTCATTTTCACCGCCTCTATTCTTCTCTGCGGGAGCATCCAGTTAAATTTTACCAATACTGTCGCATGAGCATTGCCACATTTGATCGACTCTTCGAGACAGTGCGCCCTGGGATAATCTTTCAGGACACAAGGATGCGCAAAGCTATATCTGCAGAGGAGCGACTTCTACTCACATTACAGTATGTACTACAAAACCACATTCTCTACGTTCATAATGTGTGGACCAAAGTATGTATTATTGTCTTATTGGACTAAGTTTAATGCCCTCATCTTATTCCACATATGTTTAAACTTACAGACCAGAATGTTAGGTCTAATATGTACTGAATATCACTTACTCATTGTGCAACCAAATATGTGTGTGCTACTCAATTCCTATCAAGTTTGGTCAGCATGTAAATGATTTTTTTTTTCTTTCTGCATTCTAAAATTATCCATTTCTGTCGTTCTTCAGCTTCCTGTCCACTGGCCTGTCTTATGCCGCCCTCCACCATGAGTTTCTCATTGGAAGATCTACCATTTCTGGCATAGTCAGGTCAACATGTATAGAAATCTGGACAAGATTACATCAAGTCGTCATGCCCCCACCCAGGATGGAAGACTGGTTGAGGATGTCAAGGGACTTTGAGGAGGAATGCCAGTTTCCTAATTGTATTGGGGCCTTGAAGGAAAACATATCCGGGTGCATAAGCTGCCGAACTCTGGCTCCCAATTCTTCAGTTATAAACAATACTTTTCTGTTGTATTGTTGGCTCTGGCAGACCCTCAATACAAGTTTATAATTGTTGACATTGGGGCCTATGGAAGGACGGGAGACTCTAGAGTCTTCAATACTTCCATAATGGCTCGGCGGCTACGCACTAACCAGTTGGATCTACCACCACCACACCAGCTACCAGGTTCCACTGAAGAATCAGTCCCTTATGTCCTCATGGCAGATGAGGCTTTTCAGTTAACGCGCAATGTCATGAGGCCATATCCCCGCCACAACCTTGACCACAGGCACAGAATTTTTAACTTGTGCCTATCACGTGCTAGGCGACTGGTGGAGTGTTCCTTTGGCATTCTTTGTGCCAAATGGCGGGTACTCCAGTCTGCCATTCAGCTGAGTGAACAAAATGTTAATGAAGTTGTTAAAGCCTGTGTGGTTCTTCATAACTTCACCAGGATACATGATTGGTCCTCCTCTGCTGGTGTTGTGCGTAGGCCGGACAATGTGCGTAGGGTGAGACCACCTATCTACCCTCAACGTAGAACGCTCTCTGTGCTCAAAGTGCGTGATATTTTCACAAATTACTTTATCTCACCTGAGGGGGAAACTTCTTGGCAAGAGCATGCTGTGTCAATGTTATAATTTTGGGTTTTATGTGTGTCTAAATATATATATTTATACCCCTTTGGATTCTATGACTGTTTCATTGCATTGGTCAGCGTATGTTATTATGCTGACACTGTTTTAGAGAAATCACACAGATACGTAAACTGTAGTAGACAAATTTTTACTTTTGCCTTTTTTTTTTTTTTTTAAAGGCAAACATAATATTGCCATATGCAAACTATGGCAATGGGCCAAATTGCCCTTTTTGCATAATAAAACTTTTTTGAAAAGTAACATTTTCAAACAAACCAAAAAAAAACAATACGCAATAACAAAATTGCTACATGAGAAATTTTCCATACAAAGGAAAAAAGAGGTAGTCTCCAGCCCCAAAATTATTGCTAAAAGATAACACTCACATTTCTTCTGAATGTTTTCCAATCATATTTATATTCCACCATGACAGGCAAGGCTACCTTTCGCCTTTCAGACAGATATGACATGTCTGTACAAAAGAGAATATTTCACCGGGCTATACTGTAAAGTGAAAGGATGACAATACACTACTCACTTACTAATGCCTAGGAAAGGCGTGCTGGCCTTAGTGAAGTAGTCACCTTTTTAGCCAGCTATGTATGGTAACAAATCAAGGCGACCAGCCTTAATAACATCTCGCTCTCTCTATGTCTTAACAAGTGAGTAGTGTATTTTCATCCTTTCACTTGACCAGTATAGCATGGTTAAATATTCTCTGTTCTACACACATGTAATATCTGTATCTGTCTGAAAGGCGTAAGGTAGCCTTGCCTGTCATGGTGGATTATTAATCTGATTAGAAAACATTCTGCAAATATGTGACTTTTCACGTTTTTAACAAACTTTGGTGATGGAGACCACCTGTTTTTTCCTTTTGATTGGTATTTGTAGCATCAGTGAAACCGCACTGGACATCTCCTGGCATCAGACTGATTGTGGACAGAGAATTATAAATTCTCTTATGTTGGGGAAGGAGAACGCGGAAGAGGAGCCTGTGGTTGCTGCTGGCTACTCTGCCCAACATCACCATGTGTGGGGCCATACTGATGCCCATGATGTGGGAAGTGTCCTGCCTCCTGTGAATGTTGGGGGTACTGGCCAGAGTAATAATGGGGAGGGGCATCTTGTTGGCTGTGGTAGGCACGTGTCTCATACCCACCAACATAGCCATATCGTCCCCAACCAGGTTGGGACCAGCCTCCAACACTGGGTGGGAACAAGTGGCCATATTGGTGGGGTTGGCTAGAGGCAGACATTTGTGGCTGCTGTGTTGAAGGTTGGGTAGTGGGAGGAAGGGGGTGAGGTGTAGGCCCACGTATTTGAGGATCCTCAGATCCTGCTTGAGCATGCATTTGTGGGGGGTGCCTAAGGCGCATGAGATTTCTTGGTGAAAGCTGCCACCTCTCAATATATTCAAATAATTCATAGGGCGTATTGGGGTATGTGCACGCATCAAGCAGGATCTGAAAACATCCTCTAATACGGAGCCTGACCTCACGGGAAAGGGCACGGAGATAATTGGCCAGGCTGCGTGAGTATGCCTCCTCCCTATCATCAATATTTACTCTGGCTAAATAATTTAGGACCCCAGTGTCCACATTAGTGCGGGTATCAGTGCAGGTATTTGCCGCCTTCGGCTTCTTCCTCGCCGGGATGTGGCAGCAGGCTGTGGGGAGCCCCGGATGTGGCCAGTTGGGCTGCTGCTGATGTTGCGCTGCTCCTCTGCTCTTGCTGATGCTGCAGCAGCACCAGATGGTCCTGGTGGTGGGCTTTGGGGCGCAGGCAATGGCACATCCTGACTCAATTCTTCACCCCTGCTCCTAGTAGGGGGAGAAGATGGGCCAGCCACATCTTCCCCTGCAGACCCAGGATCGATGAAGGGGTCGGTTTCCGAGCCAGTTCCTCTGTCCATAAGGTTGGACTGAGTTCTGTTGTGAAATAGAACAGAGCCAAAAATAACTACATATTTTTGGCCCTGTAAAGTATCTGTGTAAGGTGTTGTGAGATATCTACTTACGGTCTGAAATCCAGAATTGGGGCGAGGAAGGAGAGGAGGTCATAGTAGATATACTTTCTCTTCACATAGCCCGCATCCCCACTCCTGGACCGCTGCTGATGTTCCCGGCGGTATTGGTCCCGGATGCTTTGCCAGCGTCTCATGACATCTTCCACTGCAATGTGACAGGAAATATTGTCAAATTCACATATTTGATAGGTCACATTTGCTACCAGTAGTCTAGGCATGGGGCCTTCTGGGGTGTGCTTTCTACCCATGGTGGCATATGTAATTGGGGCATACAGGCCAAATACACAGGGTCACATTAGTTTAGGTATCAAGTAACTACACTTAATAACTTGTTTGGCTAGGAGGATGAGGAGCTTGTGGCCTGGCCCAAATTATGACAGTGTCAAACCACATGTCACATCAAAATCTAACAGCCTCATGAGGAAAAAAGTACAAGCACAGGAAGGGGGGTGCTGAATCTATATTCATTATTTGTTCTGCGCTAATTTTACTCATTGTTTGGCTTGTACTTACTAATTTTCTGCTGCTCCTCACGTGGCCGATCACCAAAGTCATGGAACATCTGCCTACATATGCACCTCCATGACGCCTCCTTTCTTGCCCGGTTGGCATAATGGGCAACACGTTGGTCCCATAGTTCGGGACGCTCCTGCACCAGGACAATAAGCATTTCCACATTAAGATAAGTGGACGCCATGATGCTGCTGTACTCCTTGGAGGCGTATTTCCTGGATGTCTGGAGCGCTTTTTGAGCTCATTTGCATGTCTCAGCTTCCTGATGATGGATTGGGTCATTTCCTGGCAGCAGCCAAAAGACCTGCGTATTTCTCGCAGGTCACACGTGTGGTCCGTGTGTTATCCGTACTTTTTGCGCACCAATAGACTTGCATTGGCGTACTACGGCCGTAGTACGTTGACAATCGCAGCATGCTGCGATTGGCAGGGACCGTAGAATACGGATGAGAAATATACGGCTGGTGCGAGGTACCCCATAGAGAATCATTTGTCCGTGTCTAAAGCATGCCTTTTACACCTCTCACTCATCCGTATTCCTCTCTAGTGTGACCCCGGCCTTACTCTTGCTCTCCTTGCTGTTTTTCTTGTGGACTATTGAACGACTGCAAGCACCGCACTTGGCTCTCAGACATTCATCAGTCTGGCATTCGAGCTATCATGAGACCCAATGGTAGTGAACTCTGGTAATCTTTCAGTTATCAGAGTTCATAACCACTGGGTCTCCCAGCAGCTGTGTGGCCCTGAAACTGAACGGGAAATTGGGAGGGACATTTTAAGTTTACTGGAGTTTCAAGCTGCTGGAACTCCTGGACACTGTGATCAAAGGTTATCTTGGGTGTGCATTTTACTGTACTTGTTAATAAATAAAAAAAAATGAAAAAAATGTGTGGGGGGCAACCGTAATTTTCATAACCAGCAGAGGGAAAGCCAACAGCTTGGGGAGGGTGTTAGCATTCTTGGAACAGGCCAATAGCCATAAAGGTTCCCAGGCTATTAATATCAGCTCACAGCTGTTTGCTGTTTGCTTAGCCTTTACTAGTTATTGTAAGGGAGACACTACCAAAAAATGACAAGGAGTCCCCCTATATTCAATGACCAGCAAAGGCAAAACAAACAGCTGTGGGCTGATATTAATAGCCTAGGAAAGGGTGATGGATATTGGCCCCCTCACAGACTAAAAAAATTAGTTCTCAACTGCCCCATAAATGGCATATCCATAAGATGTGCTAATTATGGCACTTACTCTCGCTCTTCCCACTTGCCCTGATATGGTGGTAAGTGGGGTTGATGTTTGTGTGTGTGCTGCAACGGTGTTCCGTTGGTGATAACGAACAAGAGGCTGGTACCACCAGCAGTTTCCATATTGAGAAACCCATCATCTAGGTGTCCCAATATGGCGGTCGGTGAACTTCCACCGCTTGGAATTCTGGGATCCGGACACATCTGGATGGAACAGGATGTGAAGACATTACAAGGTAAGTATATATTAAGATTGGATGGGTACCAGTAAGCTACAAATAAGCATTGCAGGCTAAAAATTTACATTTTTTTTCTACAATATATATATGAAGAAAAATAATTAAATGCTGGAAATATTTGTGAGAACATGGATGTCAGGTTCCCGAGGTTAATGCTAGTGCATTTTCTTCTCTACATTTTGGTTATGTAATACCTTACAAAATATTTGCATGTTGCTATTGACTTTCAGCTTCGTATTAAGGTGTATATTTTTAAGTGACACCAACAAAAATATATTAGATTATGAAGGTGGGTATTCAAATACAGAAATGCTATATATGTTCATTATAAGAATACACTAAAATATATCAGCATTAACAGGTATGTAAATTTTATGACAAGGTAATATTGTCAAGCTGTGATCAGACATAGTTACATGAGCTGTTGATGAATATCCCGGGTAATATTAATATCTTAATTAAAGATGAAATTGTAAATGCGTGTATGCATATTGAAATAGATTACCAGCAGCATCAGATGCTAAGTTCTGACCAAAGGTTTAAAGCTGTCAAGTAACTTTAGAGTCATTGATGAAACGATAGTGAGTGTGCTTCCGGAAACAAAGGCTGACAATGAACATGAAAAATATAGAACACAGTTAAAGTGTCTCTTTGTAGTCTAAGTACCTGAGGAGCTTTTTTTTCAACTATGATGACAATTTCCATTGAACTCTGGTATAAGATCAAAACAAAGACAAGCTGATGATGCAAGGATCTGAGGCTCCGATGTGACTTAATAGTTCAGTGTCCCTAAGAGAATGCTACACAAAAGGTATTTCAAAAGTGAAAATGTTGAAAACCAACAAAAATGACATTACCTGAACTTGGACAAATACTTTAAAGTTTTAAAGACAATTTTCATCTTTGCCAACAACAAGCAAATAACAATATGTATTCAGCTTAGATAATACAAATAATACATCAAAACATCTTACATTTTGCTACATGCATAGTGTTTCGGGAGCAACAACTATCTAGGGATGGAGCTTAGATCAGAACTTTGATTGCAGTAAGTGTGGTGCCTTCAGCTCTTCTATGTATGAGTCACATCTGGGAACTATTAGACTAAAGTGAAGAACCATAAGGTGACAACAATTCCATATGGATAACGTAACTTTTCATGCAGGAGAATTATGTGCAGTCATCATTTCTATTTGTTCTTTTTTTCTATATTTCAAAGAGATTCACAGTCAATTAGATCTTTCCCTGTCACCAGAAACCTGACATGGTTAGGACATGGTTAATGTCCTGTTCTCACAGGGTTAACTTTTGCCGGCCTCTCTTTGGATCTGGGAGGGGTATTTATACTCACTCAAGACTAGGATTCCCTGTCACCTATACTGTTATTCTGGCTGTGCGTCTGACCCCCCTGGTGTACATGGATACTGCATTGCTTGTTTGATTCCCGTGTATGACCAGGTCTGTCCCCTCACTCAGTTCTCTGTCTCTTTTTTTGGTATTATTGTCTTCTCTGGTTCTGACCTCCTGTCTTGGCTATTGTTACTCCGTTACAGTTTGTCCCTATTGTACCGTCCATTGCCCATTCTGGTTTTCTGATCTATTGCTACGTCTTGACTATTCGTTCTATCTAACCCTTTGGTACTGTCCTGCTATCTCACGCTTTGACCCGGCTTGATCTGTTTTATGTCTCTGTCTATGCCCCTTGGTAACTTGTCCCGTAGTTACTTTTCTAGGAGTTTCCCTGCAGCTCCTAGCTCTGAGGAGCTTAGGTCATGCCCCCAGCAGTCACGTGTTTCAGGTCCTGATAGTCTGAAGCATGCATCGTCACCGCTGCTGCCCTGCTCCACAGGTATCTTTGAGCACTGTTTTTGTTCTCAGGACACGCGCACTGGCTCAGTGAGCAAGTACAGTGCAGTGTTCCTGAAAAAACCACATCCGAAGAAAAGTGGCTACAAATTGGGTTTGGTTAACGTGATACCAGTCCAATTCTACATTACTACTATTGTTATGATTTTTACCCTTATGTGAATCAGGTTTGTCAGTGAATCATGATGAATTTATACAGTTGTGTTATAGGTTTCACATTTTGTCCCTTTAAAAGAAACCACTGTAACTATTTTTTGCAGCCATAGGGCTTGAAAAGATTACCGACTATTTTTATGAAAATGTCACTCTCCAGTTTAGCAGGTGCAGACAAATGAAATGATAAAATATAGTGTAAAGGAGGGTGGACGGCACTCACCGATCAGGAAAAACAACTTTATTGAAGAATCTTCACCGGGAGAATGCGAACAGGGGTGCAAAGATGACGATGGCCGTTTCACACGCAAAGGCACTTCAACGGGTCACATGAATGAGGGGAAATGATGGAGGATCAAATACCCATGGTGAGGCAAGCTCCTCCCATCAAAAACCCCTCATAACAACATACAAAGTTAAAATTATGTGTAATACAAAAGCACAAGAAATTATTGTACACTAAATAAAAACAAAATTTAAAATGGTTAGGTTACCATAACAAGGAGGCAATCTGCATAGGATTCTATTACAAAATGAAGCCAGGTGGATAATGCTCACAGGTGCGCTGAACTCCACCATCTTCAATGACAGACTAGATACTGTATGTCGATTTTTCTCTGTTTTTCTTTTCTTTCTCAGGTTGATTTTTTAAAATTTTGTTTTTCCCCTCATTCATGTGACCTGTTGAAGCTTGTTTGTGCACAAAATGGCCGTTGTCATCTTTGCACCCCTGTTCCCATTCTCCCGTTGAAGATTCTTCAATAAAGTTGTTTTTCCGGATCGGTGAGTGCCATCCACCCACCTTTACACAATATTTTGCAAATGTTATTTCTTTGGATGAGCATCCGAGGGATTTCCAGGTGTCTGACTGTTGCTAGTACAAGGAAATTGTGTCGTTACCAATAGTGTCTTGGCGGTGTGGATCACTTTGCTCTTTTGGTGTTTTAAATGAAATGATAAAACCTAAGTTCATGTTGCAGATGCTGAACTTGATTCATGTTCTTACAGAAAAGAGGCTGTTTTAGATATACCTCATGCTAATGAAACCATGTCCTCTTCAATAAAACTTGTTCATTTTAATACTTATAATGAAAGAGTCAGAATGCTGTTTTATTAGTGTTATTTAAAGTCCACTTATATTTCCTGGAACATCTTGCGGTAAATGGCAAAATTTATAGATCTTTCCTCAAGACCATGTGAACCATTATTCTACACTGTAATAAACACTGAGCTTGGTCCAAGCACCTACCGAAATTATATTCTCTGCTTTTGAAGATTGTATTAGATGACAAGATTGTGATCAGTTGCTACTATATACCATGTTGCTAATGCACAATCCACCATGAAGAGAAAAAAAACTCATGAAATAGCAGGAGGCATACTGCTTGGATATATAACCACCACTAACTAGCACTAACCATGTCAGATCTCCATCAGATCTCTGTTTCTGTCGCCAGATGCCATTATATTCACTCTGCAGATAGTGTTGGTGATGGAAATGTCAGAACCAGAAGCTCTGAACAGCAGGCTCTGTCCAGCCACTAAAGTTAGAGTGACTGGGAGCTGTAGTGCCAATAGTCTGTCAGTATGGGTGTGTGTGCTTTCAACTGAAGTTATCAGCTTCCTGCTCCAGCCAATTGGAGAACACAACACTCTAGAAGGCTTCCAGCTGAATCACGTATAAGGCTGGGGTCACACTTGCAAGAAACTCTCACGAGTCTGGCGGATCAATAATCGGCACTGCCGCCAGCACTTGGACCAGAGCGCTCAGCTGCATAGAAATACATACAGCCGCACAGTCCGGTCCCGAGTGCCGGCGGCAGTGCCGGGTGTTGAGATGCCAGACTCGTGCGAGTTTCTCGCAAGTGTGACCCCAACCTAACAGAGATTTGCACTGAAACCCCAGTGTAAGAACACAGCATAGAGCGCATGATAAATGTGGGCCGAGCCTTACTGCGAATTTTGGGAGGCAGAATGAACAAATCAGTAGTAGGTCAAGAATTGTTTTTATGTACTTTTTACTCCTTTCCTCATGTGGTATAAGTGACGACTTTATTCGGTGCAATTCCAGCGATACCAGATTTATATCAGGTTTTTATGTTCAGCTGCTGTGACACACTAAAAGATGCTTTTTATTGCAAAAATGAGTTTTTGCATCACCATATTTTGAGAACTGTAATTTTTCTATATTTCTGCAGACAGAGTTAGATGAGGGCTTGCCTTTTGTGAGATGAGTTGATGTTTATAATGGTACTATTTTCAGGCACATACTGTATTATTTCTTTATTTGAGTCAGAATAAACAAAAAACAGCAATTCAGGAATTTTTTTGGGGGGGGTTATTTTATTTTGCTGTTTACCGTGTAGTAAGTATGATAAGGCAGCTTTATTCTCGGGGTCAGTATGATTAAAGCGATACCACACATGCCATTTTTTTTTATATTTTGGTGCTTTTACACAATAAAATCTTTTATAGAAAAAATAATTATTTTTGCATCACTTTATTGTAACACATATAACTTTTTAATTTTTCCACTGATGGAGCTTGTTTTCTGCAGCACAAGAAGACATTGCCAGCAATACTATTTTTATTTACATTTGTCTTCTTCATTGCATTTTATTCCATTTTTTTCCACTGGTATGATGAAAAACCATAGATTGCCAACATTTTTATTTTTTTATGGCGTTCAATTAAGGGCTTAACTAGTGTGACAGTTTTATAAATCGTGTCTTTCCATTTTATTATTTTATAATTTTTAAAAATGTACACTGTATATTTTTAACATTTTTTGAAAACTTTTATTTTAACCTTCTTACTTAGCCCCTCTATGTGACTTTTACTTTTTTTTTTACTTTGATCGCAGATATAATGCACTGCAATGCATTATATCTGTAGAAAAGCTTCTTAGAACATGCTCTGAGCATGGTCTAAGAAGCTTTGTGTAGCTTGATTTGGGGGTCATCACTATGACCCCAGAAAACTTCTCCCGCTCATGATGTGTTATGTCCATTATTTGTCATAAAGGGGTTAAGCCTACAAGGCCATGCGAGAGGATTGAGAAGGAACTAATGGTTAGATTAATTGTCATATAACTAAAAAACATACAGAAATTGAAACAAATAAGAAAAATAGAAGACTAGATATATAATAAAGCTCAGGAATAATAGTCTTCATATTATTATTATTTATTATTATAGCGCCATTTATTCCATGGCACTTTACTGTACTTGCATGTATTATGTATACCCCTCCTCACATGTAATCTTAAACAATACAAGGCATGACTGGTACAGGATGAGAGAGGACCCTGCCCGCGAGGGCTCACAATCTCCATCTATATTCACTTGTTTTAGACTAGACTTTAGTGCCTTATACTGAGTGAATGTAGTGGTGTAGAGTCAAGTAGTGGCAAAAGAATCAGAATGAAACTGGTAGACACTGGAAGGACCAAAGACTAAAATAAAAAAGGACTGCACAAAAGATTTAAGATATAGCCATTATCTATACAGTTGTGGCCAAAAGTATTGACACCCCTGCAATTCTGTCAGATAATACTCAGTTTCTTCCTGAAAATGATTGCAAACATAAATTCTTTGTAATTATTATCTTCATTTAAATTGTCTTAAATGAAAAAACACAAAAAGAATTGTCCTAAAGCCAAATTGGATATAATTCCACACCAAACATAAAAAAGAGGGTGGACAAAAGTATTGGCACTGTTCTAAAAATCATGTGATGCTTCTCTAATTTGTGTAATTAACTGCACCTGTAACTTACCTGTGGCACCTAACAGGTGTTGGCAATAACTAAATCACACTTGCAGCCAGTTGACATGGATTAAAGTTGACTCAACCTCTGTCCTGTGTCCTTGTGTGTACCACATTGAGCATGGAGAAAAGAAAGAAGACCAAAGAACTGTCTGAGGACTTGAGAAACTAAATTGTGAGGAAGCATGAGCAATCTCAAGGTTACAAGTCCATCTCCAAAGACCTGAATGTTCCTGTGTCTACCGTGTGCAGTGTCATCAAAAAGTTTAAAGCCCATGGCACTGTGGCTAACCTCCCTAGATGTGGACCGAAAAGAAAAATTGACAAGGGATTTCAACGCAAGATTGTGCGGATGTTGGATAAAGAACCTCAACTAACATCCAAACAAGTTCAAGCTGCCCTGCAGTCCGAGGGTACAACAGTGTCAACCCGTACTATCCGTCGGTGTCTGAATGAAAAGGGACTGTATGGTAGGAGACCCAGGAAGACCCCACTTCTTACCCCGAGACATAAAAAAGCCAGGCTGGAGTTTGCCAAAACTTACCTAAAAAAGCCTAAAACGTTTTGAAAGAATGTTCTCTGGTCAGATGAGTCAAAAGTAGAGCTTTTTGGGCAAAGGCATCAACATAGAGTTTACAGGAGAAAAAGAGGCACTCAAAGAAAAGAAAACGGTCCCTACAGTCAAACATAGCAGAGGTTCCCTGATGTTTTGGGGTTGCTTTTCTGCCTCTGGCACTGGACTGCTTGACCGTGTGCATGGCATTATGAAGTCAGAAGACTACCAACAAATTTTGCAGCATAATGTAGGGCCCATTGTGAGAAAGCTGGGTCTCCCTCAGAGGTCACGGGTCTTCCAGCAGGACAATGACCCAAAACGCACTTCAAAAAGCACTAGAAAATGATTTGAGAGAAAGCACTGGAGACTTCTTAGGTGGCCAGCAATGAGTCCAGACCTGAATCTCATAGAACACCTGTGGAGAGATCTAAAAATGGCAGTTTGGAGAAGGCACCCTTCTAATATCAGGGACCTGGAGCAGTTTGCCAAAGAAGAATGGTCTAAAATTCCAGCAGAGCATTGTAAGAAGCTCATTGATGGTTACCGGAAGCGGTTGGTCGCAGTTATTTTGGCTAAAGGTTGTGCAGCCAAGTTGAGGGTGCCAATACTTTTGTCTGGCCCATTTTTGGAGTTTTGTGTGAAATGATCAATGTTTTGCTTTTTGCTTCATTCTCTTTTGTGTTTTTTTCATTTAAGACAAATTAAATGAAGATAATAATACCAAAGAATTTGTGTTTGCAATCATTTTCAGGAAGAAACTGAGTATTATCTGACAAAATTGCAGGGGTGTCAATACTTTTGGCCACAACTGTAAGCAGAGTAGCACAAGGTATGCCATTATTAAATAATCAAAGATCAAACAAATATGTAAGACACAACATGAAGTTTGGAATCAATGGACCATTCCTATGTAACTGGAGATAAGAAACAGATGAGATGCTTGGATGTTTGACATAAAATTCTCTTTTGAAACAGTTCTATAGGGAAAAAAGCTCAGAACTTTGAATTTAGCAACTTCCTAAGAAAATATCCAGGACTATATATTTTTTTTACTATGGGTCTAAGATTTATCTAAGAGGTAGTTGCTAACTACCTGGCTGGGGTGCCCAATGCTGATCTCTGCTGGCTCAGTGCAGTCACAGACCACTCCTGCCGACGATTCAGCAGCTTCTGCCAACATCACGTCAACAGATCAGTGGCTTCTCCTCCACTCTGCTCTGTTGATAGGGTGTGACTGATGCTGTCATATTGATTGAAAGCCAGATCCTTGCTGCCTAATTGCAGAGAGAGGATTGTCAATCAGAATGACATCAGCAGTCACCCATCATCAAGAAGGCAGCCTGAAGGAATGAAAGCTGGTTTTCTATGTGAAGTTGAATCGACAGCAAGATCGGTCGGTGACCGCTCTGAGCCAGCGCTGAGTAGAGCAGGCAGGTAGTTGCATCTGTTAGCAACTGCATGCCTGTTAATTTTTAGACACATAGTTAAAAAGAAATTGTCCTCGAGAATCCCTTTTATACATGCGACTTCAGGAACAAAGGCCAATGTTCTTTTTAACTTAATGTTTCAGTACAGCATCGTCTTCCCGCAGTGGTGGGAGTGGAGATAATATTCTCCTTACCAAACAGAACTATGCACTAACATGAACATGTTCTGGAGTGTCTCAGCAATCCATTTCTGTCCTCTGCTGACTCTAGTATTTTTCTAAGTGTATGAGATTATGATATTCATTTTACAATTATTGAATAATAATAAAATGCATATTTGCATAATGCTATTTTGGATTCCAGCCACCATTCATTTCACAATATTTCAGATACGTATATTTTAAATGCCTGTGTGTGCATCAGACTGTAATGAAGTTCTTATCACCATGTATTTCTGCACAATTAGCTCAGTGAATGCATTGCTAATCAGATTTCACGACATTTATGGAATGAGCATTAGGATTCCCAAAAGATCGCACACTACATTTTAGCGAGACAGTAATGACAAAATAATGAATAGGTGGCAAACCATTGTTTTCACTTTCTATCAGGTGTATTATCTCCAAGATAGACCTGAATATAATGCATTTCAGGCTGAATGAAATATAGCTGTAGCCAAGAAAGCTAAATGGAAGTTCTTTTATTCTGCAGGTCCTAATCAATGAGATATTTCCATAGCCTGCATTGACTTATAGACAGTAAATAGGCTGTCTGGTTCGTTTTCCAGGTCTACCCTATGTTCTAATATAAATCCTATATTACATCAACCCAAATTCCCCTTTCAAATGCAGATTCCCTGTACTGGTACAGCTTTTCACACTATAAATGAAATCATTATACTTAATCCTGATCCTTAAGGTACCCATACACCTCAGATAGCTGTCTCACAACATCTAATAAACATGAACGGGAGACTTGGATGAGAGCTCATGTGTTCTCCATGGGAAAAGCAGAGTAAGCAGCTACCGAACATTATTGACATTGGCTTGTCTACTGAAGAACAGGAAAATCAGGCATTTTAATTAAAACTGTCTGATCCTTATCTACCCAACATTATCTGAGGGTGAAAGTTGGGAGGACACCATACACAGCAGATGGTAATCAGGTTGAAATCAATGGGTTCAGTTAAGTGATTTTAGTCTGAAGGTCTTTTATACTGTACAATTCACATGAATGACCATCCTAGGAATGCTTGTTTTCTGGTAATCATGCAGACTAAATAGACCTACCCTAAACTTAATATTTTGTTGCACAACCTTTTGAGGCAATCACTGCAATCATACAATTCCTGTAACTGTCAATGAGACTTCTGCACCTCTCGACAGGTATTTGGCCCACTCCTCAAGAGCAAACTGCTCCAGTTGTCTCGTATTTGAGGGTTGCCTTTTCCAGACTGCATGTTTCAGCTCTTTGCAAAGATGCTCAATAGGATTTACATCAGGGCTTGGGATGAGCTAGTATACTCTTTAGGTTTCGGTGCTCAGCAAGTAATGCGGTACTCACGGTACTCGAATCCTGGCGAGTATTTCACTACTCGCCTCGCAATATTCGGCACAGCCCGCACAGTCCCTGCACAGTCCCCGCACAGCCCAGCACAGTCCCCGCACAGCCCTTCACAGTCCCGCACAGTACCTGCACAGTCCAGCACAGTCCCACACAGGCCAGCACAGTCCCTGCACAGTCCCGCACAGCCCTGCACAGTCCTGCACAGTACCTGCACAGCCCAGCACAGTTCCGCACAGGCCAGCACAGTCCCTGCACAGCCCAGCACAGCCTTGCACAGTCCCGCACAGCCCAGCACAGTCCTGCACAGGCCAGCACAGTCCCGCACAGTCTTCACACAATCCCCGTCCAGCCCAGCACACACACACACAACCCATTTCTCACATTTCCCATTGACTTACATTGGATTCGCTACTCGTTACGAGTACTCGATTATTAGGAGGTACTCGTAATGAGAACAGCGAGTCCCAGTATTTCACTACTTGCTCATCCCTAGTCAGGGCTCATAGAAGACTACTTCAGAATAGTCCAATGTTTTCCTCTTAGCCATTCATTGGTGTTTTTAGCTGGTGTTTTGGGTCATTATCCTGTTGCAAGACCCATGACCTGCGACTGAGACCAAGCTTTCTGACACTGGGCAGCACATTTCTCTCTAGAATCCCTTGATAGTCTTGAGATTTCATTGTATCCTGCAAATATTCTAGACACCCTGTGCAAGATGCAGCAAAGCAGCCCCAGAACATAACAGAGCCTCCTCCATGTTTCACAGTAGAGACAGTGTTTTTTCTTGATATGCTTCATTTTTCCATCTGTAAACATAGAGCTGATGTGCCTTGCCAAAATGTTACATTTTTGTCTCATCTGTCCATAGGACATTCTCCCAGAAGCTTTGTGGCTTTTCAACATGTAGTTTCACAAATTCCGGTCTGGCTTTTTTATGATTTTTTTTCAACAATGGTGTCCTCCTTGGTTGTCTCCCATGAAGTCCACTTTGGCTCATACAACGATGGATGGTGCAATCTGACACTGATGTTCCTTGAGCTTAAGTTCACTTTTAAATGCAGGATACTCCGGTCAGTGATACTGCCACCTGATGAAGACAGAGCTGTTCCGGTGAAACGCGTTGTGGACTTAAATAAACAAAGAAACTTTTAATCACTTCATCTGTTTCCTGTGCGCTCCCATGTGACCAGAGTATCCTGCATTTCATTGTTTATTCCTCTCCTGAGGCACCCGGCAGGAGCAGCATCGGACCTCTCCCAACAAACATCGCCCCTGACCGCCAGCTTGGTGCTCCGCTAGCCTGTCTTCTCTGTACTTATCTGTAAGCTCACTTTTAATCTGTTCAGAAGTTTTCTGGGCTCTTTTGCCACCATTTGTATTATCCATCTCTTTGATTTGTCATCAATTTTCCTCCTGGGCCACATCCAGGGAGGATGGCTACAGTCCCATGGAGCTTAAATTTCTGAATAATATGTGCAACTGTCGTCACAGGAACATCAAGCTGCTTGGAAATAGTCTTATAATTTTTACCTTTAAGATGTTTGTCTATAGTTTTCTTTCTAATCTCCTGACACAACTCTTTCCTTCAGTTCCTCTGGTCCATCTTGAGTGTTACACACCATGTCACCAAACAGCACAGTGAGTATCTGTAGCCCTCTATACAGGCCCACTCACTGATTGTAGACACCTGTGATCCTAATTAGTGGACACACACATTGATTTAACATGTCCCTTTTGTCACATTATATTCAGGGGTACCATCATTTCTGTCCAGGCCTATTTCATGAGTTTCATTTTTTATAAAATTCTGTGGATGTATGGTTGAAAAGAAATGTCTGACTTTCATTTGTTCATTTTCATAGATTTTTGATTTATGATTACTTTTGTCAGATTCAAGTTATTTCTGTGACCATTGTGGGTTTTTCTGTCATTAAACAAGGGGTACCAACAATTTTGACCACGCGTGTAGTAAATAAAAATAAACAATTGTGTTCCCTAGATGGTAAAACTAACCTAGCAATATCATTCTCCAGGTCAGTACTATTACGCAAATCTAACATATGTATAGTTTTTTTATTTAAGTGTTTACTTTTGTTGCAATTTTCCAAATCCTATAGCGTTTTTTAAATTTTTGGGATATGGGGCTGTGTGAGGGCTTATTTTTTGTATTCTAAACTGATGCTTTTACTGATACTATTTTGGGGTAGATACAATGGTCAGACACTAACGGTGGACACCGTGTTAGACCCATGCAGCCACTAAATGCAAGAACGGAAACTTACCTATGAGATGAAAGTGCTCCTTTCACATAGAAGGAACCTAACCTAAGAAATTATAATTCATCAGATAAGAGAAACTAAGCTCTTAAAGGGGTACAAAAAATTATAACTATCAAGTATTTTCTACCTATTATAGCAGTCGGTACTCTGATGAAGGTCGCCTAGACCGAAACGTCTGTGAATTTTGTACCACTGACTGTTCATTAAAGTTTCCTTCTACTCATCTAAGTTGAGTGCCAAGTTTTGCTTATATATTCTATTGTTTTGGGACCCTACTTGAGCATCGCACCAATAGTGCCACGTTTCTTCTTCATTTCCACTTAGTAGAGGGGCACAGGACACCACTCTTGAAGCCAGAACATTTCAAACAGGGGTCGATTGGATGGCAGATTATGCTTTCAATATGTTTTCCAGCACCAACTTGTCTTCAACACAGTGCAGACGCACTAGCCAGGAGTCTGGACCACATAATCCTCACCCTGATCCTCCTTCCACCTACCATGGTGAGTCCCAGGAGACAAGTAATCCCACACTGTGAAGAGCTCTTTACATTTCCATTTATCCATTCTGGCCTCTCTCCCTGAATGTTTCAAGAGGGACATGAGGAGATTATGTGTAGTGATGCCCAAATACTTGAGCATCCACGATCAGAAGAAGGTGATAGTAGGGAACGGCAATTAGTGTTTCAAGTATTTTACCAATTGGTGTCGTTCATGCCACTGGGGTTTTTTATGTATAGTGTTTCAAGAGGTAGATGATGATGAGACACAGTGCATGATGAGGCCCTCCTTTAAGTCTAAAATTGCTTTGTCTGCTGTGGTGTAATGACCACTGTGTCCACAAGGGGGCGCTGTGTGAATGTCCCAAGAGAACGGATGAGTGGCAGAAGCCTGAAGGATAGTTATGTATCTCAAAGTGGGTGGCTTTGAGATGGAGACTTGTGTATGTGTGATCAGCAATATCATTGCTGAGGTGTTGGTTCTAAGTATAAGAGAGCAGTCTTCAGGTAACTAGAGAGATGGGCGGGTTCTGGTTACCTACAAACCCACCCAGGGGTGTGTCTGAAAATGCCTGTATTAAATGGCTATGTGAGTGTGTGAAGGACCTGTGATGAGGTCATAGTCACGTGACCCGATGGGCATGGCTATAGACCATATAATGTGGCTAGGGTAGGTCACATGTAGTTGAATGCTGGGACCTGATTGGTCCAGTTTGGAAGGTCCCGTGAGGAGAAGGATCTCCTCACTAACAGCCTATGGAGCGGCTGTGTGTGTAATGGCGGCCAGTGTCTGAGAGTCCCTGAGGAGTGAGTGGATTTCTGCAGCCAGGAGAAACAGCCATGTGGGAACCCTGACATGGGTGAGATAAGGATGAGGCTGAATAGCCTGTATAATGGACGCTATCCTGTAATGCTGTTTATATTGCTGTGGTTTATGATGACAAATAAACTTCATGGACTGTTATGGCTTATGAAAACCCGAGCTGGATCTGATTTATTTGCTGCCAAGCGAGTGTCCCCCAACCTTGAATGACAGCGCTACCTCACAATTGGTGGAGAAGCTATGGGCAGTGGTGTAGCCTTGTTGCTGGGAGCAACGGATAAGGACTGCAAAATTCGGTGGCAAAGAGCAACGCTGAGCCAGGAGGGCTGACGGTTGTGGAAGCCGTGTGATGTGCTGCTGACCAGCCACATGTGAGCAGAGCCTGTGATGGCCTGCAAGTGGGGAAGCCACTGTCCGGCTGTGGTTCTGGAAACCGTGGGGTGGCCTAGTGAGTAAGGCACTGTCCAGATCGGTGAGCCCAGTGTGGCTGCTTCCCCAGGAGAAAGAGACTGGTGATTGCTAGGGTGCCTCTGCAGAGAAGAGGTACCCGAGGACCTGTGTGAGCAACACAGGAGAAACAGACTGATGTTCGTGGGTTACTGACTTGGGTCAGTGAGTAAAACGGTGACCCGTGTGGCCGACACAGGTATCGGACAGGTGTTCGAGTGGTACTGACCTGGGTCAGTGAAGAAGACAGTGTACCTGGAGGGTTCAGTGAGGAAAGGTCCTGGAGGGTCAGCCCTGGGACAAGAGTCGGATCCCAGGAGCATGTGGCGTGACCTTGGACGTGGTGAGGCACGAGTGTTGGGCAGTCTCAGGTGGAGACAGATGTCCTGAAGAGCACCTGCCGAGCCCCTGGACCTGGTGAGGCCGGTGTGTGGGGAGACCCTGGGAGGAGGGTCGCTCCCTGAATCGCACCCGGTGCACCCTGTGTGTTGGATGGTCTCAGGTGGAGACAGGAGCGTTCTGAATAGCACACAGTCAGGACACATGAGTTTTTGTGGTGTGTTTTTTCTTCTTTTTTCACGACTCAGCCTGCGGTGGCTCAGTGGTGTTACGAAGGTGACAAGCGGCTTGATGTGGCTTGGTGGGGTCACGAAGGTGACAAGTGGCTTCCGGTGGATCGGCGGGTCCACGAAGATGGTGCAGCAGGAGCTGCAGTGACTCCAGCCGCTGTGTGTGTGTGAACAGCAGCCGATGGTGCCGGTGATCGGTGACAGCAGGAGCTGTGGTGGTGCCAGCAAGGACGTGTCTGGTATCGTAAGAGACATAAACTGTGTGGTGTGAACTGTGGTCGGAGAAGACCGGTATAACCGACATGGGGAGATCCCAAAAGGGGGTGGAGTCCCAAAAGGAGGCGGTCACCCAATTCGGGGTGGTAGCCCAAAAAGGGGTAGAGTCCCAAATTGGGGTGGTAACCAAAAAAGAAGTGGAGTCCCAAAAGGGGGTGGAGTCCCAAATTAGGGTGGTAACCCAAAAAGGGGTGGAGTCTCTGAAGGAGGAGGTAACCCAAATTGGGGTGGTGGTCCAGGACGGGACCGAGTTTAAAGAAATGGCAGCACTGGTTGGCTCAGTGGGTATGTCTGGGAAACTGCAGTGTTCATGTATGTCATTTCCAGAATGTGGGATATTCTTTCCGAGTGATAACTGGCCGCAAGTGTGTTCCGTGATGCTACACCGAGAAGGGATCTCGGGACGGTTGGACTCAAAGAGTCAGGTGACGCTGGTAGGAACTCCTCTCACTTTCTGTCTGACCGAGAAAATGGTCCAGGTCCGCTGTGCACATGGGGTCACAGTGAACTATGCGGTAGACAGAATAATGTTTGAGGCGCTCGAAGGCAGTGAGTACCAAGGGGACAGTATACCATCAGACTTAGTGTATGCCTTGGAGTGGGGCCGGGACTTTGTCAGGTTTGATGATAATGCCACTAGGGTGGAGACGTTCCTACTGTTGGACTAGCCAATACGAAGATGCTGACGCTTCCTAACGTGGACAGGCCAGATGTAGGGGCGACCAGAGAAAGAATTGCATCAGATGAATTTACTGACCTGACATCACCTGAAGGGTACCACAGTGTGAATGAGAATGGTGTGGTAAACAAAAAGATCGGAGCTGACACACGGATTGAGAATGTCTTGGGGGTTCACCGTACGATGTGGTGTGACTGTGAAGTGTTGTTGCCAGTAGCCACCACTAGGACAGAATCTAGTGCTGTGCTGACTGAAACTCGTGACAAAACTGACGCTGACCTGGTGGATAAGACGGCGGAAGTAGTCACACGGTTAGTGAGTAACTGGAGGGATGACTTAATCTCTGGGGGTGACTGTGGCTCTGAGAAAGAAAGGGAGCACAGAATAGCAGGGCTAGAGAAAGAAGTCTCTGAGCTCAAAGGCCACATGGTAACGTGGCATGGACTGAATAAGGCCCTCAGAGAGGAGGTGGATAAGTGTGTCAAACGAGAAAGAGTCCTGAGACAAACGGCTGAGCACAGGGTCGAGGAGCTCAAGCAAGAGATCTTGGAGCTCAGAGGACACCTGTCCACCTGGCAAAGTGTGAACAAGAACCTCAAGGAAGAGATGGAGGAACTAAGAGGAGTAGTAAAAAGTCTTCTGCGAGAGAAGTTGGACGAAGACTTACCGCGGGTGAGCGTGAGAGATAATAAGACAGAACTGCCAGTAGCCATAGTGGCCAAGGGTCATGAAGTGATCCAACCATGTGAAGTTGATGAGTTAAGAACTGAAGAAGACAGTCACCCGGTCGGGTCAACTGTAGTGAGGGAAGTGTCCGTGGTAAGGCCAGAGCCTCCTGGCCTGGAAGAGAGCAAGACCACGTCCTTCAAGACTGTGATTGACATTCCAGAAGACATGCAAGATGCCTGTGTGGAGGAAGGTGTACATGAGGCTTTCAAAGAGGTGGTCAAGGCGTGTGAGGGGCACTGGGCACCTGAGACTCGGCAGTTGGTGATAGTATCGGACAGAGAAGATACGTCAAACCGGGTAGCTGTCCTGAAAGAGATGCATCTACAATGTCTCCACACCAAACAGCAGGTCAGGCAGAGTAATGTGAAAGCTGCTCGACGCCTAGAGTTAGCCAGGGAGGCTATGGATCAGCTGGGTTTGCGGAAAGACGTGGTTCCGGTACCCAAAGCTCTGATTGGGAGAATCATTGGAAAATCCGGGAAGGTAATGCAAGACCTTGTGAATATCTCCGGTTTGGTGAGGGTGAGGATCCCTCCTGATAATGAAGACCCGGTGTCCAGTGAAGTGGGAGAATTCCCATCATGGTGGTTGGCTCTATGGAGAGCCTGAGAGACTTTCGGATGCTCGTGGAGTATCGAGTGGGGTACCTGCAAGAAATTGAGCAGTTGAGGCTGGACCATCAGCGAATTAATAAAAAAGTATGGAATACCAGGTGGCGGCCGCCTCCAAACCAAGATGTAAGGACCCGAAGGCTTCCTACAAGTAGTGACATGGCAGGTGGCTGAAGAATGTCAGCAAGTGGCAGTTCGACGGGCCGTGCGAGGCTAAGAGACCGCAGTTCCTGTGAGACGCTGAATGGGTCAGACGCAGGCCAGACAGTAGGACCGATTAACACTGATGACCGTACCAACCGGGAGAGCCGGTCAGTGGGAGAACGGTCAGGTGACGAAGCGCACTCTAGGAGGGTGGTGACTAAAGAGTGTCTGATGACGCAGGCAGACTGCAACTGGAGGGTCAAAGACAATGACCGATATTTTGACCGCTGGGGGCGGGGGAGGCCTAACGTAGAAATGAGGCCGGATGACAGAGGGAGACGGTTCTCTCGACCTATGGGGCAAGGTGTAATGAGTGCCCGGTCTTGAGATCCTGGTGTAAGATTGTGTGTTCAACCCCACAAGTTTGAACAGAGGGGCGGGGTATGTGGTGTAATGACCACTGTGTCCACAAGGGGGCACTGTGTGGATGTCCCAAGAGAACAGATGAGTGTCAGAATCCTGAAGGATCGTTATGTATCTCAAAGTGGGTGGCTTTGAGATGGAGACTTGTGTATGTGTGATCAGCAATATCATTGCTGAGGTGTTGGTTCTAAGTATAAGGGAGAAGTCTTCAGGTAACTAGAGAGATGGGTGGGTTCTTGTTACCTACAAACCCACCCAAGGGTGTGTCTGAAAATGCCTGTATTAAAAGGCTATGTGAGTGTGTGAAGGACCTGTGATGAGGTCATAGTCACGTGACCCGGTGGGCATGGCTATAGACCATATAATGTGGCTAGGGTAGGTCACATGTAGTTGAATGCTGGGACCTGATTGGTCCAGTTTGGAAGGTCCCGTGAGGAGAAGGATCTCCTCACTAACAGCCTATGGAGCGGCTGTGTGTGTAATGGCGGCCAGTGTCTGAGAGTCCCTGAGGAGTGAGTGGATTTCTGCAGCCTGGAGAAACAGCCATGTGGGAACCCTGACGTGGGTGAGATGAGGATGAGGTTGAATAGCCTGTATAATGGACGCTATCCTGTAATGCTGTTTATATTGCTGTAGTTTATGATGACAAATAAACCTCACGGACTGTTATGGCTTATGAAAACCTGAGCTGGATCTGATTTATTTGCTGCCAAGTGAGTGTCCTCCAACCTTGAATGACAGCGCTACCTCACACTGCATAGACTTTGTGAGTTTCAGAGTCTCTCCTTTATAGATTAAACAGGATATGTCTGCTCATGTCACACATGCCAGATGTCCAGATAAGGTGACAAAATGTTAAAATTACATTTACCAGTGACTACAAGTGGGTGTAGTTTTATCTCTCCCTCTACTATGTCATCTACTACAGTCTTTGGAGAAGGGGAGATACAGTGAGAGATGGTCTGACTAATAGGGAGTGGAGGAGGCTTCTTTTTCTCTTTTTTATTTTGCCTTATATAAACTTCATTACACAGGAAACAACGTTTCCTAACATTTTAAAAGTGGCGTAATAACTGACAACAATGTTCACAGCAGCGACCTGGGAGTCAGATGCGTCCAGATGTCTTCTCCATGCTGTTCCCTTTTCATTTGAGTGCTGTTTCCATCCATTTCAGCGATTTTCCTGCCTCCTCAGCCCTCCTGTTAGGATTTCCTATTAACTTCCATTATACTTTGTACTCGAATAAAACTGTCCTAACATCCGACCGGCTCGGTTCGAGTACTGAGCCCTCAAGCATTTTAGTGCTTGATCATCACTAATAATAACTAGTCTAGAAGAACAGTAGAACAAGTTTTATATATACATGCTGAATAATAAGAATACTGGTAGGTTTAAAAAAAAGTATCAAAATGGCAAGGAAAGATAAATATATAAATTAAAGCAAAATTAGATATACAATAGATATCAAAATGAGGAATTATACAGCTAGATAATAGACAAGTTATAAGCAAGTTTGATATCAAATGTAAATATGGTGGTGAATGTGTTCACATACAGAGCTACTGACAAGGACAGTTCTAAGGGAAATAGATAAGGACATATTTGAATTTAATGAGTATATAACACATAAACCATTACAACTTGTATCCACTATATGTTTTGGTGATTGCTTTGGAAAAATAATTCAGTAAAGGTGCAGGATACGGTAAACTGTGTAGTGAGATAGCACAAAATAGCAAGAATCACATAGCAGGATAAATGCATTGAAATGATGGAAGATGAGCACTGTCAGATGTGTCACCAATAAGAATGAAATGAAATATGCTTCCTACTACCTGATCATCAGAAAGCAAAAACATTTTCTAGGTCAGTGATTATAGATGGCCTAAACATCACGACAAGTATAATCTCACCAAATACAACCGACAATATAAAGCGACATCAGTAGGTCAGTAACAGCAGCTACAGTCCAGTTCTCTTATGAAAACCTTTCCATACATCCTGATGTGATAATGTGACACATCGCACTCAATATCTACAACACTAGCGCATAGCTAAAGGAAGATGTGACCTGATTGGGCATAGCATGACCGAAATGGATAGAGACATACCTTATTAGACACTTACAGAGAGGCAGTAGATTTGAAAGGATAAAAAAGTCAGAGATTTCTACAAGCTGGCCAAGTATCCGGTGTGAACCTTAAATTGCAGTGCCTTGAAAAAGTATTCATACCCTGTGAACATTTCCACATTTTTCCACGTTACATTGATAAACTTAAAGGGAATCTGTCAGGTCTCCCATGTCCTTCAACCCAGCAGCATTGGCTTATGTATCAGTATATTCCCTGCCTAACTGTCCCAGTATAAAGTTTTTCTGTACAAATGAGGTTTAAAAAAACATTTATAATGTCCCCATTTCCTATACTAATAAGGGCTTTGACTATTCAATGGGGTGTTAGTTCCTCAGACTAGTCAGCCCTCTCTCCATGTTACCACATCCCTGTGGGCTTGATAACATAATTTGCATGAGCGAAATCATTGTCACTCATGTAAATCTCATGCATGGGAGCATCTAATTCCGGCAGTGTCACTGCATCTCTGAAGCTAGGTATACGATTCCCGGCTTCAGAGGCGCACACTGCTTATGACTGGAAGCCATCTTCTAAGCTTCCGAACAAGCGTAGTGCATCTCTGAAACTTGGTGCATGCTTCCCGTTTTCAGAGGAGCACAATGCTCATGTCCTGAATAGAGTTGAGCGGAACGGGTCGAAAAATTTCAAAAGTCGCTGACTTTTGGCAAAGTCGGGTTTCATGAAACGAAACCCGACCCTAGGATGAGGTCGGCCACGAGGTCGGCGACTTACGCGCCAAAGTCGCGTTTCAAAAGTTTGTTTTGCGCTCTTTTTCAGCCAATCAGGATCCACGGACACTGTGGGCAACGTGATGACATAGGCACGGGTCACCACCATCTTTCAGAAGCCAAGTGATTGGCTTGCTTTGGGGGGAGTCACAGGGGGTATAAAAGGGCATGCACGCCGACCGCCATGTTACTCATGCTGATCTCAGAATAGAGAGAGCTGCTGCTGCTGCTGATTTTGTAGGGAGAGCGTTAGGCAGGGAAGAAGACACCAAAAACTGCTTCTGCTGCTAGCGATTTTGCCTGTACAACACACCAGTCACTGTGTGTGCAGTGCAAGGGGAGGCTATATAGTGGTGTATCAGTGGTGTTGGTTGTTGGGCTGCCTTCTAAGGCTTCCTGACATTCCTGCATTGCTGTTTACCCACTGCTCCGCAAACTGCTTTTTTAAAAGCAATCCCAATTTTTTTTTTGTCCTGCTGAGGTACTGAGCGTGCATTTTTTCACACCATACAGCGGTGTACGCTCCACACACAGTACAGTGAAGCTATCAGTGTGTCACTCTGTGAGAATAAAACGTGGACATGTTCCGTTCTTACAGACCTGCACTCTAGGGAGATTCCTATTCTGCCCAATTCTACATACACCTTGTAGTTTGTGATACACTAGCCAATTTCTGCCTGTGACATAGCGCTGTGATATTCAGTGGGCCTCACACAATCCATGTGTCCTGTGTCCACAAGTGTGTGCAGAAATTCAAAATCTCCCTTATCCTCTAGTCATTTTGGTCACAGCTGTGCCATCGAGCCTGTGACAGAGCGCTCAGATATTCAGTGGGCCTCACACAATCCAAAAGTGTCCAGTGTCCACAAGTGTGTGCAGAAATTCAAAATCTCCCTTATCCTCTAGTCACTTTGGTCACAGCTGTGCCATCGAGCCTGTGACAGAGCGCTCAGATATTCAGTGTGCCTCACACAATCCAAAAGTGTCCAGTGTCCACAAGTGTGTGCAGAAATTCAAAATCTCCCTTATCCTCTAGTCACTTTGGTCACAGCTGTGCCATCGAGCCTGTGACAGAGCGCTCAGATATTCAGTGGGCCTCACACAATCCAAAAGTGTCCAGTGTCCACAAGTGTGTGCAGAAATTCAAAATCTCCCTTATCCTCTAGTCATTTTGGTCACAGCTGTGCCATCGAGCCTGTGACAGAACGCTCAGATATTCAGTGGGCCTCACACAATCCATAAGTGTCCAGTGTCAACAAGTGTGTGCAGAAATTCAAAATCTCCCTTATCCTCTAGTCACTTTGGTCACAGCTGTAACATCGAGCCTGTGACAGAGCGCTCAGATATTCAGTGGGCCTCACACAATCCAAAAGTGTCCAGTGTCCACAAGTGTGTGCAGAAATTCAAAATCTCCCTTATCCTCTAGTCACTTTGGTCACAGCTGTGCCATCGAGCCTGTGACAGAGCGCTCAGATATTCAGTGGGCCTCACACAATCCAAAAGTGTCCAGTGTCCACAAGTGTGTGCAGAAATTCAAAATCTCCCTTATCCTCTAGTCACTTTGGTCACAGCTGTGCCATCGAGCCTGTGACAGAGCGCTCAGATATTCAGTGGGCCTCACACAATCCAAAAGTGTCCAGTGTCCACAAGTGTCTGCAGAAATTCAAAATCTCCCCTGTCCTATAGACACCTTGTACCTTGTTTTACATTACTATATAGTTTGTTGGATTTTGTCTACATTTCTACCAAAAATGAGGAAGGCTGGTGGAAGAGGCCGTGGAATTGGGGGGGGGTTGGCAGCTGGTAATGATGGTGTTGGTGGTGGATCTGATGGTAGTGGCAAGAGCAAAATAGGACCGAATGCAGGAGGTGTTGAGCCTGCGTCATCATCTGGCTACATAAGGCCTCGAACGCTTAGTTTTCTAGGAGTTGGCAAACCGCTTTTAAAGCCAGAGCATCAGGAAAAAGTTTTGTCTTACATTGCTGACTCAGCCTCCAGCTCTATCGCCTCCTCTTCTTCAGTTGTAAAAAGTAAAAGCACTGAGTCGTCATTGGAGGCTCATGTTCATGAACCACACCTTTCCTTGTGTCCTTCACCCCAACCAAGATTGAAGGATGACGCAGGCCATACTACTGATTACTCCATGGAGCTGTTTTCACATACCATGCCTGGATTATCAAGTGAAATGGTGAATTACCCAGGCCAAGATGAATCTGACATGGAGTGCACTGATGCACAGCCGCTGATGGATGATTCTGCTGGTACATTCACTCAGAGCACTACATTGTCCTCGCAGTGTACAGAGCCAGATTCTGACCCTGATGAGACTCAGGTGCCCCTTCCCGCACACTATACCACCATACACGGTGACACAGAGGAAGGTGCACATGACATAGAAGAGGAGGAGATGGATGACCCAGTTGTTGACCCAGATTGGCATCCATTGGGGGAAGAGGGTGCTGCTTCCAATAGCTCAGATGAGGAGCATCCACAGCAGACATCGACATCGCAACAGCTGTTATCTGGCAGGCCCGGAGCACTCCAAAGACAGGTTCCAAACATCAAAAGAGTTGCTGGACAGCTTGTCCAGAGGGTCAAAAGATCACAGCGTGCTAGGCCGCAAAATGTCTGCCAAAGTAGGAAGAGTGGAGTGTGGCACTTTTTTGAACAAAATCCTCATGATCAGGCCAAGGTTATCTGTAAGAAGTGCGCAAAGACCTTTAGCCGAGGGAAAAAGCTGAAAAATTTGAATACCAGTTGCATGCTTAGACATTTAACCAGCATGCACTTGCAAGCGTGGACACAACACCAAACCTCAAGTGCCACATGTGCAACTGATCACAACGAAGGTAGTCAGCAACGCTACATTGTTTCCCCCACTGTAAGCCCACCGGTTAGCACAGCAGCAAATGTTGAGGTGTCGTTGCAAGGCCACAGCAGTCAGGGAATCCCACTGTTATATCAACGAAAGACTGATTCTAGGCCATCAGAAAGAACAACAACTCCATCACCATCATCAACCCTCTCTCAGTCCGCCCTGTCCACCGCTACTTCCACCATATGCAGCTCTCAAGTCCAGCTCACCCTCCCAGACACTATGAGTAGGTCAAGAAAGTACTCAGTCTCTCATCCGCGTACACTGGGTTTGAACGCCCACATTGCCAAACTAATCTCGTTTGAGATGATGCCCTTTCGGTTGGTGGAAAGCACAGCTTTCCGCGAACTCATGGCCTATGCAGTACCACGCTATGACCTACCAGTCGCCACTTCTTCTCTCGCAAAGCCATCCCAGCCCTCCACCATCAAGTGAAAGACCGCATTGTCCATGCACTCAAGCAGTCAGTGAGCGGAAAGGTGCACCTCACAACTGATGCATGGTCCAGTCGGCATGGCCAGGGCCGTTACGTGTCCATCACTGCGCACTGGGTTAATGTGGTGGATGCAGGGTCCACAGGGGACAGCGGTGGTGGGACAGTGCTGCCTAGCCCACGTATAGGAAGCAGTTGGCTGTAGGCGTTCGACCCTCCTCCTCCTCCAGAAGCCAAAGCTCGTCCACAGAGCGCAGTCGTACGAGCACTCCATCTGCAGCTGCCACTGTTGCACACGATGTGTCCCCCTATCGAGCAGCTAGTGGAAAGCGTCAGCAGGCTGTGTTGCAGATGATGTGTTTGGGCAACAGACACACCGCCGAGGTGCTGGGTGAGTACTTGAAGCGACAAACTGAGTCATGGCTGGGCAGTGTACATCTTGAGGCAGGCAAGGTAGTTAGTGATAACGGCCGTAATTTTGTGGCAGCCATAGCCCTTTCAAAACTCAGCCATATACCTTGCTTGGCTCACACCTTGAACCTGGTGGTGCAGTGCTTCCTCAAAAATTATCCGGAGTTAACAACCCTGCTCCAGAAGGTGCGAAGACTGCGCGCGCACATCCGCCGGTCGCCTGTACACTCCGTTCGTATGCAGAAGCTGCAGCGATTGCTCCACCTTCCCAACCACCGCCTCATTATCGACATTGCAACAAGGTGGAACTCCACCCTGCACATGGTGGAGCGGCTGTGCGAGCAGAGGCAGGCCATAATGCATTTGTGGGAGGATACACGGCCAGGCACTTTGAGAGCAGACATGGAGTTGACAGGTGTGCAGTGGTCGAAGCTGAAAGACCTCTGTAAAGTCCTTCAGTGTTTTGAGGAATGCACACGGCTGGTAAGCGCAGACGACGCCATCCTAAGCATGAGCATCCCACTTATGCGTCTGCTCATGCAAACTTTGACGCACCTTAAGGAGCAGGCATCTGCAGCCAATGTTGATGAGGAGGAAGAGGAGGAGGGAATCCTTGATGACATTCAGCCATTGTCTGCTCAGGGACCTCTCCTGGACGAGGTGGAGGAAGAAGAGGAGGAGGAGGATGATGGGGATGATTACTTAGGGGAGGAGGATGCATCTCGTGGGGCAAGTGAAAATGTTGGCGTGGCAAGGTCTGGTACAGGGTTTGTGCGTGACTGGAGGGATGTGGATTTGCCAGAAAGTGCTCCTCCAACCAGCACTCGCAGTGCATCATTGACACCGGGAACATTGGCCCACATGTCAGATTATGCCTTGCAGATCCTAAAAAGGGACCCACGCATTGCCAAAATGATGAACGATGACGACTACTGGTTGGCCAGCATCCTGGATCCACGCTATAAAGGCAAATTACAAAACATCATGCCACAGGAGAACCTTGACCTAATATTGGCTAATAAACAAGCAACTCTGGTAAATCGGTAGCTTGAGGCATTCCCAGCACACAGCAATGGTGATGGTTCTCACACGAGCCGTACAGGCCGGGGGCAGCTTGGCAGAGGTGTTCGTGGTGCACACAGTAGAAGTGGCGTTGGAGACAGGGGTTTCATGACAATGTTGTGGACTGATTTTTCAAATACCGCTCACACAACTGGTAATACTGCATCGATGGAAAGTGACAGGAGACAGCAGTTGTCAACTATGGTTACAAACTACTTTTCCTCCCATATCGATGTTCTCCCACACAGGTCATTCCCCTTTGACTATTGGGCCGCTAAACTGGACACCTGGCCTGAATTGGCCCAATATGCCTTACAGGAGCTCGCTTGCCCAGCTGCAAGTGTGCTATCGGAAAGAGTCTTCAGTGCAGCTGGATCAATCCTGACAGAAAAAAGGACCCGTCTGTCAACCCAAAATGTGGATGATCTAACCTTCATTAAAATGAACCATGCATGGGTTTCCAAGGATTTTGTCCCACCTTCCCCTGATGACACATAGGGTGACAGAAAAATGGCTTGCTTTGGTCCACCTCTTCCTGGGACTTCACCTATTTCGCCTTTTGCATCAGCTGAATGTCCAACATCAACATATGCCACTTTCTAAAACTCCCTAACTGTGCTGCCCCCCCCCCATGGCCGGGGTCACCACCTAGAGCATGACACCGTGCGAGTGCCGTTGCCCTGGACAGGTGGGTAGGCCGACTCTTGGGTGCGGGCACTGGCACAGGGTCCCTCATAGTGCAATCAAGTGTCTCTGACGGTGGTGGTGCACACCCGCCGTCAGACACACCGCTGTACTATGAGGGGCCCAGTGCCAGTACCGACGCCCACGAGTGGGCCCCCCTTGCTTGGGCAGGGCCCCAGCATTTGCAATCTTTACCTCTCCCTGCTCCTCCGCTGTGTAATCTGGGCCGTCAAATCCATACTGTGCCTGACACCGTCTGAGCCTGCCTCCTGATGTATAGACATATATTTTGAATGTGTACGCTATCCATACATGTTATCCGGGGATACGGTACCCTTTCTCACCTTTGTGCAATCACCTGCAAGCCATACTGGGCCTAACACCATCTGAGCCTGCCTCCTGATGTATAGACATATATTTTGAATGTGTACGCTATCCATACATGTTATCCGGGGATACGGTACCCTTTCTCACCTTTGTGCAATCACCTGCAAGCCATACTGGGCCTAACACCGTCTGAGCCTGCCTCCTGATGTATAGACATATATTTTGAATGTGTACGCTATCCATACATGTTATCCGGGGATACGGTACCCTTTCTCACCTTTGTGCAATCACCTGCAAGCCATACTGGGCCTAACACCGTCTGAGCCTGCCTCCTGATGTATAGACATATATTTTGAATGTGTACGCTATCCATACATGTTATCCGGGGATACGATACCCTTTCTCACCTTTGTGCAATCACCTGCAAGCCATACTGGGCCTAACACCGTCTGAGCCTGCCTCCTGATGTATAGACATATATTTTGAATGTGTACGCTATCCATACATGTTATCCGGGGATACGGTACCCTTTCTCACCTTTGTGCAATCACCTGCAAGCCATACTGGGCCTAACACCGTCTGAGCCTGCCTCATGATGTATAGACATATATTTTGAATGTGTACGCTATCCATACATGTTATCCGGGGATACGGTACCCTTTCTCACCTTTGTGCAATCACGTGTAATCCATACTGGGCCTGAGAACGGCTGGCGAGCTGTTAAGCAAGCTACAGCACCTGTAGTTTGCACACGTAAGTTTTTCATTTTTTCAGGAATGACGGTTAGGCCTAATTCCGGAACTGCAGTTGACCTGCACTTTCTGGTAAATCATCGTTCGCAGGTAATAATTGTAATCACAGATCCCCATCACTAACGTTGTTCAGCGGGTTATCTTCACCTGTAAGCGACAAACGCTGGCCTTTTCAGTGTAGCGCACATGCAGCCACGGACATGTAAGGGCATGACACACCAGTTATTGGCCAATCTCATGTGCCAGAGCCTCACGTGTCCCTCTAGTAAGCCGGACTCGGACCGCGGGGCATGACGGAGTCTCGTTCGTTAACGGAATTAAGCTTGCAATCTGTGCATCTTTTCTGTAGCTTGCATGGTTGAGGTTTCCCAGGTGGAGTCGAATTAAACCGTAGGCTCCACTCCTGGTGGTGCCCTTCTGGACATTCCTTTAAGGTTCAGCTTTGCAACCATACTGCCCACGTAAAACAAACACTTTGCCTTCATGAATGCTGTTTGGAGGGTCATGACTCGTGGGAATAACGCCGCCCAATCAGTTAACCTGCTAGAGAGATCGTTCGTTGCTCCCAAGCATGACATCACACTCCCTAGGAGGAAGGTAATGCCACTGTGGCGACCGTACTCCTGGGGGCGACACAAGTGCACTGATGCCCAGCCACTGCTTGATGAATCTGCTGATACATTGACCCAGACCATTACATTCCCCTCGCACTCTACACAGCCTGAATCTGACCCTGATGAAACTCAGGTTACCCTTCCCATATACAGTTCCATCTTACACGGTGACAAAGAGGAAGCTGCAGATGAAAGTGCAGGTTCGGCCCACCCGCCATCAGACACACCACCGTACTATCAGGGGCCCTGTGCCAGTGCCGTCGCCAACGAGTGGGCCTCCCCTGCTTGCTCAGGATCACAGCACTTGCAAGGTTGAAATACTGTGCAGTGAGATGGAAGATGGGGACGACGAGGAGTCCAGACTAGTACAGGGATTCCCTAGCGAGGAGACTTATTTGATTGTTTTCAATGTTGGGACAGCAATTTTTGGGGAGCACTATACTCTGGAGAATGATAGATGGGGCCCACCATACACTGGAACATTCCAAAGGTGGACATCAGACACTGGAGCAGCATTTACAGGGCCCATTATACACTAGAGCATTAGAAATGGGGCCCATTATGTTTGGAGCATTATTTGGGCCCATAAGACAGTGGAGCTTCATCCATGGGGACCAACATATACTGTAGCATTATGTGGAGCTCATCATATACTGTTTCAAACATTATATGGGACCAATGATTCTGTATGGAGAAATAGATGGGCCTCGTCATGAGATGTAAAAAGTGAAGTATTTTTCATTGTACTATACCGCTATTTCTCTGCCGTATCGGAGCATGATGAGTTGTGGTATGTGTTAAAGGGGCGCTCTTTCGCCCAGGGCACATGAAAACCTGGAGCCAGCCCTCCCCCCCACAACTTTAGCCAAATAACCCCCATTTTTCAGTGCGTAACTTGTATTATGAAGTTAATTAAGGTTGACAAGCTTAAGTAAGAAGAATTGATGCTTTTGGCATTCAAATGGGCACTGTAGGTGTGTTTCCTGTCCTCCTCTCACTGCCGACTTTTATTCCCCATTGACTTACATTGGGTTTCGTGTTTCGGGACGACCCCGACTTTTCCCTATAATCGGACGATCTTGCTCGACCCGACTTTTGGAAAAGTCCGGTTTCACGAAACGAAACTCGACCCTAAAAAACCAAAAGTCGCTCAACTCTAGTCCTGAAGCTTAGAAGTTGGCTTCTGGTCATGCGCAGTTGTAGGTACGTGTGCCGACTGGGGGGTGGTCCCTTTTTCACCATGAACAGACTGGAGACAGAAGCCGATATGCGTTCAACAGGTCCTCTTTATTGGCCGTCCTCCTGACAACCACAGCAACACAACAGCAGCACGACAGCTTCTACGCACAGGCCCGGGTACCTTTCCCCTTCTCTGTCCTTTATAGTGAGGTCCCTCGTGGCTCTTTCACTGTGGCTGCTTTAGGCCCACCACCACAGTGCTTCACCTGTCCGAGTCCATCCATCTGGTACGCCCTGGGCTTCCTCTGTCCTGCGGCTCTCCTATCAGAGCCACCCCCTGACTGTTTCTTCTTCCAGTCCCTCCCGGAGTTCTTCCTCTCTGTCTCTTCCTCCTTCAGTCTCCTGCTCTAGTGAACTCTTCCTCCTGGACTGGCTTCCTTCTGGGACTCTCTCTCCCTATTTATTCCTCTCCCTGGGAATTCCCCTCTAGAGCTCCTGTGATTCTGCCCACCATAACTATGCGGTTTCCTAGCCTTAAGCTGTTGTTAAGCCCTTTTCTCACTGCTCCCTGCCTCATCTTATGGCCAAACTTTAGTACTGCACCGTCTCCTTTTCCTGCTGTTCTTGGTCTCCCCCTAGTGGTCAAACCCAGTATTTTACCATCTTCCACTGTCTCTAGCTCTCTCCTCACATACATATACAGCAGTTCACGTCAAGTACTTTTACTGCACATTTTGCATTCATCTTCCTGCTGCAGACAGGTCCATAGGTCAGTTATCAGATTAATATAAAAACCAACAGACAATACATACAACATACATGGCTAAAAAAACAAATATATAAGAAGCCCACGAGGTAGCCAGTGCAAGTATAATATTGGAAGGATCTTACTCATATCGTGAGATCCCTGCTCATGGAAGCACTGCATTGGAGAAAAGCGGAAGAGATGAAATTGTAAATCCCTAAAATCCTCTGTCGTGCCCCATGTAAAGACTCCCTGCTCTAACAAGGGCAGTGCGCAAGTGACACCTTATTCAAGTCAACACCCATAATCTGCTCCTATGCGTTTTGACCCTATTTCAGTGACCTCTTCAGGGGAGTATCGAGAACTTGGGGTGAATATGAATTGGGTAACCAAATAAATATGTGTTCGGCTGTGTAGTGGTACTAGGCCTCATTTAGAGCGTCTATAGCTGATCCTCAGTGGTGCTTGATGACCTCTATCTTGTGTGTCGCGAGGTCTCTGGTATGTAATCCATTTTTAACCCCTTAACGACGAGAGCTATTTTTGGTTTTGCATTTTCATTTTTTGCTCCCCTTCTTCCCAGATCCATAACTTTTTTATTTTTTTGTTAAAATGGCCATGTGAAGGCTTTTGTTTTTTGTGGGACGAGTTGTACTTTTGAACGACACCATTGGTTTTACCATGTCGTGTACTAGAAAACGAGAAAAAAAATTCCAAGTGCAGTGAAATTGCAAAAAAAAGTGCAATCCCACACTTGTTTTTTGTTTGGCTTTTTTACTAGGTTTATTAAATGCTAAAACTGACCAGCCATTATAATTCTCCAGGTCATTATGAGTTCATAGACACCAAACATGTCTAGGTTCTTTTTTATTTAAGTGGTGTAAAAAATAAAAAACTTTGCCCAAAAAAAATTGTGCCACTTTCCAATACATGTAGCCTCTCCATTTTTCATGATCTGAGGGTGTGTGAGGACTAAATTTTTTGCACGCCAAGCTGACATTTTTAATGATACAATTTTAGTGCAGCTACGATCTTTTGATCGCCCATTATTGCATTTTAATGCGTCATGCCCTTTAATGCGATACTGTGACTTATGTTGCGGTGATCACATTAAAATTCCGACGCCATCTTACCTGTAGGAAGATGGTGTCAGCATCCCGGACTGTGTCCCCGCCCACCAGGTCTCTCGATCGCTGTGATTGACTGCTCAATTCTCAATGTACTCGATCCTAGGCCGGTGCCTGGCAATGCCAGGCATCGGCAAAAACCCCTCAGATTGGCGCGATCAAAGGTCACATTGATCACGCCAATGAAAGGGCACAGCAGCTGTGCTATTGCGCTGTGCTCTGCTGATACCTGCCTGGATCGGTACTATAAGAGCACAGATCCTTGGCCGGTGCCGAGGGCACACCAGGCATGGCCTGCAGCTGTTGATTGGTGCAATCAATGTAATTGTTGACCACGCCAATCACAGATCACAGCTGTAGTGTGACCGCGCTGTGCCCTGCTGGTGACCTGCCGGTGACCTGTCCTATAATCGAAGCTGTGAGCTCCAATCCTATCCCAGTGCCTAGCAACACCGGCATCACCAGGGCCAGCTCTGATTGGTGGAAACAATGTGATCATCAATCCCACCAAGTCCTCACACTAGCTGAGGATTCCTGCAGAGCATTTACACTGCCAGATCTCCTCCTGTGCTGGGCCTTGTGGTGCTAAAGAATCCTGCTACACCACAATCCTCAACCCAACCGCTATGTCCAGCTATCACCCAATATCGCTGCTCCCATTCGCTTCCATTCTCCTGGAGCAGCACGTCCACGATGAACTTTCCTCCCACTTCTCATCTAACTTGCTTTTTGACAATCTACAGTCTGTTTTCCGCCGCCATCACTCCACTGATATGGCCATGACGGAAATTACTAATGACCTACTTACAGCCAAAGCTAACAGACAATACTCTATACTCCTTCTAGACCAGTCCTCTGCTTTCGACACAGTTGACCACTGCCTTCTACTACAGATCCTCTCCGCCTTTGGCATTAAAGACCTCACCCTATCTTGGATCTCCTCATACCTTTCCAACCGCACATTCAGTGTCTCCCACTCCCACACTACCTCCTCATCCCACCCTTTCTCTATTGGAGTCCCCCAAGGCTCTGTTCTAGGACCCCTACTCTTCTCAATCTATACACTTGGCTTGGGACAACTCAAAGTCTCATGGATTTTAGTACCACTTTATGCTGATGACACTCAGATCTACCTCTCTAGCCCAGATGTCACCTCTGTGCTCTCCAGAATCTCAGAGTGTCTGTCAGCCATATCCTCCTTCTTCTCCCCTCGCTTCCTCAAACTCAATCATCTTTCCTCCATATCACAGATCTTCTTTACTTGACCTATTTATCACAATTAATGACATCATGCTTTCCCCGTACCGGAAGTCTGCTGCTTCGGAGTAATCTTTGACTCTGCCCTGTCTTTCAAACCGCACTTCCAAACTCTTTCCACCTCCTGTGGCCTCCAGCTCAAAAATATTTTTAGAATCATTCCTTTCCTGAAACCTCAATCTGCTAAAATGCTTGTGCATGCCTTCATCATTTCCTGCCTCGACTACTGCAACATCCTTTTCTGTGGCCTCCCTGCTAGCACCCTCGCACCTTTCCAATCCATCCTTAACTCTGCTGCCCAACTACCATAAATCATCTCTCTCCTCGCTACTCCCCCGCGTCTCCCCTCTACAAATCTCTTCACTAGCTCCCATTCCCTCATCGTATACCTACAAGGCCATCTATAACCTGTCTCCTCCATATGTCTGTGAACTAATCTCCCAATATCTTCACTCACATTATCTCCAGTCCTCCCAAGACCTCCTTCTCTCCTCCGCACTTTTTCGCTCCTCAACCAACCACCTCCAAGACTTCTCCCGAGTATCCCCCATCCTCTGGAATTCTTTGTCCCAACACTTCTGACTATCAACCACATTGAGATCCTTCAGACGTACCCTAAAAACCTACCTCTTCAGGAAAGCTTACAGCAAGCAATAACCCTGCTGCTTCCTCACCACTACCGGAGCTACTACCTCAACCAATGCCAGAGTTGCTGCAGCCCCCCGACCTACTGTCTCCTTTCCCACCATCCTGTAGAATGTAAGCCCGCAAGGGCAGGGTTCTCTCCCTTCTGTATCAGTCTTTAATTGTTAGTTTGTTTAAGTGATATTTGTAATTTGTATGTAACCCCTTCTCATGTACAGCACCATGGAATCAATGGTGCTATATAAATAAATAATAATAATGATAATAATAATTCCTGTTGAAGACAGAAGACAGAAAACAGAAGGCAGAAGACAGAATTAAGAAGAGAGAAGATAGAAGAGAGACTACAACCATAAGGCTGAGTGCAGATGTACTTTTTGGCCCTGCGGATTTTTCCGCGCAGAATGGAAGAAATCCGCAAGTCAAATGACCTGCATTTTTCCTGCAGATTTCTTCCTTTTTTCTTGCGGTTTTTGTGCGGTTTTCCCCTGCGGATTTCCCCCTGCGGATTTGGAGAATGGAGCAGGTGGAAAACCGCACAAAAGAAGAAACATGCTGCGGATTTTGTACCGCAGGAAAACCGCGCGGAAAAATCCGCAGCGTCTGCACAGCGGTTTTTTTTTTCATTGAATTTAAAGCTACTGTACATCACAATGCGGATATGCAACGTTTCTGCACGGTAAAATCCGCTGCAGATCCGCTGCAAATCTGCATCGTGTGCACACAGCCTAAGTGTTGATCTCTGATTTCTCTTCATCTACCCCAATCCCCCTTCTCCCTCTTTTTCCCCCTCCACCCCCTTTGCGCCACCTCCCTGCGCACATTTAGCAGCCACCGAGCATTGATTGGTGACGCAGTTCACCGATCAACACTTGTGCTCGCTTTTTTTCACCCCCCTTTGCGCCACCTACTTGTGCACATCCAGCAGCTGACGAAATTTGAGAAGTGATGCAGTTCACTTACCAGAGCTCGTGCCTGCCTGTTTCCATTTTTTTCACCCCCCCTTTGCACCACCTCCGTGCACACATCCAGCAGCTGCCAAACTTTGATAAGTGATGACGCATAATCTTTTAGTCCCCAATTTTTTCCCAAGGGTAACAGGAGAATTTGGACCCCAAAAGTTGTTGTTCAATTTGTTCTGCGTACGCTGGTACTCCATATATGGGAGAAAACTACTGTTTGGGCACACGTTGGGGCTTGGAAGGGAAGTAGTGACATTTTGGAATGCAGACTTTGATGGAATGGTCTGCCGGTGTCATGTTCCATTTGCAGAGCCCCTGATGTGCCTAAACAGTAAAAACCACCACAAGTGACCCCATTTTAGAAACTAGACCCCCTAAGGATCTTATCTAGATGGTAGTGAGCACTTTGAACCCCCAATATTTTTTCCACAAACATGATTGTTTAGTCCCCAATGTTTTATTTTCCCAAGGGTAACAGGAGAAATTGGACCCCAAAAGTTGTTGTCCAATTTGTACTGAGTACACTGATACCCCATATTTGGGAGGAAATCACTGTTTGGGTGCACGGCAGGGCTTGGAATGAAAGGAATGCCGTTTGACTTTTTCAAACTAAAATTGGCTGGCTTTGAGATCGGAAGCCATGTCATGTTTGGCGAGCCCCTTATGTACCTAAAGAGTGGAACCCCCCCACGTGACCCCATTTTGGAAACTAGACCCCTAAGGATCTCAGAAATATTACAGATTTTAATAAGTAAAGCACAATATAGTCAATGGAAATAAGTACAAGGTATCCCTGTTTGATGAATTTTTGGCAGCTTAAGAAAGAATATATGTCTCTATCAGCTTTCACATCTAGAGGCTCAAATTTTTTCCCATCTTTCTTTGCAAACTAGCTCTAGCTCAGTGAGATTGGATGGAGAGCGTCTGTGTACAGCAATTTTCAAGTCTTGCTACAAAGTGTCAATGGGATTTACTTCTGAACTTTGACTGGGTGATTAAAATACATGAATAGGCTTTAACTAGATTATGGCCCGATGCTATCGCATCGGGAGGATGCGATAGCATCACACCTCTTGCCATGTTAACCCTCAACACACACCTCTCACCTTTCACCATCTCCACTCACTCTTTCACTCCACATACGACCCCTTCTCTCACTCCATCTCTCATACTCACGCCGTCATCGCCGCTGCTCCATGATCCCCGACATCTTCTTCCGCCGGCGCCATCCTGGATCCAGACGTTGTCCACGCCGGCGACATGTTCTTGCGGCGACGCCATCTTGAGTATCGTGAAATCCCGTGATACTCAAGATGGCGTCGCCGGAAGAACATGTCGCCGGCGTGGATGCCGTCGGCATCCAAAATGGCGTCGACGGAATCTCGAGTGAGTGGACGTGAGTGGAGATGGTGAAAGGTGAGAGGAGTGTGTGTGTTGAGGGTTAACATGGAAAGAGGTGTGCGGTGACGTCACCGGTTACAACTGGACGGAAGTTGTAACAACCGGAAGCTGCTTAGGGCATTTATTATTTTAGATATAAACCATTTCATTGTTACTCTGGAAGTATGTTTAGAATGTTTAAGATCATTGTCCTGCTGGAACCAGAAAACCATGTATCATTTCCTTTGTGCTTCACAAATACTGAGTATTACCTGCCTAACCCAGGAAGAAGTGCAGAATCGCCTTAGTAAGATTAAAATTGACAAATCACCAGGCCCTAATGGCAATCGCCCTCGGGTATTAAGGGAGTTAAGTAATGTGATAGACAGGCTTCTATTCCTTTTATTTAAAGACTCTATAGAAACAGGGTCTGTTCCTTTTGATTGGCGGCAAGCAAATGTGGTACCAATATTCAAAAAGGGGTGTAAAAGGGAACCTGGAAACTATAGGCCGGTAAGCTTAACATCTGTTGTGGGTAAAATTTTTGAAGGGTTTCTAAGGGATACCATTATGGAATATCTCAATGTTAATAAATGTTTAACTCCATATCAACATGGATTTATGAAGGATCGCTCCTGTCAAACTAACCTGATCAGCTTCTATGAGGATGTAAGCTCTCAAATGGACCAAGGAGAATCATTGGATGTCATTTATCTCGACTTCTCTAAAGCATTTGACACTGTGCCACATTAAAGATTGGTAAGTAAGATGAGAAAGCTTGGGCTAGGGGAAAATGTGTATAGCTGGGTAGGTAGCTGGCTTAGTGATAGAAAACAAAGAGTGGTTATTAATGGTGCATACTCAGATTGGGCCAGGGTTACTAGTGGGGTACCACAGGGTTCTGTATTTTGCCCTCCTACTATTTAATATATTTATTAATGATCTAGTGGATGCCTTACACAGTAAAATATCAGTATTTGCAGATGATACGAAACTATGTAAGGTAGTGTGGTGTAGTAGCCACTGTGTCTGCTAGGGGGCGCTGTGTGGAGGTTCCAGGAGAAAAGATGAATGGCAGAATATTGAATGGCCGTTAGGTATCTCAAAGTGGGTGGCTTTGAGATGGAGACTTATAGGTGTGTGATCAGCAAGGTCTTTGCTGAGATGCTGATTTAATATGAGAGGGAGAAGTCTCCAGGTAACTAGAGAGATGGGCGGGTCTGGTTACCTATAAACCCACCCAGAGGTGGGTCTGAAAATGCCTGTAGTTAAAGGCTGTGTGAGTGTGTGAAGGACCTGTGATGAGGTCATAGTCACGTGACCCGGTGGGCGTGGCTATAGACCATATAATGTGGCCAGGGTAGGTCACAGGTGATGAATGCAGGGACCTGGTTGGTCCAGAGCGGAAGGTCACGTGAGGAGAGTTGTCTCCTGGCTAACGGCCTGTGGAGTGGCTGTGTGTAATGGCTGCCAGCGTCTGAGAGTCCCAGAGGAGAGAGTGGATGTCTGCAGCGAGGAGCAACAGCCATGAGGAAACCCTGACGCGGGTGTGCTAATGATGAGACTGAAGAGCCTGTGTATGCTGTACTTTGCTATCAGAGGGAAACTCTGTAATGGACGCTATGCTGGTGAAATGAACTGTCTGTTGCTGTGATGGTTTATGCTGCATAATAAACCGCATGGACTGCTATGTTTTGTTGGAAAACCTGTGCCGGATGTGATTTGTTCGCTGCCTAGCGAGAATCCCCTAACTAAATGACAGCGCTACCTCACATTTGGTGGAGAACGCTATGGGTATTATTGTAGCCTTGTTGCTGGGAGCAACGGAAGAGGACTGCAAAGTTTCAGTTGCTAAGGGCAACGGTTTCCAAAAGCATATGTTGCAGTGCTGGCAATGTTGAGCCAGGAGAGCTGACGGTTGGGGAAGCCACTGTCCGGCTGTGGTTCTGGAACCATGGGGCGGCCTAGTGAGTAAGGCACTGTCTGGATCGGTGAGCCCAGTGCGACCGTTTCCCCAGGAGAAAGATACTGGTGTTTGCTAGGATACCTCTGCGGTAGAGGGGTCCAAGAATCTGCGCAGCCAGCAGGTGACGGTCATGAAAACCGTGTTGTACTGACCGGGGTCAGTGAGAAAGAGACTGTAGATTGCTGTAGGGTGCCTCTGCGTATAAAAGGTAACGGAGGACCTGTGTGGCTGACACAGGTAACGGACAGGTGTTCGTGTGGTACTGACCTGGGTCAGTGGGAAAGACTGTGTTCCTGGAGGGTTCAGTGAGCAAGGTCCTGGAGGGTCAGTGTTGGGAGGTTCTGGGAGAAGAATCGGATCCCTGGAACACGTGGTATGACCTTGGACCTGGTGAGGCGTGAGTGTTGGGCAGTCTCAGGCGGAGACGGATGTCCTGAATAGCACCTGCTGAGCCCTGGGCCTGGTGAGGCCGGTGTGTTGGGAAACCCTGGAAAGAGGGTCAGCTCCCTGAATAGCACCTGGTGTGCCCTGTGTGTTGGATGGTCTCGGGCGGAGACGGTACGTCCTGAATAGCACACAGAAAGGACACATGAGTTTTTGTGTGGTGTTTTTCTTTTCTTCTTTTCTCAACTCAGCCTGCTGTGGCTCAGTGGGAGTCAAGAAGGTGACAAGCGGCTTGATGTGGCTCAGTGGGGTCAAGAAGGTGACAAGCGGCTTCCGGTAACTCGGGCTTACGAAGGGGACAAGCGGCTTCCGGTGGATCAGCGGGTCCACGAAGACGGCGCAGCAGGAGCTGCAGTGACTCCAGCCGCTGTGTGTGAACAGCAGCCGGTGGTGTCGGTGATCGGTGACAGCAGGAGCTGTGGTGGTGCCAACAAGGACTTGTGTGGTATTGTTAAGACATAACTGTGTTGTGTGAACTGTGGGCTGAGAAGACTGGTAAAACGGACATGGGGAAATCCCGAAAGGGGGCGGTGGCCCAAATCGGGGTGGTAACCCAAAAAGGGGAGGAGTCCCGGGAGGGGGCCGTAACACAAATTGGGGTGGTTCAGGAAATGGCAGCACTGGTTGACTCAGTGGGTATGTCTGCAGTACCGCAATGTATGTGTATGTCTTGGGAGGAATGTGAGATATCCTTTATTTATTTATTTTTTTGACGGGTTCGGCAGACATCTCTCCGCTTCTTTGGAAATGTCTTCCTGGCCTCTGACGTCAGTACTGACTGTGGGAACTGGAAAACCCTTTGGGTTACTCACTGTCATGGTTTCTTGCACTCCCCGTGTATAATGTTTACTTTACATTTTAATATACGTCTCCCTTATCAGTCAAATATAGCACTACTAGTTAAAGTGGATGACCTTGGTTCATACACTCAGTCCCACAACCCTATTGGTTTGATCCTGGTGTGGGGAGTCTTTTATGTTTCATTTTTAAATACTCTTATTTTTTATTTCTTTTTTAATTAGTCTAACTTGTGATCTATGGGATGTAAGTTATTGTGTCTTTTAACACTTGGTCTTTTTTGAGAAATTTCTATGTATTTGCATTTGGTTACTGCCCCTTCCCCTTCCTTTTTTTTTTGTGAACAGCGGGGGACCTAACCTCGATATGATATAAACCGCCAACTTCTGATTTATCTTCATTTCTGTACATTTGACCTGAAGAAGAGGTCACTGAATGGACCTCGAAACACGTTGTCTCTGTATGTACCATAAATAAAGTACTAATATTGGAACCAATTTCTACAATCTACTGGATTTCCTCTATTAGATGGTTGAAATATAGCAGCGCTGGAATCTGGTGTTTTTTTCCCTCTTGGGATCTCCTCTTTGAGTATTTTTATAACAAAGTATTTTTAATGTATAGAAATAGCAAAAAGAAACTACATAAATCTAGTATGGCTGTAATCACATTGATCCAAAGAATAAAGTTGTCTTATCACTTTACATCATCGGTAACAAAATTAAAAAAAATAAAAATTAGAACATCTTTTAACTGCTATTTATTTGTTCAGTCTCCTTCCCCAAAATCAGTCTAAGGCTTGATTTACACCTCTTTTGTGCGCTCTGCTGAGCACTTACCTTGGGGTTTCCATGTAAATCCCCCAAAATGTGATTCACACGGAAGTCCAAATAGAACCACTTACTATAACTAGGCAGATGAAGTCACTTTGGACTTTATTTTTCCTGTGTTCTGGCTGTGTCCTGTCATTTTAGGCATCCTTTTAGTGCATAAAAGTGTGGTTAACCACAGTTATGTGCATGCCTAAAAAGATGGGACACCTCCAGAACAGATACCAAACAAACTCCAAAGTGTCTACATCTGCCTCATTATAGTGAGTGTTTCCAACGGGGGTGTAAGGAGACTAATGGCCATGTAATCATTGGGAGGTTTGTGCCGCAGAGATGGCTGCTCCCTGTGATGCAACCTGGAGTGTTTTGCTTTAGTGCATGTAAGCACTAAGTTGTCATTTAGTACACCTGGGTCCTGGTTGTGGGTAGCTGTGAGAGATGGGTGGTGTCACGCCGTTCTGTTTGTATTTGGTTGTCGGCGTGACAATGCATGTTTTTTGCTTTAACCCCTTACTCCTTTCCCCCTAATTGAGCTGGGAAACTGCTGGCTTTTACCTGTATGGAGCCTGCTCAGTTCCCTGCTCTGCTCTGTAGCTGCACATGTGGTGTTGGGTCTTTGCTCTGCTGCTTAAACATTCGCATGTGCGGTCCCTGGTCGCTGCTGTGGAAGCTATCCGCGGGTTGTGAGGTCATTTGCAGCTGGTGCATGACTTTCCACGTGTGTCTTGGCTGGCAGCCATGGCCAGGTGCTCTAAGCTGCAGTTCCTGCACTGATTGTGCTGCAATGGTTTCTGTGTGTGCTTAGGGCATGCACAGCCACACCTCCCCTGCTTTTATCAGGGTTAGTGTGTGTACTTGAAATGCTGTCCCCAGCCAATTGCTGAGGGGCAGCTCCTTTATAAACTTACCCTGCCCTATGGGCAGGACCAGAGCTACTCACAAAGCTCCTGGACTTTGCTATGTGCGTCTCGTGTCTGTGGACCTTGTCTGTCTCGGTTATGGTACCAAATTCCCTGCCTTGATTCCTGCTTTGTCCTGTTCCCTCGCCCTGTCCTGGAGGTGGTATATCCGGACCTGAATCCTTGATCTTGTACCTGACCCTGTATAAATTTGCCCTGCCCTGGAGTCGGTGTATCCAGGCTTGAATCCTTGATCCTGTACCTGTCCTGTACCTGACCATGTCTGAACTGTCTGCTGTGTTATGTTCCTGGAATTCCTCTGTGTTTGGAGCCCGCATCCAGTGACTCTGAGACTCTTGTAACCGGTGTTCCTGCTGAGCATCTACTATGCTGTGCTCTGACTACCATGCGGTGCTAGCTCCATGCAGGCCTAGCAATCCTGCGGTGTTAGCACCATCACGCTTGAGTTCCTTCCTAGGTCCGGTGCCCGGAGCCTAACGACCGCAGTCTGGAAACCTGATGACCGCTGCCTGGAGCCTGGAGCTTGATGACTGCAATGGTGCCTGTAGGTCGTGTTGGATGTCCGGAAACAAACGACTCCTGTCTGATGTCTTCCGGTGACTCTGATGTCCTGTGGGTGACCCTGATGTCCTGATGACCTCGTGTACCCTGATGTCCTGATGACCTTGTGTACCCTGATGTCCTGATGACCTCGTGTACCCTGATGTCCTGATGACCTCGTGTACCCTGATGTCCTGATGAACTTGTGTGTCCTCATGTCCTGATGACCTCATGTGTCCTGATGTCCTGCCTATGTCCCGATGTCCCTCTTATGAGTGCTTCGGTGATCCGATGGTGCCTTAGGGTCCACTGGGTGGTACCTGTCTGGGAGGTGTGGAATCGGGAGCCTGGTTTAGCCCTGTTTGTCTATGTACTGTGACTTTACTTTAAGTAAACTTTACTTTATTTATACCTGAAGTTGTGCGGTGTTATCTAGTCCTACGTGTCTTCTTTGTCCACATGCTCAGCTGCCACAGAATCCTGGTCGCTGCCCTTCCCTAGTTCGGGTAGGCCCGGGTCCCCCTCTGTGGTATAGAGGGTGCTTATTGCGTCCCCGGGGGATGCCCGCCCTTCGCCATCGGCGTGGAGGCGCCTGCTGGGCCACGTCTGCGGCCGCATTCGTGACAGGTGGGTCTGGCTACCCACATACCTCACCTCTGGGTGGAGGGCGCTCACTACACTCCTTTTCCCTGCAGGACCTGCAGGTGTTTGAGGACCTGCAGTGATGTCACGATCACGTGACCAGCCCATGTGATAGGTACCTCACCTGTGGGTGGGGTTGCAGCCTCCATAATGGTGGTGTGTTTGGCACATGGCAGTGAGTGTTTGGGAGTCTGTTAGTGTGGACAGATTTCCATGTGTCCAGGCTGCACACTACACAGTGGTCTGTGTCTTGGGAAGTAGAAGCCCTCCTGTGTGTGTGGCTCCAGACCGACCCTGAGTGCTGGACATTACCCCAGCCTGTGTTCCCACAGAACTGAGGGAGCAGAATCCTGCCAGGACCTGTCGGAGGTCAGGGTCATGTGACCTGGCCATGTGAGTTAGTGGCTACTGGTGTCTTGGGAGAGCAGGAACTCCCACATAGCTCTCGGAGGAGCTAGAGGACTGTGATATGGACACTGATGCTGTGTTTTGCCTGCTCTAAAGGCTGTTTTTCTTTTTGTTGGTGCTTCCGGGTTTTATGAAGCAAATAAACCCAAATGGACTTTGAAAGGAACGTGCATCCTGTCTTCCTCCTTTCACACCTGAGTGAGTACAATCCCTACAGGGGGTTATGTAGGAATCACATTTTGGGGGATGTGAATGAAAATCTTACAAAAGTGCTCAGTGTAGAGTACAGGAAAATGTGATCCTGGCTTTACACTGAAAGAGATAAAAAAAAATGTTGTGTACCTCAAAATACTACCAATAAAGGCTTCAACGAGTCAGTCATCAGAGCACTGGAAAAGTGACATGGTGACCCTAAATAAATTACAGCTAAATCTGTGCTCCCCAAATCATACTCACCCTCCACTCTTGAGCCCCATAGTGTGCCTAAATCACAGATAATGTCAACATTTTTAGCATTGCTTTAGTGGCGATAATCTATTTTTGAATGTATGGGGTGAGTGTGCACGAAGCACAAGCTGGGAACAATGTATTGACATTAAGCTGGCATTAGGCAATTTTCCAGAAAAAAGCATGGAGTCGATGTTGTTGCATGACGAAAACACCTGAGGAACCAAGACAGCCACTGCAGTCATAGATGAATTCTTAGCCAGGTGTAATTTCTAAAACTGAATCACTTTTGAGGAGCCTTGGGGGTTCTGCAAAATCTATGCTTCAAATGCCAAACAGCTCTCCTTCCTTATAATCCCTGCATTGGGCAGAAATTGTGAAAAAATTCTGGGGTCATTCTAACCAGCTAATAAAAAATTACATTTTTACTTCTAAAATGATTTTCAGTATTCACAATGTTATAAAATTATGTGAGACACCTGTGGGTTAAAAATGCTCACTTCACTCCTAGATGAATTTTGAATGAATTTCTAATTCCTTACACAGTGAATTTTCCAAAATGGGGTCATTAGTTACTTATTTATTTCTTTATTTATTTGCTGTGTTGGCACCTCTGGGTCTCTGCTAATTGCATCCACAATCTATTAAAATAAAAGTTGCATTTCATTAGCCAAATAGTGCTCCTTCTCTTCCGATCTCTGCGATTTGCTTAAACAGTAGCTTACAACGACATATAGATTATTGCTACATTACGTAAAAATTGCATAACAAATTGTGGCGTCCATTTTCCCTTATTACACCTTGTGTGTGTAAAGGAGTTGAAGAGCTGTCAGCACCCCTTCTGAAGATATTTGTATTATTGTAATGCATTGACCTGTTTTATTAGTTGTTTTAACTAGTTTAGGACCTACAGCATTTAGTTAGCCTGTATATAGGGTTAACAATAGGACCAGCCCATGGAGGGAGGAAAGAAGTGAGTGTACAATGCTGAGTTACTGTTTTGTTGGGAAGTTGGAGAGAAGTTATTCAAGTTCGAGACCAAAGTAATTTGGTACCAAAGTAATTTGTTACTGTTTCTCATATGGTCGGAATGCAGAGATTGAATGAATACTAAGAAGGAATTCATCTGCAGTGAGTACGACTGGCATTAATTTTAATTAGAGCTGTAGAAAGAGAGGACTCAAGTCAACTAACAAAGAGTGGGCTACAGGGCACTGTGCTAACCGGTCTTGGAAGATTACAGTAAGCCTATTCTGTCAAGGAGGGGAGCCAACAATCTGCTGCAGTAATGAATAAAGGAAGTGAAGGCAATAGCTGGATTGGTCAAAAAGTAGCAAAAAGTACTCCGTTACCTGCGTAATTATCCAGTACGGTCGCAATGTCATATATTGTACGCATAAAGAAAGAGCCTGTGCATTATACAAAAGAGATTTTTTTTTAAAGTATTGTGCTTGCTATCAATTCTTGCAAGTTTATTTAAATAATTCCTGTAAAAATGTCTATATTTTTATATTGGATTTTAGTGCCTGATTCGTCATATATTGTCAAGGTCCCCATACCATCTATCCACTTGTGGCCGGAAAGGAGGAAATCAAAAACACTTAGAACATTTGCTCACACTCTAGGATCCGTTTCACTAGTGTTAGCAGTTGTAACCTCACACTTTGACCTGTGTGACCCTTATATGTATATTAAAATAATTTATGCTAAAGTAACATTTACTGGAAAATTCTTAATTTTTTTGTTTTAACAGCTAAAACTTCTAAAATTTTGTGATGTGCTTTGTGGGCTAAAAATGCTCACCACACTCCTAGATTAATTCTTTGTTGGGCCTATTTTCTCAAATGGAGTCTGTGGAGGACAAGACCAGTTCCTCCCCTGTCACCAACGTGACGTAACTACACAGGCACAGCTCTCTGGTGCCCCCTTTGTCTCTCAGGTCAGTAAGGGAACTGTCACATGTGTGTTTTTAATCCAGTTTTTTTCGTGCTTATGCATGATTTGAGAGACCCCACCCCTCTCTTGTGTGACATGCACATAAGGAGCTGTCTTGCACCACATGCCCATACCAGAAAGCGCCTGTCTTAATCCTGCTCATTTGGACACTGTTCGTATGTTCAGGTTTTAAATACATTATATAGGGACTGCTTCAATACGGGTTACCTTGACGTTGGTGAAGCAGCTTGGCATACATTTTTTTGCAAAAAAACGTATCGACTAAATACCCTGTGTTTGTTGTCAACTTTTATCAGCACTTGCTGATTACTGTTATGTCTTATTGCAAGATATTTTTGCACATTTGTCATTCTGTGCTTTTTGTTTGTGTTTCAGTCAGGGTGGTGTGAACATGGTCCAACAGACTTGTTCACATTGTGCATGTCACATGTGTGTTTTTAACCAATTTTTTTTGTGCTTATGCATGATTTGAGAGACCCCACCCCTCTCTTGTGTGACATGCACATAAGGAGCTGTCTTGCACCACGTGCCCATACCAGAATGCGCCTGTCTTAATCCTGCTCATTTGGACACTGTTCGTATGTTCAGGTTTTAAATACATTATATAGGGACTGCTTCAATACGGGTTACCTTGACGTTGGTGAAGCAGCTTGGCATACATTTTTTTGCAAAAAAACGTATCGACTAAATACCCTGTGTTTGTTATCACCTTTTATCAGCACTTGCTGATTACTGTTATGTCTTATTGCAAGATATTTTTGCACATTTGTCATTCTGTGCTTTTTGTTTGTGTTTCAGTCAGGGTGGTGTGAACATGGTCCAACAGACTTGTTCACATTGTGCATGTCACATGTGTGTTTTTAATCCAGTAAGGGAACTGCACCTAGAGCAAATGGCTGCTGGGGAAGATGTCATGTTACCCGCTGGGTATTCTAAGATTCGTAATCAGAGTAAAAGCATCAGCCCAAGATTAATTTTATGGTTTAATTGCCTTAAGGGCGCACTAGATAATTACAGAAATATACAGTAAGCTATACAATGGAATTACAGTGGATTTGCAGTCAGAGTCAAATATAACAATAAGGGTACAAGACTTAGAGATATTAAGCTGGAGGTCAATTTACCAGATTGTAGGTTGCATGTGGGTGCCAGGAGCTCTGCAGTCTACAGGTACAAGAATCTTAGTTGCCAGACAGACCCCAAAGCGCGGGCCGCTGCTCCCCTTGGCAGATCTGTCCCCAGTTCCTTCCTAGATCATCATCGTCTGGTTCTTCTTTGAGAGAGTGAGTTTCTGTGCCATGTGCTGCTAGTTCTTAAGCATGCTGGGTTCCTCCCCCAGTGTCAGAAGGTGGGCTAATAATCTCCACCCTTTAGCTCCCTGCAGAACTTATTCCCAATATCTAAGAAAGGGGGTAACTTTCTACAGCATGATCGGATCAGGACACGAGAGGTACCAGTGAATGCGGTTTGTTTTTCCTGTCGTGTGGAGAGCAAACATGGCCCCATTGGGTCACTGTGGGAGGCCAATCTCTATTTCTCAGGTCCCAGAGCCCTCACAGACTCAGGAGTCGCACTGCCAGATGCGCGATTTCCTCAGGGTCATGCGGATATTTTTTATGAGTCTATAACTCAAAAGGTGTGCTCATAATCCATGATCCTAGGATGGAGTCGAAGAGGCTGGGAGAGACAATGGATGTGTATTTCTGTGTCCAGCTGACAGGTATATTCTAATTGAAACCCCCAGGCACCTTCCTGCCTCATGCTGGCGTGGCTCCTACTCAAGCTTTGAAGTTCTGTTTTGGCCTTCTCTCATTATCATGCTAAAAGGCCTTGCTATTCAACATTGGAGCACTAAATCCTGCTTTCTTCAATATGCTTACAGGCTCTGGGGGGGTAGGATCAGTTAACTCCTTCACCACAGAGTCATTGGTGGATGTTTTTGCTCCAAAAAGTAATTTTTCACGTTCACATCTAAATGTTTTAATGTTCTGGAAAGCTCCATTGGTTTAACCATTGTCAATACACCAGCAGCTGAATGTCTTGAGGAGGTATAGTTTCTAAAATGTGGTCTTGGTTTCTGTTGACTTGGCATGTCAACGACTCTGCAAATGCAAAATAACAACTGAAGGGTGTAGAGAGATCATCATTCTCATTTGCACAAGGAAACACGAAAAGCAATGGAATGAAACTGAAAGGGAGAGGATAGAGATTAGATATTAGAAAAAACTTTTTGACAGTGAGGGTGATCAATGAGTGGAACAGGCTGCCACGAGAGGTGGTGAGTTCTCCTCCAATGAAAGTCTTCAAACAGAGGCTGGACAGACATCAGCCTGAGATGGTTTGGTGAATCCTGCATTGAGCAGGGGGTAGGACCCTGGAGTTCCCTTCCAACCCTAACATTCTTTGATTCTACGATTCTATGATCTAAAAACTGTTCCAGGCAACTTTGGCTCCAAAAATCAAATAGCGCTCTTAAATTTCCAAGTCCTTCTGTGTGGCCAAACATTGTTTCTCTAGTCACCTTCCATGACAGCCATATCGGAGGATGTTTCCCCACCCTAATGGGGGACAGGAAATGCACAAGAGGTTAAATAACCCTCCCCTTCTTGTTATCTCCAATGTTTTTCCTGTCCCCTATGGGGCATGAAGAGGTCCTGATAGTGCTGCCGTGGCCGGCGACCGGAGGCACTACAACATCAGATACCTGTAATGCTGGGCAGTCAACGATCTGGGGCTCTGCTCTCCTCCGTAGGAAGGCTGTTCCCGTCTCCACTTTGGTGGTACTCGGGACCCTTGCCCGCCCTTCCTGCACCCCCACAGCGGGGTAAAGTGGGGCGGTGCTGTGCGGCTGGGGTCCTCCTGTAGCTCCCCGGAAACTCCTACCAAAGCGGCATGCGATCAGGGCGCGCACGTGCACACCAGAGGTGGCATCGGGCCTTGGAACTTCTGGTTTGCCTTCCACCTGCGTGCCAGGCGGGAACGCATGCTCGGCCTGCAGTTACCGGACTGCGGGCGTGGCTGCTCTCTTCAGGCAGCCGCTAAGCAGCTTGAGGCAGGCCGGGACCAGAATGGAGCACCGCTGAGTGTGCAGGGGCAGCCGCTGAGCAGCTGGGGAATTCAGCTTTGAGGAGGGGTGATTAAAATGACCCCCACCTGTGGACCGAGGGGAGGAGGAGCACACAACATGCTGGATGGACCTCGGTTATTCTAATCCAGGTCTGGGTGCGTCCAGGTAAGGCCATTATCTGTACAGTGACTGTGGCAGACTGACCATGGATGACGACAAACCTTACTGCCTGCTACTGCAGAGCACAGCGTCACCCTCCTACAGTAAGTAGCGGGGTGTGTCCCCCCTTTTCTGTCCAGAGTAGTCTCGGAGGTGGCTTAGTATGCCTTCTCTCTCTCTCTTGTAGGGAGACAAGGCCTCTGACCCTAAAAAGAATAAACCAGATGTGGTTCCAGGCCTCCCTCTTCATATAGGAGTAGCTTTGTCAGCCCTGCACAGACGATGTATTACGTACAGAGCATCCCTTCCTACTGGACAGTATAAAAACTTTCATTGGAGAAGAAGTCCAATTTTCTATGATGACATTTTCCCAGCCACAGTCCCCTCCTGCTAGGAGGAATCGGCACCTGTGGAATCTGATTGACTCGGGTGAATTTGATACCTTTAACTCAGAGGATGCTTGGGAAAATGAAGGTTCCACTTCCACCCTCAGATCTGGGGATACTGTCTCTCTTCCGAAGGTGCCTCCGGCCATTCTAGGCTGAGGGTGACTACATTCTTCACGGCCGCTAAGCAGCTTGAGGCTGGGCCGGGAAGGGAATGAGAGACCAGATTAGTACGGGAGGAAGAAGTGGAATTCTCTATATAAGATGAGATGTTCACGGCTGGTAATGGGCCCCTCCCGAGAGAGACTTGGTGTCACCTCAGAATTGAGGAATCGGTTTTTCCCTTGGACGGAGATGGCTCCTTATGGGAAGTCCCTAAAGTGGATGTGCAGGAGAGCGGCTCTTCCATTTAAGGGCAACTCTCAATGGCAAGCTTGCACAGGAAATCCTGGGACGCCTCCACAACCCTGCTTAAGGCCAATATAGCCCCTACGTGTGTAGCTGGGTCCCTGTCTGCTGGTGGTGTACGCCAGAGGATCACCTCACTCACGGGATCTCCAGGGAAGAAACCCTTGACTCTCTTTCCCTATTACAAAAGCGACAGGGTTCCTAGTGGATGCTTCCGCTAAGTCCGTCCGGGTAGCAGCAAAATCTGCGGTGCCAACCGGCCCTTCTAGGTTCGTCAGGTAGCGTCTGCTAAGCAGCTTGAGCCTGGGCCGGGACCCAAATGGGAGACCAGCCTGCAATCGCAGGTCACGGGTCATGCATTTACCTCTCCAACTCAGCCAGGGGAACTCTGTGGCTGAAAGCTGGGGGAGGAGACTTTATGTCAAACATCTATACGTTTCCCTTTCAGGCAAATTGTTATGTGGCCCAGCTCTGGATGATATCCTAGAGAAAGCAACTGATAAAAAGAAGTCTCTTCCGGAACCTAGGAAACGATTTTTTCGTTTCCATCCCCGTGACCAGTCCAACCAGAATTCATGGCTCTTCGGTCGGGGGCCAACCCTTGAATTTCATAGATTGTTGCCATCCATAACCTCAAACCAATGGGTTATTCGCACCTTTCACGATGGACTGAGACTGAGGTTTGAGAGTCCTCCCCCTCAATGCCTAAGAGTGATGTCCTTGCAGGCGTACCTCCAAAAATCCTTGCTGTCAGACATAAAGTCACTTCTGCAAGGCGATCTCCCCAGTTCCACGCTGTGCATGACTGCTCCCGTCTGGTGTCAATTGCTAGGCGGCTTGGAGTAGGTTCGGGACCAGAATGGGAGACCAGTGGTCAAATCAACAGGAGATAGGCAGAGGCCACTACTCTCGCCTCTTCACAATTGTAAAACCCTCAGGAAAGCAGGGTTATAATAGACTTAAAACCCTTGAACCAAGTGGTAAAGTACAGATGATTCAGAATGGAGTTGGTTAAGTCGGCAATCCCCCTCATAGGACAAATTGGGTGTTGGCCACAATAGACCTGAGGGACGCTTACTATCATGTCCCGATTCATTCAGACCACAGGGTATTCCTCAGGTTTGCAGCTTTCCAGGGTCCCCGGGTCAACCACTACCAGTTCAATGTCCTGCCGTTTGGGGTGTCATCAGCCCCTTGAGTGTTTACCAAGATAATGGCAGAGGCAATGATCTTCATTTTCCAGCAGGGGATTTGCATTGTCCCATACCTAGATGACCTTCTAATAAGGCCTCCATCCATGTCTTGCCTGAACCAGGAAGTAGGAAAGTCCCTGGAGATTTTACAGTCCTTGGGTTGGATCCCCAATCTGGAGAAATCAGACCTTCTTCCTTCATCAGGGAAGAAGTTCTTAGGGATATTCCTGGACTCAGGAAGGCGAACATCTTTCTTACCCAGGGAACGACAACTTGACCTTGTTCAGAGGTCCTCCAGGATCGGAGACCAGAGAGCACCAACCCTGAGACTCAATGTCCATCCTAGGTTCACTTACAGTGTTCGTCCAAACTGTTTCCTGGGCTCAAGCCCATACTCCGTTACTTTGGACCTAGGTACTCTGGGGTTTGAAGAAGTATCAGAATACTCTGACAAAGAGAATCCCTCTTCCAGGTCATGTGAAGGCGTCTATCCTATGGTTGCTGGACTTCCAGAACCTCCAGCGGGATCAGCTCTCCTTGGAAATTGTCACCACAGACGCCAGTCAGAGAGTCTGGGTTGCTATAGTGGAGAAATCACACCTCCAGGGGGTATGGCCCCCAGACGTCAGAGCCAGCTCCTCAAATGTGAGAGAAAAGAAAACTGTGGAGGAAGCGTTGAAAGCAGCATCAACCCTTGTCCAAATCATCATGTACATGTCTGCCCAGACAATGCGACTACAGTGTCCTACATCCAACACCAAGGAGGAACGAAGTTCTTCAACCAAAAATTGGTAGCTGCAAGAAATTTTTATTGGGCAGAGAAACGTCTGTTGTCCATATCAGCAGACGAACTTCCTCAGCAGGAAGGACGTTCATTCTGGGGAATGGAGCCTAGACCAAACAGTATTTTTGCCTCTGGTGTCAAGGTGGGGAAATTTTTGCCAGCGGTCAAAACACGAAGGTGGAAACTTTTTTCCCTCAGACCCATCGACGGAGCGTGGGGAGTAGATACCTTCTCCCATCCGTGGCAGTTCAATCTGGCTTACACCTTCCCTCCGATTCCCACGGTAGCGAGAACACTGCAGACGATATGGGCAGAACAAGTTGCTACAATCCTAGCGGCTCCCTTGTGGCCAGGGAAAAGCTGTTACGGAGCCCTACGGAACATGGCTCAGGAAGGCCCAATACTTCTGCCCCTAGAGGGCCAGTCTCCTTTAGTAAGACCCTCTACTGCACCCAGACCCGCACAGAATGAACCTTGTGGTCTGGCTACTGAAGCCTGAATTCTAATGGCTTAAGGCCTTTCCGAGGAAGTGATCCAAACTCTACAGGGCCACCGGCCATTCTAGGCTGAGCATGACTAACGCCATTTACGGGAAGATTTGGAAGATGTACTCATCTTGGTGTTCCCTAAGTGCCCTGGACCCCTTCCATCCTAATATCACACAGATCTTAGAATTTCTTCAAGACGGCTTAGTTCTAGGGCTCACTCCTTGTACACTAAAGGTACAGGTATCAGCTCTTAGTTCATCTTACAATCAAGATCTGGCAAGCCATTGCTGGATCAAGGGATTCATAACCTCAGCAATTAGAATCCGTCCCAGACTCCGTAGTCAGTTTTTCCATGGGACTTGAACCTAGTTCTCAAAGGCTTGACCAGGGAACTGTTTGAGCCACTGTCTTCCACAGTTCTGAAAAACTTAACTCTAAAAACTGTGTTTTTGGTAGCAATTACTACCGCAAGGCACATAGGAGAATTACAGGCCCTTTCAATACAGGAGCCATACTTGACAATCACGGAAAATAGCATCTTCCTAGGGTTAAATCCCTCCTTTTATGCCTAAGATAGTCTCAAACTTTCATTGGTTCCAGGACATTGTATTACCTTCCTTCTGTACAAACCCCTCCAACATGAAAGAAGAAGCCTTTCGCACCCTCGACGTCTGTAGAGTAGTTCTCTTCTACCTCCAGCAGACGGAGAGTTGGCGGATTGACCAGATTTTATTTATTCAAATTTCCAGTCGGAATAAAGGCAAAAAGGCGGCAAAAATTACAATCACGAATTGGATCAGGCAAGCTATCAGCCTCACCTACTCTTCACAGAACGTTCCTCCTCCTACATCTCTGAAAGCCCACTCTACTCGTCAGTATCAACATCATGGGCAGGAAGAGGGAACGCATCTTCTGAGCAGATATGCAGAGCCGCCACCTAGTCGTCTGTACATACATTCACCAGACACTATACACTAAATGTATAGATTTAACGTTTGGCAGATATGTTCTGCAGGATGTTGCCCCCCCTAAGAAATTAGTTGTTGGTATTTCTCCGATATGGCCATCGTGGAAGGTGACTAGAGAAAATAGAATTAGTCTTACCGGTAATTCGGTTTCTAGGAACCTTCCACGACAGCACTAATTTCCCTCCATAACTGATACTCTTTTTGGATGATTCCTACATCTTGGTGGTACCTATACATGCTAGTGTGTCGAGAAAAACCACTGGAAATAGCAGGAAGGGGAGGGTTATTTAACCTCTTGTGCATTTCCTGTCCCCCATTAGGGCGGGGAGACATCCTCCGATATGGCTGTCGTGGAAGGTTCCTAGAAACCGAATTACCGGTAATACTAATTCTATTTTTTTGGCAACATATAGGGTAGCAGAGTTTTCAGGAGAAACCAAGTAATAATCTATAATATTGTGCTCTTATTAACCTTGGTGAAATCTAGAAATTTGGGGCTAAAACAACATTTTCCTGGAAAAAAAATGCAATTTTTTAATTTTCACATTCAAATGTTAAAAAGTTCTGTGAAATACCTGTGGGTTCATATGCCCAACATACCCCTAGATGAGTTTCTTATGGGTTCATATGTGGGGGATTTTGCTGTTTTGGTACCTCAGGGGCTCTGCAAATACCACAAGGTGTCTGCAATCTATTCCAGCAAAATGTATGCTCCAAAAATCAAATAGCATTTATTTCCTTTCATGTCCTGCCATGTGCCTAAACAGCAGTTTTTGACCAAAAATGAACCACTTTTGGAAGAAATTTCTTGTTAAATTTTGTGAATCCATTTTCTTCTTTTACTTACTTTTAAAATGAATGATTTGAAGCTAAAGCAATATTTTAGTTGAAAGTATTTAGTTTTTCATTCCACTTTGCCTTAATTACTGTGAAGCACCTGAAGGGTTAGCACATTTCCTAACAGCAGTTTAGAATAATTTGAGTGGTGCCGTTTTTAAAATAATATAACTTCTGAGGGTTTTCTAAAATATAGGCCACACAAAGTTACTTCAAGACTGAATAGATATGTAGATTTCCTTGAAAAAAAAAATGGAAAAATGGCTGTTAAATTTTTTATAATTTTTCGTATCAAAATAAAAGGACATTTGAAAAATGATTCCGATTAACAGTAGACATATGGGAAATGTTACCTATTAATTACAGTGTGTTTTGTAATCTATCTTTTCATCAAATTTCAGTTAATTTTATTAAAAATTTAAACCATATTGACCTAAATTTACTGATAAAATAAAGAATAATGTGTCACGAAAAAATAGTCCGACAATCATTAGGCTATGTTATGCATTCAAAAGTTATTACCACATTCTGTATAGTGACTCATGTCAGAATTTAAAAATGGTTCTTTGTCATTAAGGTAAAAATTGGCATTGTCTCTAAGGGGTTAACCTGCCCTCCTGGTTTGCAAATGCAGTGCATGAAGATTTAAAAAAAAATGCTGTTATTCAGGTCCTGTTTCTGCAGTATTTCACAGATCATTGAATTCACAGTCATACTAACTACACAGGTACAGTACCACCTCCCTATTTAAATTGAATCTTTGGATTATTTTTCACAGACCGACTTGTACTCCCATTTTCAATGTGCTGCACTAGTGTAGTAGTACACCACAATCCAATTTTTGACTTTTCTGTCCCTATTTGGAAGGAGTTGTGCGCTTCAGCCCTAATCCTTACACTGTTAAAGCGTAAAATAGGGCAGCTTGAGCAGCCCCTATCTTTTCTATTGGTTGTGATAGTTACCCCCTGATTAGCTGTGCTAGACCATGTGATATGAGAAAGGCCACCTGGCAGCACATGACGTCATTAGCCTGTTCTGTCACTTTAGCAGTGTCTGAAATTTTGGCGCTGTTTAATTTTTTTTTTTTGCTGATCCAAGTGAATGGATTCAGCGAATGTTTGAACTTGTGGGGGCCTGCAAATTGGGATGGGGCATCTTCCATAAGATAAGCTGAATATTGATCTGTTTGACTTGTACACACTCTTTAATATGGTATTTATTCTATCATGAACATTTTGTGTTTATTAGGTCTGATCTAAGCGATGACTATTATGTTTTGGGGCTAGTTTTACATGTTTTGGGATATGTGCAATCGATTATTATTTGTTTTTCGCACCCATAATAGTCTGATAGTCTGAGGATTATTGACGACTACATGACTCTTTAGTATTTGACTCAGGAAAGATATATATCTTTGTACCGTATTAGCCAGTAGATAGAAAAATATTTAGAATTGAGAGTCCTAAGTGGTTGATACCATTTAATGGCTAACTGGAAAGATGGTAACACATTGCAAGCTTTCGATACTACTCAGGTCTCTTCATCAGGTAGACTAATACAACATCTGAAGAATCACATATTTATGCACAGAAATAATGCAATAGATAAGACAAGTGATGTGAAACAGAATTGTCATTATGGGAGTGGGTTAAACATAAATATTGGAACAGTTCATAGATAAGGAGTCTGAATGTTTTATTGTCCTCTGATTGGAGCCTGGTTCTATGTTGTGTGATGCTCCCAGAAAGTCTGAAGAGCAAATTCCTTAATTGAAGTAAAAAGACATAAATCCATGCGACACATTCATTGCTTCATTGAGTGTGTCAAAGGTTGTCATAAATTTATACTCACAGACCCTCCTGTATCTCTGAGACTTGAAGTTACTTATTAATACAAGTAATTTAATGTCCATCACGCTATGACCGGGGATACAAAAATATTTTGCCACAGGAAGATCCATTATTTTTTCTCTTATTGTGTGGCGGTGAGAATTAATCCTTGCTCTAAGGTTTCTGTCCGGTCTCCCCCACAAACAGACCCCCAGTTGGACATTTATTACAAATAATTAGGTACACCACATTAGATGTGATGCAGCTGAAAGTACCTGGGATCTTGTAGTCCTGATGTCCTCTTAGCTGCTCAGCCCTGTTCCTTCAAAACCAATTTCTACACCATGACAGAAGATCAGCTCTCCACCCTCCTGTCAAAATCACACCTCACTGTTATGAATGAGTCACTGAAGGAGGAAAAAACAAAAATACAAGCTAAGTCCAGAAAACCGGAGAGGTTGGTAGCTATCGGATTGCAGACCCCTGATCATATTCACACAACTAACAGTAGCCGTGGGGGGTTCCTATGGTGCCCTAGACCCCTCGTTCACAGCCGGAGAACTAAATAAGCCTAAAGAAAGAAAGGGGAAATCTAAACTGCCCCAGAGCAGACCCCAAAGCAATAGACAGCCACCAACATGTATTGTCGGTGAAAAGCAGATGAAAACACAAACACAGACAGAAAGACAGAAAGACAGGTTGAGCAAACGAAGGGGCCCAACTAACTAAATAGGAAAGGACAGAAAAGATGCTGGTTGCAATCCGCAAAAATTCTGCCAAAATAATGTCCAACACGTCTGATAGAAAAAAGGCCCTGAAGTCACTAGACTTCAAAATCACTATATCAGCACTCAGGTATATTCTGAAGACTGAGCAAAAGAACAACTTGACCAGAGACAAAAATGGAGCTCAGCCTGTACCAACAAGGGCAGGCAGAACACAAACACTAAGTAAACAGACACAATCTCATGGAAAAATAAGAGAGCAAAAACTTAGCTTTCAGAAGACAGGTACTGAACTGGTTTGCAAGAGCTCAAAGCAGAAAGGATCACCAGCAACCCTGCAGCGCATCAGCTGCCTTATATCCACTCAGTGATTCCTGGTGTCCAATCACGCTCCGCCTGTTCAGATGACAGGCTTTTCCCATGCCAATCAATTTCACTACCTCTCTTCACCAGCAGAGGGAGTTCATCAGACATCAACGGTGAAGGGGAAAATGAACTCACAACAGTACCTCCCCCTTGAGGAGGGGTCACCGAACCCTCATCCACGCCACCAGGGCGATCAGGATGGGCCCGATGAAAAGCACGAACCAATCTTTCGGCATGAATATCAGATGCAGGGACCCAAGAATTATCCTCCTGGCCATAACCCTTCCATTTAACCAAATACTGGAGTCTCCGTCTAGCCAGGCGAGAGTCCAGTATCTTCTCAACCTCATATTCCACATTACCTTCCACCAATACAGGGTCAGGAGGTGCCACCACAGGAACTACTGGCTCAACAAACCTCTTTAACAGAGACTTATGAAACACGTTATGGATCTTAAATGTAACAGGAAGAGCCAATCGAAAAGAGACAGGATTAAGAATCTCCAAAATCTTGTAAGGTCCGATAAATCTAGGTTTAAACTTTGGAGAAGCCACCTTCATAGAGATATTCTTTGACAACCAAACCATATCACCCACCTTAAACTGGGGACCAATGGTCCTATGACGGTTGGAAAACCGCTGGGCCTTTTCCTGGGAGAGAGACAACCTATCCACCACTTGGTCCCAGATCTGGTGCATTCTCTCCACCACAGTGTCAACACCTGGGCAGCAGAAGACTCCACCTGCCCTGAAGAGAATCGAGGATGAAACCCAAAGTTACAAAAAAAGGAGAAATCAAAGTGGCAGAACTAGCTCTATTATTTAAAGCAAATTCAGCCAAGGGCAAAAATGAAACCCAATCATCCTGATCAGCAGAAATAAAACATCTCAAATACGACTCCAAAGTCTGGTTTGTTCTCTCCGTCTGCCCATTGGTCTGAGGGTGAAACGCAGAGGAGGACAACTGAATTCCCAGCTTGGAACAGAAAGTCCTCCAAAATCTAGAAACAAACTGAACTCCTCTGTCAGATACAATGTTCTCAGGAATCCCGTGCAAGCGAACCACCTGTTGCAAAAACAAGGGCACCAACTCTGAGGAAGATGGCAACTTAGGGAGTGGTACAAGTTGGACCATCTTAGAGAATCTATCACAAATCACCCAAATAACAGTCATTCTCTGAGAGACAGGCATATCAGAGATAAAATCCATTGAAATATGGGTCCATGGCCTCCTGGGCACCGGCAAAGGCATCAACAACCCACTAGAGCGAGAACAAGGTTTAGATCGGGAGCAAGTCCCACAGGACTGCACAAAACTCCTGACATCACGAGACAAGGCAGGCCACCAAAAAGACCGACTCACCAAATCTCTAGTATCAAAAATACCTGGATGACCAGCCAATGCAGAGCAATGAGCTTCAGATATTACTCTCTTCCTCCACTGGTCAGGAACATACAGTTTTCCAATGGGACAACGCTCAGGTTTGTCCTCCTGAAACTCTTCCAGAGCACGTCTCAAATCGGGCGAGATGGCAGACAGAACTACCCCCTCACCTAAGATGGTAGCAGGCTTGGTCACAACAGGAGAATCAGCAAAGAAACTCCTAGAGAGGGCGTCTGCCTTGACATTCTTAGTGCTCGGAAGAAAAGAGACCACAAAATCAAAACGTGTGAAAAACAAGGCCCACCTAGCCTGTCTAGGATTCAAGCGTTTGGCCGACTCCAGGTAAATCAAATTCTTGTGGTCAGTAAGGACCACGACTTGATGTCTAGCTCCCTCCAACCAATGTCTCCACTCCTCAAATGCCCATTTCATGGCTAACAGTTCCCGATTCCCCACATCATTGTTACGTTCAGATGGGGAGAACTTTCGGGAAAAGAAAGCACAGGGATTCATTTTAGATGTTACCGGATGTTTTTGGGACAAAACAGCTCCTGCACCAATCTCAGAAGCGTCCACCTCTACCTGAAACGGGAGTGAGACATCAGGTTGCCGCAAAACCAGAGCAGAAGTGAACCTTCGCTTCAGCCCCTGAAAGGAAGAAACAGCCTCTGGAGACCAATTTAGCACATCAGCACCTTTCTTAGTCAAATTAGTCAATGGTTTGGCAATACTAGAGAAATTAGCTATAAATTTACTATAAAAATTAGCAAAACCCAAAAACTTCTGGAGGGCCTTCAAAGAAGTGGGCCGGTACCCAATCATAAATGGCCTGTACCTTGGCCGGGTCCATTTCAATAGTTGACGGAGACAAAATAAATCCCCAAAATGAAATCCTCTGTACCCCAAAAAGGCATTTCGATCCCTTAACATACAGGGAATTCTCCCTCAAAATCCGGAACACAGTCCGAACATGTTCCACATGAGAGTCCCAATCCTTGGAAAAGATCAAAATATCATCCAGATAGATGATCAAAAATGTATCCACAAAGTCTCGGAAAATATAATTCATGAAGCACTGGAAGACTGAAGGGGCATTAGTGAGCCCAAAAGGCATCACCAGGTACTCAAAATGTCCCTCCGGAGTATTAAACGCCGTCTTCCATTCATCCCCATGCTTAATGCAAATAAGATTATATGCCCCCCTGAGGTCAAGCTTGGTAAACCAGCAAGCACCCTTAACTCTAGAGAATAGATCAGAAATCAGGGGTAACGCAAACTGATATTTAACAGTAATTTTGTTGAGGGAACAATAGTCAATACAAGGCCTTAATGAACCATCCTTCTTGGCCACGAAAAAAAACCCAGCACCTAAGGGTGAAGAGGATGGTCTAATATGACCCTTTTCCAACGACTCCTTAATATAGGATTGCATAGCCTCGTGCTCAGGTACAGATAAATTGAAAAGTCGACCCTTGGGAAACTTACACCCAGGGCTCAGCTCAATTGCACAGTCATAACTCCTATGAGGAGGCAAAGACGCAGACTCATTCTCACTAAATACATCATAAAAATCAGCCAAATAGTCAGGAACATCATGCGACTGGGGAGAGGTGGAGAAGACAGGAGTGTCACTAAGGGCACACCGACAACCCCAACTCACCACAGACACAGATTTCCAATCCAAAACTGGATTATGGTTTGCAACCAGGGAAACCCCAGAACAATGGTATCATGCAAACTATGCAACACCAAAAATCTGCAATTTTCTTGATCACCTGGGGCGACCAGCATTACCACCTGGGTCCAAAACTGAGGTTTATTCTTCGCCAAAGGAGTAGCATCAATACCCCTCAAAGGGATAGGCGTCTGCAGAGGTGTCATAGGAAATCCACAACGTTTAGCAAAACCAAAGTCCATCAGGTTCAGAGCTGCTCCCGAATCCACGAAAGCATTAGCGGAAAATGTGGACAGGGAGCAGATCAGAGTAATTGCCAGAAGAAACTTAGGTTGAACACCACCCACAGCAAATGTGTGTGCCAAACATTTCTCTCGTTTAGGGCAGACAGAAATAACATGCGAGGCATCTCCACAGAAAAAACACAGCTTATTATGCCTTCTGAACTCTTGACGTTGCACCCTAGACAAAACTCTATCACATTGCATAGGTTCAGACATTTGTTCAACAGGTGGCAACACCTCTCGTGCAGTTTTGCGTTCGCGCAAACGCCGATCAACCTGAATGGCTAATGACATAGAATCGTCAAGACCAGAGGGAACAGGAAATCCCACCATAGTATCTTTTACGGTTTCTGACAAACCCTTCCGAAAGAGAGCTGCCAAGGCACCATCATTCCATGTAGTAAGGACCGCCCACTTTCGGAATTTTTGACAGTACAACTCTGCAGAATCCTGACCCTGGCTCAATGCCAACAGGGCCTTTTCAGCCTGATCAATAGCATTAGGTTCATCATACAACAGCCCTAAGGCTTGAAAAAATGCGTTCACATTAGCTAGAATAGGATCATCAGGTTTCAAAGAAAACGCCCAATCCTGAGGATCGCCGCGCAGCAAAGAGATGACAATTTTAACCTGCTGCGCGGAGCTCCCTGATGAGTTAGGCTTCAAGGCAAAAAATAATTTACAATTATTCTTAAAGTTCAAAAATTTAGACCGATCCCCAAAAAACACATCAGGAGTAGAGATCTTTGGTTCAGCAACATGTGAATGAGCAAGATAGGTGGAAATTCCCCGCACTTCAGCAGTGAGCTGCTCCACACAATCAGACAATTGCTTCATCTCCATTGAGAAGAAAAAAAATTCCCCCTACGGCCTCAAAGACATAGAGGAAAAAATATACACAAAAAAAAAAATTCTGACACTTTTTTTTTTTTTTTTACAATTCTTTCCTGCTATTGAGTACCCTAGAATCTACAGTATGGCTGGTGATTCCGTTATGAATGAGTCACCGAAGGAGGAAAAAACAAAAATACAAGCTAAGTCCAGAAAACCGGAGAGGTTGGTAGCTAGCGGATTGCAGACCCCTGATCCTATTCATGCAACTAACAGTAGCCGTGGGGGGTTCCTACGGTGCCCTAGACCCCTCGTTCACAGCCGGAGAACTAAATAAGCCGCGTAGCAAAGAGATGACAATTTTAACCTGCTGCGCGGAGCTCCCTGATGAGTTAGGCTTCAAGGCAAAAAAATAATTTACAATTATTCTTAAAGTTCAAAAATTTAGACCGATCCCCAAAAAACACATCAGGAGTAGGGATCTTTGGTTCAGCAACATGTGAATGAGCAAGATAGGTGGAAATTCCCCACACTTCAGCAGCGAGCTGCTCCACACAATCAGACAATTGCTTCATCTCCATTGGGAAGAAAAAAAATTCCCCCTACGGCCTCAAAGACATAGAGGAAAAAATATACACAAAAAAAAAATTCTGACACTTTTTTTTTTTTTTTAACAATTCTTTCCTGCCATTGAGTACCCTAGAATCTGGGGTATGGCTGGTGATTCTGTTATGAATGAGTCACCGAAGGAGGAAAAAACAAAAATACAAGCTAAGTCCAGAAAAACGGAGAGGTTGGTAGCTAGCGGGTTGCAGACCCCTGATCCTATTCACGCAACTAACAGTAGCCGTGGGGGGTTCCTACGGTGCCCTAGACCCCTCGTTCACAGCCGGAGAACTAAATAAGCCTAAAGAAAGAAAGGGGAAATCTAAACTGCCCCAGAGCAGACCCCAAAGCAATAGACAGCCCCCAACATGTATTGTCGGTGAAAAGCAGATGAAAACACAAACACAGACAGAAAGACAGGTTGAGCAAACGATGGGGCCCAACTAACTAAATAGGAAAGGACAGAAAAGATGCTGGCTGCAATCCGCAAAAATTCTGCCAAAATAATGTCCAACACGTCTGATAGAAAAAAGGCCCTGAAGTCACTAGACTTCAAAATCACTATATCAGCACTCAGGTATATTCTGAAGACTGAGCAAAAGAACAACTTGACCAGAGACAAAAATGGAGCTCAGCCTGTACCAACAAGGGCAGGCAGAACACAAACACTAAGTAAACAGACACAATCTCACGGAAAAATAAGACAGCAAAACTTAGCTTTCAGAAGACAGGTACTGAACTGGTTTGCAAGAGCTCAGAGCAGAAAGGATCACCAGCAAACCTGCAGGGCATCAGCTGCCTTATATCCACTCAGTGATTCCGGGTGTCCAATCATGCTCCGCCTGTTCAGATGACAGGTTTTTCCCATCCCAATCAATTTCACTACCTCTCTTCACCAGCAGAGGGAGTTCATCAGACATCAACGGTGAAGGGGAAAATGAACTCACAACACCTCACCTCTTGCATGCTTGACCTGCTCTGGTCCCACCTCATCCCTAACCTCGCCACAGTCTTCATCTCTACTCTAACACACCTCTTCCACCTCTCACTTACAAATGGTGTCTTCCACTCATCCTTCAAACATGCCTCGATCACACCCATCCTCAATCAGACCTCCCTTGATCGTTCCTCTGTGTCTAGCTATCGCCCGATATCTCTTCTCCCTTATACCTCAAAACTACTGGAACATCATGTCCAACTTGAACTGTCTTCCCACCTCTCCTCCTGCTCCCTCTTTGACTGGTTACAATCAGGCTTCTGACTACATCACTCAACTGAAACTGCCCTAGCTAAAGTCACCAATGACCTACTGAACGCCAAGAGCAAGCGACACTACTCTGTCCTCCTTCTCCTGGACCTGCCTTCTGCTTTCGACACTGTGGACCATTCCCTCCTGCTACAGATTCTCTCATCTATTGGCGTCACAGGCTTGGCCCTATCCTGGATCTCATCATGTCTAACAGACCGAACATTCAGTGTCTCCCTCTCCCAAACCACCTTCTCACCTTGCCCCCCATCTGTCGGTGTTCCTCAATGCTCAGTTCTAGGATCCCTACTCTTCTCCATCTACACCTTTGGCCTGGGACAGCTCATAGAATCCCACGGTTTGCAGTATCATCTCTATGCCGATGACATGAAAATCTACCTATCTGGCCCTGACCTCACCTCCTTAATGACCAATATCCCACAATGTCTGTCTGCTATTTCAGTTTTCTTCTCTGCTCACTTTCTTACAATGTACAATACAAAATAATATTGTGGTACCGTGTTAGCCAGAAAAATCGATGTAAATACTTATGTCCCAAAAAAATGAGAAAGGTATTCAAGAAGTGATACCTTTATTGGCTAACCAGAGAAATTATATTTGCAAGCTTTCAGGGCTCAGGCGGCCCTTTCATCAGGCTACATTACAAGTGAATTACTGAGAAGAGACGGCAACATTTAAACAGAAATTACAACAGGACATGAGATGATGCTTGGTAGAGACAGGCCAAGGAAATCAAATTAAGGTTTTTGTTACACATGCAGATGAGGTGGAAGTGTTCTATTAGACATCTGAAGACCTTCTTGTGGAGGTGTGTGTAGGGAGGAGGGCCCCTGCAGAGTGTTCGGGCCGGAACCAAGGGGACCGCCATCTTGGTTCCTAAGGAAAAAGTACCCGGGCAATGAAGGAGGAGAGTGGACTGTTGAGAGTGACAGGACAGCAAGGGGATGGACGAGTATAAAAGGGACAGGGAGCATGCAGGGGAGTTAGTTGGCGGAACGGCAGACACGAGGCAAGAGACTGTGGGAGTTTGAAAGAGCCAGAATGACAGACGGTGACCAAAAAGGAGACCATCGGCAAAGGGGAGACTTACAGTGACCTGCAGAGAGTAAGCGCCGAACCTACCAACAAGAGACTGTTGCTTCACTCTGATCTGGGGTCACTTCCTGCCCACGGTGGTCTACAGCTGTTACCACTGTGCTTCAGCCTGTTGCGGCTGGTCCGCCGCCCCTCGCAGCCGCTGTCGCTTCACTCCAGCCTGCGGCTGCGGCCTGTCTGCTACCACCCCACTTCATCCCATGGCTGCGGCCTCTTCATCGGCCGCAGTGGACGTCACCCCGCTGCAGTCGGCAGTTGGAGCCTACTCCTTCACCTAGGCCCAGGCCGTGCAAGTGGCCAACCCACCGCCACTGCTGGTAACTGCGACACAACCCTGTGTGGAGACTGGAGTCTCATTGAACTCGCTTATGATCAGAACCCCGCTGTTTCTACAAGGGGTCACCTCATCAAAGGACTTCCTCAGGGCCTGTTGTGCCCCATCTCCTCCTGGGCGCTGGGCGCCCGAAGATTACGACAGATCCTCAGCAGCTGGGCCCAGCGGCTGCGATGCCAACACAGCCTCATCAGAGACGCCGAGGGACATCAGGACGGATAAGTGACACTATAAGAAATAATGCCCCGTAGTCGGCCATATCGCAGCCCTATAGTAACCGACCTTTGCCGGATTAGTCGTGTTCACTTTTAAAGTGTTTGTCTGTGCAAAGTCCCTGCGAGGACAATAGCTGTTATTGTTTTTGGTTGCTTAGCATAGCCCTAGCGGCTTAAATTCATAAAAGTTCTCTAGCCAAAGTTCACTCAGTCTCGCATCTCATCACTGCATCCTGCGTACCTGCTGTTACCTACATTTGGCGTAGTCGGCAGGATGCAGTCTACGAGCACGGACAACGATGCCTCAGACTAGGGCAGGGCCATGAACTTGACAGATAGCTAGGACCCCCGCTCCAGCATTTCGTTAGGGGCTATGCTGAGCAACCTGCCAGGGTTGTCTGGTTCTAATACCATGCTTTGGAGCTGGACAGAATGGATGCGGGGGCTCTTTCGGATGCACCCGATGACTCCTGACCTGGAAGCCGAAGTAGCTCTCATGGCATTAGACGGGGAGGCTCGGAATTCAGTAATGTTGAGGCCCCCGGGACACCGCAACACCTTTGATAAAGTTTTACAGATTGTAGAACAGACCCATGGGGATTCAACTAATGTGGGAGAGTTAAGGACCCGTTTGTTCAGTCGGATGCAGGGAGAGGGGGAGACCATCACCCAGTATATGAATGTCCTCCAAGAGTTGCATACGGCCATCGAAAGAAAGGACGGTGTAGGGGTAGGACCTATTGACATTACCCTACGCGTTACCCGTTACCGTTAATAAAGCAGGCATTACGGGAGCAGGTCAGAATGAATCCCCGTATAGACTTTTCAGAGGTGGGAAGTTAAGCACGTGCTCGAGAGCAAGAGCAGGGGATGGCGGTCCCCGTGGGAAAGGTCCAGAGTGTGGAGGCTTCCGTGAACGCAGGTGAGGAGCCTCAATGGGTGGAGGAGATGAAACAAGAATTGAAGAACATCAAGGGCGAGTTGGCCGAAGTGAAGAGAATGACTGAGTCCGGGACTGGACGGCCTAGTTTCAATCCCGAACCCTGAGGGCCCCGATCCACCCGGGGCGGTCGGTCTGCGCAGACCTGGCGCTATGAGTGCGGGGAGCCAGGCCACTTCGCCCAAGAGTGTCCACGTAGTGGGAGATACCCACCTCGGCGAACATTAAACTAGAGGGCTCCGGGCTGGAGGGATACCACTCGGAGCCAGAAACCACGATTAGGGGTGGTGGAAGTCCCGAAGATTTGGTCGCAAAATGTCCGGTGGTATGGTCAGAAGTAGAGGGCCGGGCCGTCCGGTGCCTAGTGGACACTGGTTCACAAGTTACAACTTTGCCTGCAACTTATTTCTGGCAAAATTTCCCACAGGCAGCGAGACCCCAGTGGGGACCCATGATCAGACTAGTAGCCGCCAATCAACTACCGGTCCCTGTTGCCGGGGTGGTGCGGGTACAGGTGACGCTGTGCGGTAAATCCCTCGGTCACAGAAGAGTGGTACTGACTCAAGGGGAAACCGATAAGCAGCATCCAGTCATTCTGGGCATGAACATACTAAGGGAGTTCGGTAATCTGCTCCTCAATTATCCCACGCACAAGATCCTGAAGCAGTGGGGTTCCCGCACAGCCCAAGGACAGGTATTCCAGCAGTTGATGCGGGAAGCACAAGTACATCAGGACTGCCAGGGGGCGAGGCTCTGGGCAAAGTCATCGTGGCAGCGGTTCCCCTGCTTGTACTGCCTCCTGGGCAGACGGTGATGGCCCTGCCAATTCGAGCCTCGATACCCTTGGAGTTCGTAGAAATGCAGGTGGAGCCATGCTACTCGGAGTGCTTGCCTCCTGGCATACTGGTGGCCCGTTTCCTGACTACAGTGCAAAAGGGACCATCCTGGTGCGCTGCGTCCACCTTGAAGACCAAGACATCGTCCTGAAAGTCTGAACGGAACAGGCCAAGCTATTAAGGCCTTTGGAAGAAGTGCTGCCAGTCCCTGCGGTTCAATTGAGAGTGCAATCCGAGGACCCTTGGGAAGTAACTATCCGGACTCTACAGGCTACCGAAATCTCGACTCAGGAGAAGGGCCGAAACATCCTGGAACAGATGCGGGCCGAGCTCTCCGGACTAACTTCAGCTCAGCTTTCCCAGATAGTAACACTGCTCGGACAGTACCACGAGGTATTTGCTAGTCATGAGGAAGATTTTGGATGTACCACCGCCATCACCCATGGAATTCCCACAGCAGGAGCGGCCCCCATCCGAGAACGATATCGACAGATTCCCCCACAACTCTACCAAGAGGTGAAAACTTTGCTGGCCCAAATGATACGAAAGGGAGATAATTCGAGAAAGCCAAAGCCCCTGGGCGGCTCCCATTGTTTTGGTCCGCAAAAAGGATGGCACCTTACGATTCTGCGTGGACTATCTAAATTAATCCAATATGTCCACAAAACTTCAAAAAAGTTATAAATTGCACTTCAAACAATTCATGTATCGCAAATCAGAGTAAATAAACTCCAAATAGGAAGCGTTCGATTAAAATAAGATTTATTTCAATATATTTTTTAAAAAAAGACATACATAATAAAATGAAACAAGATGTCTCCAAAAATGAGATGTCACCACAAATTTTTTAAACCACCGTCAATATAAATTGGCAAACAAAGGTACATAAGTTTTAACCATTCAATTCAGAGTGCACAGCATATTGTTATGCCAGACAATTGTAGTAGACTGATACACTTTGTATTTAAAGAGGTATATATACCAGGAAATCAATCCATATAGAAGCGGAGCCCAGCTATATTAACCCCATGATCATATATTTATTCTCAACAAGATAAGTTATACGTATCAACAGAGCCCAGTTATATTAACCCCTGGAAGAAGCAAACCACGAAACGCACGTCGGGGTAGTGAGACGCCATCACTACATATTACCAGGTATAAATTCATCTCCTTTAGGAAACGCCTAACATGCATTTTGTATCACTTGATATGTATAATTTATCCTATTGAGAATAAATATATGATTATGGGGTTAATATAGCTGGGCTCCGTTGATACGAATAACTTATCTTGTTGAGAATAAATATATGATCATGGGGTTAATATAGCTGGGCTCCGCTTCTATATGGATTGATTTCCTGGTATATATACCTCTTTAAATACAAAGTGTATCAGTCTACTACAATTGCAATATGCTGTGCACTCTGAATTGAATGGTTATAACTTATGTACCTTTGTTTGCCAATTTATATTGACGGTGGTTTAAACAATTTGTGGTGACGTCTCATTTTTGGAGACGTCTTGTTTCATTTTATTATGTATGTCTTTTTTTAAAAAATATATTGAAATAAATCTTATTTTAATGGAACGCTTCCTATTTGGAGTTTATTTACTCTGATTTGCGATACGTGGACTATCTAAAGCTGAATGCTCGCACCATTAAAGACTCATACCCACTACCCCAAATAGAAGAATCCTTGTCTGCCTTGGGGAAGGCGACGTATTTTTTGACTTTGGACCTGGCCAGTGGGTACTGGCAGGTGCCCATGTCAGAAGAAGACAGGGCTAAGACAGAGTTCATACTGCCTATGGGACTATTTGAGTTCAATCGCATGCCATTCGGACAGGCCAACGCTACGGGGACCTTTCAGTGGTTGATGGAATGGTGTCTGAGAGATCTCAATTTTGAGGCCACGTTGATATACTTAGATGATATCATCATCTATGCTGCCACATTTGAGGACCACCTGAAGCGGTTGGGGCAGGTACTCGGCTGGCTGCAAAAATACGGATTGAAGGTAAAACCCCCAAAATGCCACCTATTTTGCACCCAGATCGAATATCTGGGCCATGTCATCTCGGCAGAGGGCGTAAGGCCGTCCTGGGAAAAGATTGCTGTCATTCAGGGATGGCCTACCCCCGAGACGATAAAAGACGTGCGGGCCTTCCTGGGGTTGGCCGGATACTACCGTCGTTTCGTAAAGAATTTTGCATGTCGAGCTCGGGCCCTGCACGACCTGCTGAAGGGGGCTACCGCTGGGGCAAATGGATGAAAAATTCAGTGGCTACAACCTCAAGAAGAGGCCTTCCAAGACCTTAAGGCTGCGCTTTTGGATGCTCCGGTGTTAGCTTATGCGGATTTCTCGCAACCGTTCATCCTACACACTGACGGGAGTCTTCACAGGCTGGGGGCTGTGTTGTCATAAGTTCAAGACGGCCGGGAGAGAGTGATCGCGTATGGAAGCCGCTCACTCCATGATTCCGAGCGCAACCCTGACAATTACAGCTCCTTTAAGCTCAAGCTCCTCGCAGTAGTGTGGGCCATGACGGAGTGGTTCGCAGAATACCTGGCGGGCTCCGAAGTAGTGGTGCGGACTGACAACAACCCGCTGGCTCATTTGGAAAATGCCAAACTGAGGGCTCTGGAACAAAGATGGGTGGCCCGGATGGCGAAATTCAACTAGAAAATCATCTATGAATGAGGGGCTGAGAATGTACACGCTGACGCCCTCTTCAGGATTCGACATACAACCCCAGGGAAGAGTCGAGACGATGAACTAGAAGGGGAAGAGATACCGTTCACCCTCACTGCTGCTGTACACACAGCTGCCACCCAGAAAGTACCCCCCTCGGAGACCCTAAGGGACATGCTGGAGCAATCCCGTGATAAATGGATCCAACAGCAGCAAGAAGACGAAGAAATTGGACTTCTCCGGACATGGGTCGCCGCTGGCAAACTGCCCACTGACTCCCAAAGACAGACTTTGACTCAGGACATATGTTAGGGATGGCGGAACACACCAAATATAAATAATAGGAGGTGCGTTCGCCGCCCGGGGTCCACCGTGCGGTAGATGATAAGACCGCTGCTGGACAATGGCAGATACGCTAGGAGGTGCAGTACGGCGCTCGGGTTAACGTCACCCGAGAGCCTAAGACCGGCTCTGTTCAGACACAGAGACATCTCCAAGTAAATTAGATAAAAAAGCTGGCCCTGTTAACCTCACAGGGTAACCAGCGGGTGGCGTTGCAGCCGCAAATGCCAATGGATGCTGCAAAGTGCAGCGTGGCGGTAACTACTGCCGCAAAGCGACGATGCCGGGGGACCGGACACCGTCGGACGCTAGTGTATGGTGCAGTAAGCACAGTGGCGCTAGCTTGCCACTACCTGGCGGTGACCTATGTACACACTCAGTCACCACTCGTAATATCAGAGGGAAGGGGTTTCTTAATAAGTCAGTCACCAGTCCATGCATCCATCACCATACACACACAGCATAATATGCTACACTAGCGCATGGCCGAGCCGCCATGCGGGCTTTTTATAGCCATGTGCATCCGGAACCTTCCAGTACTCTGGAGGACCAATCAGATCCAACGCAGGACCTGAGCATGTGACCCCTACTCTCCAGTGAGAGGTCACCTTGTGGGCATGCCCAGTAGCACGGCACGAGGACTTAGCCTCTGGAGCGGTTCCCTGCAGAGCAGGTTGCGCTATCATTGCTGCACCAGAGGTAGCAGCAACATCCAGGCTGTCAGAGCAAGTCTGAACAGCACGCCTGGCTCACCGTGATTGCTGAGCAGCACCCGGAGCGGTCGGAGGAGAACGGGAGACCGCTGGATGTCTGGCTCTGGATTCATGCTGTGCAGTGTCAGGAATCCGACGCCTAACATTACCCCCCCTCCCCTCTGCGCTCAAAAGCCGCGATCAGGAGCGGTGCGTGGATGTTTTCCACCAGGTCCCAGCCTCGGGCCCATGACCCTTCCAATCCACTATATAAAATTTTTTGCCACGGACAAACCTGCGCCCCACGATGGTGTTAACCTCAAACTCGTCAGACGACAAGTCTGACGACACGGCAGATGACTCAGAAAACCGGGCCATGTGATCTGGTTTGAGGAGGGACACATGGAACACGTCCGAAATAGCTAAATGTGGAGGAAGAGCCAGGCGATAGACCACCGAGCTAATTAGCTCGAGAACCTTGAAATGTCCTATGTATCGTGGCGCGAACTTGGGGGACTCGACCCGCAGTTTGATGTTTCGGGTAGAGAGCCACACCATGTCGCCAGGGGAGAAGCTTGGAGCGGGTCGCCGATGCGTGCCGGCGGACGCCCTCATCCTTTCTTTAGAGGCACGGATAACATCCTGAGTGCGATCCCAAATATCACGGGCCTCCACTGCCCAGTCTGCCACCCTGGAGTCAGCGGAGGACACTGGCATTGGGACAGGGATGCGTGGATGTTGGCCATAGTTTAGGAGAAAGGGCGTCTGACCAGTGGAATCAGCCACTGCATTGTTTAGGGCAAATTCAGCCCATGGTAGCAAGGATGCCCAGTAATCCTGCCTGGCAGAGACAAAATGCCGTAGGTACGTGACCAAGGTTTGATTGGCTCTCTCGACCAAGTCATTCGTCTCGGGATAATAAGCGGAGGACAAATTTAGCTCGATGCTGAGTAAACTGCAGAGCTCCCTCCAAAACAGAGATGCAAACTGGGACCCTCGGTCACTCACGATTTTGTGCGGCATGCCATGCAAACGGAATACGTGCTTAATGAATAAAGTGGCAAGACCGCGAGCAGAAGGCAAGCGTGCGAGTGGCACCAGATGCACCATTTTGGAAAAATGGTCAGTGACCACCCAGATGACCGTACTGCCACCAGACTTGGGCAGGCCAACTATGAAATCCATGCCAACCATCTCCTACGGTCTATCCGCCACTGGCAAGGGATATAACAGCCCTGCCGACCTCTGTTTAGAGGGTCTGTTCCGAGCACACGAGACGCATGCTTGCACATATTCCCTGACATTTCGAGCCATATGCGGCCACCAATATGACCTTGCAAGGAGTTCGGTGGTCCGTTTATTACCAAAATGACCACCCACCCTGGAGGCATGTGCCCAGGCGAGGACCTCCGGCCGTAGCTGAGGAGGCACCAAGGTCTAGCCCGGTGGCACTGACTCGAGTGAAACTGGGGCCACGGTCGTAAAACTCTCCGGCGGGAGAATAAGCCGAGGCTCAGCCTCTCCCTCTTCCGCCGAAACCACCGTGCGTGAAAGAGCATCCGCACGGACGTTCTTCTCTCTGGAGAGATAATGCAGGGTGAAGCGGAAGCGGGAAAAGAAGAGCGACCACCTAGCCTGACGGGAGTTCAGGCGCTGGGCCTTCTGCAAATAGACCAGATTTTTGTGGTCCATGTATACCTGGAAGGGAAACCGAGCCCCCTCCAGGAGATGTCTCCACTCAGAAAAGGCCAACTTCATGGCCAGCAGCTCCCTGTCACCGATGGAGTAATTCTTCTCCGCCAGTGAGAAGGTCTTTGAGAAGAAGAAGCATGGATGCTTCCGACCTTGAGCATCCTTCTGGAAGAGGACTGCTCCAGCACTGACGGAAGAGGCATCTACCTCCAGTATAAATGGCTTGTTCACATCGGGACGATGTAGGATGGGAACGCCAGCAAAGTGGGATTTGATAGACAAGAAGGCCTTGGAGACCTGTTCAGACCAAGCATTAGGATTAGCTCCTTTCTTGGTGAGAGCAACCAAAGGAACCACCAATGTGAAGTGCAGTATAAACTGGCGGTAATAATTTACGAACCCTAAGAAGTGCTGCACCGCTTTGAGTGAATGGGGTTCCTGCCAGTCCATCACCGCTTGTAGTTTGGCCGGATCATAGCCAATCCCTGGGCCGAGATGATGTAGCCCAGGAACGGCAAGGACTCCTGCTCAAACTGACATTTCTCCAGCTTGGCGTATAGAAAGTTCGCCCGTAGACGGTCGAAGACCCTGCATACGTCTCTCCGGTGAGTGGTCAAATCTGGCGAGAAGATGAGTATGTCATCCAGATAGACCACCACCGAAGTAGAGAGCATGTCGCGGAAGATGTCGTTGACGAAATCTTGGAAAACAGCTGGCGCATTACACAGGCCGAAGGGCATGACCAGATATTCATAGTGGCCATCCCTGGTATTAAAGCCTGTCTTCCACTCATCTCCCTCGTGAATGCAGATCAGGTTGTATGCCCCCCGTAGATCTAGTTTCGTAAAGATCTGGGCCCCAGTAATCCTGCCTGGCAGAGACAAAATGCCGTAGGTACGTGACCAAGGTTTGATTGGCTCTCTCGACCAAGTCATTCGTCTCGGGATAATAAGCGGAGGACAAATTTAGCTCGATGCTGAGTAAACTGCAGAGCTCCCTCCAAAACAGAGATGCAAACTGGGACCCTCGGTCACTCACGATTTTGTGCGGCATGCCATGCAAACGGAATACGTGCTTAATGAATAAAGTGGCAAGACCGCGAGCAGAAGGCAAGCGTGCGAGTGGCACCAGATGCACCATTTTGGAAAAATGGTCAGTGACCACCCAGATGACCGTACTGCCACCAGACTTGGGCAGGCCAACTATGAAATCCATGCCAACCATCTCCCACGGTCTATCCGCCACTGGCAAGGGATATAACAGCCCTGCCGACCTCTGTTTAGAGGGTCTGTTCCGAGCACACGAGACGCATGCTTGCACATATTCCCTGACATTTCGAGCCATATGCGGCCACCAATATGACCTTGCAAGGAGTTCGGTGGTCCGTTTATTACCAAAATGACCACCCACCCTGGAGGCATGTGCCCAGGCGAGGACCTCCGGCCGTAGCTGAGGAGGCACCAAGGTCTAGCCCGGTGGCACTGACTCGAGTGAAACTGGGGCCACGGTCGTAAAACTCTCCGGCGGGAGAATAAGCCGAGGCTCAGCCTCTCCCTCTTCCGCCGAAACCACCGTGCGTGAAAGAGCATCCGCACGGACGTTCTTCTCTCTGGAGAGATAATGCAGGGTGAAGCGGAAGCGGGAAAAGAAGAGCGACCACCTAGCCTGACGGGAGTTCAGGCGCTGGGCCTTCTGCAAATAGACCAGATTTTTGTGGTCCATGTATACCTGGAAGGGAAACCGAGCCCCCTCCAGGAGATGTCTCCACTCAGAAAAGGCCAACTTCATGGCCAGCAGCTCCCTGTCACCGATGGAGTAATTCTTCTCCGCCAGTGAGAAGGTCTTTGAGAAGAAGAAGCATGGATGCTTCCGACCTTGAGCATCCTTCTGGAAGAGGACTGCTCCAGCACTGACGGAAGAGGCATCTACCTCCAGTATAAATGGCTTGTTCACATCGGGACGATGTAGGATGGGAACGCCAGCAAAGTGGGATTTGATAGACAAGAAGGCCTTGGAGACCTGTTCAGACCAAGCATTAGGATTAGCTCCTTTCTTGGTGAGAGCAACCAAAGGAACCACCAATGTGAAGTGCAGTATAAACTGGCGGTAATAATTTACGAACCCTAAGAAGTGCTGCACCGCTTTGAGTGAATGGGGTTCCTGCCAGTCCATCACCGCTTGTAGTTTGGCCGGATCATAGCCAATCCCTGGGCCGAGATGATGTAGCCCAGGAACGGCAAGGACTCCTGCTCAAACTGACATTTCTCCAGCTTGGCGTATAGAAAGTTCGCCCGTAGACGGTCGAAGACCCTGCATACGTCTCTCCGGTGAGTGGTCAAATCTGGCGAGAAGATGAGTATGTCATCCAGATAGACCACCACCGAAGTAGAGAGCATGTCGCGGAAGATGTCGTTGACGAAATCTTGGAAAACAGCTGGCGCATTACACAGGCCGAAGGGCATGACCAGATATTCATAGTGGCCATCCCTGGTATTAAAGCCTGTCTTCCACTCATCTCCCTCGTGAATGCAGATCAGGTTGTATGCCCCCCGTAGATCTAGTTTCGAAAAGATCTGGGCCCCTCGCAACCTGTCAAGCAGTTCAGAGATCAGCGGAAGAGGGTATTTGTTCTTTACGGTTATGGCATTGAGACCTCTGTAATCAATGCAGGGACGTAACTCTCCGCTCTTCTTCTGTATGAAGAAGAACCCTGCGCCAGCCGGTGACACCGACTTTCTGATAAAACCCCTAGCCAGGTTCTCCCTGATATATTGAGACATAGCCTCTGTCTCAGGGAGTGATAGTGGGTACACACCGCCTCTAGGAGGTTCAGTGCCTGGCATAAGGTCTATCGGGCAATCATATGGGCGGTGTGGAGGGAGCGTCTCCGCAGATTTTTTGGAGAAGACGTCCGCGTACTGATGGTAGGATTTAGGAAGTGCGGAGAGATCCGCAGGCACTTCAGTGGAAGCCACCTGAAGACTGCCCTTCCGACACCTTCCCTCACAATCCTTGCTCCAAGCCAGTATTTTCCCTGATGCCCACTCGATATGAGGAAAGTGGCTACGGAGCCAGGGAAGACCAAGTAGCACCTGGTCAATACCATCTGGCAAAATGAGCAGGGACAGAATCTCACGATGTGAGGGTGAGACAGAGAGATTGAGTGGAGCTGTCTGGTGGGTCACCTGAGACGGTAAAGGTGCCCCGTTTACCACCCTAATGGTCAGAGGTTGTGGCAGTAACACCAGAGGGATAGCGTGTTTTAGGGCGAAGGTCGAGAACATAAAGTTCCCCTCGACCCCGGAATCCACGGTAACCTCTGCCTCCCAGGTGGAGGACCCACTATCTAATGTGCCCTGGAATACCGGTTTGGGTGAAAAGGGTTCCATTTTGGACTGACCACCACCTACGGCCACTGGACGTGGTCGTCTTTTCGACCACAAAGGACACGTGTTAGCCGAGTGACCAAATTGTCGGCACTGATAGCAATGTACATAGCTTCGCACCGGTGGTGGCTTGGAGTCGCTGTGAGACACCTCCATAGGTTCAGGGGGTGCGAGCTCCTGTGCAGGATATCTCAGCGGCTCGGTGAAAGTGGGAGCCAAATTAACCCTTCGTCTGGATTGTGCACGTTCCAGCCCACGCTCCGTAAACCGGAGGTCAATGCGGGTGGAAACTGCAATCAATTCCTCCAGACTTGTGGGAACTTCTGTAGTAGCTAGAGCATCTTTTACATGCCCAGCCAACCCTCTCCAAAACACAGGGACTAATGCTTTGTCCGGCCACTCTAATTCGGAAGCTTATGTCCGGAACCGGACGGCATAATGGCTGACCGAGAGTGACCCCTGTGTTAGGGACAGAAGTTGAAGAGAGGTGTCGTGTGTGATCCGTGGTTCCAAGAAGACCTGCTTCAAGGCCGCGAGGAACTGAGCAGCACCCTGAACCACAGGATCATCACGTTCCCACAACGGTGTAGCCCACTGTAATGCCCGGCCAGACAAGAGTGGCACAATAAAGCCCACCTTAGCCCACTCACTCACGAATCCCCTACAGGTGGTGCTATCACCCAAAAACTTGTCGGGAAGCAGGAGGCGAGTAATTGTCAGCATGGGCAAAAGTGCGGGCACACGTGTGACAGCCTCAGCAACTGTCTGAGCAGCAGCTAGTGCAGTATTCGCAGCTGATTTGGCGCTCTCAATAGCCGCCAACCTGCTCTCCAGCTGCCGAAAATAGCGCTGCAACTGCTGCACATCTGCCATTACCAGCTAGACCCTGGCGCTAGTGTAATGTTAGGGATGGCGGAACGCACCAAATATAAATAATAGGAGGTGCGTTCGCCGCCCGGGGTCCACCGTGCGGTAGATGATAAGACCGCTGCTGGACAATGGCAGATACGCTAGGAGGTGCAGTACGGCGCTCGGGTTAACGTCACCCGAGAGCCTAAGACCGGCTCTGTTCAGACACAGAGATGTCTTCAAGTAAATTAGATAAAAACGCTGGCCCTGTTAACCTCACAGGGTAACCAGCAGGTGGCGTTGCAGCCGCAAACGCCAATGGACGCTGCGTCGCAAAGCGACGATGCCGGGGGGACCGGACACTGTCGGACGCTAGTGTATGGTGCAGTAAGCACAGTGGTGCTAGCTTGCCACTACCTGGCGCTGACCTATGTACACAATCAGTCATCACTCATAATATCAGAGGGAAGGGGTTTCATAATAAGTCAGTCACCAGTCCATGCATCCATCACCATACACACATATAAATCTTAGTCTACACTAGCGCATGGCCGAGCCGCCATGCGGGCTTTTTATAGCCATGCGCTCCCGGGACCTTCCAGTACCCTGGAAGGACCAATAAGATCCAACGCAGGACCTGAGCATGTGACCCCTACTCTCCAGTGAGAGGTCACCTTGCGGGCATGCCCAGTAGCATGGCATGAGGACTTAGCCTCTGGAGCGGGTTCCCTGCAGAGCAGGTTGCGCTACCATTGCTGCACCAGAGGTGGCAGCAACATCCAGGCTGTCAGAGCAAGTCTGAACACCATGCCTACCTCGCCGTGATTGCTGAGCAGCACCCGGAGCGGTCGGAGGAGAATGGGAGACCGCTGGATGTCTGGCTTTGGATTCCTGCAGTGCAGTGTCAGGAATCCGACGCCTAACATCATGTCGCTGATGTTACAACAATGGGAGAGGCTGGTTATCCGAAAGGGACTATTGTATCGTAAAATGGCATTATGAGCAACATCTATGACGATTTGGCAGGAAGTTACGCCTGGAGCCCAACTTAACGAACTGGCTCGAGAAGCCCACGAAAAATGGGCTCATTTTTGAGCTCAAAAGACCTTGCAATGATTACAACAGATAATTTACCATCCACGCTTGCCTGCTGTTGAGGACGAGACTCGCCGGACCTGTCGCCTATGCGAATTAGCCAAACCACCCGCACAGCGAGCCTCAGTACAATCGTGACCTCAGCGCCCCTCGAGCTTCTGACGGTGGATTACCTGACTGTTGGTCCCGCATTCCAGGGGTACGAACACTGCCTCGTCAAGGTAGACCATTTCGCTAAGCTCTGTCAGGAACACCGCACTGCACTTGCTCACTGAGCCAGTGCGCATGTCCTGAGTACAAAAACTGTGCACAAAGATACCTGCGGAGCAGGGCAGCAGCAGTGGTGATGATGTATGCTCCAGGCTCACAGGACCTGAAGCACGTGACTGCTGGGGGCATGCAGGGAAACTCCTAGAAAGGTAACTACTGGACAATGCTACCAAGGGGCATAGACAGAGACAGAAACCAGATCAAAGCGTGAGATCGCACAACCGTACCAAATGGTTAGACAGAATGGATAGTCAGGACGTAGCAATAGATCAGAAAACCAGAAGGGGCAATAGACAGTACAATAGGGACAAACTGTAACGGAGTAACGATAGCCAAGCCAGGAGGTCAGAGCCAGAAAAGAGAATAGTACCAAACCGAGAGATGGAGTACAGAGTGAGGGGACAGACCGGGTCATACACAGGAAGCAAGCAAGCAATGCAATATACAAGCACACCAGGGGGGTCAGACACACAGCCAGAATAACAGAATAGCTGTCATGGAACCCTGGTAAAGAGTGAGTATAAATACCCCTCCCAGATCCAGAAAGAGGCCACGTACACTTAACCCTGTGAGTGCAGGGCATGAACCCTGTTCAAACCATGACAGTACCCCCTACTGGACCCCCAGGCTTGTCTGGGTATCTGGCGTGGAAAGCCCACACCAGATGATCGGCATGCACCGAACTGGCCAGTACCCCTTCCAGTGTATCAGATACTGGAGTCTCCGGCGCACCCACCGGGAGTCAAAAATGCGCCCTACTTCATACTCCAGCTGCCCCTCTACCAGCACTGGCGGAGCATTGGATGAGGGATCCTCTCTCACCGTCTCCACAGGCTTTAACAGGGACCTGTGGAAGACATCAGAAATTTTAAAGGAGGTGTGCAGCTGCAGTCGGTAGGCTACTGGGTTAACAACCTCCATAACTTTGTATGGGCCAATAAACTTGGGGCCCAGCTTTATAGATGGTATCTTAAGCTTGATATTGCGGGTGGATAGCCACACCTTCTCCCCTACTGCAAATGCTGGACCTGGCCCCCTCCTCCTGTCAGCAAACCACTTATAGTTTTCCTGGGCCTTGGAGATATTCCTCTGAACCTCCCTCCAAAGAATTCTAAGATGTTGTGTCGCACCCTCAGCTCCAGGACAACCTGAATCCATGCGGGAAAACTCTCCAAAATGTGGGTTAAACCCATAGTTGATCTGAAAGGGAGACTTCCCAGTAGATTGATTCACTCGACCATTGAACGCAAACTCTGCCATGGGCAATACCTCACACCAGTCCTCCTGCCTGGAAGAGGCCAAGCATCTCAGAATCTGCTCCAACGATTGGTTCGTGCGCTCGGTCTGTCCATTAGACTCTGGGTGGTAGGCAGAAGAGAAGGACAACGAAATCCCCAGCTTTTTGCAAAAAGCCCTCCAGAACCTGGCCACAAACTGTACCCCTCTGTCTGACACCACATTCATAGGAATTCCTTGCAACCAAATTATATGCTGCATAAATAAGCTGGCCAGGGTTTCAGCAGATGGTAACGCGGGGAGAGGTACAAAGTTGGCTTGTCTTGAAAACCTATCCACCACCACCCATATCACCGAGTTGCCCCTGGAAGGAGGAAGATTTGTGATAAAATCCATGGACAAATGTGTCCATGGTCTATTCGGAATTGGCAAAGGCACCAACTCCCCGGCTATCCGGACCTGAGAACTTTTAGAACGAGCGCACACCCCACATGCTGTCACAAACTTTTTAATATCTGTTACCATAGAGGGCCACCATAAACCCCTCGCAATTGCCCCCCGGGTAGCTGCAATCCCAGGGTGAGCACTCAACATAGAATCGTGAAATTCCTGCATATGTCCGAGATGGAAACGTTCCGGTACAAACAATTTACCCGGGGGTTTACCACCCGGAGCCCGAGCCTGGGCCTCCAAAATCCCTCTCTGTAACTCAGATGAGATTTCGGCCACCACTACTCCTGGCTGAAGAATGGAGGAGGGAGGTTCTGGAGGGGGACACCGAATCAAAGCTTTGGGATAAGGCATCTGTTTTTAGATCCTGGGCGGAATGTGATGGTAAACTGAAATCGAGGAAAAAAAAAGCGCCCACCGAGCCTGTTTGGGGGTCAATCTCTTGGCAGACTCGATATAGGTCAAATTTTTGTGATCAGTGATGACTGTAATGGGATGAACGGCCCCCTCCAAAAAATGCCTCCATTCTTCAAAAGCCAACTTTACCGCCAACAACTCTCTATTGCCGACATCGTAATTTCTCTCTGCAGAGGAAAATTTTTTAGAGAAGAAGGTGCAAGGCCTCAGATTAGTAAGGGTAGGAGGGCCCTGAGACAAAACTGCCCCCACCCCTACTTCCGAGGCATCAACCTCCACAACAAAAGTTCTTGACGGGTCGGGTTGTACCAATACAGGGGCTGAAGAAAAGCACTTTTTTAATGTCATGAAAGAATTTTTTGCAGCTACAGACCAATTTTTTACATCAGCTCCCTTGAGAGTGAGGTCTGTTAGAGGCTTTACCACCTGCGAGAAGCCCTTAATAAATTTCCTATAAAAGTTAGCAAAGCCCAAAAATCGCTGCAACCCTTTCAAGTCATGAGGCTGCACCCAATCCATAACAGCCTGGACCTTCTTTGGATCCATGCGGAACCCCTCCCCTGACACAATCAACCCCAGAAAGGATACTTCTTGCATGAAAAATGAGCATTTTTCCAACTTGGCATACAAATGATTCTCCCTCAGTCCATGAGAACCATCCGCAAATGGTGCAAGTGAGATTGACTGTCCACCGAGTACACCAGAATGTCATCCAAATAGATAACCACAAAACGACCAATTAAATCAGAGAAAATTACATTAATAAAATTCTGAAAAACAGCAGGAGCGTTGGTGAGACCAAAAGACATAACCATATTTTCGAACAGCCCTTCAGTCATCAGGAATGCTGTTTTCCTTTCGACCCCTTTCCGGACTCTTAAGGTTTTATTCCCCACGTAAATCCAGTTTAGAGAAGCACTTGGCCCCGGTGAGTTGGTTACATAGATCAGGAATTAGGGGGAGAGGGCATGTATTTTTCACAGCAATTTTGTTTAATTCCCGAAAGTCGATGCACGGCCGCAAACCACCATCTTTTTTCTTAACAAAAAAGAAGCACGCCGCCACAGGTGAAACAGAAGACCTAATATGCCCTTTGCGGAGACTCTCAGTAATGTACTCCTTCATGGCTAGACGTTCGGGCCCGGACAAATTGAACAGGTGAGCCTTGGGTAACTTGGCTCCAGGGACTAGATTAATGGCACAATCAAAGGGTCTATGTGGTGGTAGCGCCTCAGCCTCACTTTCAGAAAATACATCTTCAAAATCTTTCAGGTACTCTGGAATACCTTCCAGATCGACAGACGACACAGACACAAATTTTACTGGGGTGACAAGAGTTGTCAAGTTACAACATAGACCGTAAGCCATACAACCCCACTGAATGATCTCCCCCGTCACCCAGTCAATAGTAGGATTGTGACGTTGAAGCCAATTCATATCCAGTACCAGTCCAGCCGACAGATTATTTAGAACAAAACACCTTAATTTTTCCACGTGAGTGGAACCCACTTTCAGAGAAAAGGTATCAGTCATGAAACAAATTCCCTCCTGGATGATAGGAGAAGAATCAATTGCCAAGATTTTAACAGGATCTTTTAACCTGACTGTCCCTATCTTATGAAAAGTCACAACTTTGGCATCGATCAGATTAATAGAAGAACCACAGTCAACAAAGGCGGTAGTCACAACCGGACCGCCTGTAAGTTCTAGTTCCACCGGAAGCAGAATTTTAGTAAGTGAGGAAAGGGTACCTGGGAGTCTGGGCAACCTCCTCGATTGTTACCCAGACTCAGCCGTTTTCCTGACGGCTTCACCAAAGAAGGGCAAGAAGGACAGTTCCTACTCCAATGTCCAGCGGATACACAGTAAACGCACAATTGGTTGTTTCTACGGCGTCTCCTCTCTTTTTCCTTCATTGACGTGGCACCAACCTCCATGGGCTCAGGACTAGATGCAGAGTCTCTCAGATTGGAGAATAAAGGTGTCTCCTGCAGCATGACCCCTCTTGCCCGCAGCCTACGGTCCATGCGGACAGCCTGGATCATAGCGTCCTCCAAAGAATCCGGTGGAGGATGAAGGGCTAGGGCATCTTTCAAACGTTCGGACAGGCCTCTACAGAACAAACCCCGGAGGGCAGCATCATCCCAGGAGACCTCCGCTGCCCAGCGTCTGAACTCAGAGCAGAACCACTCGGCCGAGTGTTTCCCCTGGCACACACTCATCACCATATCCCCGGCTAGACTCACACGATCGGGGTCATCGTAGATATGCCCGAGGGCCTCGAAGAATGCATTCACTGACATTCTCTCAGGGGAGGTAGGGGGAAGGGAAAAAGCCCAAGCCTGAGGGGAGCCCCTTAACAAAGACATAATGACCCCAACCCTCTGATTCTCCTCCCCAGAGGAGCGTGGCCTTAACGAGAAGAGTTTGCACCCCTCCTTAAAAACTTTAAATGTTTTTTTATCCCCAGAGAAAAAGTCAGGCAATTTAACAGGTGATTCAGGGGAGATTAAGGAAACATCTGGGGTACCCTCACCCCGGGCCCCAGAAGGAAAAGAACCCTGCATGGCATCAGCAACCTCCCTCTGAACCTGTTGCTGTGACTGAGCCAGGGTTCGCTGCTCCACAGACAGGTTTTGTATCATTTGAGTAAGGTTATTCACTTGCTCAGAGAGAGCCTGCAGCGGATGCATGACTCAAGGGGAAAAAAAAGTGCAAACCTCGTTTAAATGTTTTGGGTCAGCTATAATGTCAGGAACACCGCACTGCACTTGCTCACTGAGCCAGTGCACATGTCCTGAGTACAAAAACTGTGCACAAAGATACCTGCGGAGCGGGGCAGCAGTGGTGATGATGTATGCTCCAGGCTCACAGGACCTGAAGCACGTGACTGCTGGGGGCATGGCCTAAGCTCCACAGAGCTAGGAGCTGCAGGGAAACTCCTAGAAAGGTAACTACTGGACAATGTTACCAAGGGGCAAAGACAGAGACAGAAACCAGATCAAAGTACAAGATCGCACGACAGTACCAAATGGTTAGACAGAATGGATATTCAGGACACAGCAATACATCAGAAAACCAGAACGGGCAATAGACGGTACAATAGGGACAAACTGTAACGGAGTAACGATAGCCAAGCCAGGAGGTCAGAACCAGAAAAGGCAAACGTACCAAAACGAGAGACGGAGTACAGAGTGAGGGGACAGACTGGGTCATACATGGGAAGCAAGCAAGCAATGCAATATACAAGCACACTAGGGGGGTCAGACACACAGTAAGAATAACAGTATAGCTGACAGAGAACCCTGGTAAAGAATGAGTATAAATACCCCTCCCAGATCCAGAAAGAGGCCTCGTACACTTAACCCTGTGAGTGCAGGGCAAGAACCCTGTTCAACCCATGACAAGTTCGCTGTGGTCACCCCCACTCGAGACCAGACCACGGAGTCGACCGCCTCCGCAATTTGTAGAAACTTCATACAAGTTTACGGCTGCCCTCAACGGATACATTCCGATCAAGGAGCATGTTTTTTGGGAAAAATAATGAAGGAACTACACCGTCTCTACGGTATTGACAAATCCTGGACCACGCCATACCACCTGCAGGGAAACGGGGCCTGCGAACAATTTAATCAGACATTAATCCAAATGTTGCGTACTCTGGAGAGTGACAAGAAGGCCTGTTGGCCCGAATATGTCCCTGAATTAGTATGAGTTTATAACAGCCAAGTACATCGAGTTACCAGCTATACCCCCTACTCCCTGTTATTCGGACAAGAGGGCAAAGGGATCACGGAGGTGGAGTTGAACCCAGAGGAACCTCAGCCCTGGACCGGGGTATCATCATGGGTCCGAAATCACTGGCACCGGCTGCAAACTCTTCATCAAATCGTACATACCAAACTCCAAGACTTAGAACACCCATGAAAGAATTTATCTCCACCTCCCAATCTCCAAAGCAGAGATCGAGTACTCGTACTAGACCAACACCCCCAGAACATATTAGAGCCACGCTGGGAAGAGAGTCCCTATCAAGTCCTACGCCGTATAAACCCTGAAGGACCTGTGTACGAAATACGACCCGAGAAAGATGAAACACTGCCTACTCGCATTGTGCACCGTAATATGTTACGCCCATGTATTTCCACCGACCCGAAACAACCTGAACCTGCTCCTCAGGTCTCTGAACCATTGTCTGTGTTCTGGGACCCGGACGACGAAAAAGACTTCCCCACAATAACCAGGGGCTCTCTACTCAATGACAAACCAACTGACACAATTAGCCTTCCCGAACCAGCTAGCCCACCACCGTCCACCACCCCAGAGGACTCCACCCTAGTCGAACTAAGACGCTCCGAGCAGTCAACAGCCGGTAAACCCCCCGAACGATACGAACAGGACCAGTTCATATGGTAACAAATTTTGACACCTCCACAGACCAACCCAAGTATACTGAGGCCCTCGCCCGAGGACTAGCGAGCATACAGGATGGAGGAGTGTAGGGAGGAGGGCCCCCGCAGAGTGTCCAGGACGGAACCAAGGGGACCGCCATTTAGGTTCCTAAGGAAACAGTACCCGGGGAACGAAGGAGGAGAGTGGACTGCTGAGAGTGACAGGACAGCAAGGGGCGAGTATAAAAGGGACAGGGAGCGTGCAGGGGAGTCAGTTGGCGGAACGGCAGACATGAGGCAAGAGACTGTGGGAGTTTGAGACAGCCAGAGTGACAGACGGTGAGCAGAAAGGAGACCATCAGCAGAAGGGAGACTTACAGTGGCCTGCAGAGAGTAGGTGCCGAACCTACCAACAAGAGACTGTTGCTTCACTCCGATCCGGGGTCACTTCCTGCCCACGGTGGTCCGCAGCTGTTACCGCTGTGCTTCAGCCTGTTGCGGCTGGTCCGCCGCCCCTCGCAGCTGCTGCCGCTTCACTCCAGCCCGCGGATGTGGCCTGCTCGCTGCCACCCCACTTCAGCCCACGGTTGCAGCCTCTTCATCATCGGCCGCAGTGGACGTCACCCCGCTGCAGTCAGCAGTTGGGGCCTACTCCTTCGCCTAGGCCCAGGCCTTGCATGTGGCCTACCAACCGCCACTCCTGGTAACTGCAACACAACCCTGTGTGGAGACTGGAGTCTCACTGAACTCGCTTACAATCAGATGTTACAATGTTTCTACAGGGGGTCACCTCATCAAAGGACTTCCTCAGGGCCTGTTGTGCCCCATCTCCTCCTGGACGCTGGGCACCCGAAGATTACGACAGATCCTCAGCAGCTGGGCCCAGCAGCTGCGACGCCAAAGCAGCCTCATCAGAGACGCCGAGGGACGTCAGGACGGATAAGTGATACTATAAGAAATAAGGACCCGTAGTTGGCCATATCGCGGCCCTATAGTAACCAGCCTTTGCCGGATTAGTCGTGTTCACTTTTAAAGTGTTTGTTTGTGCAGAGTCCCTGCGAGGACAATAGCTGTTATTGTTTTTGGTTGCTTAGCATAGCCCTAGCGGCTTAAATTCATAAAAGTTCTCTAGCCAAAGTTCAACTCAGTCTCGCGTCTCGTCACTGCATCCTGCATACCTGCTGTTACCTACATGTGAATGGTGTTCATGTAATGAGTCATGAATCCAGGTGTCAAATTGAGTCCTATGGTTAGAGATTGAAACATATTTATAAATTTGAACTCCCAGATTTTTCTTTCTCTGTCACTATTAAAATGACCTTTCAATATTAGGACTTTTAGATCTGTCAAGCTTTGTCGAGGTCTAGAGATGTGTATCTCTACAGGCGTGTACAGCTCATTTTTAATAGTGTGTCTATGCAGATTCTTCCTTGTTTGCAGTTTTTGGCTAGTTTCCCCAATGTGCGTCCCTGCATTGCACTTTTTACATTGTATCATATACACTACATTGGAGGATGTACATGAAAAAGAGTCCATGATCTTATAGTCCTGATTTGTGTTGGGTATGGAAACTTTATCTGTTGGTGATATGTGGGTGCAGGTTTTGCATTTCTTACTGTTACAGGGGACTGTGCCCGTTTCCGATGGTGATGTAAGGGCACTTCTGACAAGGATATTCCTTAGATTGGGAGGCTGTTTGTAGGAGAGCAGTGGCAGTTCTGGGAATATTGCTTTCAGTCTGTGGTCTCTGTGGAATATGGGTTGGAGGTCAGCGCCAATTTTTCTTAAAATGTTCATGTGAGGGATGTAAGTATTCAAGCAGCTGTCATTCAGCTTGTAAGCAGTGCATGATGTCACTGCCATGCATTGCTTACAAGCATAAAGCAGCAGCTGGCAACGGAACAAGATGCTGCAGGGGAGCACAGGAAAGTGAGTACAATGATTTGCTTTTTTATGTTTTTGTGATGGGACCATGCATACCATGGGGCCAATCAAATCAGAATAAGAATGAAGCCATGCATACCAGGACGGAGATGGGGACTCTGTATTACAGGATATGAATGAGGGGACCATGCCTACCAGGGCAGGAATGAGAGCGGCCATGCCTGCCAGGATAGGGATAAGGGAGACCATGCCTACCAGGATAGGAATGAGGGGGACCATGCCTGCCAGGGCAGGAATGAGAGTGGCCATGCCTGCCAGGATAGGGATAAGGGAGATCATGCCTACCAGGATAGGAATGAGGGGGACCATGCCTCCAAGGATAGGGATAAGGGAGACACGCCTACCAGGCTAGGGATGAGGAAGCCATGCATACCAGGATAGGGTTGAGGAAGCCATGCATACAAGGATAGGGATGAGGGGGCCATGTATTTCAGGATGGGGATGGGGCCAATCATACCAGGAAAAGGATTCGGCCATGCATACCAGGATGGAGATGGGGGCCCTGCATACCAGGATAGGGATGAGGGGGCCATGCCTACCAGGATAATAATGAGAGGGACCATGCCTATCAGGATAGGAATGAGGGGTACCATACCTCCAAGGATAGGGATAAGGGAGACATGCATATAAGGATATTGTTGAGAAGGCCATGCATACCAGGATAGGGATGAGGGGGCCATTCATATCAGGATGGGGATGAGGGCTATGTGTGGCGCCCCTGAGGGTTCAGTCGCCACAGAGGTACTGCACCTCTGAAAGAGAAGATCCCCGGGAGAGGGATGGAAGAAGGAAGTGCTGCAGCAGGCCACAGTGATCTGGGTCTGCTGGCACAGGAAAGAGACAGAGAAAGGAAGCTTGATTCTCCATTGGGAAGAAGGATTAGCACAGAACGTGAGGAGAATAAGAGAACAAGGACCAGGGTTAGAGGAGAACCCTTTTCAAGTTCTAAGCGCAAGGCCGGGGTCCGGTCCCTGAGGTTGTATGGATACTAATGGTCCTGCTGCAGACACCGGAGGAATAGAAGTAGTGACCGCTTTATTCCCACTCAAGACTTGGGGGCACTACAGCAACATATTAGTGAGCCGGGACTCAGTAGCAAGGAGTCCACGAAGCAGGCTACAGCTGTCTGCCGTAAAAGTAGAGTTCTTAGGAACATCTGACAGGAGGAACTCCAGTGTAACTCAGTACTAGGAGTACTTCATTCAAAGGCGCTATAAGAGGAGACGCTCAGAAAAGACACATATGTTGGCAGAGTGTTGGAAAGGAGTACTTCATCTTGCCTGGAAGTTGGCTGAGCTCCTGACCCGGAGGACACGGCACGGATGCGGGCACCTGTACCTGCAACAGACTGTGAGTAAAGCTTTGGAACTACATGCCCTGGTGTCCTCCACTTATTCCTGCGCCAACCTGTCCAGCACTGCCACATCCTTTGCGCCTGACACTACACCATCTAAGTGTCACTTCCCCTACACTTCCCTGGGACTACAGCACTGGCTGTGGAGGGCTATAACATCACTGCTGCACCACACCATCTGTCCCAGAGGATCTGTCTGCAGCGTCGGCTTACATCTCTATTGCCGAACACCACAGGTGGCGTCACGAATCACTTATAGACTTTCACCACCATAAGCACACTGAAACAACCCCCCTTTGTAATGGAGCTCCAGGGCCACGGACCGGGTCACTGCTGCCGTGACAACCCCCGTTGAGAAGATCAACTGGCCCGGTACCGAGTACCCCACGTCCCTGGTGTGTGAGGGCGCTCCAAATGCATACCAGGATAACAATGTGGGGGCCATGCATACCAGGATAGGGATAAGGGAGACATGCCTACCAGGCTAGTGATGAGGGGGCCATGCATACCAGGATTGGGATGAGGGGGCCATATATACCAGGATAGGAGTTATTAGTACACAATTGACCACATTTTTTGCTTCAATTTTTTTTCTAATTTCCTCCTCTAAAACCTAGGTATGTCTTATGGTCTGGTATGTATTATAGTCCGAAAATTATGGCAATATCTGCAGAGCATTATGATAAAGCCCACCTGGCAGGGCCTTACATCATTAATCTGTTGTGTGACTTTAGCAGTGTTTGAAATTTTGGCACTGGTGAATTTTTTTTTTGCTGATCCAAGTGCATGGATTCACTGAATGTTTGAATTTACGAGGGCCTGCAAATTTAATCAAATTCAAGCTTTTATTTTTTCACATTTTTTAAAACCTTTTTTTTTTTTACTTTTTACTATATTTTTAGTCCCCTTAGGTGATGGAACCTGCGATCACGTGATTGGTTGTGCTATACACAGCAATACCAAGGTAATACTAAGTGTAGCAAAAACCATGACCTCCTATAAATGCCTGCCATGGGCTGGTTTTCACAGAAGGACCATCATGACAGACACAGTGGTTTTCAGCAGACCCCTGGTCGTTATGGCAACCCATTGGCGCTCCACAATCATGTCACAGCCGCGTTGTCACAGATTGACAGCAGCATTTTGCAAACGAAATGCCTGCGGCTGTTACATGCAGATGATGGCTGATTATTACAGCCATCATCTACTGGCTAAAATGCAGGATTGGCTCAAGAACTCACATCAAAGGCAGGGAGACGGCATACGACATATCATGTACGTCTTATATTGTTAAGGGTTAAAGCTATCAGAACAAATGAACACAATATGTTACAAGCCCTTTTTGTGAAGTTTGCTGTTTTTACATACAACAATCTAGGATTATTTTTAAGTAACCAAGGTAAGGTGAAGGTAATTCATTTATGCTCTTACATCTACTTTGCTTGCACTTAGTGATTTGAACAAAGCTTTCAGCATTCAGCCTATAAAATAAAAATGCAGTGACGGGTTTAACATAGGTTTCTATTATCTAGAATTATTCTGTGTGCTGATATGGGGGCTCAGACTTGGCTTCCTACTGTGGATAATTAACTTTCTGTCTGACTGCTGTTCAATTAATTTTCATTGGGAGGTTTGCGTGAGCATATTGCATTCTTTGGTAAATAAGAATGATAAAGCTGCCATAAAGTATTCAACATCTTCTTCCCGTGTTTCCAAAAGGACAAACACATGACCTCAAAGCTGGCGCAAGTTGTCTAGTAGTATGGACACTGAATCTCATTAGGAAGGCACAAAGTTTGTTTTGCAGAGAGACCAGGACAGGTTTGAGAAGAAGGAACAAAGCTTAGAGCATTAGAGGGCTGCAGGCAGCTCCTTGATTCATCATCTAATTATTTTCAGCAGATATTAAGAAATATAATCCATTAGCATAATCACATCACATATTTTTGTCAATGTTTGTTGTAGACTCGAGGACAGATCAAGCATCAATAACACTGCTCTGCAGCCAAATTGGTTCAGAGACGAAAACAGTTGAACTTAACTAATTTTGCGATGCTGAAAACGAAGGTAATGCTTAAATTTGAATGGCTAATTTTCAAGATCTAGAGAAGGTTGCAATTATAATTTGAGACGTAAAAGTTCTAGCTAGTCTAATTCTTGATGTACAGTATATTGAATGTTTAGTAGACCCTCATTAAATGAAGCCTGTCAACACAAATTGACTGTTCAAACTAAGAACTGACTCTTGGTGTACTTTTGGTGGGGTAGAGCAGTCCAGTACAACTTATCACCTACTTATTTTCCATCAATCCTTGCCCTCCTCTTTCCTTGAGTGACAGTTCTGGCTTTCTATATGCCAGAGGAAGGCACAAATTGATGGAAAACAAAAAAGATGGGAAGGTGCACTGAACTATTCAACCATGCCAAAGATGCACCAAGACCCTGTGTTTCATTTTAGCAGTTAATTTGTGCTGACAGGTTGCCTCTAAGATTTACTATACATGTAATTTGTGAAGAAAGAAGAAATAATCCAGCTGTCATGATCCAGGATGGGGTTTGGCTTTGGCCCATCCTGGTCAGACAGGAGATTAATTGTTTCTGCCTCTCTCTGGCAGAGGGCGGCTATTTAATGCTCACTGGACCTAGGTCGGGTGTCAGTTATACTCCTGCCCTCGGCTGAGTTAATTGACCTCTTGTATACGTGTGCCTTGTGCCTGATAACTTGTTGCTTGTTTGTTTTTGATCCGGTTCTGTCCCTGTTACGAGTTCTGCCTGTCCCTCTTGTACCGCACCGCTCTCTTGTTTTTGACTCTCTGCTTGTGACTTGACTATTCTCTGCTCGTCCCTTTGGTACTGCACCGCCCTCTCGTGTATGACCTCTGCTTGTCTGACCTGCGCTTTCTTCCCCTCTACTACAGTATTCCTGCAGTAGGTACATTACATCATCTGCAGTAGTAGGACACTAAGCCCCGCCCACTGCAGTCACATGATCGTTGGTCCTGGTACTCCTTACTATTTTCCGTGCCTCAGGTCCTGTATGCTTAAACCTTCACTACCGTATTGGGCCCCGTGCTCTCCCGCAGTGTGGGTAAGTCTCCCTGCTCAGCCGTGGCAGTTGCCAACGCTGACAGGATCCTGACACCAGCTCCCGGTATGTAATGGATAAAACCAGTGATTTATTTATTACATCATAAAATAAAATGTCCCAAAAATTTTTTTTTTCTTTTTTTACCTAATCAACATCCTTGAGAGTATTCCCTTCTTTTTTCCTCCCATGCTCTAACCCATTTTTCCTATCACCAGACGCGTTTCAAACAGAGCATGTTCTTAGACTTGGTGTGAAATGCAATATGCACAATATTTGCCTTGAAAGCTAAATCTGAAATACAGAGAAATTCATGAAATATATTCACATTGTGGAATCTCTAACAATAAGAGATAGACCACACATAGTGAATTGTGAAGTGCCATGGTTTGCCAGAGTACTTTTTGGGGGGAATTATATGACTTCTGCTGGTATGCCATATGCTTCACCTACAAAAAAATCAAACAGCCAAAAGTGAGCAGTCCTAAACTGCAACAAGAAATAATAATATTATGCATCAGTTTTTGCCAAAGCTTGGCTGCACAATATCCAATCCTCAGCTACAAAAAGTGGCCTCACTCAAAGGGCAAAGAATGAACATCCTTTTTAATTTGGCTTTTAATTGGTCGTTAAACAAGCAGTTAAGAATAAACATGGTATTTGGTGCTGCCAAGAAGATGCCACTGACTTTCACAATTTATACCTATTCAACATAATATAGTTTGTGTGTAGTACACATTAATTTCTATTTCTAATTAATTTATCTGTATGAGTTTTGGTACATTAACTACATTATCTTTTTAGTCGTGCAGTTTGGCATCCTTTGCTTGTATACTGAATTGATGCTGTTGTATGATTGGTCTATAATTTATGAGCCCACAATCCTTTTACCTTTTTATATAGTATTGGTTTTTTGTTTTGTTAAAATAAATATACTGCGTAATTAAGAATGCTGATGTCCTGGCAACATGACTCACTCTCCTGGCATTCTTCAATACTGCAACTGAATCCCTATCCGAATATGAAGTCCACTGACAAGTCCATGGTACTGCCAATGTTTTAGGGATTTGCCATAAAAGAAAATGGCAGTTTTCTCTTGAAAGAAAAATCACTGTAGGTGATCAATTCTGCATTACTTTACCAAAATGACCTGAATAAGCATTCTTTTACGCTATAAGGTAACTTGCCCATAATGACTGCCGATCCATGATATAAATGAAACAATAAGAAGCAGGTGCACTCCATTTGTGAAATCGATAGGATAAAACTGAGAAACAGAGACACAAGGGAGCTACTCAACTGGTAAAGTTCTGCAAATTGCAAGCACAACACTACATATGGCTTGAAGACTGGTAAGTAGAACTGAGTGAATATCTTCAGTTCCCCGCTTATTCGGCAAGCTATAGCGCTTGCCGAATAAGCTACAGCGGGATCCTGGCTTCCTGGATTGCGCCGGGTGAATAGTTGATCGCTGCCGCAGCAGCATGTGTCACGGCTGTGTGACAGTCAAAGCACATGCTTGGAGAGCCCAACACACAGGCCCTCCATGCAGGTGCTGTGACTGTAACACAGACGCAACACATGCAGCTGCAGCAGCAATCAGCTGTTCAGCCGGCGCGATCCAGGAAGCCGGGTTCCCGCTGTAGCTTATTCAGCAAGCGCTGAACAGAAGATATTTACTCAGCTCTAATGGTAAGACATGGCTGCTGCTTCACCTGCTTCACCTGACCATGTAATTAAGCACAGAACTTGAGGGGAAAAAAAGAGGAAAACATGGGCTTTGCAGGCGCTGCCGGGTTGTAAAATAATACTTATCCTGTAAAATACTCAGGACTAGTTACCAGATAAAAATATAGTGGTTTATTTGGATTCTTCCATCAAAGAAAGGTTATTACAGAAAAACAGGTGAATAAAAATAGGTGAAAGAGAGATTGTCCATTGTTCATAGCAAAGCAACATGTATTCTTCTTCTCTCCGAGATCCTGAATAGCAAATGGCTGCTGTCTCTCAGTTCGGCTTCTCACATCGCCGTCAAGTAATATACCAGCTGTTATGTCATGTCATGGCCCAACACAGGCGACATCTTCATGTCTGTCTCTCATGATGGTGAGGGAAGAAGACAGCGACCTCTACAGTTAGCCATGAATTATATACGTCTCTTGAAGCACGTGATCTCGGTATATATGGAGTTTGACATTTACCTCAAGGCTAAACTTAAATATGTAGTGAGCTGACATTTACCACTTGCTAAAATAGCACATGCAATGGAAGGCAATGTCCCGTACAGAACATATAAGAATACAACTCCATATATATAAATCCATAACTAATAATATTTAACAATTCCCCCTTTTGAGGGAGACAGACATTAATTGGAACCCTCAAATATAACAAGATCTTTTTTCTTCTTTTCTTCTTCTTTGACAAAATAATTTAATATCAATAACAATAATAATATCAGATTACCGTTATAAGTACTCAATGACATAATTGATGTGAATTCATGTTATGGTAAGCCGTGAACAATATTCATATAAAATATGTATAATTATACTTCCCTAAATTTAAATTGAAGCATCTCAGGTCCAGTCATCATCTGATGTCATCTGGCCTTCATTTTGATGTCTTCTGTCTTCTTCTTGGTTCTTTTAAAAATACAGTTTTCTTATAGCATATAGATGTTGTAGAAATCGTGTCGTGTATCAAATCAAAGTCCATAAATTCAAATGTTAATACGAAAACAAAGTCTATGCAGCTTTAATATCTGTGCAGTGTCATCTTTAAAAACCTGGGCTTACATTGGCTCGCCTTGGATATTCTGGAATCCTCCATCGGCACTGGTCTTTGAACAGGTGTGACGTCTTTGGTCAGCAAAGCAAGGGTTAAAATGACTCTTCCTTGCTAAACATAGCACCATAACCAGTCCTTGTCCTAATGCACAGGACATATGTCAGGGTTAATTACCTTCATTGTTCACCAGCTTTACATTGAAGCTTTACAGGTGATTGAAAACCTCTGGAACTTGATAAGAACGTGATAACACAGTTCATCTCAGCATCATAGGATCATCGTCCTCTGGTTGTCAGGTTAGACACTTTAATTGTGACTGTCAGTGGTGGATACTGCACTTGTGATTGACAGTGGTGGATACTGCACTTGTGACTGTCAGTGGTGGATACTGCACTTGTGACTATCAGTGGTGGATACTGCACTTGTAATTAACACAGTTCATTTCTCAGAAGTCATAGCTTTGTTACCTTCTGGGACTTCTGGATAGCGACATTCTTCTTCTTGCAACTGATAAGAATCAATTTTAATATGAAAAGTCTTTATTAACGTAATTTCAGTATCTTGCTTGAAGTCTTCATTCCCTATTCTATACCAAATCTGGTAATTTTCCTATCCTATAATATCACAGCGTACCATAGCAATCAGTAATATCCATATAATTATTATCAGAATTTGTACTGTATATGGATTTCAATGTTTGAAATAATAAACCAATAATAAGTGATAATACATTATTATCCATATTTTTTTCATGTGATAGAACATTTTTTTTATGTCTTAGGTGTAATTACCTTTTTCAACCCATAGGTGTCACTGTGTTTTATGTAACCAGTGTTTTCATCTTTATTAATAAGGAATATATTTATTATACTAATAATATGTAGGAATGTAAAGCCATGAACCAAAATAAGAATATATGAGTGAGCGAATGAATGAATAAAAGAATTGTTGCATATAACTCAGAAGTGAAACATTTTCCTTAGTAAAAGAACCATATAATTGCTATATTTAATGAAGCAATATTGTCAGTAGACATTACCCCACCAAATATTGGTGAAAGAATTAAAAATAATGAAAAATAAGAATAAAAATAAGAATAAGGCCTTTATGTTGATGCAGAGTAGTTATGTCTTCAGTAACATATACCCTTAATATTTCCATGATCTGGATTATTTCATAATTGTCATAAACTTGTGTTACCAAAATATTCAAATTATGCAACTTTGCATGTAATTCCTCTTAGTGTAAAGAAATGACTCTTTATAATACTTGTTATTATACCCAATACTTATACCATTGTACCTTATTAATATTTTTTCCTATTAAAATGTGTGAAGAAGAGGGTATTAATCAAATGTGATGATGTAGTCAGGATCAAAAACATATTTTCCCCCTTAATACCAAAAAATATTGTTCTATGAAATAATTCATTTATCAAAACCAAAATTAAAAATAATTAATGTATAAATTGTGTAAATATTATACTTGCTTATACCATTATTTGTCTGAAGATGTGTAACCATCAAAATTAATTTGAATATCATAAAATTATCCTTTGGAAAAATTAATTTAAATGTACACTCACTGGCCACTTTATTAGGTACACCATGCTAGTAAGGGGTTGGACCCCTTTTGTCTTCAGAACTGCCTCAATTCTTCGTGGCAGAGATTCAACAAGGTGCTGGAAGCATTCCTCAGAGATTTTGGACCATATTGACATGATGGCATCACACAGTTGGCGCAGATTTGTCGGCTGCACATCCCTGATGCGAATCTCCCGTTCCACCACATCCCAAAGATGCTCTATTGGATTGAGATCTGGTGACTGAGGAGGCCATTTGAGTACAGTAAACTCATTGTCATGTTCAAGAAACCAATCTGAGATGATTCGAGCTTTATTACATGGCGCATTATCCTGCTGAAAGTAGCCATCAGATGTTGGGTACATTGTGGTCATAAAGGGATGGACATGGTCAGCAACAATACTCAGGTAGGCTGTGGCGTTGCAACGATGCTCAATTGGTACCAAGGGGCCCAAAGAGTGCCCAGAAAAAATTCCCCACACCATGACACCACCACCACCAGCCTGAACCGTTGATACAAGGCAGGATGGATCCATGCTTTCATGTTGTTTACGCCAAATTCTGACCCTACCATCCGAATGTCGCAGCAGAAATCGAGACTCATCAGACCAGGCAACGTTTTTCCAATCTTCTACTGTCCAATTTCGATGAGCTTGTGCAAATTGTAGCCTCAGTTTCCTGTTCTTAGCTGAGAGGAGTGGTACCCAGTGTGGTCTTCTGCTGCTGTAGCCCATCTGCCTCAAAGTTCGACACACTGTGCGTTCAGAGATGCTCTTCTGCCTACCTTGGTTGTAACGGGTGGCAATTTGAGTCACTGTTGCCTTTCTATCAGCTCGAACCAGTCTGCCCATTCTCCTCTGACCTCTGGCATCAACATGGCATTTCCGGCCACAGAACTGCCGCTCACTGGATTTTTTTTCTTTTTCGGACCATTCTCTGTAAACCCTAGAGATGGTTGTGCGTGAAAATCCCAGTAGATCAGCAGTTTCTGAAATTCTCAGACCAGCCCTTCTGGCACCAACAATCATGCCACGTTCAAAGGCACTCAAATCACCTTTCTTCCCCATACTGATGCTCGGTTTGAACTGCAGGAGATTGTCTTGACCATGTCTACATGCCTAAATGCACTGAGTTGCCGCCATGTGATTGGCTGATTAGAAATTAAGTCTTAACACACAGTTGGACAGGTGTACCTAATAAAGTGGCCAGTGAGTGTAGATTTTCTTCATAAACCATTTTGATGTGCGATTGCACTTATCCACAATTAACTAAATCAAGAAATAATAATTACTATAGAAATATAGAAATATATGTTGTATAGATAATATTTCATTCTAATAATTTAACTGATCTGCATATTTCTCCTAAAGATAAAAGCTTTTGGGTTTTTTTTTTTTTTTTTTCCTTTTTTTCTCTCTCATTCAGAATCCTGAGGTCTCATACAAACGTATCACATTACTCGCTCAGCAGCTGCTCATACACTCAGTCACTGTCACTCAGACTGTGTCACATATTAAAGTTTAAACCAAATACCTCACATACGAAGGTGTGATGAATACACGTATTTTAACCCAAATTATCCTAATTATCAATGCATTGTAAACTATTTCAATTTAGTCTCTTAATATTTCTTTGAATATTCCCCAAATACACATGACATAAATATATGTATAGCTATACTTGACATTTAGGCCTGGAAAAAAAATTCCATTGCTTTGCAAAAGCTGAGACCCCTTTAAAAATTCTTTCCCTAAGGAACAGGGACATAGTATACTGGTCTGGTATACTTATTATTAGAAAAAGGTACAAATTCCACATGCTGTGGTAGTCATTCGAACCATGCAGTGAAGGCACACACACAGAACATATTTTAAAATGCAGTTAGTTATTTTCTTTTAAGTGTTAAATATAAGAAATCATGCAATTATTGCAACTTCCTGTGTAAATAAAGGCATAAATCCTTGGAAGAGAATTTTTCCCGATTAAGTCCTGCTTTGAAATGCGAAAGATGTATATCTTTGTACCGTGTTAGCCAGTAGATAGAAAAATATTCAGGATTGAGAGTCCTCAGTAGTTGATACCTTTTAATGGCTAACTGAAAAGATGGTAATACATTGCAAGCTTTCGAGACTACTCAGGTCTCTTCATCAGGCTAGACTAATACAAAATCTGAAGTCACATATTTATGCACAATACAGCCTAGAAAAAATGCAATAGATAAGACAAGTGACGTGAAGCAGAACTATCAATATGGGAGAGGGAGAAACATAAATATAAACATTGGACCAGTTCATAGATAAGGAGTCTGGATGTTTTATGGTCCTCTGATTGGGGTCTAGTTCTGTGTTGCCCTGCAAGGTTTTAAAAGGAAATTCCTTAATTGATGTAAAAAGACATAAATCCATGCGACACATTCATTCCAGCACTGAGAGTGTCAAAGTTCGTCATAAATTTGTACTCCCAAACTCGTCTCTCTCTCTGAGATGTGAAGTTACCTTTCAATACCAGTAATTTCATATCCATGCTGCTGTGATCAGGGATACAGAAATGTTTTGCCACAGGTAGATCCATTCTTTTTTCTCTTATTGTGTGACGATGAGCATTCATCCTTGTTCTAAGCTTTTGCCCTGTCTTCCCCACATACAGACCCCCAGTTGGACATTTAGTACAAATAATTAAGTACACCACATTAGATGTAATGCAGGTGAAAGTACCTGGGATCTTGTAGTCGTGATGTGAGTTGGGGATCTTTATCTTGTCCGTGGTCATTATAAATGGACAGGTTTTACATTTTTTCTGGTTGCAAGGAAAGGTTCCTGCAGCTGTTGGAGAGGACAGGATAGAGACAAACACCTTGGTCGCCTCAAAAAAACCTTTTTGAATCAGGGTTACCATCCAAGAACAATTGAAAACCAAATTACAAGAGCCACCAGATTGTCAAGGAATCACCTGCTACATTACAAAGCTAAAGAAGAAAATAACCGAGTGCCTCTAGTAGTCACCTACAACCCAAATCTGGAGGTGCTAAGGGGAGCTGCACGGAAATTACAACCTTTACTACAAAAAGATGCCCGATTAAAATCAATTTTTCCAGACCCCCCACTGCTGTGTTTTAGGCAGCCCCCAAATTTAAGAAGCATCATTGTCAGAAGCTCCCTGTCCTCTCCAACAGCTGCAGGAACCTTTCCTTGCAACCAGAAAAAATGTAAAACCTGTCCATTTATAATGACCACGGACAAGAAAAAGATCCCCAACTCACATCAGGACTACAAGATCCCAGGTACTTTCACCTGCATTACATCTAATGTGGTGTACTTAATTATTTGTACTAAATGTCCAACTGGGGGTCTGTATGTGGGGGAGACAGGGCAAAAGCTTAGAACAAGGATGAATGCTCATCGTCACACAATAAGAGAAAAAAGAATGGATCTACCTGTGGCAAAACATTTCTGTATCCCTGATCACAGCAGCATGGATATGAAATTACTGGTATTGAAAGGTAACTTCACATCTCAGAGAGAGAGACGAGTTTGGGAGTACAAATTTATGACGAACTTTGACACTCTCAGTGCTGGAATGAATGTGTCGCATGGATTTATGTCTTTTTACATCAATTAAGGAATTTCCTTTTAAAACCTTGCAGGGCAACACAGAACTAGACCCCAATCAGAGGACCATAAAACATCCAGACTCCTTATCTATGAACTGGTCCAATGTTTATATTTATGTTTCTCCCTCTCCCATATTGATAGTTCTGCTTCACGTCACTTGTCTTATCTATTGCATTTTTTCTAGGCTGTATTGTGCATAAATATGTGACTTCAGATTTTGTATTAGTCTAGCCTGATGAAGAGACCTGAGTAGTCTCGAAAGCTTGCAATGTATTACCATCTTTTCAGTTAGCCATTAAAAGGTATCAACTACTGAGGACTCTCAATCCTGAATATTTTGCTTTGAAATGAAAATTCTAAGGAAACATAAAAAATAAGGTTAATATCATATTCATAATTTTAAATATTATTACTGATGTAGATTTTAATTTTCATTAAAAAATACAGTTCTACTATTTCTACTTCTACAAACACTCTATATATACTGTATGAATATGTATATATCCACAAACCATTGAACTACAGGATTATACTCTATATAATAATTACATATAACTAATACATCGTATAACACTTTTACACAATATATATAATTACTTTTTCTAGCCAATTCCTACACCCATACTTATTTCTCTGCAAAAAATATCCTGAAAGGTTCTTGCCATTTTGAAGCTGATAGATTCTTGGAGCAGAGTATTCAGTTTACAGGCCATGATGTCACTCACCACCTGCTTCTGTCTGTCAAATTCGGCCATCTTGGTTACAGAAAGAAGATCAAAACTCAGCATTTTTCTTAATTCAATTTGTGTCTTTTCGGTGTTCCTTTGCATCATTCCATATGGCTTATAACAAACATGTGATTTTCTTTGTTCTTCATATATTTGATTTTGGGGAAAACTCATTTTAGAAGGTTTTGCTAATACAGGCTTCTGATAAGATTTTACTCTGCCTGTCTTCACAAAATTAGCACAATTTACTTTCCTTTCACGATTCTCGTGTTTTCTGGCAAAATCAAGGGATTGCGCACATTCAAACAAAGAATCTTTTTGTGACGCAATAACACGAGATGCAGGATTTAGAAACCAAAATTTGCTTACAAAACTCCTTATGAGGGACGGTGTTTTGACATTCTCACTCAGCATTCTATACAAACGTTCATATATGGACATGAACGTAAAAATACATTCCTTCCGACCAATCCTTAATTTTTGAAGAATATCAATATCTGGATGATTTTCATTTGATGAACAAAAAATGAGAATTTTTAATCTGTCCTTATCAGTTAAATTCTCATGTATTTCACCAGATAACTTTAAAGACAATCTCCTAGCAAAATTTACAGGGATCCACATTTTGAACAACTGATTCTTCTCCTCGTTAGATAAATCAAATTTATCAACACAACTTTCAAAAACCTCAGAGTTTCTACAAACATGGATTGTATTGTCATATGCAGGTATTATTTTGCATATCTCTAGCAAAGTTTTTCTTACTTTCCTTCGGATTTCGGCCTGTGAGTCGTCTATTTTTAGTGGTCCGTCTTTCCCTTGTACGTCCTCTACGTCAGTTCTGAAGTCTCCTCCTACTTCTCCATCTTGTTCCACGTCTGCAAGGTCACCTTCAATGGCCGCTACAGACACTTGATTACAGTCAATCTCCCTAACTTTACAGCCAATCTCGAGAACATCACAACAATCATTTTTGGATTTCTCTGACACAGATCTATGAAATATATCTACCATCTGTAGAATATTTTTTAATCTCTCTCTTTCTCTATTGAAAAACTTAGAATCTAACCTTTGATTCTCGAGTTCACACTCGGCATATAAACTTAACCATAAAACTTCTGAATTAGAATTGTCTACAGACTTAAATTTCAATTTACTCTGCTTAGCAAGACAATTAATGACATCCGTTTTATCTTACCTTGAAATGTCTCAGCTTGTTCCTTTGATGGACAACGCTGGGTTCCTGTCTTCACACGTCTGGCTTACGTCTGGTACTTTTGGCCCTTATAGTACTTCTCAATCTATCTGGCACTTCTTAGTCCTCACGTCTAGGTTCCTGACAACTTGCACATATGAGCAAAGTTCAATCCCCCTTGTGGGCAAGTTGAGGGAAATCCGCAAAAAAGTACAAAAATTCAGATCTGGCTGGCTCTCCAATGTAAAATAATGCTTATCCTGTAAAATACTCAGGACTAGTTACCAGATAAAAATATAGTGGTTTATTTGGATTCTTCCATCAAAGAAAGGTTATTACAGAAAAACAGGTGAATAAAAATAGGTGAAAGAGAGATTGTCCATTGTTCATAGCAAAGCAACATGTATTCTTCTCTCCGAGATCCTGAATAGCAAATGGCTGCTGTCTCTCAGTTTGGCTTCTCACATCGCCGTCAAGTAATATACCAGCTGTTATGTCATGTCATGGCCCAACACAGGCGACATCTTCATGTCTGTCTCTCATGATGGTGAGGGAAGAAGACAGCGACCTCTACAGTTAGCCATGAATTATATACGTCTCTTGAAGCACGTGATCTCGGTATATATGGAGTTTGACATTTACCTCAAGGCTAAACTTAAATATGTAGTGAGCTGACATTTACCACTTGCTAAAATAGCACATGCAATGGAAGGCAATGTCCCGTACAGAACATATAAGAATACAACTCCATATATATAAATCCATAACTAATAATATTTAACACGGGTCCAGAGGAAACAAGGTGACCAAGAGATTAGAAAGAGGGGAATTTTATTGACAATGTGTTTCTAAGTTATTCTAACTTTTTCATCATTAAAACAACTCCATAATGAGTGGTCAATAAAAATTAAATTTTTTTCCAATCTCCAGGTCCCACTGTTTCTCCTTGACCCTGAAGTGGCCTCAAACACTGAGTTTTCCATTTTTTTTCATTCAGGATCCATATTATAGGAAGATGATTGACATTGGCTTAATTTCATTTTCATGTAGCAATGATTGTGAGATGATCCATACAAACCAGAGTGTGATCGTTTGTTCATACATTTCACATAATCCATAAATCATGCCTGTTTTGCATAAGGCCATGTGTTGCTGATCAACAATCATTTTTAGGTTTGCATAAAAGATGCAATCATCGACGAACAAGCAATTGTGATTTTATGAATGGGCATGTTTACATTGGGCAATACTTGTATGAAACCTCATATGGGTGACATTTGTCTCATGTAAAAGGTTTAAGGCTGTGTGCACACGGTGCGGATATCCAGCGGATCCGCAGCAGATTTTTCCGCGCAGAAATGCTGCATATCTGCATTGTGATGTACAGTAGCATTAAAATGAATGAAAAAAAAAAACGCTGTGCAGGCACTGCGGATTTTTCCGCGCGGTTTCCCTGCGGTACAAAATCCGTAGCATGTTACTTCTTTTGTGCCGTTTTCCATCTCCCCTGTCTCCAAAACCGCAGGGGGAAATCCGCAGTGGAAAACCACACAAAAACCGCAAGAAAACCGCAGGAAAAATGGAAGGAATCCGCAGGACAGGAAAAATGCAGGTCATTTGGCCTGCGGATTTCTTCAATTCTGCGCGGAAAAATCCGCAGGGCCAAAAAGTCCGTGTGCACTCAGCCTAAATGCGCCAAATTTTGCACTCATTTGATTACTGCTAATCCCGTGATTATTATGCTTTTTGTTTTTTTAATTCTCCATACAGTTCAAAAGATATGTTCCTTTTTAATTTGTGCTGACTTTTATAGCCTTTCCCCTGGGGACTTGGCTTCCAGGGTAAATATGCAGAGAAAGATAAAAAAAACACTTCCCCAGAGAACCATGAATGCAATGCCCCCTTGGCAAAGGCCATAAAGATTAGCACTAAATGAAAAGGCAAATATCTCTGGAACTGTATGGAGGTTTTACAAAAGACAAAAACTAGAATACTAAGGGGAAAAGTGAGGAAAAAGTAATAGCAAGAATTTTGAAACAGTGACGGATCCTCTTTAAGGTACATGAGATGGATCTGGATAAATTGGAAACTTGAGCCGAAAGATGGCAGATGCGGTTTAACAATGATAAATGTAAGGTTATACACATGGGAAGAAGGAATCAACATCACCATTATTATTATTAGTAGTAGTAGTATTATTATTTATTTATATAGGACCATTGATTCCATGGTGCTGTACAAATTACAGATATCACTTACAGTAAACAAACTTACAATGACAGACTGATACAGAGGGGAGAGGACCCTGCCCTTTCGGGCTTACATGCTACAGGATGGTGGGGAAGGAGAAAGTAGGTTGGGGGGTTGCAGCAGCATTACGCACTGAACGGGAAACCACTGGGTAAATCTGACTGCCAAGGCAAACAGAATCATGGGGTGCATTAAAAGAGGTCTGGATACACATGATGAGAGCATTATACTGCCTCTGTACAAATCCCTGGTTAGACCACACATGGAGTACTATGTACAGTTTTGGGCACCGGTGCTCAGGAAGGATATAATGGAACTAGAGCGAGTACAAAGGAGGACAACAAAATTAGCAAAGGGGATGGGGGAACTACAATACCCAGAGAGATTAGCAAAATTAGGATTATTTAGTCTAGAAAAAAGACAACTGAGGGGCGATCTAATAACCATGTATAAGTATATAAGGGGACAATACAAATATCTCCCCGAGGATCTGTTTATACCAAGGAAGGTGACGGTCACAAGGGGGCATTCTCTGTGTCTGAATAAGAGAAGGTTTTTCCACCAAGATAGAAGAGGATTCTTTACTGTTAGGGCAGTGAGAATCTGGAATTCCTTGCCTGAGGAGGTGGTGATAGCGAACTCAGCCAAGGGGTTCAAGAGAGGCCTGGATGTCTTCCTGGAGTGTAACAATATTGTATCTTAAGGACCCATCTCACATAGCGAGATCACTAGCGAGATCGCTGAAGCGTCACCGATTTTGTGACTCAACAGCGATCTTGCCAGCGATCTCGTTACATGTAACACACAGCTTCAACTGGCCCCCTCGCTGGATATCGCTGATCGTGCTTGAATGTCCTGGGTCATTTTTTCATCGTCAGCGTCCTGCTGGACAGAGCAAATCTCTGTATTTAACGCCAACGAGCGACCTCGTTGGCGACGCAGAACTCAGGGACGCAGTCAGGAGTCGTCAGAAAATCTGCTGTGTGACAAGGTACCAATGACCATCGAGATCGTTATATGGATTGCCGTCGGATTGCTGCGTCATTGAAGAGATCTGCCTGTTTGGCAGCTTACTAGCGACCATGTAGTGATGCATCAGCAATCCTTACCAGGTCACATCGTTGTTGGGATCGCTTGTGCGTCGCTATGAGAAAAGGGACCCTTACAGTTATTAGGTTCTTTAGAAGGACGTAGGTCTGGGGATTTATTCTGACGGAATATAGGCTGAACTGGATGGACAAATGTCTGTTTTTCTGCCTTGCTAACTATGTTACTATGTTACTATGAAAGCTGTAATAAGCCATTTGTGCAAAGTTACAGTAGGTGTTTCTCCCTAAATCTGTTCGACTGCTGTTACCCTACATCCCTTCTCACTCATTCTGCTTACTTTAGTCAAAATGTATTTTTAGTAATATTTTTCTAACTGTGGAGATTCGCTCTGTTTGGCAATGGAAGGGACACCGTAAAGAGGTATATGTAGGTTTTCAGTCCAAACTCAGTGTTTTATTGACACTGGCAGTAGGAAAAAAAAACATAGTCTTACATCAGACAAAACAAAAGTCCAGCTTGTTTCCACAACACAGGTTAGGGCCCGGATGTGCCAGTCTGCTCAGGTCTGATGCTACTAGAAAACATCCCTCACCTACTTCCCACCCACCAGTACACACTGAAGAGTTCTGGCTGTATATGCTGTCTTCAGACCTGCAGTTGTGTAATCCAGGCATTGCCTCAGAAAGCAGGAATACTAGAAAGCAGGAATAGTAGAGAAGGTCCAGGCCAGGTCTTGACCTCCTTCCCTGCTGTTTACCAGTGTGAAAGACACTTGCTGGAAGGAATATATCTCCCATCCAGCACCATGCCCCTCACTGTATCACATAACATTCAGATAATGTATGATGCAACAGGATGCCAATTGAGGAAGATGCCATTTTCCCCAAATAATTCAGCAAAGTGATATGTATTTAAATATGGCTCTAATGTATGCAGATATATGTAGCTTTCCCACAATTCATCATTAAAATAATATGAGCACCATTGATTCAGAGAAATTTTCTAGGATGATTTTTTCTAGTAACAGCACCACTTTTTTTTTCCCAAGGCTGTATCTATTTTTTCAGCTCAGCCCCATTCAAGGGACCACAAAACATTATAACCTGAATTCAGCAAAACTTTTACACCAGAATTCTGGCATAAATACCTTTGAAAAGTCACAAAATTTGTGCACAATGAGAGGCTGTTCTGTTGTGAGCGCTCTTGATCTGACTTTTGAGGCAAGGCTCCCTCTGATGGATACTGCTGGTAGTGGTGCTGGTCAACATGATGTTAACCCAACAGCTGCAGAAGATAATTGGAGGAGTGGTGGTAGTGACTGGGACTACATAAGCGAGCAGACTTTTCTGACTGCCGGTGATACTCCTTTCTTTGCTTACTGAGGATTTCTGTCTGCTGCCTGATCCTGCATTTTTTCAGCTAAGTGTCATTTGCTATACCCCTTGCATCTGTTTTTACCTTGCTGTCAGGGGTCAGCTTGCTCCCCCTGGAGCTGCTGGCTCCTGCCCTGTATTTTTGTATCTTGTGTTTGTTTGCTCATTCCCCTGCTGTACTAGCATGTTGCTAGCCGCCAGTTCACACCTGAGCTATGATATAGTGGGGGCGAAGTTGTTCAAACCTCAGTATTTTTGTACATCAGTCGTGTTGGAATTATTAGGGTTTTTGCGTGATTGCAGACAGTGCCTTTTCTGTCCTGTCCTATCTAGTCAGTGTGGGCCCCATCATTTGCTCAGTCTATTTTCTGTCTGTGTTTGTGCTTCCTCTTGTCTCACCAGCAATATATGTTTGGGGGCTGTCTATTCCTTTGGGGATCTGCTCCTGGGGAGTTTAGATTTCACCTTTCTGTCTTTAGGCTTAGTTAGTCCTCCGGCTGTGGCGAGGCATCTAGGGCAACGTAGGAACGCTCCATGGCTACTGCTAGTTGTGTTGTGAAGATCAGGGGTCTGCAATCCGTTGAGCGACCAACCTCTCTGGTGTTCTGGTGGCATAGCCTATTGCGCTCTCCTCCTTGGTGACCCATTCATAACACTGTTCTTAGCTTACAAAAACACCCCAGAAATTAGCAGATACCCCCTGGATAGAAAATAAATATATGATGAGTTGTTGCCATATTCTAGGGATTCCTTCATTATTTGGGGGTCCTTATTTCTTGGCTTTGGAGAAGCCATGGAGATGCATGCACACTATTGATCTATTAATTGAAATGAAATTGAATGTAGCAGTAATGCACATAGAAGATCAAGGCTCCATTCCAAATACTGCAGAATAAGGGGTTGATGGCCTCATACTATGGTATTAATGGATTTTAGCAGTAGGCCCCACAGTAATCATACATATATCACCTATCCCATGGATAGATCTTAGATGCTTTCATAAACTAATTAGTGATGAGCGAGTATGCTCGTTACTCGAATTTTCCGAGCATGCTTGGGTGTTCTCCGAGTATCTTGGGCGTGCTTGGAGATTTACTTTCTTTCGCCATAAGCTGCAGGATTTGTGGCTACTAAACAGCCTGAATACATGTGTTGATTGCCTGTTTGTAAGGAAATCCCCTCATGTATTCAGGCTGTCCAGCAGCCTCAAAATCATGCAGCTGCGGCGACACAAACTAAATCTCTGAGCATGCTCAAAGTACTCGGAGAACACCCGAGTATGCTCGGAAAACTCGAGTAATGAGCATACTCGCTCATGACTAAAATTAACAGCTTTCACATAAATCTGCACACTCAAGTCCATCATACTGAATGGTGTGCTGAGCTATATCATGTTTCTACAGTACTTTTTAGGTAAGGCTGTTTTCACATGTTCAGCTGTCGTCTATTTGTAACATATCATATATAAAAAAACCTGGATCAGTTACAAATGGAGCAAAAGTGGATGGACACTTTGGTTTCTGCTTTGCATCCTTTTTTATTCCATTTGTAATTGGCCTGTTTTTATAAGAGATATTTCTGAGCATATCTAGAATTCTGGGCCTGTACAGTGCTTAATAAACCTATCTGTTGACGTCCAACATAACAGATGACCGTCCTTTATAATCCACTTCTCATAAACTTTAATGTTAAAAACAACGGATCCAGTTGCTATCCTTTTTTTGGCTAGACTAAAAAAGGTATTTTTTAATCCATCTATAAAACTGGATTGTAGATAGATCGCTGTTAAACGGAAGACATGCTAGGAGGACATTTTCATCCCCATTAAATTGACTGTTTCCTGCACAGGATCATTTTATTTACATTTTTTTTTATCCCAAAGTGGGTCTTAAAATGAAAATAACTACAGGACATGTGAACATAACCTCAGAATCACTGATAGAGAAAAACAAGGGTTATTTAATTGCCTATGAAATAATCTTACAATACTGCATCAACTTTTACCAAGGCTAAATAAACCTTGAATGTGGCTATCTATTGTAATGCATTGTTAATGTTTTCACACATTTATGAAGTGTCTTTTCCTACCTAGCGCTGCAAGTAAATGAATCATTGTTCATCAGATTGAGTGCTCAAACCTTTCCTAAGAGGTGAGTCACAGATTGCATGCATGCCTAATAGCTTGAGCTAACCTCTTCAGCACCCAACGGGGCTTGCAAAGCAATTTGTAGATTCTGTGTAAGTTTGTGAGAACAAACTAATGAACAATTGAAAGAAACATATCTTAAGGCAGACTGTGTGCCCTAAAACTGCTGAGTGGTTTATTGTAGGCTGTGTATGTGTTTTTATTCCTCTATTTGTCAAGGAAAACTTTTCTTTCACTTGACGCATAGCTGATAAAACACAACAACCATATTTTATGATGCTAAGGCAAAATAATCTCTCACTAACTGGAAATCTAAGAAATATTTCACAATTACAGCATTTTACTCATGTTGGAAAAAGTCAAGACGAAAATTATAAATAGTCTTTATAATCGCACACTCTAGAAGACACCCAGTAATCTTAGATGTAGACAACACAGCGAGCAAAAGTGACAAGGCTACTAACAGCAATTTATCTACGTACCAGAGGCTACAGAGAAAGTATAAATTAATTACGTATTGCTTTTCTATAGTCAATAGTCGGAAAAGTTAAAGGTCTGTACACCATGAGAAGAGATCAGTCATCCCGGCAGTGTTAGATGTTTGTGTTTTAAAGGATTTTTTAAAATCCTTTCTCCAGTTATGTCAGGTAAAATGACAGAAAGCTGGATTATGGATAACATAAGCAATAATCCTATATAACCAGTATACATAAGCCCAGGAGGACTTTGAAATCTTGGCTGGAATGTTAAAGCCAACAATACAATAGAAATTTTACGCAAAAATTGCTCGCTAAAACTAGATTCACATTTGTAAATCCGCAGGTGTATAACGTATGCGTAGGATGAATATGTCAAAAACATATGCAATCGTGGGTCGTGCATTTAGCTACGTCTATGTGTATTTTGACATACGTGTCCATCTGTGAACATTTGGGTCAAGGGTGGGGAACCTTTAGTCCAATGTCATCTGGTCTTGCTCTAAGGCAGCGGCTTGGGTAGATAGCCCTTTAATTGTTCTGTACAATGTTCACACATGCTAATGGAATTCACTACTGAAGGCCACTGCAGAGCATGCAACGTTGGATTACATCTGACCCTAAACAGGACCTGCATCAGGATGTTCTTTGTGGGAAGAGTTATCTCACTTTGACTGACTGCTCCATCCTGTGCAGCAGCCATAGTGTCTCAAATGTGAAATCTAAGTGTCTTCAATTTAATATATGCTGCAGTCGCAGTGCAGCAGTCACAGTGTATCCTATGTGATGTTTACAGCAGTCTCAGTGTAGGCTATTTGATGGATACAAAGAAAAAAGAAAAAAATCCGGCACACCAACCTGTATAAAAATGCAAAACTTTATTTGGCTATCAAGCTATGTTTAAAATGTAGTGAAACCTGATGCGTTTCTGTTGTGCTGGAAGCACCCTTAGTCATAAAGGTGCTTCCAGCTCACCAGAAACATGTCAGGTTTCTCTACATTTTAAACATGGCTTGATAGCCCAAAAAAAAGTTTTTGCATTTTTATACAGGTTGATGTGCCAGATTTTTTTCTTTTTTCTTTGGATCTCTGCTGTGCTCACCAGCGAAATGTGCACCCACCTGTTTTGCATTGGACAGGTGTGGTTTGCATGTGGATTATGTTGGAAGCTCTGAAACCTCTTTCTCCTGCACTCTATTTGATGGATACAGCAGTCTCGGTGTATTCTGTGATATATACAGCAATCTCAGTGTCTCCTTTGTAATGTATACAACAGTGTCTCAGTCAATCCTATATGAGGTACACAACAGATACTACTCTGTTATATATATACAGCAGTCTCAGTATCTCCTATGTGATGTATATTGCAGACTTCCCACTACTTGAGTTGTATAAACATTATGTGAGCATTCATAAATTTCACACATTGAGGATTATGCATTGAAATATGCATCTTTGTTTGAGCTCCAGACCGAAGGAAACAAACCTGGCAAATTAGTTGCGATTAGCAATGTTATCAATACCAACTAAATTCACACACCTCACCAAAGAGAAGTATCTGTTCACGTGGACACTTCACTGCTTCTCTGGTGCTCCATGCCTTGCCATGATTCCCCATGACCCCATGAAAGGAAAACCACAACAGTCCATAGAATCAAACTTGTCTTTACTAGCGGTTGTAAAAACAAACAGCATAAAACCTGTCATGTCTCTAGGTATCTGTGTAAACTCCCATCTCAGAGAGAGACAAGACATGACACCTCAATTTTCGAGGAGTCATGTGTATAAAGAACCTAGGGCTGAGTCCACTGAGGAATCCATGCAAATAGGTGGGCAACTCGTTGCACTGGTCCTCCAGCGATTTGGCACAAAAGCGGAGTGTGGATTTTTGTGGGAGGATTGGTCATTTTGTGGGTACCTGCCCATCCATATGTAGCCACAAACAGCTAAGAAACTAAGAAGCCCAGGTAATGTGACAGGAGGTCTACATATTTCTTCCATTGGAAGGTTGCAATTCTTTCTACCCACCAAAATTCTTTTGGGAGGAGGAAAAGTTGATATTTCTGCCTTTTTGGACAGTGGATTTACTCTGGTTGACGCCCGATTTGTCCAGACCAAGGGACTTGTTCCTCATGAGTTGTCAAGATCTATTCCTTTAAACGCAATACATTCTGCACCTTTGAGTCAGGGACATTACACTCAGGTTGTTCAAGATATACATCTTCAGGTAGGGGTCCTGCACACTAAAGCCATCAAATATTATGTGTTAGAGGGCTTGTGGTTCTTGGCCTACCTTGGCTGATGTTACACAATCCTGTAGTGGACTGGAAGGCACATGAAGTAGTGAAGTGGAGCAATTACTGTCAAAATAGCTGAATAAGCACTCTTTTATCCATGGTAACTGCCAGATCTCTACATGAGTAATTGCCTGATTATAAGGATGTGTTTTCAGAACAAGAGTGTCAAGAACTACCACTTCATCACCCTTATGATTGCTCAGTCAATTTGAATCCTGAGCTAAGTTGCCTAAGAGCAGGTTTTATAATATTTCAGGTCCTGAGAGGCAGGCCATGAAAGATTATATTACAGGGAGCCTTGCTAAGGGACATATCAGACCCTCCCCATCACCTGGAAGGGGGTTACAAAAACGTTGAATTTCAGGAAAGCAAAGTTTGATCAGCTTAGAGAGGACCTTCGCCGAATTGATTGGGACAATGTCCTCAAAAATAGGAGCACAGAAAATAAATGGGAAATATTTAAATCAGTTTTACACACTCACTGCAAGCTAGCCATACCGTACAGAAATAAAAGGGCTAGGAACAGGAGAACACCAATGTGGCTAAATAAGGATGTAAAAAGGGCAATAAATAACAAGAACAAGGCATTTAAGAAGCTAAAACAAGAAGGCAATGAAGAAGCATTAAAAAGTTAAATAAAATAAAATGTGTAAAAAACAAATACATTTAGCAAAAGTGGAAACTGAGAGACTCATTGCTAAGGAAAGTAAAACAAACCCCAAACTATTCTTTAATTATATAAACAGTAAAATGATTAAAATTGATGGTGTCGGCCCTTTAAAGAACAAAGAGGGTGAAATCATAGAGAGCGATGTGGGAAAAGCAAATGTTTTAAATACTTTTTTCTCAACAGTGTTCACACAGGAAACGGATTTGCCAGGGGAAATGCAGAGTGATAATGTAAACTCCCCATTAAGTATTACCTGCCTAACCCAGGAAGAAGTGCAGAACCGCCTTAGTAAGATTAAAATTGACAAATCACCGGGCCCTGATGGCATTCACCCTCGGGTATTAAGGGAGATAAATAATGTGATAGACAGGCCTCTATTCCTTATATTTAAAGACTCTATAGAAACAGGGTCTGTTCCTTTTGATTGGCGGCAAGCAAATGTGGTACCAATATTCAAAAAGGGGTGTAAAAGGGAACCTGGAAACTATAGGCCGGTAAGCTTAACATCTGTTGTGGGTAAAATTTTTGAAGGGTTTCTAAGGGATACCATTATGGAATATCTCAATGTTAATAAATGTTTAACTCCATATCAACATGGATTTATGAAGGATCGCTCCTGTCAAACTAACCTGATGAGCTTCTATGAGGATGTAAGCTCTCAAATGGACCAAGGAGAATCATTGGATGTCATTTATCTCGACTTCTCTAAAGCATTTGACACTGTCCCACAGAAAAGATTGGTAAGTAAGATGAGAAAGCTTGGGCTAGGGGAAAATGTGTATAGCTGGGTAGGTAGCTGGCTTAGTGATAGAAAACAAAGAGTGGTTATTAATGGTGCATACTCAGATTGGGCCAGGGTTACTAGTGGGGTACCACAGGGTTCTGTATTTTGCCCCCCTACTATTTAATATATTTATTAATGATCTAGTGGATGGCTTACACAGTAAAATATCAGTATTTGCAGATGATACAAAACTATGTAAGGTAGTTAACACAAAGGAGGACAGTTTGCAACTACAGACAGATTTGAGTAAATTGGAGAATTGGGCTGAAAAATGGCAAATGAGGTTTAACACAGATAAGTGTAAGGTTATGCACATGGGAAGGAGAAACAGATGCTACAATTACTTACTAAATGGGAAACTGCTGGGGAAATCAGACATGGAAAAAGACTTAGGCATCTTAGTCAATAAGAAGCTAAATTGGAGTGCCCAGTGTCAGGCAGCTGCCACCAAAGCAAATAGGGTCATGGGATGCATTAGAAGAGGCCTGGGGACACGAGATGAAAACATAATTCTCCCTCTGTACAAATCACTCGTCAGACCACACTTGGAGTATTGTGTGCAATTTTGGACGCCGGTGCTCAAGAAAGACATTACTGAACTTGAAAGGGTTCAAAGGCGGGCTACTAAAGTGATAAATGGAGTTGGTTCACTACAATATCCAGAAAGGTTATCAAAATTAGGTCTATTTACTCTAGAAAAGAGAAGACTTAGGGGAGACCTAATATATATGTACAAGTATATCAGAAGGCAATACAGAGATCTCTCCAATGAACTGTTTGTACCAAGGACTGTGACAAGAACAAGGGGGCATTCTCTTCGTTTGGAGGAAAGACAATTTCTGCACCAGCATAGAAGAGGGTTCTTGACGGTAAGAGCAGTGAGGCTCTGGAATTCTCTTCCTGAGGAAATGGTGATGGCCAACTCACTGAATGAATTTAAGAAAGGAATGGATGCTTTTCTTGTGAGTAACAGTATAGAAGGTTACGAATAACATAAAATTATAGGTAGCTGGTTGACCCAGCTTAAGGGAAGGAATTTTTTTCCCTATGGAGAAAATTGGCTTCTACTCTGTGGGTTTTTGCCTTCCCCAGGATCAACAATGCAGAACAGCTGCACTAAAAATAGGCTGAACTAGATGGTCATAAGGTCTTTCTTCAGCCTTCGAAACTATGTTACTATGTTACTATGTTACCTGTTGCAGCTGGATTTTTCTTTTTCAAAGAAAAAAGATGGGGGCTCCGCTCCTGCTTGGATTTCGGAGACCTAAATCAGATCATTGTTCGTGATCCATATCTTCTCCTTCTCATTCCAGATCTCTTTAATCAGATCATCATGGCTAGGTGGGTTTCCAATCTAGACCTTAGTGGGCAATAATTTAATCTGTATTAAGGTGGGGGGATAAGTTCAAGACTGCTTTTAATATACCAAACAAAGGGACAATGCAAATATCTTGTCATGCCATGTGGGTTGACCAATGCTTCCGCTGTGTTTATGCACTTTGTAAACAACATTTTCCATCAGATAGATTTGTGGTAGTTCATCTAGATGACAAATTGATTTATTCACTGAACTTTTAAGCCCCAACAGGTATATGTCAGGCAAGTCTTACAAAAACTCAGGGAAAATAAACTTTATGTTAAAGGGAATCTGTCACCTCATTTTTCCAATATGAGATGCGGCCACCGCCATGAGGGACTAATCTACAGCATTCTGTAATGCTGTAGATAAGCCCACCGATGTAACCTGAAAGATAAAAAAGCGAGTTAGATTATACTCACCCCGAGGTCCGGACCGGTCCAATGGGTGTCGCAGTCCGGTCCTGCACCTCCCATCTACTAGAGATGACGTACTCCTCCTTACTTCTGCTGTGGCTCCAGCGCAGGCATACTCACTTTGCCCTGTTGAGGGCAGAGCAGAGTACTGCAGTGCGCAGGTGCCAGGAAAGGTCAGAGAGGTCCAGCACCTGCGCACTGCAGTAAGTAGGCCTGCGCAGGAGCCGCGGCAGAGGTAAGGAGGAGGACATCATCGCTAGAAGATGGGAGGCGCCAGACCTGACCGCGACACACATCGGACTGGACCGGACCCCGGGGTGAGTATAATCTAACTCGTTTTTCTTATCTTTCAGGTTACATCGGGGGCTTATCTACAGCATTACAGAATACTGTAGATATGCCCCTGATGGCGGTGGCCGAATCTTTTAGGGTAAAAATGAGGTGACAGATTCCCTTTAGGTCAGAAAAATGTATGTTTTTCATTCAGCAGATTCATTTTCTGGGATATTTATTATCTTCCACCGGCTTTTGTATGGATCCTCTGAAAGTCTGGGCGGTACTGGATTAATATCATCCTGAAAATGAAAAAGCTTTACAGCGGTTTCTGGCTTTCGCCAACTATTATCTCAAGTTCAGTAATAATTTTTCGGTCGTGGCCAAACCGCTTACAAACATGACTAGGAAAGGAATAGACTTTTCTAAATGAGCCTGTGAAGTGTTTGCTACCTTGAAAAACTAGTTTGCTTCTGCTCTGATTTTTGTACAGTCTGACGTTACTCAACCATTCATTGTGGAGGTAGAAGCATTGGAGTTAGTGGTTGAGACTGTATTATCACAGGATTCATCTCCAAGTTAATGACATTGATGTGCATTTTTCCCAAAAGATAGTTGTCCTCCAAAAAGAATTATGACATTGGTAATAGAGAACTCATAGCATTAAATTGGTATTCAAGGAATGGCGCCATTTTTTGAAAGTGGTAGTTCATCTCGTCGTGGTCCTCACTGAAAACTATTGTTGTTGTAACATCTGACACATAGACAGACAAGGTGGTCATTGCTTTTTACCAGATTCAACTTTTTTGTAGTATAGGCAGGGGAAAAGAACATTAAGGTGGATGCATTGTCTCATTGTTTTCTGGGGATACATTGTAATCACAAGCCATTACCCATATTACAAAAAGGAGTAGTTATTGCTACAATATGTTCTGATCTGGAGAAGGAGATCATAGAGGCTCAGTCGGACTCCCTTGCTGCCTGTCCTTCAGGTAAACTGTTTGTCCCTGTGAACCTCTGTCTTAGAATTTTGAGTGAACATCACGATTTGGTCCAGGCTGGACATCCTGATTGTAAATCCACAAAATCCTTACTCATCGTTTTTGGTGGTCTAGGATGAATCAGGATGTTCTGGATTATGTAGCTGCCTGCAGTATTTGTCCTCGTTCTAAGATGCCACATACCTATCCATCCTGTGTTCTTCAACGTTTGGCGATTCCCTGTACACCATGGACTCATTTGCTTTCAATAGTAATAGTTGTTCTGGGGTACCTGAGGTGGAACAGTTTTCCTCATCTATTACATCGGTATAGCTAGGTGTTCTTAATAACTTAGGAGACAGGGTCCAGATACAAGAGTATGGCTCATTGGAAATGCTTCCTTGGTTTGGACGTGTGTGGGTGAGGATATCCTCAAAGAATATTAAATTAAAGGTTCCTTCTTGGAAACTGAAATCCAGGTTCATTGATCCCTATGAGATTGTTACCATTGTCAATCCAGTGGCATTTCGCCTTGTGCTACCATCTACTTTTAAGATCCATGATGTATTTCACCTTTCTGCTCTTAAAAAATATGTGGCCTCCTTGGTACCATCCCTATCCCACCATCCCCTGTCATGGAAGTCTGGAATTCCAGATAGCTAAAATTGTCAATTCCCTCTTGGTTTGCCGGTCTTTATCCAGAGAAAAGAATGTGGGTACCAGCGTATGATGTTCATGCGATCAGGTTGATTTAGGACTTTCACACTTCTTCTCCTGATCAACCGAGTTTTGAGGGTCCAGAGTCCAGTTTTATGAGGGTGGTACTGTCCCAGGGATATCATGATAGAGTGATTTCAGATGATTGCAGCATCTGTTGACATACCTGCGGTAGTTAGAACAGCTTCACCGTGTTGTTCTGGCTTTCTTTGCTCTGGTGCTGCGAGGGTTAAACTGCTTTGTTGGACTCATGCAATTCCCTGTCTTGTTACTCCCAGCAGGTATAAGAGTTCACCTAGCTGATTCTGATCTTGCCAGTGATAGTTACCACTCTCTAGTTTGGAGATGAAGGAGAGACTGCAGTGTTTGGAGTAGGCGGTGGGAGAGTTTTTCAGGAGATTATTGAGTGGAGTTGGTTTGCATGTTTATCCTTATCCTTTCCCATTTGGTTTCTTCCTTCCTACGCCTCCCCTGTTTCCCACTCTGTTGCTTTGTGAGTGTATTTGCATGATTGTAGTTTTATTTTATCGCTTCCTGTTTACAGCTATTTCTCTAGTTAGTGTTTGCCTATACACTTCAGCCTCATACCATTCTGGATGGGGAAGGGAACAGTTAAAGGTAAGATTTTAGCATAGCAAGATGTTAGAGTTGCGGATCGCACTAAATATAAAATATAAGGAAGTGCGATCGCAACCCGGGGTCCACTGTGCAGAGATGGAAAACTGCTGCTAAGTAATGGAGGATGTGATATGGTGGTATAATTAAGGAACACAAGGGGTTAACTTCACTCTGTGTGTACCGAGGCGGACTCTGTTACCTCACAGAGCCGCACGGCCGCCAAACATAAATTCCATGGCCTGGTTAAGCTCACAGAGCACGGCAGTGTGAACACTAGTGTATAGTCACAGGACCCTACCCCTGAGACACTGGCTCAGAGTTCCTCTAGACACACTAGTGCTCGGCACCGAACTGCAGTGCCAGGAGGAAACAACTAAATAGATAAAGTGCACAGCACCGCTCTGGCGAATGCCACTAACTACCCAGACTAGGGAGGAAAGCACTAAACTTGCGCAGAGCAGGCGGTGAGTGTAACATGCCATGGTACGATAGTGCCCTGCAGTGGGCAACACCATCGGATGCTAGTGTGTGCAGAGTACCAGGAGCACAGCCACCCTTTGGCGCTGACTCTAATGCTGAATCCCTATACCAACAGACACAATCAAGGATAGGGGTTTCCAATGAGTCAGTCACCAGATACATGCATCCATCATCATACACACTGTTAGGCGTCAGATTCCTGCCTCTGCAGAAGAGGAATCCAGAGCCTTGCCCTCTGTGATCTCCCATTCCTCTTTGGCCGGAGAGGAGCCTGCTCAGCAAAGATGTCGTTCCCAGCGTCTTGCTCAGTCTACTGCTGTTGGCTTGGTTACTGCTACTAATTGGAGTTCAGCTATAGTAAGCTGCAATAGCCAGCAGCCAGCAGCTCTTGGGAATAAGTCCTTCTTTCGACCCACTGAGCATGCCCGTAGGAAGTCCTCTCATTGGAGGTCTGAGGTTACATGCTCAGGTCCTATTGCTGCTCCCATTGGACCACTAGGATGGTCCCGGAAGGACACTGCTATAAAAAAGTCGCATGGCCGCTAGTATAGACTCTTATTGTATATTGTGTGAGTGATGATGGATGCATGTATCAGGTGACTGACTCATTATGACTCCCCTCCCTTGGATACCTATGGTATAGGGCTATAGAGATAGAGTCAGCGCCTACCAGTGACTTGGTCTGCACCACGGTGCTTCCACATCTCAGCACCTCACTCAGCGCCATATGGTGCCGTCCAGAGCTGGGCACCTTCAGTACCACATTAAGCAGCTGCATCCGCCAGTGCGATGCCGTGCGCAAGTCTAGCGCTTTCCTCTATTGTTCCGGGTGGTTAATGGCATCCGCCAGAGCGGTGCAGTTCGCACATAGTGCACTTTAGTTATTTAATTAGTTTCTTCCTGGCACCACTGTTGTGGTGCCGAGCACTAGTGTGACTAGAGGAACTCTAACCAAGTGTCTCAGGGGTAGAGTCCTGTGTCTATACACCAGTGCTCACATTGCCGAGCTCTATGAGCATAAACAGGCTGCGGCATTTTTGTTTGGTGGTTGGGCAGCTCTGTGAGGTAACAGAGTCTGCCTCTGTACACACTAGTTGGAGTTAACCCTGTGTGTTCATCTATTGTACCGCCAGATAAGGTCCGCCATAACCGAGCAGCAGTTACTATCTCTGCACAGTGGACCCCGGGCTGCGAATGCACCTAATTACCTTCCTTATTATTTGGTGCGTTCTGCCAGCCCATAACACACACCATGAGTATTAGAGTCTATACTAGCGCATGGCCGAGGGGCCATGCGAACCTTTTATAGCAGCGTCCTTCTGGGAATTTCCTAGTGGTGCAATGGGAGCAGCAATAGAACCTGAGCATGTGTCCTCAGACCTCCAATGAGAGGACCTCCCACAGGCCTGTTCAGTGGGCAGAAAGAAGAACTTAGTCCCAAGAGCTGCTCGCTGCTGGCTATTGCAGGTTACCATAGCTGAACCCTGTTTGGCAGCAGTAACCAAGCCAACAAAAGTAGACTGAGCAAGATGCTGGGAACGACGTCTTTGCTGAGCAGGCTCCTCTGCGGCTGGAGAGGAATGGGAAACCGCAGAAGGCAAGGCCCGGGATTCCTGCTGTGCAGAGGCAGGAACCCGACGCCTAACACAAAATATGAGACCCTGGCATCTCCACCATCCTGGGTAATCTGGAGGGCAGGGATAGCCTATGGAGTCCCTAGTTCGAGGAATGGAGTAGGTACCCAAAGTCCTTTGTCAATATGTGACAAATGGCTTCCACATTAACACTGTATAATAGCCCCCCGTATTAGCCCCCAAACTGTATAATTATCCCTGTATTAGCTCCCACGCTGTATAACGGCCCTCACATTAGCCCCCAAACTGTATAATGCCCCTCACACTAGCCCACACACTGTATAATTGCCCTTGCATTTGCTCCCATGTTGTATAATGACCCCACTTTAGCCTCAAACTGTGTAATAGCCTGCATTGGTTCCAAACTGTATAATGCTCCCACATTAGCTTACACCTTGAATAATGGCCCCCATATTATCCCCCAAACTGTAAAGTTGCTCCCACATTAGCCCCCAAACTGTATAATGGCTCCTGCATTGGCTCCTATACTGTATAATTAACTCCATATTTGCTCAGGAACATGAATCGCCACTGTGTTAGTCTCCAAACTATTTAATGCCCCCCTCACTTTATAAGGATTGCCACAGTAGTCTCTATAATGTATGAGGTTTCAGAGTCTGCACCTAAGAGGCAGCTGTTAGATGGATTCAAAACGGGCTTAGTGATCGGACCCAAAGAGTGGTCGGAAATGGCTGCACATCCAGTTGGAAGAATGTCGCAAATAGGGTACCACAGGGCTCTGTCCTGGGCCCTGTATTGTTCAACATCTTTATCGATGATTTAGATGAAGGAATTGAGGGTAAACTGATTAAGCTTGCTGATGACACAAAGATAGGCAGGATAGCTAATACTAAAGAAGAGAGAGGATTCAAAAATATATAAATAAACTGGAGTAGTGGGCAGCAACTAACAGATTTTTAATATGGAAAAATGCAAAGTACTACATCTGGGGAATAAAAATGAAAAAAGCATATACAGAATTGGAGGAATAGGGCTCAGCAACAGCACATATGAAAAAGACTTACAGTTGTGGCCAAAAGTATTGACACCCCTGCAGTTCTGTCAGATAATACTCAGTTTCTTCCTGAAAATGATTGCAGACACAAATTCTTTGGTATTATTATCTTCATTTAATTTGTCTTAAGTGAAAAAACACAAACGAGAATGAAGCAAAGAGCAAAACATTGATCATTTCACACAAAACTCCAAAAATGTGCCAGACAAAATTATTGGCACCCTCAGCCTAATACTTGGTTGCACAACCTTTAGCCAAAATAACTGCGACCAACCGCTTCCGGTAACCATCAATGAGTTTCCTACAATGCTCTGCTGGAATTTTAGACCATTCTTCTTTGGCAAACTGCTCCAGGTCCCTGATATTTGAAGGGTGCCTTCTCCAAACTGCCATTTTTAGATCTCTCCACAGGTGTTCTATGGGATTCAGGTCTGGACTCATTGCTGGCCACCTTAGAAGTCTCCAGTGCTTTCTCTCAAACCATTTTCTAGTGCTTTTTGAAGTGTGTTTTGGGTCATTGTCCTGCTGGAAGACCCATGACCTCTGAGGGAGACCCAGCTTTCTCACACTGGGCCCTACATTATGCTGCAAAATTTGTTGGTAGTCTTCAAACTTCATAATGCCATGCACACGGTCAAGCAGTCCAGTGCCAGAGGCAGCAAAGCAACCCCAAAACATCAGGGAACCTCTGCCATGTTTGTCTGTAGGGACCGTGTTCTTTTCTTTGAATGCCTCTTTTTTTCTCCTGTAAACTCTATGTTGATGCCTTTGCCCAAAAAGCTCTACTTTTGTGTCATCTGACCAGAGAACATTCTTCCAAAACGTTTTAGGCTTTTTCAGGTAAGTTTTGGCAAACTCCAGCCTGACTTTTTTATGTCTCGGGGTAAGAAGTGGGGTCTTCCTGGGTCTCCTACCATACAGTCCCTTTTCATTCAGACGACGACGGATAGTACGGGTTGACACTGTTATACCCTCGGACTGCAGGGCAGCTTGAACTTGTTTGGATGTTAGTCGAGGTTCTTTATCCAACATCCGCACAATCTTGTGTTGAAATCTCTTCTCAATTTTTCTTTTCCGTCCACATCTAGGGAGGTTAGCCACAGTGCCATGGGCTTTTAACTTCTTGATGACACTGCGCACGGTAGACACAGGAACATTCAGGTCTTTGGAGATGGACTTGTAGCCTTGAGATTGCTCATTCTTCCTCACAATTTGGTTTCTCAAGTCCTCAGACAGTTCTTTGGTCTTCTTTCTTTTCTCCATGCTCAATGTGGTACACACAAGGACACAGGACAGAGGTTGAGTCAACTTTAATCCATGTCAACTGGCTGCAAGTGTGATTTAGTTATTGCCAACACCTGTTAGGTGCCACCGGTAAGTTACAGGTGCTGTTAATTACACAAATTACAGAAGCATCACATGATTTTTCGAACAGTGCCCATACTTTTGTCCACGCTCTTTTTTATGTTTGGTGTGGAATTATATCCAATTTGGCTTTAGGACAATTCTTTTTGTGTTTTTTCATTTAAGACAAATTAAATGAAGATAATAATACCAAAGAATTTGTGTTTGCAATCATTTTCAGGAAGAAACTGAATATTATCTGACAGAATTGCAGGGGTGTCAATACTTTTGGCCACAACTGTAGGTATACTAATAGATTGCAGACTGAACATAAGTCAACAGTGTGATGCAGCAGCAAAAAAAGCAAATGCAATTCTGGGAAGTAACAGAAGCATACAGTCTAGATCACGTGAAGTCATTATTGCCCTCTACTCCTCTTTGGTCAGACCTCATCTGGAATACCGTGTCCAGTTTTGGGCACCACATTTTATAAAAGACATCAACAAACTGGAGAAAGTTCATAGAAGAGCGACAAGATTGGTGACCAATCTGCAAACCATGTTCTATGAGGAGCGGTTACAGGATTTGGGAATGTTTAGCTAGCAAAAAAGAAGACTGAGAGCAGACTTAATAGCTGTCTACAAATATCTCAAGGGCTGTCACATTGTAGAAGGATCATCTTTATTCTCATTTGCGCAAGGAAAGACTAGAAGCAATGGGATGAAACTGAATGGGAGGAGACACAGATTAGATATTAGGAAAAACTTTTTGACAGTTAGGGTAATCAATGAGTGGAACAGGCTGCCATGAGAGGTGGTGAGTAGGGATGAGCTTTCCGATATTGAAATATCGGAAATCGGCCCGATATTTGAGATATCAGAATTCCGATTCCGATATTTTTTTCACATCGGAAATCGGAAATCCCTACTAACCATAAGCATAACCCTAAACCCTAACCCTACTAATCCTAACCCCCACCCGTAACCCTACTAACATAACCCTAACCATAAACCCTGACTCCACTAACCCTAACTAACCCTAACCCCAAACCCTTACCCCAACCCTATCCCCTAATCCTTAACCTAACCCTAACCCTAACTAACCTTAACCCCTTACCCTACTAACCCTAACCCTAACCCTTAACCTAACAATAACCCTAACTAACCATAACCCCTAACACTAACCCTACTAACCCTAAACCCTAACCCTACTAACCCTGACCCTTAACCCTTATCCTAACCCTAACCCTAACTAACTTTAACCCCTAACCCTACTAACCCTAAACCCTAACCCTACTAACACTAACCCTTAACCTAACCCTAACCCTAACTAACCCTAACCCCTAACCCTAACCCTACTAACCCTAACCCCTTACCCTAACCCTACTAACCCTAACCATAACCCTAACTAACCCTATCCCCTAACCCTAACCCTACTAACTATAAACATAACCCTAACTGTAAACCCTGACTCTACTAACCCTAACTAACCCTAACCCCTAACCCTTACCCTAACCCTACTAACCCTAACCCATAACCCTTACCCTAACCCTAACCCTACTAATCCTAACCATAACCCTAACTAACCCTAACCCTACTAACTATAAGCACAACCCTAACTGTAAACCGTTACTCTACTAACCCTACCTAACCCTAACCCCTAACCCTTACCCTAACTCTACTAACCCTAACCCTAACCCCTAACCCTTACCCTAACCCTACTAACCCTAACCATAACCCTAACTAACCCTAACCCCTAACCCTAACCCTACTAACTATAAGCATAACCCTAACTGTAAACCCTGACTCTACTAACCCTAACCCCTAACCTTAACCCTACTAACCCTAACCATAACCCTTACTAACCCTAACCCCTAACCCTACTAACTATAAGCATAACCCTAACCATAAACCCTTACTCTACTAACCCTACCTAACCCTAACCCCTAACCCTTACCCTAACTCTACTAACCCTAACCCCTAACCCTTACCCTAACCCTTACTCTACTAACCATAAACCCTAACCCTACCCCAACTAATCTTAACCCAAAGTAAAAAAAAAACCGCTGTTAAGAAGATGGCGACCAGTTTTCCTGCTATAGCTTTCGCTCTGTGCATTTTTCTTGCAATTTTTTTGCTCCTCTGCAAACTCCTTCCCCATTATCCTGAGGTGTTTCCCCTCCATTTTATCCATTATATAGCACTGTAGTGGTCATTTTGTAATTCCGATTTTTTCTCCCATTGACTTGCATTGATATCGTAAATCGGAAATTCCGATATCCGATATTTTTTCAATATCGGAAATCGGAATTACGATACAATATCGGGCAATATCGCTCATCCCTAGTGGTGAGTTCTCCTTCAATGGAAGTCTTCAAACAGAGGCTGATGATGATGATTTAATGAATCCTGCTTTGAGCAGGGGGTTATTATTATTTAATGACAGACTGATACCGAGGGGAGAGAACCCTGCCCTTGCAGACTTACATTCTACAGGATGGTGGGGAAGGAGACAATAGGTTGGAGGGTTGCAGCAGCTCCGGCGATGATGAGGCAATAGCTCCGGAGTGGTGAGGAGGCAGCGGGGTCATTGCAGACTGTAAGCTATCTTGAAGAGGTGGGTTTTCAGATTCCGTCTGAAGGATCTGAATGTGGTTGATAGTCAGATGTGTTGGGGCACAGAATTCCAGAGGATGGGGGATATTTGGGAGAAGTCTTGGAGGTGATTGGGTGAGGAGCGAATAAGTGTGGAGGAGAGAAGGAGATTACTTGAGGGAAGATATAGGGTGATTAGTTCAGAGATATATGGAGGAGACAGATTATGGATGGCTTTGTAGGTTAGTATTAGTAATTTGAACTGGATACACTGAGGGAGTGGGAGCCAGTGAAGATATTTGCAGAGGGGAGAAGCAGAGGAGTAGCGAGGAGAGAGATGAATTAGTCGGGTAGCAAAGTTAAGGATCAGCGCTCTGACCTGGGTCATCCTCGTTGAGATGCTGCAGCAGCTGGATTTTGTGAGGATGCCATTTGTGAGTAGCTAATATCTGTCGAAGGGGTGTTCGACTGATGCCAGATCGGTGCGCTGAGTTTGCAGAATGGGCAAAACAAAAATTTGGTACAGGACCCTCAGTTTACATAGGACATTATGTTCAGTGATGATGCAGACTTTTTTTGGTTGGCTATTTATATGGACACGCCTAAATAAAATGGGAATGTTGACAGTTTTCTTGCATAGGGTGTCTTGCATTGAAATCTGCTACAAATGACCCAGGTACTGTGTTCACTAGACATCAACACAATTTCTATCCACTCTTCATATGTTAACCTCTGCAACATGTCAATGGCTGTTAACAAAGAGAATCTTGTAAAGAACTCATGAAAGAATAAAGTTAGTTGTTTTTCCTGTGAAATTCTCAATAAGTTTGATGTGTGACATTTCCCTCTTCCCACTGGAAAAAATAAAGTTGGATCTAAAATGGCCAACTTCAAAATCTTGAAGTTTCCCCCCGCCCATATACTAATGTGACACAAACAGGAAGTTGATATCACCAATCATTCCCATTTTATTTAGGCGTATCCATATACATGGCCCACCCTATAGATTTAGCGCTAAATTATTTATTTTCACAAGGGTATATCAGAGAAAATGAACCCCACAATGTAATACACAATTTCTGTTAAATGAAGCAATACCTCATATGTGGTTCAGAAGAAAAAGAGCACCCCTTGTTTCTTTTAAGATAAATTTTAGCTGGAATGAATTGCGGAAGCCATGTTGCATTGCAGAGCTCCTGATGTGCAAAAACAGCATAAACCCTTCACAAGTAAATACATTTTTTAATCTTTATGCCTTGTGAGAAGGTCACTGGTAAAATACTTGTGGGGAAATACGTGTCACTCAAGATGTAATTGTGCCAAAATCATAAATGGAATCAAGGAGTCAAATCAAAAGAAGTGAACATATATTCCCTTAAAATTATACTTTAAACCCTTAACCCCCAAGGGTGGTTTGCACGGGCCAATGACCGGGCCAATTTTTACAATTCTGACCACTGTTCCTTTATGAGGTAATAACTCTGGAATGCTTCCATGGATCCCGGTGATTCTGACATTGTTTTCTCGTGACATATTGTACTTCATGTTAGTGGTAAATTTTCATTCAAATAACTTGCGTTTATTTGTGAAAAAAATGGAAATTTGGTGAAAATGTTGATAATTTCGCAATATTCCAACTTTGAATTTTTATGCCCTTAAATCACAGAGATGTGGCACACAAAAAACTTAATAAATAACATTTAACATATGTTTACTTTACATCAGCACAATTTTGGAGCCAAAATTTTTTTTGTTAGTAAGTTATAAGGGTTAAAAGCTGACCAGCGATTTCTCATTTTTGCAACACCATTTTATTTTTACGAACCACATCACATTTGAAGTCACTTTGAGGGGTCTATATGATAGAAAATACCCAAAAGTGACACCATTCAAAAAACTGCACCCCTCAAGGTGCTCAAAACCATATTCAAGAAGTTTATTAACCCTTCAGGTGCTTCACAGGAATTTTTTGAATGTTTAAAAAAAATGAACTTTTAACTTTTTTTCACAAAAAAATTATTTCAGGTCCAATTTATTTTATTTTACCAAGATAACAGGAGAAAATGGACTGCAAAAGTTATTGTGCAATTTGTCCTGAGTATGCTGATACCTGATATGTGGGGGGGATCCACTGTTTCGGCGCATGGCAGAGCTCAGAAGGGAAGGAGCGCCATTTGACGTTTTCAATCCAAAATTGTCTGGAATTCAGATCGGACACCATGTCACGTTTGGAGAGCCCCTGATGTACCTAAACAGTGGAAACCCCCCACAAGTAACCCCATTTTGGAAACTAGACCCCCCCCAAGGAACTTATCTAGATATGTGGTGAGAACTTTGAACCCCCAAGGGCTTCACAGAAGTTTATAACGTACAGCCGTACAATTAAAAAATCATATTTTTTCTAAAAAAATTATCTTTACACCCTCATTTTTTATTTTTACAAAGGTAATAGGACCCAAAAGTTATTGTGCAATTTGTCCTGAGTACGCTGATACCCCATATGTGGGGGTAAACCACTATTTGGGCGCATGGCAGAGCTCAGAAGGGAAGCAGCGCCATTTGACTTTTTTGGCTGGAATTGGGATTGGACGCCATGCCGCGTTTGGAAAGGCCCTGATGTGCCTAAACAGTGGAAACCCCCCACAAATGACACCATTTTGGAAACTAGACCCCCCAAGTAACTTATATAGATGTGTGGTGAGCACTTTGAGCCCCCAAGGGCTTCACAGAAGTTTATAACGCCCGGGTGTGAAAATAAAAAAATATTTTTTCCACAAACATGATATTTTAGTCCCAATTTTTTTATTTTCCCAATGGTAACAGGAGAAATTGGATGCCAAAAGTTGTTGTCCAATTTATCCTGAGTACGCTGATACCCCATATGTGGGTGTAAATGACTATTTGGGTGCATGGCAGAGCTCGGAAGGGAAGCAGCACCGTTTGACTTTTTTGGCTGGAATTGAGATCGGACACCATGTCGCGTTTGGAAAGCCCCTGATGTACCAAAACAGTGGAAACCCCCCACAAATGACACCATTTTGGAAACTAAACCCCCCAAGGAACTTATCTAGATGTGTGGTGAGAACTTTGAACCCCCAAGGGCTTCACAGAAGTTTATAACGTACAGCCGTACAATTAAAAAAACATATTTTTTCTAAAAAAATGATCTTTACACCCTCAATTTTTAATTTTCCAAGGGTAACAGGACCCCAAAAGTTATTGTGTAATTTGTCCTGAGTACACTGATACCCCATATGTGGGTGTAAACCACTATTTGTGTACATGGCAGAGCTCAGAAGGGAAGCAGCGCCATGTGACTTTTTTGGCTGGAATTGGGATTGGACGCCATGCCGCGTTTGGAAAGGTGCTGATGTGCCTAAACAGTGGAAACCCCCCACAAATGACACCATTTTGGAAACTAGACCCCCCATGGAACTTATATAGATGTGTGGTGAGCACTTTGAACCCCCAAGGGCTTCACAGAAGTTTATAACGCCCGGGTGTGAAAATAAAAAAATATTTTTTCAACAAACATGAACATGATCTTTAGTCCCCAATTTTTTTATTTTCCCAATGGTAACAGGAGAAATTGGACCCCAAAAGTTGTTGTCCAATTTGTCCTGAGTACGCTGATACCCCATATGTGGGAGAAAACTACTGTATGGGCACACGTCAAGGCTCGGAAGGAAAGTAGTGATGTTTTGGAATGCAGACTTTGATGGAATGGTCTGCGGGTGTCATGTTGCCTTTGGAGAGCCCCTGATGTGCCTAAACAGTGGAAACCCCCCACAAGTGACCCCATTTTGGAAACTAGACCCCCCTACGGAACTTATCTCAATGTGTGGTGAGCACTTTGAACCCCCAAGTGCTTCACAGAAGTTTATAATGCCCTGGTGTGAAAATAAAAAAATCATATTTTTTTCCACAAAAATGATATTTTTGCCCCAAATTTTTTATTTTCCTAAGGGTAACAGGAGAAATTGGACCCCAAATGTTGTTTTGCAATTTGTCCTGAGTAGGGTGATACCCCATATGTGGGGGTAAAACACTGTTTGGGCGCATGGCAGAGCTTGGAAGTGAAGGAGCACCGTTTGACTTTTTCAACGCAGAATTGGCTGGAATTGAGATCAGACGCAATGTTGCGTTTGGAGAGCACCTGATGTGCCCTAACAGTGGAAACCCCCCAATTCTAATTCCAACCCTAACCCCAACACACCCCTAACCCTAATCTCAGCCCTAACCCTAGCCCTAACCCTAACTCTAGCCCTAACCCTAGCCCTAAAGGGAAAATGGAAATAAATACATTTTTTTAATTTTATTATTTTTCCCTAACTAAGGGGGTGATAACGGGGGGTTTGATTTACTATTTATGGTGGGGTTTTATGTTTGGCAGCTGTCATACGCTAAAAGACACTTTTCATTGTAAAAATAGTTTTTGCATCACCACATTTTGAGAGCTATAATTTTTCCACATTTTGACCCACCGAGTCATGTGAGGTCTTATTTTTTGCGGGACGAGTTGACGTTTTTATTGCTACCATTTTCGGGCACGTGACTTTTTTGATCGCTTTTGGGGGGTGCGTTTACACCGTTCTGTGTGCGGTAAAATTGATAAGGCGGTTTTATTCTTTGGGTCAGTATGGTTACAGCGATACCTCATTTATGCATTTTTTAATGTTTTGGCTCTTTTATGCAATGAAAACAATTTTATATTAAAAATAATTATTTTTGCATCGCTTTATTCTGCGAGCTATAACTTTTTTATTTTTTCGCTGATGATGCTGTGTACAGCTCGTTTTTTGCGGGACAAGACGACGTTTTCAGCGGTACCATGGTTATATATATGCGTCTTTTTGATCGCGCGTTATTGCACTTTTTGTTCGGTGGTAAGATGATAAAGCTTTATTTTTGTTTTGTTTTTTATTTTTATTTTTTAAGGGGTTTGTTAAGGGGGTTAACTAATGGGTCAGTTTTACAGGGCGGGTCGTTACAGACACGGCAATACCAAATATGTGTACTTTTATTGTTTTTTGGTTTTTTTATTTCCAAAAAATGAATTTATTAGGGAATATTTTTTTTTTTATTTATTTAGCGATTTTATATAAATTATTTTTACACTTTTTTTAAACCTTATTACAATGTCCCAGGGGGGACATAAATCTGTCACATCACAGATCGCTGTGACAGATCAGCGATCTGTCACAGGCACTGCTGCAGGCTTCCTCATGCCTGCTCTCTGCGGGCAGTGAGGAAGCCAGCTCCCTGCAGGCCCCCGAAGGTCCCAGCTGCTGCGGAGGTTGCAGGGAAGCACGGAGGGAGTCGCTTCCCTGCCGATGCTTCCTTTAACCCCCGGTACACCGCGATCATGTTTGATCGCGGTGTGCCAGAGGTTAACGTGTCAGGTCACATAGTGACACATGTGATAATCAGCTGACACCCGGCTGCGATCAGCGGCGCTCACCACGTGGGCACCGCTGATCGCTATGATGTACTATCCTGTCCCTGGGAATTAAGTCCCAGGGATAGTACGTCATATGGCAGAAAGGGGTTAATAATCCAATACTTAAAAAACACAATAAAGATTGTTATTATTATTATTATTAATAATAATAATAATAATAATATTAATAATAATAATATTATTATTATTATAAAACACCTGCCCAGTGAATAAGGTGGTAAAATACCAATAATTTAAAGAACGACAGCAAAAAGGCCAACAATGACCCTGCAATAAGCCTTTCTCAACACCTGCCTTGCTTTGGAGGTTGGCACCCTAAAAGTGAATTTGGCGTCCCCACTCAGTGAAGACTATCCCTCACTCCCCTATTTCACTCTAAGGTCAGAGTCACACTTGACATATGAAAAATCAGCTGAGAATCGCACCAATGTTCTCTGTATGGTGATCCGTGTGTAATCCGTTTGCAATGTGATGATGCGATTTCCTCGCATCTAAGTATCCATGTGCCATCCACATGGCATGCGTATATCATGCGTATGCCATGATTTTATCACAGACTTGCAAAATTGACATATAATGGATCCATGGCCTGAATTGAATTAAATCCTAATCATCAACCCTATTAATTGGCTACACAACAAGTTAACTCCTCCAAGCTTTGCATTACAGTCTTTGCTGGTGTTTTGCTTTTGCGGATTTGAGTCCAACATGTCACATAGGCTTACCTTCAACACAACTGAGCGGGATTGTTTCCACTGAGATTGTCCCAATGCTTTGGGGAGCCTTACCCAGTGATTGTGGATCCGAGGAGGCGGAGAAGAATGTGGGTACATCTGTTTATGAGGTGACGGCTGACTAAAGGTCATTTTCACCGTCTGTATGCTTCTTTACGCAGCCATCCTGACAAGTTCTATCAGTATTGTCGGATGAGCGTGCTGACATTCTTCTTGAGACTGTGTGCCGTGGGGTCATCTTCAAGGACACCAAATGCGTAAGTCTATTTCTGCCAAGAAGCGCCTTTTACTTACTTTAAGGTATGTATTTATCCTCTATCTTGCTTATGTACTTTAATTGGGTTTTTGATAAATACACTATTCCCTTCCTTTTGTTGTAATGGTTTGTTTCTTTTTTTATAAACAATTTTTACATTTTATTTTGCCTTTGACATTCCATACTGTTTGTAATTGTTTCCTAGGCATTGAATTGTGTTGTCTTTTGTTTAGGCAGGGCTTAGTTTGCACTGCCAATAACTTTTATGATGTCCTAAACTGTTTTTTTTTATTTTCCTTATAGATTCCTATCCACTGGGCTTCTGTATACGGCTCTTCATCTTGAGTTTTTAATTGGGAAATCCACCATCTCAGGCATTGTCCGTTCTACGTGCTCAGAAATTTGGTAAAAAATGCATCAATCGGTAATGCCTGAGCCCAAAAAACAAGACTGGCTATGGATAACCCGTGGCTTTGAGGAAATCTGCCAGTTTCCAAACTGCATTGGATCCCTGGATGGGAAGCACATCTGTGTTCGTAAGCCGCCAAACTCAGCATCCCAATATTATAATTATACTGTAAACAGCTTTTTTCTATAGTGCTGTTGGCCCTGGTCAGCAGCGCATACAGATTTATAATTGTAGATATTGGGGCATATGGAAGAACTGGAGACTCCAGAGACTTCAATTCTTCTATAATGGGTAGGCAGCTGCGCACTACTGTAATGACTTGGACCTCCCACCCCCACGTCAGCTACCAGGGTCTACTATGGAAGCGGAACCTTATGTGATGGTTGCTGATGAGGCCTTTCAATTAAACTGCAACATCATGAGGCCATATCCACCTAGAGACCTGGACCACCGGCACAGAGTCTTTAATTTCCGCCTATCCCGCACACCATGACTGGCGGAGTGTGCCTTTGACATTCTCTATGCCAAATGGCGGGTCCTGCAGTCAGCCATTCAACTTAGTGAAGGAAATGTGAATGAGGTTATTAAAGCCTGTGTGATACTTAATAACTTCACCAGAATCCATGACTGTAGATCAAATGATGGAGATGAAGTGGCAGATGGAAATAATGGCATGATTACTACACATGTACATCATCTGCATCGTCAGTTCTCTGGACTTAAAGTGTGGGATGTGTTTACTAATTATTTTGTTTCACCAGAGGGATATACTCCATGGCAAGACAATGCATTGTCTATGTTATGATGATTTTTTTTTTGTAAAATAAAGTTATGTTAATGTTTGAAGTGTGTGATGTGTTGGCTTAATAATGATCTAAAACTGATATTAAACACATCATCTATATAGTTGTTACAGCACAAACCACACAAATTGATTTAACTTGTTTTAATCCAAACATTTTTTTTAACAACAATAACCATATTTTAATCATATGGCATATTGGGCTAGTATAACTTGGCCTACAAAAACTCGCTAACAAAACCAAAAGTTTCCTTGTGATGACACTTTGCATTACAAATTATGGTATGTTGACGAAGGTGATGGCGGGTGAACAGCATGAGAGGTTTGGCTGAGCCAGGATTATGGACCAAGGAAGGGACCTGTTGTGGAGCATGGTACTGTGCTGCTTGGTAAGGATGTAATCCTGTATATTGACGTGGCCCATTTGTTCCTACCCCCCAGAATGGCCATGTCGAGCATACTCATGTTGTGACCACTCTCCAACAGTGGGTTTGCTCAAGTGGCCATATTGGGCTGGTGCAGCTGGAGCCGAAAATTGGACATGTTGTGACCAATGTTGGTTTGGGGTGTGATGTGGCTGTGTTGATGGCATCTGTGTGAGAGGCGGCTCAGCAACTGATAGTGCCTGCTATTCCTGGATTCCAGGCATTTGGAGTTGGCTGTTGCTGGACATTTGCCACCTTTCTTGGTATAAAAATACCAGATTTGGATTATTTGGTGGGGTGCATGCGTTAATTAAAATTTGGATTTCCCCTCTGGCCCGCAGCCTCACCTCATGGGAAATTATACGCAGATAACGTGCATGACTGCGTGCATATGCTTCCTCACCATCGTCGTTCACAGTGTGTGAAAGGTAGTCCAAAACCCCAGTGTCCACTTGTCGCCTGTTACTGGTGGTGGAAAGGTCCCTCCTGCGCCAACCACGGCGTGGGATGGCGGCAACCTGGGGTAAAGTATCTAGGGACACTGTTGGACTACTACTGTGGCCCCGGTCCTCATTTTCTGGATTGCCCTCCTGTTGTGCAGAAGGTGCTGCTGGTGGTGGTAGTTGGGTGGTTGATGATGCTGCTGAAGATGGGCCAGCCATTTCTTCATCTTCACCAATATGGTCGATGTTCACCTCTAAGTCCGAAGCAGTTTCCTGCTCTGTAAGGTTCGAGTCAGTTCTTTTTTTTTAGCACAAAGTTGAAAAAATATAAATAATAAGATTTGCCTGTAAGGCCAAGTGTAAAATGTGGGGTCATGCATGCACTTACGTACGTAGATCCAGAACGGGAGCCAGAAAATGTAAGCGGTCATAATAAATGTATTTCCTTTTTTGGTTCCCTCAGCACCACTCCTGGCGCTCATGGTGGAACTGGTCACGGCAGCTGCGCCACCATCTAGTGACATTAGACAGTGCAAAGTTACACAATAAATGTTTTAACGTGCAGCTGAACGCTCCAATCCGAGTGCCGGCGGCAGTTCTAGGTATTGACATGCGAGACTCGTCCAAGTTTCTCGCAAGTCTGACCCCGGCCATAGAGTAGCCAACACAGAGACATCAGTCCTTGAGTGGCTGTAATGACACCCTTGCAGTTAGATTTACTGCTTGTGTGGCGCCCCCAGGAGTATGGTCGCCACACTGGCTTTGCCTTCCTCCAGGGGAGGGTAATGCCAGGCTTGGAGGCAATGATGGGTCTCTCTCACAGTCAATCCATACATGCAACACAGTTCCACTCCTGGCCAGCAGGGGGAGCTCTGACCCAGGATTCAGGGGAGGAGTGCTCTCTGTGGGCCAGGAGGAAGGGGAGTTAGATAGTCTGCAGAGGATGAAGTGTGCAGACGTGGAATGAGAAGCTGGAGGTTGAGCTGCAGAAGGCGCGCTCCCTCAGCTTGAGAGCGCAGAGAACTGGAGTCGGGTCTCCACGATGGTACAGATACTAACGGTCTTGCCACATATACCCGAGGAGTAGAAGGCTGTAAATGCCCTGCTCCCACCTAAGACTTGAGGCACAACAGCAAAACCGATAGAGAGCCGGGGATTCAGAGAGAGAGAGGAGTCCCAGAGAGAGAGGCTACAGCTGTCTGCCGTGCAAGGGGAGTTCTAGGAACATCTGACAGGAGGAACTTCAGAGTAACTGAGTACTGGAGTGCTTCACACCACACAAGCGCTAGGAAGGAGACTGCACAGCCCGTCTGAGAAAGGGAAACCCTGAGTTGCTTCCAGGCTAGCCTGCTCCAATACCATCTGTAATCAGGACCCTGGACTGCAGTTATCAAGTAAAGGTACAGAAATTGCACCCCGCTGTGTCGTGTCTGCTTCCTACCCTATCGGCACTGCTACATCCCCGTGCCAACCACCTATACACTGCCCTGGGGTTACAGCTTCACCTGTGGGGAGCTACACCATCTAAGCTGCGACACACCATCAGCCCCAGAGGATCTGCATGCAGCGTTGGCTAACATCTTACTTGCCAAACACCACAGGTGGCGTCACGAACTTTCCTTATAAACTACATTACAAACATCACCGCCATTGATATTGGGCCCCAGGGCCATGGACCGGGTCACCACCACTGTGATATATTCCCCTGACACCGGCTCGGTACCGAGTACCCCACAGCCCTGGGTGAAGCCGGCGAGGGCGACCCAATTTTGGCTTCACAAGCAGGATTACGGAGCCTGGTATCCCCGGGTCCTGTGTGCCATAGACTGTGTTTAAAGACTGTGTGAAATTTGGCGCCAGTTGCCACCATTGCCGCGCTGCTTGGCGCGCGTGCGAAGAAAGAGGCAGGCCTTCGTGGGCGGAGCCACTACAGAGCACGAAGCGGTGAAGTGCCGCACGGGAAGAGAGAAGAGTGCGCGAGAGGAGGAGGAGCTGAGGCCTACTGCCCGGAGTATCGTGCCTGTGAAGCGGCCGCCGGTGAGCTCCTACAACCCCCGGCCCTGGCTAACGTTCAGTAGGGGGGGAGAAGATGTCTGCGCCACAAGACGATGCAGCGGCAGACGCCGCTGCCAACCCTGCGGTCCCGACAGGAGGAGCGCATGCAGCAGTGGTCCCCATCATGCCGCTGTCTATGCCCTGCATACCGGGAGCGGCCTGGCTACCGCAGTACTCGGGTGAGTCACACACCCTGAGTGAATTTAAAGGGAGACTGTGCAGCTTGTTTAAAGTTTACCCCCTATCTAAAAGCCAAAAAGTAAATATCCTGATGGGACAGCTAACGGGTGCAGCGCTGAGAGAAGTGAAAGCCTGGAAGGACACTGATAAAGAGACTGTGGTAAAGGTCCTGGCCAAGCTGAAGAGCACTTTTGACACCCGCACTGCCGCTGAAATCAGGATGAGGTTCTTTGGCTGCAAGCAGAGGGCACAGGACAGCATCAGGGACTACGCTCTCAACCTGCAGGAGGCGCTGCGAGCAGTTAAGCAAGTTAATCCTGACAGCGTAAAGGAAGAAGATAAACTGTTGAAGGAGCAGTTCATTGAAGGACTCCTGTCCAGTACCCACCGAGGACAGTTGCCTATAATAACCCTGCAAAACCCTGATCTTGACTTTGCTGAATTTAAGGACAGGGCTATCTGGGTACTGCAGGAATCCACTGACAGCCATACAGCGCCCCCTAGATGCCCAGCGATCACGTATCATCAGGAAGCAACATCCTTTCCTTCCATCCCGGTGGAGGCCGATGCACAAACTCTGGACAAAGATCCAACTGAGGAGCTATGTCTACAGGTCCAGGAGTTGACCAAAGGAATGGCTGCACTCACTAAAACCGTGCAGTCCCTGCAGATGTCCTGCAAAGACAAGATCCAGCTTGCTTCCAGTCCAGAGGATGTCCCGTGGCTCTGGAGGAGGAGAGCCCCGCCACTTTGAGGAAGGAACAACGATCGCTATGACCAGGACGGACATCCCATCTGTCGTCGCTGTCACAAGGCAGGTCACCTTGCAAGGTACTGTCCTTTAAACCAGCAACCCTTGGGGCAGGGGGCCAACCCCCAGGAGTAGGATCCCCAGGCCCAAGGAACTGGAGAGCCAAGTATGTGGGAGGGAGACCAATCCTTCCTGTGGTGATTGATGGTATCCCTATGAACGCTTTGCTGGACACTGGCTCTCAGGTGACCACCATGCCCTATATTCTGTATAAAAGATATTGAATCATAGAATCATAGAATCGTAGATTTGGAAGGGACCTCCTGGGCCATCTGGTCCAACCCCCTGCTCAAAGCAGGATTCGCTAAATCATCCCAGTCAGATGTCTGTCCAGCCTCTGTTTGAAGACATCCATTGAAGGAGAACTCACCACTTCTCGTGGCAGCTTGTTCCACTCATTGATCACTCTAACTGTCAAAAAGTTTTTTCTAATATCTAATCTGTGTCTCCTCCCATTCAGTTTCATCCCATTGCTTCTAGTCTTTCCTTGTGCAAATGAGAATAAAATTGATCCTTCTACAATGTGACAGCCCTTTAGATATTTGTAGACAGCTATTAAGTCTCCTCTCAGTCTTCTCTTTTGCAAACTAAACAATCCCAAATCCTGCAACCTTTCCTCATAAGACAGGGTTTGCAGACCGGTCACCATTCTGGTTGCTCTTTTCTGAACTTGCTCCAGTTTGTTGATGTCTTTTTTAAAATGTGGTGCCCAAAACTGGACACAATATTCCAGATGAGGTCTGACCAAAGAGGAGTAGAGGGAAATAATGACTTCACGTGATCTAGACTGTATGCTTCTGTTAATACATCCTAGAATTGCATTTGCTTTTTTTGCTGCTGCATCACACTGTTGACTCATATTCAGTCTGTGATCTATTAGTATACCCAAGTCTTTTTCACATGTGCTGTTGCTTAGGCCTATTCCTCCCATTCTGTGTATGCTTTTTTCATTTTTATTGCCCAGATGTAGTACTTTGCATTTTTCCCTGTTAAAAACCATTCTGTTAGTTGCTGCCCACTTCTCCAGTTTATTTATATCTTTTTGAATCCTCTCTCTCTCTTCTCTAGTATTAGCTATCCCTCCTAGCTTTGTGTCATCAGCAAATTTAATCAGTTTACCCTCAATTCCTTCATTTAAATCGTTGATAAAGATGTTGAACAATACAGGGCCCAGGATAGAGCCCTGTGGTACCCCACTTGAGACATTCTTCCAACTGGATGTGCAGCCATTTACGACCACTCTGTGGGTCCGATTACTAAGCCAGTTATGAATCCACCTAACAGTTGCCTTGTCCATTCCATACTTAGTCATTTTTTCAATAAGGATTGTATGAGATACTTTGTCAAATGCTTTGCTGATGTCAAGATATACTATATCTACAGCATTTCCTTGATCCACCCAATCAGTGATTCCGTCATAGAAGGAAATTAAGTTTGTCTGACATGACTTAATGACTTATTAGTTACAAACCCATGCTGACTCTGAACTCACCCGTGGTCCCACTGATGAACTGACAGTAGTTGCTAGTAATGGTCAGACCTTACCGCAGTTTGGATGTAAGGAGATTACTGTTAAAGTAGGGAGGGTGGAATTAAAGTCTCAAGGTCTGATAATTGTTGATATTGATAGACGTGAATATAACCCTATGATGACTCTTGGTACAAATGTAATTGAAAACTGTCTGTCCGAGGTTATTGTCTTGTTGCAACAGGTGGCTGAGACTGCTGGTTGCGGAGAACAAAGAGTCCTGCAGGAGGAGATCCGAGCCCTGATGCAAAGGCAACAAGTGGAACTCGCTGGTGGAGAGATTGGCAGCGTCAGAGTGAGTGACGCCTTCCCCATTGCAATACCCTCCAGATGTGAAATGTTGGTATGGTGTCGGGCAGCTATAGGTCTTACAGGGAGAGATTACCAGGCATTGGTAGAACCAGTATACTCCGAAAGTAGGCCCACTGTCCTGACAGCAAGAGGGTGGTTGATGTCAAGAAAGGGAGAGTACCTGTACGTCTTCTGAATTATGGGGAAAAGGAAGCCACAATACCTCGGTACGCCACAGTTGCTAAGCTTCTCACCGTTAATAACAACTCTTTGCAGGCAGCAGAGCCTTTGGTCTCATCCGATCAGGGGGAGGACAATGGTTCTGTGAAACAATAAAAAGAGAGAAGAGCCAGCACTGCCAGTGGTCAGAACGCATAACATGAGGTGCATATGCACATATCTTACTGCATTCAAAATGAGACATTTAGCAAAATATTGATCAATATATTGAGCCACCCCGCCACGCCAAGGCAATCTCATATGGGGGGTCCTACTCTACATTTTTATTTATTCACTGTGCCATTGCGGCCTCCTAAATGTTTTAAAAGCAAGACCATATCAAATGCAATCCATACCTGAAGCATATCTGCATCACTCCCGTGCAGCCAGATGGAGCAGGTGCAGATGAAGGCCAACCCGGTCTGAACACAGACATCTCAGGTTTGACCTCCACACACTGCCTGACCAGCAAACGGCGGGGTGGCTCAATTGAATTGATCAATTTTTTTGCTAAATATCTCATTTTTGAATACAGCTAGACATTATGTGCATATGCACTCCAATTTATGCGTTCTAACCTTAAGCAGTGCTGGCTTCCCCCTCTATTTTCTCGTTCTGTGAAACAGCCAGAGGAGTGGTGTCAGCAACTGCAGGTGGGGACCGACTCTACACCTTCATACCAGAGAAATGGGGTCTACAGAGTGACACAAGAGTATGAGTGGGTATTCAGCAAACACCCACTAGATTTTGGGCAGGCAAAAGGGGTCCAACATCATATCCCCACGGGGGACCATCCACCCATAAAGGAGAGGTACAGACCTATACCCCCAACACAGTAGCTAAGAGTATGTTGAGGGAGCTGAGGGAGGCTGGGGTTATCAGAGACAGTTGTAGCCCCTGGGCAGCTCCAATAGTTTTTGTAAAGAAAAAGCATGGTACCATGAGAATGTGTGTTGATTACAGGAAAATTAACAGCATTACACATAAAGATGCCTACCCATTACCTAGGATTGAGGAATCCTTAGCTGCACTTAAAACTGCTAATTACTTTTCCACCTTGGATCTCACCAGTGGGTATTGGCAGGTTCCCATGGCAGAGGCAGATAAGGAGAAAACCGCATTTACCACTCCAATGGGTCTCTGTGAGTTCAATTATATGCCATTTGGGCTCTGCACTGCTCCAGGGAAGTTTCAACGGCTGATGGAGTGCTGCCTGGGACACATGAACTTTGAAACAGTCCTGCTGTACCTGGATGATGCCATTGTTTTCTCCAAAACCTATGAAGAGCATCTGGAACACCTGGCTGAAGTGTTTGAAGCTTTGTCCAATTTTGGCCTGAAGGTGAAGCCCTCCAAATGCCACCTCCTGAAGCCCAAGATGCAATACCTCGGTCATGTGGTCAGTGCAGAAGGTGTGGCACCAGATCCTGACAAGGTCACAGTCATCCGGGACTGGGCGAAGCCCAGCAACCTTCATGAAGTACGCCAATTCCTTGGACTGGTAGGCTACTACCGAAGATTCATCAAGGGCTTTACTGAAATAGCCAGCCCTATGCAAAACCTTCTGGTCGGGCAGTCCAAGAAGAACAAGCAGAAAAATTCCACCTTTGAATGGACTGAAGAGTTAGAGAGGTCCTTCACCAGATTGAAGATGGCTCTCACAGGTGACGAAGTTTTGGCCTACCCAATTTATGAGAAACCCTTTGTGCTGTACACAGATGCCAGCAATGTGGGACTAGGAGCGGTACTGTCTCTGGTACAGAACGGAAAAGAAAGAGTCATCTTCTATGCCAGCAGGAAGTTGCATCCCACCTAAAGGAACCCTGATAACTACAGTTCTTTCAAGTTGGAGTTCCTTGCCATAGTCTGGGCTGTCACCGAAAGATTCAAGCATTACCTAGCCTCTGCCAAGTTTACTATCTTCACGGACAACAATCCGTTGACCCACTTGGACACTGCAAAGCAAGGTGCACTGGAGCAGCGATGGATGGCTCGGCTGTCTAATTACGAGTTCACTATCAAGTACCGAGCAGGGCACAAGAATGCCAATGATGAGCGCTGTCCAGGATGCCCAACCTACCAGATGCAGAAGAAAACCCTGAGGCTCTTGAAGAGATAGAGCTACCTCCCGTCCACAGGCCACTGGCGGCCCATCGTGCTCAAGGAGTGAGAGACAGATGGTCTGGCTTGAAGGAGGTCACCCTGAATCCTTTGTCCCATCATGACTGGGCAGAAATGCAAGGTAGTGACCCTGCAGTCCACCTGGTGAAGGAGCTGTTGATACGAGCTGACTCACGTCCAGAGTTGGATGCTCCTGAAGAAACCCAGCAGCTGTGGAAGGAGAGAGGCCGGCTGTTTATCTATGAAGGGAAGCTGTGTCGGAGGAGTATCAATGCCCGCACACATGAACTGGTCTGGCAGGTAATAGTCCCAAAGAGAGAGGCATCAATGGTCCTGGAAGCATACCACCAAGGAGCTGGACACTTCGGATGGAAGAAGTTGGAAGCATTGCTCTGAGAGAGGTTTTACTGGGCTGGTATGAGGAAAGCCATTGAGAGGTGGTGCCAGGAGTGTGGACAATGTAACCTGCGCAGAAAGGATTGAGACAGCCAGAGAGCTCCCCTGCAACCAATCATCACCAAACAGCCCCTCGAGTTGGTAGCCCTGGACAATGTGAAGCTGGTTCAAAGCCGGTCGGGCTACATCTATGCTCTTACCATTGTGGATTACTACTCAAGATTCCTGGTAGTTGTGCCTGTCAAAGATCTAACTGCGAGGACAGCAGCCAGAGCCTTCCAACAGCACTTCTGTAGGCCACATATGTATCCTGAAAGAGTACTCACAGATCAAGGTCCAGCTTTCGAGGCAGAAGTGTTCCATGAGTTCTGCAACTTGTATGGTTGTAAGAAGATCCGGACAACACCTTATCACCCACAGACCAATGGCATGTGCGAGAAGATGAACCAGGTGGTGATTGACCTGCTGAAGATGCTGCCCTTGGAGGAGAGCAATCTGTGGCCTGAGAGGTTGCCAGATCTGGTAGACCTCTACAACCATATTCCAGTGAACTCTACCAACTGTACTCCAGCATACCTGATGAGAGCAAGACTGGGTAGGCTGCCTGTGGATTTGGACATGGGAGTCCTCACGCCGGAGGCCACTTCGCCAGATGCTGACTGGGACAAGGAGAGGCAGCAGCAGTACAGAAGAGTACAGGAGTGTGTGGGGAAGAGTCTGGCCCAGGCAAGGCAAAAACAGGAAAAGCTTTACAATCAGAATGCACCTGCTGTCCCCTTTTCGCTGGGAGAACTCGTCCTCAAAAGGAAGAGGAGGTTGCACAAGCTGGATGATCAATGGGAGGCTGAACCTTATACCATTCTGCCCTCAAACTTTGATAATGCTAAAGTATGCCTTGTTAGTAAAGATGGAGGAGAGACCTCAGCAGCGGTATCCAGGGATCATTTGAAGTTGTGCCCTGAGCAGTTAAAAGAGAGAAAAGAAGAATCAGATAACATCAAACCCGTAGAGGCAGAAGAGAAGGTCAGCACAGTGCTTGGGGAATTCCCTGCGAATTGGACTAGAATTAATGATGCAATAGTGGTACCAGTGTTGTTATTTCCCCAAGTGGAAGCACAGGAGGATGTGACTCGAGAGGATCAGGAGAATCAGGTAGCAGAAGCCACACCAGCAGTGGAGCCAGAGAACCCTCGCCCTGCCAGTGGTGAACCTGTTGTGCCCCTGGTGAGTCCAAGAGTCACTAGACAATCACATATCCCTGTGCCATATGGAATCCCTAGTAGTGTACCCAGTCCCTCACACACTACAGCACCAGTGTTACGTAGATCTACTCGTACCACACAGGGAATACTACAAGTTTGGTTCCGCATATGAAGTAGATGTAAATGTTGAAACTGTTGAAATTTAAATATGTAACTGTTTTTCAAGCTTTTGTGGCTACAGGTAACCTGTAAGAGTTCCCTTTGAATTTTTATGGACACTGAACCGCAGGACTTTTGTGTGGTCAAAAATTTTCTTTATAAATAATTTACCATTTGCCCAGGAATGGACCATGGACATTGATGCTGGACTTATCATCATAGGACCATTGTTGGATAAACTTGGTTTTTGTACATTTTTCCCTTTTTCAATCTTGTACAAATTATTATTGTCTAAATGTTTATATGTATGTTATTCATGTTTTTCTTTGTTCAGCCAAGGAGTGCTGACTTTCACTAGGGGGGAATGTGGCGCCCCCAGGAGTATGGTCGCCACACTTGCTTTGCCTTCCTCCAGGGGAGGGTAATGCCAGGCTTGGAGGCAATGATGGGTCTCTCTCACAGTCAATCTATACATGCAACACAGTTTCACTCCTGGCCAGCAGGGGGAGCTCTGACCCCGGATTCAGTGGAGGAGTGCTCTCTGTGGGCCAGGAGGAAGGGGAGGTAGTTAGTCTGCGGAGGGTGAAGTGTGCAGACATGGAATGAGAAGCTGGAGGTTGAGCTGCAGAAGGCGAGCTCCCTCAGCTTGAGAGCACAGAGAATTGGAGTCAGGTCTCCACGTGGTACGGATACTAACGGTCCTGCCACAGATACCCGAGGAGTAGAAGGCTGTAAATGCCCTGCCCCCATCTAAGACTTGAGGCACAACAGCAGAACCGATAGAGAGCCAGGGATTCAGAGAGAGAGGAGTCCCAGAGAGAGAGGCTACAGCTGTCTGCTGTGCAAGGGGAGTTCTAGGAACATCTGACAGGAGGAATTTCAGAGTAACTGAGTACTGGAGTGCTTCACACCCCACAAGTGCTAGGAAGGAGACTGCACAGCCCATCTGAGAGAAAGAAACCTTGAGTTGCTTCCAGGCTAGCCTGCTCCAATACCATCTGTAATCAGGACCCTGGACTGTAGTTATCGAGTAAAGGTACAGAAATTGCACTCCGCTGTGTCGTGTCTGCTTCCTACCATATCGGCACTGCTACATCCCCATGCCAACCACCTATACACTGCCCTGGGGTTACAGCTTCACCTGTGGGGAGCTACACCATCTAAGCTGCGACACACCATCAGCCCCAGAGGATCTGCACGCAGCGTTCGCTAACATCTTACTTGCCAAACACCACAGGTGGCATCAAAAACTTTCCTTATAAACTACATTACAAACATCACCGCCATTGATATTGGGCCCCAGGGCCATGGACCGGGTCACCGCCGCTGTGATACATTCCCCTGACACCGGCCCGGTACCGAGTACCCCACAGCCCTGGGTGAAGCAGGCGAGGGCGACCCACTTGCTTTGCACATCAGAATGCTGGGGCATGCTTACAACCAATGATAATAATGCGTTGAGAGGTGACTGTAACTGCTGAGGGCACTGTTAGCTGGCGACTCCTGGGAAGTATAAATTTATTTTCTTCTAACCGCACTTTCAGTAGGGCCTTATTCAGTTGTCCATGTTTGTTCACTTATGCAAAAAAACTGTCATTAGTGTTTTGGATCCAAGCTTCATCAGTGTTTGGTCAGTGTGTCCGTTTTTACCCTCAGTGTTTCACCAGCTTTTTTCACATATGTATAAATGAAGAAATAAATATATAAATAAATTATAAAACCTCTCCTATTTATTGCATTGCATATCTGCGTGCTGTTTCGGTTCTTCATGGACCATAGACTTGTATTGGTACTTTTCATCTGTGATGTTGGTAAAAATGGACATGCATCCATCAGTTTGGATTGGACACACTGTCTGCAAAAAAATAAGGACATGTGAACAGCCCCACAAAATATAATTGGTATGTGTTCTATCCATGTCAATTACTAATGGAACATGTATGTGAAATTTGGACATTTTAAATAGCCCTAAAAAGGCCCAACAGCATTGCAAAGCTATTAACCTGCAGATATACTTATAGCTACAGGTTAATTGCGTTTGGGGGCATGATACGTTCTTTTTAAACTTCTCATTGACTGGTAACGATAGACTCTACGCAATTCTATCACTTACTTGTCATTTATATTCTACGATACTTGCTTTACTTATTTGCATTCCTTTGCAAACTGTTACAGAAAGATGTATCACAGCTGTGCTTTGCAAAAATATTGTTCATCTCCAAACAGTTTTTGTGTCTGGGAGGGAATTAAGGGTGGTACTGGGATATTGTGGAGAGTTTATCTCTGCCTGAAGGGACACAGTAGATGCAAAAAATAACAATAATTCAAAGCAGCTTTAGGTAAAGCACAAACACAGTAAAAGAACATGTACAAAATAGAAATGTTTATCACCATCTTATGTGGTCATGCATGGCTTCAAATGGAATAAAACAAAAATGATCTTAATTTAGTATTAATAGTATATAATTGGACCAAGATCATTATGCATCACTTGAACTGCTCTTTGTGCCACATTTTTCAAAATGTGCACTGGATTCATGAATTTGGTCAAACAAGTTCTTTATTTTGTTAACATTTTTGTGACTTTTACTAGTACACAAAGCTGCATGTTTTGCAAAATGGTGGAAACATTGGACCTAGAGATGAGCGACTTTGCCTTTTTTAGGGTCGAGTCGGGTTTCATGAAACCCGACTTTCTCAAAAGTTGGGTCGAACGAAATCGGCCGACCATAGGGAAAGGTCGGAGGCCGACTGAAACGCGAAACCCAATGCAAGTCAATGGGGAAGCAAAGTCGGCAGTGAGAGGAGGACAGGAAACACACCTACAGTGCCCATTTCAATGCCAAAAACATCAATTCTTATTACTGAAGCTTGTCAACCTTAATTTACTTCCTAATAATAGTTACGCATTGAAAACTGGGGGTTATTAGGCTAAAGTTGTGGGGGGGTAGTTCTGGCTCCAGGTTTTCGTGTGCCCTGCGCCAAAGAGTTTCAGTGCGCCCCTTTAACACATACCCCAACTCATGATGCTCCGATACGGCACAGAAAAATAGGTATAGTACAATGACAAATACTTCACTGCTTACATGACATGACTGATCTATTTTAAATTGTACAATAGCTCAAAAAAAGGACAGTATATTACTCCATACAGTATTATGGCCACCACATTGTGCGCCATACAGAATAATGAGCCCCATATATTTCTCCATACAGAATAATTGGCCACATATAATGTTTCATACAGTATATGGTGAGGTCCACATAATGCTACAGTATATGATGGTCCCCATGGACGATGCTCCAGTGTGTTATGGGCCCAAATAATGTTGCCTACCTGGCGCTCGAGTCCGACACATCGCTGATCGGGTTGACAGATTACTGGGAGGGGCTGGTGAGGATCCAGTGGTCACGGTGCACATTGGCACAAATGACAAAGTTAGAGGTAGGTGGAAGGTCCTTAAAGATGATTTCAGGGAATTAGGCTGTAAGCTTAAAGCAAGGACCTCCAAGGTGGTATTTTCAGAAATACTTCCTGTACCACGTGCCACACCAGAGAGGCAATTGGAGATTAGGGAGGTTAATAAGTGGCTCAGTAATTGGTGTAGGAAGGAGGGGTTTGGGTTCCTGCAGAACTGGGCCGACTTCTTAGTTGGCTACAGGTTCTACGCTAGGGACGGGCTGCACCTCAATGGGGAGGGTGCAGCTGTGCTGGGGGAGAAAATGGCTAGAAGGTTGGAGGAGTGTTTAAACTAGGGACGGGGGGAGGGTATTCCTTTTATAGGAGGGGAAGACAGTGCAGATTGAGACCTGGAAACAAATAATGACATTGGGGGTGGGGGTGGCATGGGGGGTGGGGTTAGAGCAGTTAATAATTTAAGAAAGAATAGAGGTACAGAGAGATACATAAAGTGCATGTATACTAATGCCAGAAGTCTCGCCAACAAAATGGAGGAATTGGAGTTAATGTTGTTGGAGCATAATTATGACATGGTGGGGATATCTGAGACATGGCTGGACGAGAGCCATGACTGGGCGGTTGATTTACAGGGCTATAGTCTGTTCAGAAATGACCGAACAAATAAGCGAGGGGGAGGTGTGTGTTTATATGTAAAATCATCCTTAAAACCCATCCTGCGTGATAATATATATGAATCTAATGAAAATGTAGAGTCCTTGTGGGTAGAGATAAGGGGAGGGGGGAAAAATAATAAATTACTGATAGGGGTTTGTTATAAGTCTCCAAAAATAATGGAAGCAACAGAGAATATCCTCATAAAGCAAATAGATGAAGCTGCGACTCAAGGAGAAGTCATTATTATGGGGGACTTCAACTACCCTGAAATACATTGGGAACCGAAACCTGCAGTTCTAGCAAAGGTAATAGGTTTTTGACTACTATGAGAGACAATTACCTTTCACAACTGGTTCAGGACCCAACAAGAGGGGGGCACTGCTAGACCGAATATTAACCAACAGGCCAGACCGCATATCAAATGTAAGGGTTGAGGGTCACTTGGGTAATAGTGATCACAAATTAATAAGTTTTCATGTATCCTTTAATAAGATGTGTAGTAGAGGGGTTACAAGGACACTAAACTTCAGGAAGGCAAATTTCCAACAGATGAGAGATGATCTTGGTGCAATTAACTGGGACGATATCCTTAGACATAAAAGTGCACAAGGAAAATGGGAGACGTTTATTAGCATCCTGAATAGGACCTGTGCACAATATATACCGTATGGGAATAAACATGCTAGAAATAGGAGGAAACCACTATGGCTAAATAGAGCTGTAAGGGGTGCAATAAGGGATAAAAATAAAGCATTTAGAGAATTAAAGCAAGTAGGTAGTGATGAGGCATTAACTAAATACAGAAGATTAAATAAATTCGGTAAAAAGCAAATCAAGACAGCAAAGATTGAGACAGAGAGACTCATTGCCAGAGAAAGTAAAAATAATCCCAAAATATTCTTTAACTACAAAAATAGTATGAAGCTAAAAAATGATAGTGTTGGTCCCCTTAAAAATAGTCTGGGTGAAATGGTGGATGAGGATGAGGAAAAAGCCAATATGCTAAATGACTTTTTTTCAACAGTATTTACACAAGAAAATCCCATGACGGATAGCATGATCAGGGATAAAAATTCTCCATTAAATGTCACCTGTTTAACCCAGCAGGAAGTACGGCGGCGTCTAAAAATCACTAAAATTGACAAATCCCCGGGCCCGGATGGGATACACCCCCGAGTACTGCAGGAATTAAGCACAGTCATAGATAGACCATTATTTTTAATCTTTAAAGATTCCATAATAACAGGGTCTGTACCACAGGACTGGCGTATAGCAAATGTGGTGCCAATATTCAAGAAGGGGACAAAAACTGAACTTGGAAATTATAGGCCAGTAAGTTTAACCTCAACTGTGGGTAAAATCCTGGAGGGTTTTCTAAGAGATACTATACTGGAGTATCTGGAGAAGAATAACCTTATGACCCAATATCAACATGGGTTTACAAGGGGCTGTTCCTGTCAGACTAATCTGATAAGCTTTTATGAAGAGGTAAGTTCCGGACTGGACCAAGGGAATGCAGTGGACGTGGTGTACATGGACTTTTCAAAAGCTTTTGATACGGTGCCACACAAAAGGTTGATACATAAGATGAGAACAATGGGGATAGGGGAAAATATGTGTAGGTGGGTTAAGAGCTGGCTCAGGGATAGGAAACAAAGGGTGGTTATTAATGGAGCACACTCAGACTGGGTCACAGTTAGCAGTGGGGTACCACAGGGGTCAGTTTTGGGCCCGCTTCTTTTTAACATATTTATTAATGACCTTGTAGTGGGCATAGAGAGTAGAATTTCAATATTTGCAGATGACACTAAACTCTGCAGGGTAATCAATACAGAGGAGGACAATTTTATATTACAGGAGGATTTATGTAAACTAGAAGCTTGGGCCGATAAATGGCAAATGAGCTTTAATGGGGATAAATGTAAGGTCATGCACTTGGGTAGAACGAACAAGATGTATAATTATGGGCTTAATTGTAAAACACTGGGCAAAACAGTCACTTAAAAAGACCTGGGTGTATGGGTGGACGACAAACTCACATTTATCGGCTAGTGTCAGGCAGCTGCTGCAAAGGCAAATAAAATAATGGGATGCATTAAAAGAGGCATAGATGCTCATGAGGAGAACATAATTTTACCTCTATATAAGTCACTAGTGCGACCACACTTAGAATACTGTGTACAGTTCTGGTCTCCGGTGTATAAGAAAGACATAGCTGAACTGGAGCGGGTGCAGAGAAGAGCGACCAAGGTTATCAGGGAACTAGGGGGTCTGCAATACCAAGAAAGGTTATTACACTTGGGGTTATTTAGTTTGGAGAATCGAAGGCTTAGGGGTGATCTTATTACAATGTATAAATATATGCGGGGACAATACCAAGACCTTTCTAATGATCTTTTTACTCTTAGACCTGTGACGGAGACAAGGGGGCATCCTCTACGTCTGGAGGAAAGAAGGTTTAAGCATATTCACAGACGCGGATTCTTTACTGTAAGAGCAGTGAGACTATGGAACTCTCTGCCATATGATGTTGTAAGGAGTGATTCCCTACTAAAAGATGCCTTTCTTGCAAAGTATAATATTACAGGGTATATACGCTAGTTTCCTTAATATTGCGTTGATCCAGGGAGCTAGTCTGATTGCCGTATGTGGAAGGAATTTTTTTCCCCAATGTGAAGCTTACTGTTGCCACATGGGTTTTTTTTGCCTTCCTCTGGATCAACATGTTAGGGCAAGTTAGGATAGGATATGGGTTAAACTAGATGGACTTAAAGTCTCCCTTCAACCTTAATAACTATGTTACTATGTTACATATAATGGGCTCCATTTCTATTGCTCCAATGTATAAATGGCCCCGTAATTGCTGCTCCATTGTCTGATGTCCCCAACTTGGAATGCTCCAGTTATGATGGGCCTCATGGATGATGCTCCAGTGTCTTATGGGCCCTAATAATGCTCCATATATAATGGGCCCCATTTCTAATGCTCCAGTGTATCATGTGCCCCATAGATGCTGCTCCAGTGTCTGATCTGCCCCATTTGGAATGCTCCAGTATATGATGGGCCTCATGGATGATGCTCCAGTGTATGATGAGCTCTAATAATGCTACATACATAATGGGCCCCATTTCTATTGCTCCAGTGTATCATGTGCCCCATAGATGCTGCTCCTGTGTCTGATCTGCCCCATTTGCAATGCTCCAGTATATGATGGGCCTCATGGATGATGTTCCAGTGTCAGATGTCCCCCATTTGGAATGCTCCAGTATATGATGGGCCCCATAGATGCTGCTCCAGTGTCTGATCTGCCCCATTTAGAATGCTCCAGTATATGATGGGCCTCATGGATGATGCTCCAGTGTCAGATGTCCCCCATTTTGAATGCTCCGGTATATGATGGGCCCCATTTTTAATTAACCCAGGCATGGTATGTGAAAAGAGCTCCATGGAGTAATCTGAAGTGTGTGCTGCCACATCCTTCACTTTTGGTGTGGGTGAAGGACACAAGGAAAGTGGTTGCTCTTGACCAGAAGCCTGCACTTGCGACTCAGTACTTGCATTTTTTTAAACTTCAGAAGAGGAGGCAATAAAGCTGGAGGCTGTTTCAGCAATGTAAGCCAAAGACAGTTCCTGATGCTCTGGTTTTAAAAGCAGTCTACCTACTCCCAGAAAACGGAGCCTTACAGGCCTTCCAGAGCTACACCATGACGCAGGCTCAATACCTCCTGACTTCGCTGCTATTGTGTTTTTGGCACTACCAGCAGATGCACCACCACCACCACCATCAGTACCAGGTGGCACCCCACGCCCACTTCCGTGTCCTCTTCCACCATACTTCCTCATGTTTTAGAAACTTGACCCAAAATACCAGCAGATATCAGAAGCATACAGCTCTATACAGTCTAGGGATAACAGAAAATCTCCGTATATATTTCATGAGTCAAGCACAGACGCTCACAGGCTCAGTATGGATTACCCAATAAAATAAAAAGGTGAAAAAGGGTACAGTATGACCAGATACAAGGTATCTATAGTATAGTGTAAACATTCTGAATCTCCGTATACATTTCAGGAGGCAGACACAAACGCTCTCAGGCCCAGTATGGATTACACAAGAATATGAAAAGCTGTAAATGGGTAATGTAGCACAAGCGTACAGCTGTATACAGTGTTGGGCAAATATGAAATCTCGGTATATATTTCCGGAGTCACCCTCAGACACTCACTCAGTCTGGGTTTGCCCATAGTAAAAAATATTGTAAAAAAGGTACTGGATAACAAGATAGCAAGTATATATATTATAGGGTACAATTGAAATCTCCATATACATAGCCCCGTAGTCAGTCTCAGACGCTTACTCGGTATGGATTTGACCATAATACTAAATGTCAAACAAAGGTACTGTATAACAAGATACAAGCTGTAGCGAGTATATGGTAAAGATTGGTATCTCCGATTCACCGTATATATAGAAGGCTTAAACCACACATGTTCACTCACTATGGATGACACCGTAATACAAAATTTGGAACAAAGGCACTGTTAGGAGCGGCAGAACGCATAAATAAATAAATAATAGAGTGCGTTCGCCGCTCAGGGTCCACCGTGCAGTAGGTGTTAAAACCGCTGCTAGACAATGGCAGACGTCACCTGATGTGCGCAGAGCGGACTCTGTTAACTCACAGAGGCGCTGTAACATAAGCATAAACATAAACACTGAGCCTGTTAGTCTCACAGGTCTCTGCAAAATTGCACGTGCAGTATCAGGTCACAGGACAGGGTCCAAGACAGGGGACGGTGTCCGTCTAGACCTACCGTGCGTGCGGCGTCGCAACTGCGGATGCCGGTAAGTGCTGCTGAATGAAGTGCGGCGGCAGACACAGCCGCTATGCGATAGTGCCGTGAGAGACGTGACACCACCGGACGCTAGTGTAGAGGTGCGGTGTGCACAGTGGCCTATGGCTTGCCACTGACTGGCGCTGACTCTTTCTATAGTTCCCTATCCACATGCGTAATATCAGAGGGAGAGGAATCTTAATAAGTCAGTCACCAGAATCATACATCCATCACCATTCACACATCTAGCAAGAAGAGTCTACGCTAGCGCATGGCCGAGCGGCCATGTGGGTCTTTTATAGCCGTGCGCTGCCGGGACCTTCCAGATCTCTGAGATGGACCAAACAGATCTGGAGAAGGACCTGAGCATGTGACTCCCAACCTCCAATGGGAGATCGTCTCGTGAGCATGCTCAGTGGAGCGGCAGAGGAACTTAGCCTCAGGAATGACTTGCTGCAGAGCAGCATGTGAGGCTCTGGATTCCTGTTGTGTAGCTGCAGGAATCCGACGCCTAACAGGTACTGTATCAGCACATACCAGGTGTATCCAGTCTAGGGGTAATTGTAAATTTCCATCTATACTTCCGGAGTCAGACACAGACACTCACAGGCTCAGTATGTACTACACCAGAATTTAACAAGTAGAAAAAGGGAAAGGTAGTCGAAGCGTACAACAGTATACAGTGTTGTGGTACTTTTAAATCTTCTTATATATTTCAGTCTCAGTAAGCCAGTCCAGACTCTCCGCTACTGGAAACTACATGGATACCAGTACAGATGGAAAGTTGACTGTTAGCAGAAATTTGGGAATTACTCATCGCGGGAAAACCTCCCGGTAGATGTTGCAGAGGCGATGCAGACTCTCAATTACTGTGTCTGTGGAGACAGCGAAAACTGTTCTTTGTGAAGAAAGGATTGCTTTATCGCAGTAGCGTGGATCACATCACCGTTACTCGTCTCCATCAAACGGTGATCACAGGGAGAGACGTAGACATGGTCCTCACTGCCTATCATGATGTGTCTGGTCATTTTGGTGTGCCAAAGACAGAAGCCACAGACCGTAGGCAATTCTATTGGATTGGCATGAGTGGAGACATTGAAAAATGGTGGCAGGAATGTCACACGTCTGTGACTATTACAACTGTGAAAGATGATCATAAAGCACCACTGCATCCGCTTGTAAGTTGATGTCCATTACACATGGTACCCATTGATCATCTGAAGGTAGAGGTCAGCAGGAGAGGGCATAGCTACATCTTAACCATCATCGATCAATACACCAAATTTCTAGTGGCTGTCCCTGTGAAGGATTTAACTGCCCAGACTGCACAGCGGTGGAGCAGGGAGAGGTAAGTATTGCAACTTGCAAGTGCTGTGGCCATGACCAAGCAGGGGGGGCACACTCGTGGTCAACGGTACTGGCACAGGGCCCCTCATAGTACGCTGGTGTGTCTGACAGCGAGTGGGCCCCCCCACCATCAGAGACACTGTATTGTACTATGAGGGGCCCTGTGACACTGCCGTCGGCCATCTGTGTGCCCATACACCTGTTCAGAGCAGCGGCACTTGCCCGGGTGTGCAAGGTGTTGACCCCAGCCATTGGGGGGTGGGCAGCTCACTTAGGGAGGTTTCAAAAAATTGCATATGTTGATGTGTTGGCTGGACATTCAGCTGCTGCAAAGAGCGGAATTGGGCAAGTCCGAGGAAGAGGAGGACAAAAGCGAGGCAGTTTTCTGGCAACCTATGTGTCATCAGGGGAAGGTGGGACAAAATCCTTTGAAACCCATCCATGGTTCATTTTAATGAAGGTTAGATCATCAACATTTTGGGTAGACAGACAGGTCCTTTTTTCTGTCAGGATTGATCCAGCAGCACTGAAGACTCTTCCAGATAACACACTAGCAGCAGGGCAAGCGAGCTCCTGTAAGGCATATTGTGCCAATTCAGGCCAAGCATCCAGTTTAGAGGCCCAATAGTCAAAGGGGAATGACTTGAGAGGGAGAACATCGATACGGGAGGAGAAGTAGTTTGTAACCATAGTTGACAACTGCTGTCTCCTGTCACTTTTAATCGATGCAGTATTAGCAGTCGTGTGAGCGGTACTTGAGAAATCATTCCACAACAAGGTCATTAAACCCCTATCTCCAATGCCACTTCAGCTGTGTGCACCACGAGCACCTCTTCCATTGTGCCCACTACGGCTCATGGGAGAACCAGCACCGCTGCTGTGTGCTGGGAAAGCCTCAAACAACCTGTTTACCAGAGTTGCTTGTTTGTTAGCCAATATTATCTCTAGGTTCTCCTGTGGCATGATGTTGTGTAATTTGCCTTTGTAGCGTGGATCGAGGATGCTCGCCAGCCAGTAGTCGTCATCTCTCATCATTTTGGCAATGCGGGGGTCCCTTTTTAGGATCCGCAAGGCATAATCGCACATGTGGGCCAATGTTCCAGGTGTCAATGATGCACTGCCAGTGGTGGGTGGAGGAGCACTTTCTGGCAAATCCACATCCCTACAGTCACGCACAAACGCTGTACCTGACCTTGGAACGCCAACATTTTCTCTTGCCCCCTGAGAAGCATCCTTCTGCCCAAAATAATCATCCCCTCATCCGCCTCCTCCTCCTCTTCCTCTTCTTCCTCCACCTCGTCCAGGACAGTTCCCTGAGCAGACAATGGCTGACTGTCATCAAGGCTTCCCTCCTCCTCCTCCACTGCAGACGCCTGATCCTTAATGTGCGTGAAATTTTGCATGAGCAGACGCATAAGTGGGATGCTCATGCTTATGATGGCGACGTCTGCGCTTACCAGCCATGTGCATTCCTCAAAACACTGAAGGACTTTACAGAGGTCTTTCAGCTTTGACCACTGCACATCCGACAATTCCATGTCTTCCCTCCAACTGCCTGCCCCTGTATCCTCCCACAAATGCATTACAGCCTGCCTCTGTTCACACAGCCTCTCAACCATGTGCAGGGTGGAGTTCCATCTTGTTGCAACATCTATGATTAGGCGGTGCTTGGGGAGGTAGAGCTATCGCTGCAGCTTCTGCATACGAGTGGAGTGGACGTTTGTGCGACGGATGTGCGAGCACAGTCTTCGCACCTTATGGAGCAGGGATGTTAACTCCGAATAATTATTAAGGAAGCACTGCACCACCAGGTTCAAAGTGTGAGCCAGGCAAGGTATGTATGTGATTTTTGCACGGACTATGGCTGCCACAAAATTACGGCCATTATCACTGACTACCTTGCCTGCCTCAAGATGTAGACTGCCCAGCCATGACTCTGTTTGTCACTGCAAGTAGTCGGCCAGTACGTCCGCAGTGTGTCTGTTGTTGCCCAAAGATATCATCTTTAACACAGCCTGCTGACGCTTACCACTAGCTATTCAATAGTGAGACACCTTGTGTGGAACACTGCCAGCTGCGGATGTAGTGCTCGTGCGACTGCGCTCTGTGGATGACCTTTCGCTGATAGACGAGGAGGAGGAGCGAAAGCCTACAGCCAACTGTTTCCTATACCGTGGGCTAGGCAGCACTGTTCCACCGCTGCTGTCCCCAGTGGAGCCTGCATCCACCACATTAACCCAGTGCGCAGTGATGGACACGTAACAGCCCTGGCCATTCCTACTGGTCCATGCATCTGTTGTGAGGTGCACCTTTCCACTCACTGACTGTTTTAGTGCATGAACAATGCGGTCTTTCACATGTCGGTGGAGGGAAGGGATGGCTTTTCGAGAAAAGAAGTGCTGACTGGGTAGGTCATAGCATGGGACAGCGTAGGCCATGAGGTCGCGGAAAGCTTCGCTTTCAACCAAACGGTACGGCATCATCTCTAATGAGATTAGTTTGGCAGTGTAGGCGTTCAAATAAAGTGTACGCGCATGAGAGGATGAGTACTTTCTTGTCCTACTCAGAGTGTCTGATAGGGTGAGCTGAACTGGAGAGCTGCATATGGGGGAAGTAGCGGTGGACCAGATGGAGTGAGAGGGGGTTGGTGATGTATTGGTGGTGATGGCCTAGATTCAGTGTTGTGTTGCAAAACCATTGTGATTCCCTGAGTGCTTTGGCCTTGCGACGACACCTCCACATTTAGTGCTGGTGGTGTGCTTAACGGTGGCGGTGGTCTTACAGTGGGGGAAGCGATGGAGCAATGCTAGCTACCTTCAGTCGGAGCAGGTGCACACGTGCTACCTGAGGTTTTGTAGTCCGTCCAGGCTTGCAAGTGCATGCTGATTAAATGTCTAAGCATGCAACTGGTATTCAAATTTCTGAGATGTTTACCTCGGCTAAAGGTCCTTCCGCACTTCTTATAGGTAACCTTTGCCTCATCAGTAGGATTTTGGACAAAGAAGTGCCACACTGCACTCTTCCTACTATGATATGCATTTTCTGGCTTTGCACGCTGTGCTAAGTTGACCGTCTGGCCAAGCTATCCTGCAACTCTTTTAGTTTTTGTTCCACGTTTTTGGACAACTACGGGCCTGGCAGATAACTGCTGCTGCGATGTCAATGCCTGCTGCGGATCCTTCTCCTTATCTGAACTATTGCCAGCGCCACCCTCCTCCCCCAATGAATGCAAATTCGGGTCCAGAAGTGGGTCATCCATCACCTCCTCTTCAAAGTCATCTGCACCTTCCTCTTTACCTTCCTCTGTGTCACCGTGTAAGGTGGTATAGTATGCGGGAAGGGACACCTGAGTTTCATCAGGGTCAGATTCTGGCTCAGTAGACTGCGAGGGCAATGTAGTGCTCTGGGTCGATGTACCAGCAGAATCATCTAGCAGTGGCTGTGCATCAGTGCACTCCATGTCAGATTCATCTTGGACTGGGGAATTCTGGATTTGACTGGATAAACCAGGCATGGTATGTGAAAAGAGCTCCATAGAGTAATCTGAAGTATGGGCTGCCGCATCCTTAACTTTTGGTGGGGGTGAAGGACACAAGGAAAGGTGTTTTTCCTGACCTGAACCCTGCACTGACGACTCTGGGCTTGCAGGTTTCGAACGTTCAGAAGAGGAGGCAATAGAGCTGGTGGCTGTTTCGGCAATGTACGCCAAAACCTGTTACCTGTGCTCCGGCTTTAAAAGCGGTTTTCCTACTCCAAGAAAAGGCAACCTTACAGGCCTTCTTGGGCCAGACGATGAAGCAGGCTCAACACCTCCTGCCTTAGCTGCTATTGTGCTTTTGTCAGAACCAGCCGATGCACCACCACCATCAGTACCAGCTGCGCCCCCCTGCCCATGTCCACGGACTCTTCCACCATACTTCCTCATGTTTGGGAAAATGTACCAAAAATACCAGCAGAGAGATGGTACTGTATGAGGAACGTCCAGCTGTGTAAGATGTATTAAAAAAATTAAATCTACGTATATATTTTGTTAGTCACAGACGCTCTCACAGTATGTATTGGACCGCAATCCAACAAGCAGATATACAGAACTGTATCAGAAGTGTACAGCTGTATACGTTTTTTGTGTAACTAACAATCTCCGTATATGTATTTATGGAGTGTCACACACACACGCTGACTCTGTATAGATGTGACTGTAATGCGAACGGCAGATATACAATACTGTTTGAGAATCGGACAGCTCTATACGGTGTGTGTATGGAAAATTGTCAATCTCCGTCTATTTGTATAGGGACTGACACACGCTGTCTCTGTCTAGTTTTGACCGTGATCAAACAGCAGATATACGAAACTGTTTGAAAAGCGGACAGCACTCTAAGGTGTAGGTCTGGAAAAACGGAAAAACTCCTCGGCTTTTTCTTCCAGAGTCACTCCCAGATAGCTTCTATTTGTCCATGATACCAGCCGGTACACGTTTGTGTGTGAGGAGCGTATACCGCTATACAGTGTGTGAAAAAATGAATGCTAAGTAACTCACCAGGACAAAATAATAAAAGTTGGAGTGCTTTGATAAAAGCAGTTTGAACAGCAGTGTGCACACAGCAATGCAGCTAGCAGGTAGCCTTAAAAGGCAGCCTAATCACCACCAGCGCTGCTGCACAAAAGCAAAAATCCTCCCCTTTCACTGCACACTAACTGTACAGTGAAAAGCGCTATCAGCAGAAGCAGTTTTTTTTCTTCTTCCCTGCCTAACACTCTCCCTTATTCAGAATTAGCAACAGCTCCTCTCCCTATTCTAAGATCGGCAGAAGTAAGATGGCGGTCGCCGGTCACAGCCTTTTATACCCACTGTGACGCCACAGAAAGCCAGCCAATCACTTAAATGCCCTTCTCTAAGATGGTGGTGGCCGCTGCCTATGTCATCGCGTTGCCCAAAGTGTGCGTCCACCATCATTGGCTGAGAAAAGGCGCTGGAAGCATTATTTGAAACGCGACTTTGGCGCTCTGATCGGCGACCTCATGGCCGACCTCACACTATGGTGGGGTTTCAATCGGTGAAACCCGACTTTAGCTAAAGTCGGCGTTTTTTGAATTTGACCGACCCGTTTCGCTCAACTCTAATTGGACCTAAATAATTTGCGTCCAAAAAGCACTTTGGGCAAGGGGATTAGTATACATTTGTGACAAATTTTATGACTTTGAAAAAGTTGCAATTGCAATTTCAAACCCCAAACTCCACTTACAGTGGTGAATATAAGGAAAAATAGACAAATTGTATAAAACAGACATAAAAGAAGACATAAATTAAAAGGCAAAAATTGCAGATGTAATTATGAATTGGGCCCATAGTGCTTAATAGGTTATGGTAGACTAATACAATTTGAGAAATATACATATTGTAGGGATTCAACTCGCTCAGGAGCCATGGGAGTCAATCAGGAGGCACGTTCCTTTAAAAGTTCATAGGGTTTATTACGTCATAAACCAAACTGCACATCACCAAAATAAACAGCCTTCAGTTCAGAAGACAAAGTAACATCAAATGTCTTTTCCTTCAGGCTCAGTCCTGGAGCCTCAGCAAACACAGGAGGCTTATCCCTCCTCACATACAGCCAATATACATAGGCCTCACCAGGTCAGCAGCCTCAGCACATGGTCTTCAGGAAGGTAGCACACCTTCCTCCACATAGGCCTGCCAGGACCTTCCACATGGCCCAATCAGATCCATGCACTCTCTCTCATGTGACCAGACCTCAGGTACCTTATATGGTCCATAACCACACCCAGAGGTGATCACATGGCTATGACCTCACTAAAGGTCCTATTACACACAGCCACACATATACTTTATTATGACACTCTTAAACACACCCCTGGGTGGGTTTGTATGTAACCAGGTTCCGCCCATCTCTCTAGTTACCTGGAGACTTCTCCCTTATACATTGAAGCAACACCTCAGCAATATCATTGCTGAACAACACATAAGTCTCCATCCCATAGCCACCTACTTTAGGATACATAACGGCCATTCCGCATTCTGCCATTCATCCTTTCTCCTGGGACATCCACACAGCGCCCCCTAGCGGACTCAGTGGTTAATACACCACAATATAAATATATTAAAAATGAGTGGATCAGACAAATTTGAATTCACCTGTTCTGTAACTCCAGACCCCAGTGCATAATAAAGATAGTATGTTAAAGAAATATAACAATCTTTATACTCAACATGCCACTCACGTCTCCGGCCCCTCTGCTACTCACTGGTACCTGTCTGATCCTCATCATATATTCTAGTCCCCCTCTGCACAATTTGGAATCCCAGTACAAATGTATAGAAGGTCACAGTGTCATGACATCATGACATGCACAGTCACCTTTTGTGCACATTCACAGAACCCTCCAGGGCCGCACAAAACTTGAAAGTCCTGGTGCAGCATGAGAGGTCCAGGGATTCCAGTGTGAGCAGCAGGGGATCAGATGTGGCAGCAACTGGACAGGTGGCAGTGTCAATTTTACCTACAGTATTTGCCTTTCAATGGTTATTACGTAGAGGAGAGAATATCTCCAAAATATAGCAGCTGAGGGGAAAATGCCTACATATATACTAGATGATAGAGTGGCATCTGAGGATCCATAGGCTTTTACGGGTGTCATTGTTTGTATGCATGTAGCCCAATAATGGTGAGATAAGGAATATAAGCATGATTTTGTCTGTTTAACCCCTTTACTCCCAAGGGTGGTTTAAACGTTAATGCCCGGACCAATTTTTACAATTCTGACAGCTGTCCCTTTATGAGGTAATAACTCTAGAACGCTTCCATGGATCCCGGCAATTCTGTCATTGTTTTCTCGTGACATATTGTACTTCATGTCAGTGGTAAAATTTCATACAACTTGCTTTTATTTGTGAAAAAAACTGAAATTTGGCGAAAATTTTGAAAATTTCTCAATTTTCCAACTTTGAATTGTTATGCTCTTAAATCACAGAGATATTGCACATCAAAAAAACTTATTAAGTAACATTTTTCACATGTTTACGTTACATCAGCACAATTTGGGAACCAAAATTTTTTTTTGTTACGAAGTTATAAGTGTTAAACGTTGACCAGCGATTTCCCCAAAAGTGACCCAAAAGTGACACCATTCTAAAAACTGCACCCCTCAAGGTGCTCAAAACCAGATTCAAGAAGTTTATTAACCCTTCAGGTGCTTCACAGGAATTTTTTGAATGTTTAAAAAAAAATGAACATTTAACTTTTTTTCACAAAAAAAATTACTTTCGTTTCAATTTTTTTATTTTACCAAGGGTAACAGGAGAAGTTGGACTGGAAAAGTTATTGTGCAATTTGTCCTGAGTACGCTGATACCTGATATGTGGGGGGGAACCACTGTTTGGGCGCATGGCAGAGCTCGGAAGGGATGGAGCACCATTTGACTTTTTCACTGCAAAATTGGCTGGAATTCAGATCGGATGCCATGTCAGGTTTGGAGAGCTCCTGATGCGCCTAAACAGTGGAAACCCCCCACAAGTGACCCCATTTTGGAAACTAGACCCCCCAAGGAACTTATCTAGATATGTGGTGAGCACTTTGAACCCCCAAAGGCTTCACAGAAGTTTATAACGTACAGCCGTACAATTAAAAAATCATATTTTTTCCACAAAAATGATCTTTTTACCCCTAATTTTTATTTTCCCAAGAGTAGCAGGACCCAAAAACTTATTGTGCAATTTGTCCTGAGTACGCTGATACCCCACATGTGGGGGTAAACCACTATTTGGGCACATGGCAGAGCTCGGAAGGGAAGCAGCGCCATTTGACTTTTTTGGCTGGAATTGAGATCGGACGCCATGTCGCGTTTGGAAAGCCCCTGATGTGCCAAAACAGTGGAAATCCCCCAATTCTAACTCCAACCCTAACCCCAGCACACCCTTAACCCTAGCCCTAACTCTAGCCCTAATGGGAAAATGGAAATAAATACATTTTTTTATTTTATTATTTTTCCCTAACTAAGGGGGTGATAAAGGGGGGTTTGATTTACTATTTCTAGCGGGTTTTTATCTTTGGCAGCTGTCGCACGCTAAAAGACGCTTTTTATTGTAAAAATAGTTTTTGCATCACCATATTTTGAGAGCTATAATTTTTCCATATTTTGACCCACAGAGTCATGTGAGGTCTTATTTTTTGTGGGACGAGTTGAAGTTTTTATTAGTACCATTTTCGTGCACTTGACATTTTTTGATCGCTTTTTATTCCGATTTTTGGGACGCAGAATGAATAAAAACCAGCGTTCCTTGAATTTCTTTTGGGGGGTTCGTTTACACCATTCCACGTGCGGTAAAATTGATAAAGCAGTTTTATTCTTCAGGTCAGTACGGTTACAGCGATACCTCATTTATGTCTTTTTTTATGTTTTGGCGCTTTTATGCAATGAAAACAATTTTATATAAAAAATTATTATTTTTGCATCGCTTTATTCTGCAAGCTATAACTTTTTTATTTTTTCACTGATGATGCTGTCTGCCAGCTCGTTTTTTGCGAGACAAGATGACGTTTTCAGCGGTACCATGGTTATTTATATCCGTCTTTTTGGTTCAATAAAGGGGTTAACTAGTGGGACAGTTTTATAGGATGGGACGTTAGGGACGCGGCAATACAAAATATGTGTACTTTTATTGTTTTTTTTATTTTCAAAAAATGAATTTATTAGGGAATATTTTTTTTAAATTTATTTAGCGATTTTTTTATAAATTATTTTTACACTTTTTTTATAACTTTATTACATTGTCCCAGGGGGGACATCACTGTCATGTGACAGATCACTGATCTGTCACATCACAGATCATTGTGACAGATCAGCAATCTGTCACAGGCAGTGCTGGAGGCTTCATCATGCAGGCGCTTTGTAGGCATGAGGAAGCCAGCTCCCTGCAGGCCCCCGAAGGTCCCCGCCGCCATATTCGATCCGGGGACCTGCAGGGAAGGAGGCCCCCGCAGCAGCGCTGCACATCGCGCTGCTGCGGGGGTCTCAGGGAAGCACGGAGGGAGCCCCCTCCCTGCCGATGCTTCCCTAAACCCCCGTTACACTGCGATCGTGTTTGATCGCAGTGTGCCAGGGGTTAACGTTTCGGGGGCAGTCCATGACCACCCCTGACACATAGTACCGGTTGTCAGCTGTGATAATCAGCTGACACCCGGCCGCGATCAGCTGCGCTCCCGCCATGAGCGCAGCTGATCGCGCTAGACGTACTGTTCCGTCCTTGGGACTTAGGTCCCAGGTCACATGGACGGAATAGTACGTCTAATGTAGGAAAGGGGTTAATGGCCAGCGTGCTCCCACATATTTCATATTTGCCAACTTATACTCCAGTTCATTACTTTCAGGTATACTTTGAGTTTCTGCACACAGTGTAAGCAAAGTTGTTGCCTCGTTTCTTTGAGCTGGGCATTACGTTTATATAGCATGATATGGCTAGGTGTCCATAGTCGGGTCCCAGTCTTGCTTAGCCCTTCTTATTCACATTGAGGTCATTTTTTACACATGATAAGGCTTGACTATCAGAGTAAGGATAGTCCCGGTTGGGAACACCTTGTCGTTAATGGGATGGCTTTTCCGCTTTATTTGATCAAAAACTGTGTTTACTAAATACCCAATGTTATTTATTTGCACTATTGATTTTTAATCACTTACATCAGTATATGTGTTTTATCTTTTTAATGGCGAGTGTGAACATGTTCCTACAAGTTGCATGTTTACCAACTTATAATCCAGTTCATTTCTTTGTGGGGTTTTGCTTTAGGTTCTTGTACTCGGTGCAAGCTGGAGTGTGGCCTCCATTTCTTTGAGCTGTGCATTGCATTTATATCGTTTCCTATGGCTGAGTGTCCATATTTTGATCCCAGTCTTGCTCAGCCCTTATTCACATTGAGGTTATTTTTGGTAAAGCACAAAATTCTACTGTTTACAAAAAACATAATGCGGCATCCAAGAAAAAGAACACAGTACCTACAATCAAGCATGGTGGAGGTTCAAAGACGTTTTGGGTTATTTTGCTGCCTCTGTCACTGGGTGCCTTGAATGTGTGCAAGGCATCATGAAATCTGAATGCTACCAAACGATTTTGGGTTGCAATATAGTGCCTGGTATCCGAAAGCTGAATTTGCTTCCTAAGTCATGGGCCTTCCAGCAGCACAACGACCCAAAACACATTTCAAGAGGCACCCAGAAATTGATGGAAACAAAGTGCTATGGAGTTCTGAAGTCGCCAGCAATGAGTAAGGATCTAAATCTTATTGAACACCTGTAGAGAGGTATTAAAATTGCTTTTGAGAAAAGGCACCCTTCAAATATTAGAGACCTGGAGCAGTTTGCAAAAGAATGGTGGTCGAAAAGTCCAATTGAGAGGTGAAAGAAGCTTGTTGATGGTTATAGGAAGCAATTTATTGCAATCATTTATTCCAAAATTTATGCAACCAAATTTTAAGTTTAGAGTGTCCAGAATTTGTCCAGCCATTTTTTGTGGTAACTTGTAATTGCAATAATTTTCCTGGAGAAATTCTTCATTTTCTGGAACAGTTTGAAGGGTGCCAATACTTTTGGCCATGACTTTATATAAAGTAGCTAATAGAATGGCATGATTTAATTTGAATCTATTTAAAAACCCTATCCATATAGATTCTTTGTGATCATCCATATGTTTTTATGAATATCATCAGTTGTGTGTATGTGGCCCAATAATGGTAATATAAGGAATATAAAAATGGTCCCTAGTGGACTTTCTCTATTAACCATTTATGAAAGGATATACCGTAACATGCTTACCTTACCTTTGACTTGCATCCTGTTTCAAATAAAAGTTGGATGTGAATAACAATTACATTCACTAGTCCAACTTTGATAAATTATAATTAGGGACGTATTTGCCGCAAGGCACCCATGGGTAGGTGCTGAGGGCAGCAGTGTGTAGAGGGCGGCAGTTTTATGATAATTTTTATTATATATATTATTTTAAACTTACTAAACCTTTAAAATGTTTATATTTAATTAGACAGCAAGTAAAGGGGACTTTACACATAGCGATATCGCTAGCGATATTGCTGAAGCATCACCGATTTTGTGACACAGCAGCGATATCGCTAGCGATATTGCTATGTGTGATACTTACCTCCGACCGGCTCCCCCGCTGTCTGTCGCTGATCGCGTGAGATCGTGCAGCTCAATTTCTCGTCGGGTGCTTCCTGCTGGGCTTCCTGCTGGCGCCGACGAGCGACGCATGGACGCGGGCAGGAAGACGTCAGGATCGCCGCGTCTGAAAGATAAGTAACGACCGCTGCTGTTTCGCTACATCGCTATGAGATCTGCCTGTGTGGCAGCTCACTAGCGACCATTTAGCGATGCACCAGCGATCCTGACTGGGTCGTATCGTTGTCGGGATTGCTGGTGCATCTCTGAATGTAAAGGGGCCTTTAGTTGCAAAGGAGTGCAGCTCTCAGCCCATAGAGCTCATTTCAGTGGGAGTGTGATGTAAGCTCCACCATCCAGGTTTTATTATTAACTAATATGCGCTGATTTGCTGAGAACAATCTCAGTAACATTTCATGCTTAACAGCACCTGCAGCTCAGAATACCATGATAGCATCTAGACTGGTAGCTCTGTGGAGGAATCAAGAATATTATATCCAAATTATTTCATCATGCATCGTTCAGAAAGTCAGAAGATCAGAGTGAGCTACTTTTGCATAACTCTTCTTACTAACAAGAGGTAGGTGGAGGGGGTATAATTATGTAGCACCGGCATCTCTGCCATCTTCCCCTTTCCTCCAGCAGAGACACCAATATACTCACCACCGCAGTCCCAATCCTTCTCTGTCTCTTCCTTCTGAGTCTGCAGTGCCCGGCGTGCATGCGCCACATGCAGATCCCCAGGCATTGTTCTTATGGCATGCTTCTCCACTTCCCCTTTCCTAAAGGTGCTGCACACATTTTTTTAAAGTGTTCCTAGCCAATTGCTAGAGGACACTTACTATTTAAGGCACCTACTCCAGCATAGAGGTGCCTGTGCAACATTGTAAGTTTGTTCCTAAACACTCTTGTTAGTTCTCATGTCCCAGTGCTTGCATTCCTGTATACCTGCCTGTCTATCAGCCGTGCCCACTTGTTGCTTATCATCTGTGCCACCTCATCTGTACATCAGCTGGTCAAGTACACACCTGCCAGTGCTCATCTGTATCTCCACCGGTACAGTTGGAATCTATGGTTCCCATGTTCCCACAGTGCCTGCCTGCATCTACTATTCCTTCCTTCAGGTTGTCCTGGCTGCCCATCACTAGGGGGTCTGCTGCCATCTTCCCGAGCTCAGTCTGGAGTAGCACTTGCTCCCATCTCCTTAGGCTCTCCTCGGATCATAGTATCATCAGATGCCATGTAACCTAGGTTGGATTCGGTGAGTCATCTAGTTAAGCCACTCCAGGCTTTCCCTGGTCCATGGTCCAGTGGTTCCATCATCCAGCCCATTACAGTTTGCACAGGTCATGGAATCCGCTAGCTCCCAGACTTCCCCTTTCTCAGACCTGTACCTGGAGGTCTCCAGCCAGAAGGAGCAGCAGGATAAAATGCTCTTCTACCTACAGACTGTAACAACCCATCTGGATGCATTGACAACTTCGGCGGCACCTGCACCAACTCAAGCTGCGACCACATTGGCCGTGAGCCAACACCCAGCCAGCCATGTGCCCGATTCCAGACTCCTACTGTCTGCGCCCCCAGGCTATGAGAAAGACCCTGCCCAATGTTGGGGTTGAATAATCAGTGCACACTGTACTTTGAACTCCTGACTCATCAGTTTGTCTCCGAATGGGCCAAAGTGGCTTCTATCATGTCCCATCACTCTGGTGAGGCCTATGGGAGAGAGGGGATCCCATTGTATCAAATCTCCAGTCCTTCCTAGGGGCCTTCGTGAACATGTGTCCTTAGTGGCCTCTTCTCTTGTTCATCAGCAACAGGGAAACCTCGAAATAGGCCAGTACACTGTATGTTTTTGCACAGTCTTGTCTGACCTAGCCTTGCCTATCAAAACTCTAGAGAACACCTTCTGGGAGGGCCTTTCTGGGTGAATTAAAGATGAGCATACCCTCCTCACTGGATGACCTGGTGTCTCTGGCTACACAGATTGACATCAGGTTCCAGGAGCGCACCAGGGAGGTGACCCTTGAAGAAGACCCTTACGCCTGGCATCTACCCTCCAAAGGCTTGTTTTGCAGCAAGCCTCAACCTCACTATCCTCCTCAGAGTCTAAGCAAGTGGACCAGGGGACGATGGCCAAACATCGCCAAGAGGTCTGTCATACCGATGGTAGGTGCTTCTATTGTGGCAGTTCCGACCATGTCATCCACTCCTGACCAGAAAGACTGGGAAACTCTAGAGCCTAGGGTCTGTTGGAGAAGCCACTCTAGGCAAGAATTAACCCTTTCCATCACTGTTTCTGCCAGTAGCTGTTTCCTGTGGCAACATCCATTTTGTTAAATCGGCCTACCTGGACTCTGGTACTGCAGGTAATTTCATCCAACAGGCCCCCCATGCAACGATAAAAGATCCCAACCCAACATCTTCAGGATTCATTGCTGGTTTCATCTGTGGATGAACGACCCCTCTCTGAGGCCATCCTTTCCATTACCGAACCAGTGTGGCTTTGGGTAGGAATGGGGTACTCAGAAAAAATTGCTCTTTATGTGCTGTCCGGTCTGTCTCACCATCTGCTTCTAGGTCTTCCATGGCTGCAGAAACACAAGCCAGTCTTGAACTGGAAGATCGATGAAGTACACTGCTAGGGTCTAGTCTGAAATGAGAGTTGCCTTGCTCCCATTTGTTCTGCCAACTTCCGACTCCCCCCGTTAATTTGCCTGGTTGCCTGAGGCCTATTAAACTTAAGTGGATGTCTTTGACAAGAAGGAGGCTGAGACTTTGCTGTCTCATAGGCCGTATGACTGTCCAACTGACCTTCAGCCTTGCGCATCACCTCCACGAGGCCGAATATATCCCATGTCACAGGCTGAGACTCGTGCCATATATAAATATAGAAGATAAACTTACCAGGGGATTTATCCAGAAATCTTCCTCTCCAGCTGGAGCAGGGTTTTTCTTTTTGGGGGACAGTTCTCTACGACCCTGCATTGGCTATATGGATCTCAACCAAATCACTGTTAAGAATAAGTATCCTATGCCTCTCATCTCCGAGCTGTTTGATTTCCCTAAAGGATCTGCAGGTTAATAGAGTTCAGAACATTCCAGTAACTAGCACTTAGAGACCTGTTGCAAGAAGGAAATTAACTTTATTCCTCCTGTCATTGTTCGTGTTTAAGTTACAAGGGTGGCACTGGCGCGAGTTCAGACACCACTCTGTGTATACTGAGCAGCAGTTGTAACCACATCTCGGCACTGGCTGACAGCAAGCCATAATGCTGAACTGCTGTCTGTCAGAGTCGGAGGCCTGGTTACAGTGGCCGCACCCTATTCACAGAGTGGTGACTGAAATAGTGGCTCCACATCTATGAATGAAACCCGAATGCTTCTTGAAGAAGAAAGTTAATTTCCTCCTGGCAGCAGTGGTTTAAATGGCGGTCCAGGGCACATTAAGAAAACTATTATAGTGCAATGATCTGTTGCAGAACTTTTTGGCGGTAATTCTACCTTTTTGCATTAGTTTTTACTTGGTTCTTTTATGGGTGGGGGATCGGTGTAGGCCCCCTTTTCTGGGAGCCCTGATACCACATGCAACACCTCTACCTGTTTACATGTTGAGCCATGCTCAGGTGGCACAAATATCAGTCTTGTAGACTACCATTTTTAGAAAAATTTAAGGATATTAACACGGGCAGTTGAGTCCAAGGTAGTGGAGGCCTAATGTTCTCGGAGGCCTACTGCTACAGGCAACACACATGAAGGAAACCCAACCAGGAGTGTTCACATTTCCAAAAAATTACTGGCAGACACCAAAAAAGTGGCACCAATTTCACCACAGTACAAATAGTATAATAGGGTCCATCAGGACTTCCACTACACCCAATCCAACAGATGGACACCCAACCAGGAGTGTTCACATTTCCAAAAATTATTGGCAGACACCACCAAAGTGGCATCAATTTTAACACTGTAGAAATAGTATAATAGGGATCGATAGGTCTTCCACTAAACCCAATCCAGCAGATGGACACCCAACCAGGAGTGTTCACATTTAAACAAATGAGGGCCTTACACCACAGAAGTGACATCAATTTCACGAGAGTAGAAATAGTATAATAGGGACCGACAAATCTTCCACTAAACCCAATCCAGCAGATGGACACCCAACCAGGAGTGTTCACCTTTCCAAAAATTATGATAATGTGTGCAAACTGTAAAGATCTGCGGAATATGTTAGCGCTATATAAAAATAAAGATTATTATTATTATTTTTATTATTAAATTACTGGCAGACACCACATAAGTGGCATCAATTTCATCACAATAGAAATAGTATAATTGAGACCAACAGGTCTCCCACTACACCCAATCCAACAGATGGACACCCAACCAGGAGTTTTCATATTTCCAAAAATTAATGGAAGACACCACCAAAGTGGCATCAATTTCCCCATGATAGAAATAGCATAATAGGGACTGATAGGTCTTCCACTAAACCCAATCCAGCAGATGGACACCAACCAGGAGTGTTCACATTTAAACAAATGAGGGTCTTAAACCACAGAAATGACATAAATTTCAAAAGAGTAGAAATAGTATAATAGGGACCAACAGATCTTCCACTACGCCCAATCCAACAGATGGACACCCAACCAGGAGTGATCACATTTCCAAAAATTATTGGCAGACACTACAGAAGAGCCATCGATTTCACCACAGTAGAAATAGTGTAATAGGGACCGACAGGTATTTCTCTACACCCAATCCAGTAGATGGACACCCAACCTGTAGTTTTCACGTTTTAAAAAATGAGGGCCTGACACCACCAAAGTGGGATAACTGTCACGGGTATAGAAATAGGATTTAACACGAAAAAGTCAAAAAATGAGTAAGTTATGGACAAAAAACTCAACTCTATATATAACAATAGGCATAGGGGGAATGATCCACCACCACAGAGTATAATCCAAAAGATTCAATCTTTATTTAGACATATAGTACATTCGAAGAGTAGATAAAAAAAAGTCTGTTAGAAACCAGACTGCAGGAGCCAGAGTTGCGATAAAGTGCAAAAAAACTTACAAAAATATTCAACAGGCAAGTAAGTGCTGCTGTAGCAATTAGTCTATGTATGCATTACAAGGAAAAATATGTATAAAAATAAATCCCATAAATATAATGACTAATAATTAGTGTTGAGCATTCCGATACCGCAAATATCGGGTATCGGCCGATATTCGCGGTATCGGAATTCCGATACTGAGTTCCGATACTTTTTGCATATCGAATACCGGAATCGGAAGTTCCCATAATGCTATGAGCCAGTTTGATTTGATTCAGCCAATGAGGAATCCTCAGAAGTGTGGGCACATCCTGTTAGGCATGTAGGCATGTTAACTAATGGCATGGCTGTGATTGGCTGCTGAAATGATGTCATGATGCACTATAAAAGCCGCCGCCGCCATTTAGGGTTCACTCTGCTGTGAATTCAGTTAGGGACAGGCTGCTGTTCAAGACACTGAGGGACAGTTAGAGATAGCGATCTGCTATATATTATTGTGCTTTACCCAGGCTACATTATCAATCACTGTAGCTTTCTTTTGCCTAGCGCTGTTCACAGCTGTCTGCAAGGTCTGTGTGAGTGCAACTCACGCTGTAGTGTGTCCTGCAGCCTCCTCTGGTTGTAGGCCGCTCAGCCTGTGTCACTGCCTCATACATATTTATTTTTGTTTTATTGCTGCTCATTTTTCATTAATTCTCCTATTAGTGTGCATCCATTCGTATCCATCTACATTGGTTGCAAACACTATACAGGAGTAGACAGCGGAGCCTTTCTGCAGCCTTTCAGTGCTAGTGCCCAGTTCTCTGCACTGTTCATGGCTGTCTGTGAGGTCTCTGCAAATGACTTTCGACTAACCTCTGCCCTAATCCGTACCTCCCACTCCCAACTCCAAGACTTCTCCCGTGCTGCGCCAATCCTCTGGAATGCTCTACCCCAAGATATTAGGACCATCCACAATTTGCATAGTTTTAGGCGCTCGCTCAAAACACATTTCTTCAGAGTGGCCTATCACATTCAGTAATCAAAGTAATTTTATGCTTGTGTGTATGTTGCCCATTCACTATCTCCATCTATCCCCCACCTCCTGAAGATGGCTGGACCATCACTGTAAATACATCATTGTAAATACAAACCTGTGCTTTGTATCGCCCCCACCTCATTGTAGATTGTAAGCTCCCACGAGCAGGGTCGTCTTATTTCGCTTTAATTATTGTATTGTTAACGTTGTTACTTATGACTGTTGTGTTTGAAACTGTTCAACTGTAAAGCGCTGCGGAATATGTTGGCGCTATATAAATAAAGATTATTATTATTATTAGTGTGAGTGCAGCTCACGTTGTAGTATGTTCTGCAGCAACCTCTGGTTGTAGTCCGCTCAGTGTGCGTCACTGCCTCATACATAGTCCTTTTTTTGTTTTATTGCAGCTCATTTTTCCTGATTTTTTTCTCCTATTAGTGTGCTTCCATCCGTATCCATCTACATTGGTTGGTTGCAAACACTATTTAGGAGTAGATAGAGGAGCCTTTTTGCTGGCTTGTGCCCTGCAGCTGCGGCCAGATTAGTATTAGCCTATTTTTTGGAGCCTCATCTATTGCATTGTAGGTTACCTTCCTGCATTGTAATAGCTACAAAAAGTTTGTGATACTATCGCTTTTACATCTTTGGTCACATCCTTTTTGTTTTTTTGAAAAAAAAACACGTAAATAAAGTTCACCAAACACTCCACTTGACAGTTGTGTAGGCCACATTAGCTCATATTAAAGTATAGTCCACATACTTTATAAAATTAGTGTTTCTTATACCTGTTAGCAGCTGTTCAGGAATAAGCACACTAAGCCCTTAGTACTTTTCTGCCTATCTTTATCAGTCTACCAAGATGAAGGCAAGGAGTAAGGCACGTGGTCGTGGGCATGGAGTTTCAGCAGGGAGAGGACGTGGGGATTCTCTGCCTGCTGCGGGCACCAGTTACTCAGCATCCCCCAGTTTTACCAGGCAACAGTCCTTTATGCACAGCTTTGTAGGATCTCGCCGTACCCCACTGCTGCGGGACGAACAAATTGAAGCCGTTGTCGGATTGATGGCAGCTAACGCATTGACTTCAATTACTTCCACACCCTCTCAGGGCCAGAGCACTGAAGAGAAACCATCTGTCTCTTCACCACCTGCCAAATGCCCAGGCAGTCAGAGAGCCCTGGACAGGAGCCATCTCTACTTCTGTTCTATGAATCTTTTGGCTTTGAAACTGGGGGCCAGCCAAGCATCATTCTAGAATGTGAAGAAGAGGGAGTATGCAGTGATGTGCAACTGCTTTGTCCCTCTGAATCTGAAGAGGTGGGTGGGCCAATGCCTATGGTCAGCACATCATCAGATGATGAGACTCAGGTGCCACTTTCTGGAGCGTACTGTGCTGGCGAGACTACCCAGGAGAAGCAGGTGTTTGAAGAGGGGAGTGTAGATGATGAGGTCCTTGACCCATCATGGCGTGAGGATCAGGAAGGTGGTGGGAGCAGCTCTGAGGAAGAGATTCCCCGAACGGCCAAAACAGGAGGGAGAGGGAGGGGGCAGACTTGGTTGCCTGTAGCCTCCACTTCGGCACCCATTAGGAGCATTCCTCTTCCAAAACCCAAAACGGGCGCTCCCAAGACTTCCAGTGCATGGCCCTTTTTTGACACAGTTGCAAATGACATTTGCTTTGTCAAATGCAAGCTGTGTAATCAGAAAGTCAAAAAAAGGGAAAAGTGTCAGCAACCTGAATACCACAAATATGTGGAAACTTGTGCGGACCAAGCACGTGGTGGAGTTACAAAGACACACTGAAGACGTAGGCCAACCTACAGCACCACCTACCACCTCTTCAGCTCGTGTTGTAGCCTCTTGCTCCAGCTCACACACAGCTGGTTCGGCTTCCTCACAGGATCACTATGGAAGAACCTCTGGCACTGTTGTCCAGAGACCCAGTGACATTCCACCCACAGCACCATGTTCCCGTTCATCCTCACACTCCCAGGCCACTCTACAGCCATCGGTAGCACAGGCATGGGAGAAAAGGTGGCCATACTCGGCAAACCATCCCCGAGCACAGGCTCTGAATGCTGGCATTGCAAAACTACTGGCCCTTGAAATGCTCTCATTCAGGCTGGTGGAGACTGGCACCTACCGTACCTTCATGGCATTGGCAGTCCCACAAAACACTGTGCCCAGCCACTTTTATTTCAGCAGGCAAGCCATCCCTGCCCTGCAATAGCATGTGGAGGGAAAAATTAAATATGCGCTACTAAATGCCATCAGTAGCAAGGTCCACCTGACCACCGATGCGTGGACCAGTAACCATGGACAGGGACGATAACTTTCCCTCACTGCCCATTGGGTCAATGTTGTGGGGCCAGGTACAGATCTTGAGAGTGGTGCTGTACGTGTTCTGCCAACTCCAAGGATTGCAGGAATCCAGTCTGTACACATTGACTCCTCCTCATACTCGCTGAAACAGCGTTGCAGGAGCCTGTTATGACCGATATGAGCACAGCCGTGGCCAAATGTCAACAGGCCGTACTGAAATTAATTTCTTTGGGGAATCGAAGCCACACAGCGCAGGAGCTCTGGAATGCCATCAAGCAGGAAATGGGCCATGTGGTTTGTGCCAGCGAATCCCCAGCCAGGCTTGGCAGTGTGTGACAATGGCCAAAATCTGGTGGCAGCTCTGGGCCTAGGCAACCTCACTCACATTCCTTGTTTGGCACATGTGCTCAACTTGGTCGTGCAGAGCTTTCTGAGGGACTATCCGGAACTTGATGCACTGCTGCACAAGGTCCGCATAGAGTGCGCTCACTTGCGGCGTTCCAGCATGGCAAGATCGCGCATTGCAGCTCTGCAGCGCCGATCCGCCTTCCGGAACATCGCATCATATGTGACCTACCCACCAGGTGGAATTCAACGTTACATATGTTGGAGCGGTTGTGTAAGCAGCAGGCAGCAGTAATGGAGTTCCAGCTGCATTAGGCGCAAACAAGTTGCACTGTGCGCCGGTCACACTTCAGCACCACTGAGTGGGCCTCTATGAAAGACATCTGCCACGTTTTGCGTGCCTTCGATGATTCCACGCGGATGGCGAGTGCAGATGATGCACTAGTCAGCATGACTGTCCTCCTTATCTGCCTGCTTCAAAAACACTGCAAGCACTAAGGGAGGAGGTTTTGGAAGAGGTGGAGGATGAGGAGTCACAAATGCCATCTGCTTCTGGACAGTCTGTGCAACGTGGTTCCTCACAAAGGCCTAGGCAAGGGACACTTTGTGAGGAGGATGAGGAGGAGTCAACGGAGGAGGAAGACATCTGTCCAGAGGAGGGAGTTACACAATGCTCTAGTAGTCAATATGTACAGCGAGGGTGGGGTAATGCAGAGCAGGCAGAGATGACGCCTCAAGCAGGGGACAGCGTTTCTTTGGCAGTTGGGAGTCTGCAGCACATGGTTGATTTCATGCTGCAGTGCCTGAGAAACGACAACACTGCCAGTTGCTGCTCAGACGTGCCGTCTGCACAGAGAAAAACACTATCTCCTTTGTTAGTGGGGTTCAGTAACACCAGCTGCTCCCCTGCTGTGTGTCGGGCATTATCTCCTGCTCCCTCCTCATTCAAACTACATCAGATTTTACACTTGCTCCAAGTAGGCCTCAGCCTACTCCATGAATGACCCTGGGCTCCAACACTGCCAGTTGCTGCTCAGAAGTGCCGTCTGCACAGAGAAAAACACTAGCTCCTGTGTTAGTGGGGTTCAGTAACGCCAGCTGCTCCCCTGCTGTGTGTCCGGCAATATCTCCTGCTCCCTCCACATTCAAACTACATCAGGTTTTACACTTGCTCCTAGTAGGCCTCTGCCTACTCCATGATTGACCCTGGGCTCCAACACTGCCAGTTGCTGCTCAGACATGCCATCTGCACAGAGAAAAACACTAGCTCCTGTGTTAGTGGGGTTCAGTAACGCCAGCTGCTCCCCTGCTGTGTGTCCGGCAATATCTCCTGCTCCCTCCACATTCAAACTACATCAGATTTTACACTTGCTCCAAGTAGGCCTCAACCTACTCCATGAATGAACCTGGGCTCCAACACCGCCAGTTGTTGCTCAGAAGTGCCGTTTGCACAGAGAAAAACACTAGCTCCTGTGTTAGTGGGGTTCAGTAACGCCAGCTGCTCCCCTGCTGTGTGTCCGGCAAAGTCTCCTGCTGCCTCCACATTCAAACTACATCAGATATAAAACTTGCTCCAATTAGGCCTCTGTCTCCACTCTGTCTCTAGTATTTACCCTGGCCTCCAACACCGCCAGTTGCTGCTCAGAAGTGCCGTCTGCACAATCAACACTTGTTCCTGTGTTACTGGGGTTCAGTAACGTCAGCTGATCACGTGATGTGTGTCCGGCAATGTCTCCTGCTCTGTCCACATTCCCACTACTAGTAGCATCTTCAATTACAGCTAACCCAGCAGATGTAGACCAGCCATGACTGTTCACTAGAGTTGAGCGACTTTTGGTTTTTTAGGGTCGCATTTCGTTTCGTGAAACCCGACTTTTCCAAAAGTCGGGTCGAGCAAGATCGTCCGATTATAGGGAAAAGTCGGGGTCGTCCCGAAACACGAAACCCAATGTAAGTCAATGGGGAATAAAAGTCGGCAGTGAGAGGAGGACAGGAAACACACCTACAGTGCCCATTTGAATGCCAAAAGCATCAATTCTTCTTACTTAAGCTTGTCAACCTTAATTAACTTCATAATACAAGTTATGCACTGAAAAATGGGGGTTATTTGGCTAAAGTTGTTGGGGGGGAGGGCTGGCTGCAGGTTTTCATGTGCCCTGGGCGAAAGAGCGCCCCTTTAACACATACCACAACTCATCATGCTCCGATACGGCAGAGAAATAGCGGTATAGAACAATGAAAAATACCTCACTTTTTACATCTCATGACGAGGCCCATCTATTTCTCCATACAGAATCATTGGTCCCATATAATGTTTGAAACAGTATATGATGAGCTCCACATAATGCTACAGCATATGTTGGTCCCCATGGATGAAGCTCCACTGTCTTATGGGCCCAAATAATGCTCCAAACATAATGGGCCCCATTTCTAATGCTCTAGTGTATAATGGGCCCTGTAAATGCTGCTCCAGTGTCTGATGTCCACCTTTGGAATGTTCCAGTGTATGGTGGGCCCCATCTATCATTCTCCAGAGTATAGTGCTCCCCAAAAAGTGCTGTCCCAACATTGAAAACAATCAAATAAGTCTCCTCGCTAGGGAATCCCTGTACTTGTCTGGACTCCTCGTCGTCCCCATCTTCCATCTCACTGCACAGTATTTCAACTTTGCAAGTGCTGTGATCCTGGGCAAGCAGGGGGGGCCCACTTGCTGGCGACGGCACTGGCACAGGGCCCCTGATAGTACGGTGGTGTGTCTGATGGCCGGTGGGCCGAACCTGCACTTTCATCTGCAGCTTCCTCTTTGTCACCGTGTAATATGGAACTGTATATGGGAAGGGTAACCTGAGTTTCATCAGGGTCAGATTCAGGCCGGGTAGCGTGCGAGGGGAATGTAGTGGTCTGGGTCAATGTACCAGCAGATTCATCGAGCAGTGGCTGGGCATCAGTGCACTTGTGTCGCCCCCAGGAGTACGGTCGCCACAGTGGCATTACCTTCTTCCTAGGGAGTGTGATGTCATGCTTGGGAGCAACGAAGGATCTCTCTAGCAGGTTAACTGATTGGGCGGCGTTATTCCCACGAGTCATGACCCTCCAAACAGCGTTCATGAAGGCAAAGTGTTTGTTTTACGTGGGCAGTATGGTTGCAAAGCTGAACCTTAAAGGAATGTCCAGAAGGGCACCACCAGGAGTGGAGCCTACGGTTAAATTCGACTCCACCTGGGAAACCTCAACCATGCCAGCTACAGAACAGATGCATTGCACACATTGCAAGCTTAATTCCGTTAACGAACGAGACTCCGTCATGCCCCGCGGTCCGAATCCGGCTTACTAGAGGGACACGTGAGGCTCTGGCACATGAGATTGGCTAATAACTGGTGTGTCATGCCCTTACATGTCCATGGCTGCATGTGCGCTACACTGAAAAGGCCAGCGTTTGTCGCTTACAGGTGCAGATAACCCGCTGAACAACGTTAGTGATGGGGATCACTGATTACAATTATTACCCGCGAACAATGATTTCTCAGTAAGTGCAGGTCAACCGCAGTTCCGGAATTAGGCCTAACCGTCATTCCTGAAAAAATGAAAAACTTACGTGTGCAAACCACAGGTGCTGTAGCTTGCTTAACAGCTCGCCAGCCGTTCTCACGCCCAGTATGGATTACACGTGATTGCACAAAGGTGAGAAAGGGTACCGTATCCCCGGATAACATGTATGGATAGCGTACACATTCAAAATATATGTCTCAGGAGGCAGGCTCAGATGGTGTTAGGCCCAGTATGGATTGCACGTGATTGCACAAAGGTTAGAAAGGGTACCGTATCCCCGGATAACATGTATAGATAGCGTACACATTCAAAATATATGTCTATACATCAGGAGGCAGGCTCAGACGGTGTTAGGCCCAGTATGGATTGCACGTGATTGCACAAAGGTTAGAAAGGGTACCGTTTCCCCGGATAACATGTATGGATAGCGTACACATTCAAAATATATGTCTCAGGAGGCAGGCTCAGACGGTGTTAGGCCCAGTATGGATTGCACGTGATTGCACAAAGGTTAGAAAGGGTACCGTATCCCCGGATAACATGTATGGATAGCGTACACATTCAAAATATATGTCTCAGGAGGCAGGCTCAGACGGTGTTAGGCCCAGTATGGATTGCACGTGATTGCACAAAGGTTAGAAAGGGTACCGTATCCCCGGATAACATGTATGGATAGCGTACACATTCAAAATATATGTCTCAGGAGGCAGGCTCAGACGGTGTTAGGCCCAGTATGGATTGCACGTGATTGCACAAAGGTTAGAAAGGGTACCGTATCCCCGGATAACATGTATGGATAGCGTACACATTCAAAATATATGTCTATACATCAGGAGGCAGGCTCAGACGGTGTTAGGCCCAGTATGGATTGCACATGATTGCACAAAGGTTAGAAAGGGTACCGTTTCCCCGGATAACATGTATGGATAGCATACACATTCAAAATATATGTCTCAGGAGGCAGGCTCAGACGGTGTTAGGCCCAGTATGGATTGCACGTGATTGCACAAAGGTTAGAAAGGGTACCGTATCCCCGGATAACATGTATGGATAGCGTACACATTCAAAATATATGTCTCAGGAGGCAGGCTCAGACGGTGTTAGGCCCAGTATGGATTGCACGTGATTGCACAAAGGTTAGAAAGGGTACCGTATCCCCGGATAACATGTATGGATAGCGTACACATTCAAAATATATGTCTCAGGAGGCAGGCTCAGACGGTGTTAGGCCCAGTATGGATTGCACGTGATTGCACAAAGGTTAGAAAGGGTACCGTATCCCCAGATAACATGTATGGATAGCGTACACATTCAAAATATATGTCTATACATCAGGAGGCAGGCTCAGACGGTGTTAGGCCCAGTATGGATTTGACGGCCCAGAATACACAGCGGAGGAGCAGGGAGAGGTAAAGATTGCAAATGCTGGGGCCCTGCCCAAGCAAGGGGGGCCCACTCGTGGGCGTCGGTACTGGCACTGGGCCCCTCATAGTACAGCGGTGTGTCTGACGGCGGGTGTGCACCACCACCGTCAGAGACACTTGATTGCACTATGAGGGACCCTGTGCCACTGCCCGCGCCCAAGAGACGGCCTACCCACCTGTCCAGGGCAACGGCACTCGCACGGTGTCGTGCACTAGGTGGTGACCCCGGCCATGGGGGGGGAGGCAGCACAGTTAGGGAGTTTTAGAAAGTGGCATATGTTGATGTTGGACATTCAGCTGATGCAAAAGGCGAAATAGGTGAAGTCCCAGGAAGAAGTGGACCAAAGCAAGCCATTTTTCTGTCACCCTATGTGTCATCAGGGGAAGGTGGGACAAAATCCTTGGAAACCCATGCATGGTTCATTTTAATGAAGGTTAGATCATCCACATTTTGGGTTGACAGACGGGTCCTTTTTTCTGTCAGGATTGATCCAGCTGCACTGAAGACTCTTTCCGATAGCACACTTGCAGCTGGGCAAGCGAGCTCCTGTAAGGCATATTGGGCCAATTCAGGCCAGGTGTCCAGTTTAGCGGCCCAATAGTCAAAGGGGAATGAACTGTGTGGGAGAACATCGATATGGGAGGAAAAGTAGTTTGTAACAATAGTTGACAACTGCTGTCTCCTGTCACTTTCCATCGATGCAGTATTACCAGTTGTCTGAGCGGTATTTGAAAAATCAGTCCACAACATTGTCATGAAACCCCTGTCTCCAACGCCACTTCTGCTGTGTGCACCACGAACACCTCTGCCAAGCTGCCCCCGGCCCGTACGGCTCGTGTGAGAACCATCACCGCTGCTGTGTGCTGGGAATGCCTCAAGCAACCGATTTACCAGAGTTGCTTGTTTATTAGCCAATATTAGGTCAAGGTTCTCCTGTGGCATGATGTTTTGTAATTTGCCTTTATAGCGTGGATCCAGGATGCTGGCCAACCAGTAGTCGTCATCGTTCATCATTTTGGCAATGCGGGGGTCCCTTTTTAGGATCTGCAAGGCATAATCTGACATGTGGGCCAATGTTCCCGGTGTCAATGATGCACTGCGAGTGCTGGGTGGAGGAGCACTTTCTGGCAAATCCACATCCCTCCAGTCACGCACAAACCCTGTACCAGACCTTGCCACGCCATCATTTTCACTTGCCCCACGAGATGCATCCTCCTCCCCTAAGTAATCATCCCCATCATCATCCTCCTCCTCCTCTTCTTCCTCCACCTCGTCCAGGAGAGGTCCCTGAGCAGACAATGGCTGAATGTCATCAAGGATTCCCTCCTCCTCTTCCTCCTCATCAACATTGGCTGCAGACACCTGCTCCTTAAGGTGCGTCAAAGTTTGCATGAGCAGACGCATAAGTGGGATGCTCATGCTTAGGATGGCGTCGTCTGCGCTTACCAGCCGTGTGCATTCCTCAAAACACTGAAGGACTTTACAGAGGTCTTTCAGCTTCGACCACTGCACACCTGTAAACTCCATGTCTGCTCTCAAAGTGCCTGGCCGTGTATCCTCCCACAAATGCATTATGGCCTGCCTCTGCTCGCACAGCCGCTCCACCATGTGCAGGGTGGAGTTCCACCTTGTTGCAATGTCGATAATGAGGCGGTGGTTGGGAAGGTGGAGCAATCGCTGCAGCTTCTGCATACGAACGGAGTGTACAGGCGACCGGCGGATGTGCGCGCACAGTCTTCGCACCTTCTGGAGCAGGGCTGTTAACTCCGGATAATTTTTGAGGAAGCACTGCACCACCAGGTTCAAAGTGTGAGCCAAGCAAGGTATGTGGCTGAGTTTTGAAAGGGCTATGGCTGCCACAAAATTACGGCCGTTATCACTAACTACCTTGCCTGCCTCAAGATGTACACTGCCCAGCCATGACTCAGTTTGTCGCTTCAAGTACTCGGCCAGCACCTCGGCGGTGTGTCTTTTGCCCAAACACATCATCTGCAACACAGCCTGCTGACGCTTTCCACTAGCTGCTCGATAGGGGGACACATTGTGTGCAACAGTGGCAGCTGTAGATGGAGTGCTTGTACGACTGCACTCTGTGGACGAGCTTTCGCTTCTGGAGGAGGAGGAGGAGGAGGGTCGAACGACTACAGCCAACTGTTTCCTATACCGTGGGCTAGGCAGCACTGTCCCACCACCGCTGTCCCCTGTGGACCCTGCATCCACCACATTAACCCAGTGCGCAGTGATGGACACGTAACGGCCCTGGCCATGCCGACTGGACCATGCATCAGTTGTGAGGTGCACCTTTCCGCTCACTGACTGCTTGAGTGCATGGACAATGCGGTCTTTCACATGATGGTGGAGGGCTGGGATGGCTTTGCGAGAGAAGAAGTGGCGACTGGGTAGGTCATAGCGTGGTACTGCATAGGCCATGAGTTCGCGGAAAGCTGTGCTTTCCACCAACCGAAAGGGCATCATCTCAAACGAGATTAGTTTGGCAATGTGGGCGTTCAAACCCAGTGTACGCGGATGAGAGACTGAGTACTTTCTTGACCTACTCATAGTGTCTGGGAGGGTGAGCTGGACTTGAGAGCTGCATATGGTGGAAGTAGCGGTGGACAGGGCGGACTGAGAGAGGGTTGATGATGGTGATGGAGTTGGTGTTCTTTCTGATGGCCTAGAATCAGTCTTTCGTTGATATAACAGTGGGATTCCCTGACTGCTGTGGCCTTGCAACGACACCTCAACATTTGCTGCTGTGCTAACCGGTGGGCTTACAGTGGGGGAAACAATGTAGCGTTGCTGACTACCTTCGTTGTGATCAGTTGCACATGTGGCACTTGAGGTTTGGGTCAACAACTGGGTCATCCATCACCTCCTCTTCTATGTCATGTGCACCTTCCTCTGTGTCACCGTGTATGGTGGTATAGTGTGCGGGAAGGGGCACTTGAGTCTCATCAGGGTCAGAATCTGGCTCTGTACACTGCGAGGACAATGTAGTGCTCTGAGTGAATGTACCAGCAGAATCATCCATCAGCGGCTGTGCATCAGTGCACTCCATGTCAGATTCATCTTGGCCTGGGTAATTCACCATTTCACTTGATAATCCAGGCATGGTATGTGAAAACAGATCCATGGAGTAATCAGAAGTATGGCCTGCGTCATCCTTCAATCTTGGTTGGGGTGAAGGACACAAGGAAAGGTGTGGTTCATGAACATGAGCCTCCAATGACGACTCAGTGCTTTTACTTTTTACAACTGAAGAAGAGGAGGCGATAGAGCTGGAGGCTGAGTCAGCAATGTAAGACAAAACTTTTTCCTGATGCTCTGGCTTTAAAAGCGGTTTGCCAACTCCTAGAAAACTAAGCGTTCGAGGCCTTATGTAGCCAGACGATGATGCATGCTCAACACCTCCTGCATTCGGTCCTATTTTGCTCTTGCCACTACCATCAGATCCACCACCAACACCATCATTACCAGCTGCCAACCCCCACCCAATTCCACGGCCTCTTCCACCAGCCTTCCTCATTTTTGGTAGAAATGTAGACAAAATCCAACAAACTATATAGTAATGTAAAACAAGGTACAAGGTGTCTATAGGACAGGGGAGATTTTGAATTTCTGCAGATTTGTGGACACTGGACACTTTTGGATTGTGTGAGGCCCACTGATATCTGAGCGCTATGTGACAGGCTCGATGGCACAGCTGTGACCAAAGTGACTAGAGGATAAGGGAGATTTTGAATCTCTGCACACACTTTTGGACACTGGACACTTTTGGATTGTGTGAGGCCCAATGAATATCTGAGCGCTATGTGACAGGCTCGATGGCACAGCTGTGACCAAAGTGACTAGAGGATAAGGGAGATTTTGAATCTCTGCACACACTTTTGGACACTGGACACTTTTGGATTGTGTGAGGCCCAATGAATATCTGAGCGCTATGTGACAGGCTCGATGGCACAGCTGTGACCAAAGTGACTAGAGGATAAGGGAGATTTTGAATCTCTGCACACACTTTTGGACACTGGACACTTTTGGATTGTGTGAGGCCCAATGAATATCTGAGCGCTATGTGACAGGCTCGATGGCACAGCTGTGACCAAAGTGACTAGAGGATAAGGGAGATTTTGAATCTCTGCACACACTTTTGGACACTGGACACTTTTGGATTGTGTGAGGCCCAATGAATATCTGAGCGCTATGTGACAGGCTCGATGGCACAGCTGTGACCAAAGTGACTAGAGGATAAGGGAGATTTTGAATCTCTGCACACACTTTTGGACACTGGACACTTTTGGATTGTGTGAGGCCCAATGAATATCTGAGCGCTATGTGACAGGCTCGATGGCACAGCTGTGACCAAAGTGACTAGAGGATAAGGGAGATTTTGAATCTCTGCACACACTTTTGGACACTGGACACTTTTGGATTGTGTGAGGCCCAATGAATATCTGAGCGCTATGTGACAGGCTCGATGGCACAGCTGTGACCAAAGTGACTAGATGATAAGGGAGATTTTGAATCTCTGCACACACTTTTGGACACTGGACACTTTTGGATTGTGTGAGGCCCAATGAATATCTGAGCGCTATGTGACAGGCTCGATGGAACAGCTGTGACCAAAGTGACTAGAGGATAAGGGAGATTTTGAATCTCTGCACACACTTTTGGACACTGGACACTTTTGGATTGTGTGAGGCCCAATGAATATCTGAGCGCTATGTGACAGGCTCGATGGCACAGCTGTGACCAAAGTGACTAGAGGATAAGGGAGATTTTGAATCTCTGCACACACTTTTGGACACTGGACACTTTTGGATTGTGTGAGGCCCAATGAATATCTGAGCGCTATGTGACAGGCTCGATGGCACAGCTGTGACCAAAGTGACTAGAGGATAAGGGAGATTTTGAATCTCTGCACACACTTTTGGACACTGGACACATTTGGATTGTGTGAGGCCCAATGAATATCTGAGCGCTATGTGACTGGCTCGATGGCACAGCTGTGACCAAAGTGACTAGAGGATAAGGGAGATTTTGAATCTCTGCACACACTTTTGGACACTGGACACTTTTGGATTGTGTGAGGCCCAATGAATATCTGAGCGCTATGTGACAGGCTCGATGGCACAGCTGTGACAAAAGTGACTAGAGGATAAGGGAGATTGGATTGCTTTTAAAAAAGCAGTTTGCGGAGCAGTGGGTAAACAGCAATGCCAGCCTGTCAGGAAGCCTTAAAAGGCAGCCCAACAACCAACACCACTGATACACCACAATATAGCCTCCCCTTGCACTGCACACACAGTGACTGGTGTGTTGTGCAGGCCAAATTGCTAGCAGCAGAAGCAGTTTTTTTTTCTTCTCAGCAGGACAAAAAAAAAAATTGGGATTGCTTTTAAAAAAGCAGTTTGCGGAGCAGTGGGTAAACAGCAATGCAGGAATGTCAGGAAGCCTTAGAAGGCAGCCCAACAACCAACACCACTGATACACCACTATATAGCCTCCCCTTGCACTGCACACACAGTGACTGGTGTGTTGTGCAGGCCAAATCGCTAGCAGCAGAAGCAGTTTTTTTGTCTTCTTCCCTGCCTAACGCTCTCCCTACAGAATCAGCAGCAACCTCTCCCTATACTAAGATCGGCAGAAGTAAGATGGCGGTCGGCGTGCACGCCCTTTTATACCCCCTGTGACGCCCACCAAAGCAAGCCAATCACTTGCATGCCCTTCTGAAAGATGGTGGTGACCCCTGCCTATGTCACCACGTTGCCCACAGTGTCCGTGGATCCTGATTGGCTGAAAAAGAGCGCAAAACAAACTTTTGAAACGCGACTTTGGCGCGTAAGTCGCCAACCTCGTGGCCGACCTCATCCTAGGGTCGGGTTTCGTTTCATGAAACCCGACTTTGCCAAAAGTCGGTGACTTTTGAAATTTTTCGACCCGTTTCGCTCAACTCTACTGTTCTCATTTCCACTCCCAGCAGGCACAGAAGCCATACTAAAGATATCACAGAATGCAATTAAGTGACATTAATGCATCACACTAAAAAATGCAATATCACCTAGTCTGTACAGTCTGTGATTGGGGTGCAAAAGTCCTTGGAGATCCATGATTTGTTCATATTAATGAAAGTTAGCCGGTCTACACTTTCAGGGGTCACCCAACAGCATTTATCCATCAGAACACCACTAGCAGCGCTGAAGACATGTTCTGAGAGAACGCTGGCTGCCGGGCACAATAAAACCTCCAAGGCGTATTGTCATGACCCTGGATAGGATGGTTCCTCTTTCACCCTGGTCAGGTCACGGTTAACTTTAATTTGCCTCTCACTTGTGTTAGGCGTCTGGTTTCTGCATCTGCTCTGCAGGAATCCAGAGCTTCACATTCTGCGGTCTCCTGCTGCCCATCTACTGCAGAGAAGATTACTTTGCAGCAGACCGCTCCAGAGACTAAGTTCCTCTGTCCTCCTTCTAGGCATGCTCACGAGACGATCTCCCATTGGAGATAGGGAGTCATGTGCCCAGGTCCTGTTCCAAATCTCATTGGTCCATCTCGGAGATCTGGAAGGTACCGCACGGCTATAAAAAGCGCGCATGGCCGTTCCACCATGCGCTAGTATAGACTATAATTGTTATGTGTGAATGGTGACAGATGCATGATTCTGGTGACTGACTCATTTGAAACCCCTTCCCTCTGATAATATGCATGTGGATAGGGAATTAGTTTAGCAGTCAGCGCCAGTCAGTGGCAAGCCTTAAGCCACTGTGCTCATCGCACTGCTACGCTAGCGTCCTACATCGCGCTTGCTTTCTGGCTTTGTCGTCGAGCGGCAGTGTCCTTCGCCGCGCTGCTGTTGCAGCCCTCCTTGGCATCCGCAGAAGCGACGTCGCACACATGGTAGATCTAGAGGGACGCAGCTCCTCTGTCTTGGGTCCTGCTCCTGTGACCAGATACCGTGTGTGCATCTACCTGAAGCCTGTGTCATTAACAGGTTCAGCGTTTTGTATGTTTTTTGTTGCGGCACCTCTGTGTGTGAACAGAGGCCGCTCTGCGCACTCCGGGTGAAGTTTAATCCGTGTACATCATACCGCCATATTGCTTGTCTACCACCACTTAGCAGCAGTTATACCACCTACTGCACGGTGGACCCCGAGCGGCGAACGCACTTTATTATTATTTTATTTAGTGCGTTCCGCCGTTCCTAACATTATACTAGCACCAGGGTCTGGCTAGTGATGGCAGATCAGCAGCAACTCCTTCAGTGCATTCACCAGCTAGAGGGCCGGTTGGCTACTCTTGAGAGTGTCACCGCAGAGGCGAAGTCTTCGGAGGCTGCTGTACAGGCAATCACCGAGGCGGTTTCCCGTATGTCCATGTCCTCCCACGCGCCGACAGTTACCTGCCTCCCGTTGCCCGATAAATTTTCTGACGATGGCGCCTTTTGTAGGGGTTTTGTTAGCCAGTGCTCTATCCAGCTGGAGTTACTGGCTGCGCGATTCCCTACGTAACGGGCCAAGGTGGGGTTTATTGTTTCTCTTCTGTTGGGCAAGGCGTTGGAGTGGGCTAAGCCATTATGGGAGCGTGGTGACCCAGAGGTTCGGACAGCTGCTCACTTTCTAACAGCTATTAAGCAGCTCTTCCTAGGACCGCGGGTCACACACGACACATCTCTGCAGCTACTTGCTTTGACTCAGGGATCCCTCTCGGTTAGTCAGTATGCCGTTCGTTTCCGGACACTGGCTTCCGAGCTGGAGTGGTCTGACAAAGTCCTCATCCCTGTATTCTGAAGAGGTTTGGCGGAGCATGTTAAGGATGCTCTCTCTTCCAGAGAGGTTCCTGCAAGTTTGGAAGAGCTGATTGCTATTTCCACCCGCATTGATCTCTGTTTTTCGGAGCGCGGCCTGGAGCGTGCTCAATCCAAACGGAAGGTTACCTCGGCTCCCAACTTTTTTGAGCCTCTGGAACCACCCCAGCCAGAGACTTCACTGCCAGAGCCCATGGAGGTGTCTCGCGCCGTTCTCGAGGCACGTCCGGCACAAAACTCCATCTGCGGTTGTCATTGTCAGCAATCTGTCCCCCAGGATAACGGGGTCCCGCAATGGCCAAACTCTGTGAGGCCGGGCAAGACCTTTGTCCCCCCTCACCTTCGACTGAAGGCTCTCGCATGGGCACACGCGTCCAGGGCGGGTGGTCACTGTGGCTACATGCAGACCACAGAACTCCTGGCAGGGTCGTATTGTTGGCCACACAGGGCTCGGGACATTAAAAAATATATTCGGGCATGCGCCTCATGTGCTTGGGATAGCCTCCTTAAACAGAGAGTGGAAACGTCCGCTGATACACTGCGGCGTTACACTTCAACCTATGCTCCGGGCGGTTTTGCCACACCCATTGTCTCCCACGTGTCCCTTCTTAAACCTGGCGATCTTGCCGTCCCTGATACCTTCCACGTGTCCAGGTTTTCTGTGTCATCTACCGGGACATCAGACTTGCCTTTGGACGAGTCTGAGATCTATGCCTCTGATGGGCACAGGATGGTGGATTGGAAGGCTCAGAGGGGAGGGGGCCCTAGGAGGGGGGGTAATGTTAGGTGTCTGGTTTCTGCATCTGCTCTGCAGGAATCCAGAGCCTCACATTCTGCGGTCTCCTGCTGCCCATCTACTGCAGAGAAGATTACTTTGCAGCAGACCGCTCCAGAGACTAAGTTCCTCTGTGCTCCTTCTGGGCATGCTCATGAGACGATCTCCCATTGGAGATCGGGAGTCATGTGCCCAGGTCCTGTTCCAGATCTCATTGGTCCATCTCGGAGATCTGGAAGGTCCCGCACGGCTATAAAAAGCGTGCATGGCCTTTCCGCCATGCGCTAGTATAGACTATACTTGCTATGTGTGAATGGTGACGGATGTATGATTCTGGTGACTGACTAATTTGAAACCCCTTCTCTCTGATAATATGCATGTGGATAGGGAATTAGTTTAGCAGTCAGTGCCAGTCAGTGGCAAGCCTTAAGCCACTGTGCTCACCGCACCGCTACGCTAGCGTCCGACATCGCGCTTACTTTCTGGCTTTGTCGTCGAGCGGCAGTGTCCTACACCGTGCTGAAGTTGGAGCCCTCCTTGGCGTCTGCAGAAGCGACGCTGCACACACAGTAGGTCTAGAGTGACGCAGCTCCTCTGTCTTGGGTCCTGCTCCTGTGACCACATACCGTGTGTGCATCTACCTGAAGCCTGTGTCACTAACAGGTTCAGGGTTTTGTATGTTTTTTGTTGCGGCACCTCTGTGTGTGAACAGAGGCCGCTCTGCGCACTCCGGGTGAAGTTTAACCCGTGTGCATCATACCGCCATATTGCTTGTCTGCCACCACTTAGCAGCAGTTATACCACCTACTGCACGATGGACCCCGAGCGGCGAACGCACTTTATTATTATTTTATTTAGTGCATTCTGCCGTTCCTAAAACTCTTGGTTCTGGTGTGGCTATTTAATGCTGGCAGCTCCTGGGTCTGGTGTCAGTGATACTTCCAGTGGTTGCTGACCCATGCTACTTCCATAACTGTTGTGCCTCTGTGCTTGTGTGCTTTGCTGTGCAAGACCCGATTCGTCCTCTGACTCTCGCCTCTGTATCATGCTTTGTACGGCCCTGTCTCTCCTGGTTATCTCACCCACTTGACTTGTCTCCATTTACTCTTTGTCTTATCGCTAGGTACTACGCTCTTGTCTGGCTTGACCCTCAGCTTTCCTTGACCACATGAATTATCTTTGCCTTGCACTCTGTGCATTTAGTTGCCTTCCCTGAACTCACGTGTGGTGGCTCCACCCCCTGGTAACGTGACTACTCAGTGCCAGGTCCTGTGCGCTGCTCACAGCTTAGTCTTAGATCCTTGTGTACAGCGTGCCTTGTTCCTGCACTCCCTGCTCTCGTGCACATGACCCCTGATAGTGCCCCCTAGGCAGCGCTAGTGACACCACCAGTTTCATCACATTATCACCGACCCTACACAATTTTTCAGTGGGTGGTCTTGTGTGTTTATTATGGACCCACTGTGTGCTCTGTATGATCAGGTATCTAACCTGACTAAGATGATGCAGAACCTCTCTGTAGAGCAAAGAGCGTTGGTTGCTTCACACCAACAGGTACAAAGGGAATTGACAGATACAGTTAATACTGTTCGGGGTGCCTCTTCCTCGGCTGGCAATGGGGAGGGTACTGTGTCTGATGTTTCACTATCCTCTCCTGAACCCGCTGTCAAACTTCTGGAAACCTGTTCTGGGGATAAGAAAAAATTCCGGGTGGTTAATGAAAGTTGTAAATTACTTTTTTCCCTGCATCCTTGCTCCTTGGGAAGTTAAAGTCAAAGGGTGGGGATAGTTATTTCCTTGTTACGTGAGGGGCTGCAATCCTGGGCTTTCTCCCTTTCCCCAACTTCCCCAGAGATGAATGTCTGTTGATCGGTTCTTCGAGACCTTGGGTCTTATTTATGATGAACCTGATCATGTAAGATTGGCAGAGGACACAATTATGAGTCTCACCCAGGGAAAGCGCTCTGCTGAGTGATACAGATGGTGGGCATCCAAGGTTTCCTGGAATGACTCGGCACTTAGGGGGCTATTCCGATGGGGTCTCTCAGAGCATTTGAAGGATGCCTTAGCCCTTCATCCACTGCCCGATTCCCTGGAGGAGACAATGACCCAGGCCGTCTGTTTGGACCTCAGACTGAGAAAAAGAGGTGTCGTGCAACGAGATGTTAATTTGTTGCCAGTGAAACCGGAGTCTGTCGTCGGTTGAGCCCATGGAGGTGGGGTCGGTCTCCATGAGGGAGAAGGAGACGAGACGTCGCAGAGAGAAAAAACTCTGTTTTTATTGTGGAGCACCCAATCATTGGATAAAGGACTGTCCCTCTTGCCCCTCAGATTCCAAGGTCTCGGGAAACAACTAGGTCTGGGTAACTGCCGAGGAGGTTACCCAGACCCACAGGTACTTTTTCCTCAGCATTCAAACTATTGTTGAAAGTGGAAGTTGGTGTAAACAATTGTTTTTTTCCCTCTTCTGCTTTTGTGGATTTCGGGTCGTCAGCAAACTTGATTGACTTGAGGCTTGTGGCCCACTGTGAGATAGGGACAGTTAGATTGGACAAACCCATGAGAGTGGTGGCTATTGACTCAACCCTGTTCACCAAGGATGGGATCCGTTCTGTTACTAAACAATTCATTCTTAAAGTGGGGTCTGTGCATCTGGAGCATATAGCTTGTTATGTTTTGGACAATCTCCTTGCTGGTTTGGTTTTGGGGTTTCCTTGGCTGCAATGTCATAATCTAGTCATTAACTGGGAGGCCCGTGAGATTGTTAAATGGGGATCTAACTGTAAAAACACATGTCTGAATTCTGTGTCTGTGTCGTCCGTTGGTATTGAGGGTATTCCGGAGTATCTGAAGGACTTCGATGACATGTCCTCAGAAAGTCAGGCCGAGGGGTTACCACCCCATCATCCTTTTTATTGTGCCATTGAAATGGTTCCTGAGGCTAAGTTGATAAAGCCCGATTATTAACTTGTCTGGTCCGGAGCAGACTGCCATTAAGGAGTACATATCTGAGAGTCTCTGCAAAGGGTTTATCCGTCCCTCCTTGTCTCCTGTTGCTGCAGGGTTTTTTTTTGCAAAAAAAAAGATGGTGGTCTCCACCCATGCCTTGACTTTCAGGAACTGATCAAGATTACTATAAGAAACACATATCCCCTCCCACTCATTCCTGATTTATGTAATCAATTATCCGGGGCCAAATACTTTTTGAAACTGAACTTGCGGGGGGCATATAACCTCATTAGTGTGTGGGGGGGATGAGTGGAAGACTGCATTTCTCATCTCAGAGGGGCTAATCGAAAATTATGTTATGCCGTTTGGTCTAACCAATGCCCCTGCGGTTTTCCAAAACGTCTTCAATTATGTGTTCTCTGATTTTATTGGGTAGTTTGTGGTGATATACTTAGATGACATCCTGGTTTATTCACTTGATCAATCCTGGTCAGGTCAGGGTTAACTTTAGTTCACCTCTCTTTGGTTCTGGGGACGGCTATTTAATGCTGGCAGTTCCAGGGCCTGGTGTCGGTGATACTTCCGCATACTCGGCCACTGGTTGCTGACCCAGGTTACTTCCATAACTGTTGTGTCTCTGTGCTTGTGTGCTTTGCTGTGTATGACCTGGTCTTCCTCTGACACTCACCTCTACATCCTGCTTTGTACTGCCCTGTCTCCTGGTTATCTGACCCCCTTGTCTTGTCTCCGTTTACTCTTTGTCTTAGGTAGTAGGCTCTTGTCTGGCTTGACCCCTGGCTTTTCTTGACCACATGTATTATCTTTGCCTTGCACTCTTTGCCCTTCTGTGCACTCATGCGCGGTGGCTCCACCCCCTGGTCACGTGACTGCTCTTTGCCAGGTCCAATGCGCTACTCACTGCTTAATTTCAGGTCCTTGTGCACATTGTGCCTTGTTTCTGCATTCCCTGCGCTTGTGCACGTACCCCTGATAGAGCCCCCAAGGCAGCGCCAGTGACATCACCAGTGTCATCACACATGTGATGCGAGCTCAGGTCACGCCTCCATTTTGGAAGACCAAAATGTGAAAAGGTCCAAACCCTCCCTGATGGATAGTATTTATATTCAGTTTTAGATACTCCTGCACCATCTTCTCTATTCCTTCAGTATGTACTGTATAAGAATTTGACTCGTGCACGAGTTGGTCTAGAAAAAGTGTCAAAGGACTCACAGAAATTCCTTCTTCCACTTCCAACACTGCTGCTGCTACTTCTAATGTTTTGGCGTTGACGAATTGACATGCCAGAGGATGGAATTCTAGAGCTGCGATGCTAACTGTGTGCTTCACTGCTGTCTTGGGGAAAAGCTCTCTTAAGGTTGTGTAAAAGCGAGTTTCAATACTCCAGCATTTGCGAGTGTCTTTCCAGGGCAGGTAGCATCTGACAAAATTTGGTTTTATAATGTGGATCTAGCAAAGTGGCAACCAAGTAGTCAGCAGTATTCCTAATCATAACTATCATGTGTTGTTGTGGCACTCATATGTCGTGCTCTACCATGAGGTCACAACCCATGCAGTGTTGGTGGCTGGATAACAATGAGGCTCGTTTCCTCATTCCCCTCCCGCCAACCATGAACAACAGAGAGGAGAAGATTAGTCTCCTCATCTGACAGTTGCTCACCCATCCATCACCACTTCCTCCTCAATTTGCTCCTCGGATCTTGCATCTTCAACAAGTTTGTTTGTTATCACCAGCCCCCCTCGGTTGCAGTAATCCACCGTGTGAGACTACAGTTTTGAACTTAGAGACAATGTTATCCCTTACACATCCTTCTCTGCTTCTTCCTCTTCTTCTGGGACCACCAACTCCTCATGCAGGGTATTCAAAGTCTGCTCCAGTATATAGATAACAGGAATAGTGATGCTAATGACTGCATCTTCAGCGCTAACCATCTTATTAGCCATTTCAAAATTGTGCAGAAGGGTGCAGAGGTCTTTAATAGTGATGAGTGAGTAGTATTGTTGCTTGTGTTTTCCCCAGCATGCTCGGGTGTCCTCCGAGTATTTTGGCATGCTCGGAGATTTAATTTCTGTCGATGCAGCTGCATGATTTGCGACTGCTAGGCAGGCTGACTACATGTGGGGATTCCCTAACAAACCGGCAACCCCCACATGTATTCAGTCTGTCCAGCAGCCATAAATTATTCACCTGCATCGACAAATACTAAATCTCCGAGCACGACAAAATACTCGGAGATCACCCGAGCAACGAGTATACTCGCTCTTTACTAGTCTTTAATCTGTGCCCACTTTGTAAACGTGATATGCACCACATCCGAATTGCGTTGGCCCAGGCTATACGACATGACAACGTCAGGGCTTGTTGCTGCTGTCACAGTCACTGCAACATGTGCAGAGTGGAATTCCACCATGTCAGCATATCGCATATCAACCTGTTAACTGGCATGCACAAACACCTCTGTATAGATGCAAGTCAATGACTATAGGGGTGCTATGGCGGAAATGAGTGTACAGCTTACGGGCTTTCTGGAGCAGCTCACCAAGGCCAGTATAGTGGTGGAGAAAATGCTATGCCACCAGGTGAACCATGCAAGGCACGTGTGTGAGCTTGCATCACCATAGAGCCACCACCAGGTTTGCAACTTTATCAGACACAGCCTTCCCTGGATGCAGGTTCAGTGGAAGCAGACATTGATCAAACTCAGCCTGGACAGCTGTCCACAACTCTTCAGCTGTATGAATGTGTTCTCCAAGGTATATCAATTTTAATACTGCCTGATTGTGTTGAGCCCTGGCTGCGCAGTACGGAGTTGGTGGGGATTCACTCTGTACTGTTGGAATGCGTGTTTCATTAAGGCAGAGGTTGAGGGCGCAGGTGGAGGCCCTAGAGGAGATACATCAGGCAGAAGCAGTGGAGTGTTAATATTAGAAGTATTTCCTGCAAGCCTTGGAGATTTCAAGACTTGTGGAGCGCCTGTCCCCACAGCCACCAGAGTCACCCAGTGCCCAGGCAGCGAGATGTAATGCCCTTGGCCACGCTAACTCGTCCAAGTGTCTGTGATGAACTGCACCCTGGCAGACAGAGATTTAGTCAAGGAATGGGTGAGGTTGTCTGCGACATGCTGGTGTACCACAGGCACAGCTTTCTTAGATAAGGTAATTTCAACTGGGCAATTGGTACTGGGGGACTGCGATGGCTATCAACTTTCGGAAACCATCTGTATCTACCAGGCAGAAAGGCAGCATTTCCGTGGCCAACAGATTAGAAATGGTGGAGTTCAACCTCTTAGCTTTGTCATGCATAGGAGGAAACAATCTTTTACATGAGCACAACTGTGGAACCTTGGGCTGGCAGCTGTGCTGAGAGAGAGCTGAGTATGGTGAACCGGACAAACTGCTGGACCGTGAAAGAGGTGCAGGCAGAGATGTTATGGAGGATTTAGAAACTTGTGGTGTGCTCGTTCTCTGGGATCGGTCAAAAACAGCAGGTATGTCCGCTTCCATTACAGTTGACGGCGGGCTTTCAGTCAACTTGAATGAAGCGGGTTAAGAACCAAAGATTCTGCAGTCGAAGACCTGTGTCTCAATAGTTGGCACTGTAACAGAGGAGGAGGAAAAAGCAGCAGATCCGATTGATGGGGTGGCTGAAGGTTGTTGAGGTCCGCTGGTCCCTATTTTTACGTAGTGGGATTCCCACTGTAAAGCATACTGATTGCACAAGTGAAGGTTCATACAGTACATGAAGTAGTCACATTATTGCAGTTTTTACCTCGACTCAGTTTTTTTTTTCAAAGTTGGCACATTACATGAGTTGACTCATCCTTTGCATGGTCAAAAAATGCCCAGGCTAGGCCACCCTTGCCCCCCTGCAAGCTGCTCGTCCAGTAACAGAAGTTGTCAGTTGTCTTTGTGGGTCGCCCTCCCAGGGCTGCGGGGTACTCGGTACCGGGCCAGTATCAGCAGGATGTGTCACAGCAGCGGTGACCCGGTCCGTGGCCCTGGGCGCCCAAGTAATGGGGGAAATTTGTATTGTAGTTAGTTTGAATGAATAGTTTGTGACGCCACCTGTGGTGTTCGGCAAGTGAGGTGTTAAGCCGACGCTGCTTGCAGATCCTCTGGGGCTGGTGGTGTGTGGCAGCCAAGATGGTGAAGCTCCCCACTGGTGGAGCTGTAGCCCCAGGGCAGTGTAGGTGTAATGGATGAGGAGAAGCGCAGGCAGTGTAGGAGCTGGTACCTAGATGTAGTGGTGCTGAGGGTGTAGGCGCGATAATGAATGGAGGACACCAGGGCTTGTAGTTCCAAAGCTTTACTCACAGTCTGTAGTGCACACAGGTGCCTGCCTCCGGGCCGTGTCCTCCGGGTCAGAGACTCAGTCAACCTCCAGGCAAGATGGTAGGCTCCCCTCCAACACTCCGCCAACATGTACCTTTCTGAACGTCTCCTCTATAGCGCCTTAAAGTGTGAAGATCTCCTAGTACTGAGTCACACTGGAGTTCCTCTCATCAGATGTTCCCAAGAACTCTCCTTGTACGGCAGACAGCTGTAGCCTGCTTCGGGGACTCCCTTCTCCTGAGCCCCGGCTCTCTATCCACATGCTGTTGTGCCCCAAGTCCTAGATAGGAGTAGTGCATCCACAGCCAACTACTCCACCGGTGTCTGCTGCAGAACCATAAGTGTCCATACAACCTCGGGGACTGGGCCCCGGCCTTGCGCTTAGAATCTATAGGCAGGGTGCTTCCTTCCAACCCACGTCCTCTCTGTTCTATTCTCCTTTGTTCCATACTATTCTCTCTTTCTTATGGATGCTTAGGTTACAGATCAGTGTCCTTCTTCCTTTCTTGCTTTCCCGTGCCAGCTGGCTCAGGTCACTGAGGCAGCTGCAGCACTCCTTCCTCCATCCCTTCTTCCAGGGATCCCCACTCCTCTCTGAGTGGCTTCCTTCTCAGACTTCCCTCATGGACTCCCCTAAGGGACTGCCTTCGCAGACTGACTCCTAATTCTAAACCTTCCCAGTCTTTTATGTATTCTAACTCCACCCACCTCCCAGCACGTCCAGTGTTCCAAGCAGGGACCCACCAAAGGTGCTCTGCTACTCTCTAAGCACTGAGCCGCAATGTGGTTGTGCAGAACTACCCTGGTGTGTGGGGTGTGAGTGTTGGAGCGTGGAAAGGAGTTCCCACCTTACCTGGATGGTGGGGCACTACCCCATGTACACCTTGAACATCAAGTCTAATTCCCCTTTCACCATGGCCTGACTTTTTCCCCAGTCATGTTGCTCAGTTAGTGTGGTAGGAGCAAAGTATTAGCAACAAAAAATTAGATTTTAAACTCTACACCACGTCTGCAAACAGATGGATTTCAGAGACAGTAAATTCCAAGTTGAAATATGGCGTGCTGTATTGTGTTAGTCTCAGAAAACGAATTGTTTGAGTGTGGATGAGGCCTGTATGACAAAGAAGATATGCTTCAAACAATTGAAAGTCAGGTCCCCTACTGTATGACACTAGGAACAGAACTATTTTTTGGTGGCCTCTGGATCAGGCCTCTTTAACACACTAGATGCTACAAACTATTTGAAAGTCAGGTCCCCTACTTTATGACACTAGTAACAGAAGAAATTTTTTGTGGCCTCTGTATCAGGCCTCTATAACACACTAGATGCTAAAAACTATTTGAAAGTCATGTCTCCTACTGTATGACACTAGGAACAGATCAGGCCTCTGGATCAGGCCTCTACAACTTTATTTCAACCCAACCAAATGACAAAGTGTGATACGGCCGGTCATATAACTTTTTGCAAATGAAAAACTATAATTTTTTTAATGTGCCTTAGGTCTGCAGTCAGTTTCACATCACCACAGTACAAAATGTACAACCACTTAGCTAACTAGTTAAATTCTGGGATACAGCAGGCTGTTTCACATTTAGCTACTGAAAAAATATTATTTAGAATGCTATACTCGTGCATGGAGCACAATATAAGCAGTGGACAACACACTTGTAGGACATTTGCCCTGATGACTTTGTCTGTGGATGTCAGTAACGGCCAAAAAAAAGTGCTGCAAGATAAATTTTATAGCCACACTGGACACTAGCTAACTACACTATCTGACTGATATACAACCACCTAGCTAGCTAGCTAAAATCTGGGATAAAGCAGGCTTTTTCACATTTAGCTAGTGAAAAAAATATTTAGAATGCTATACTTGTGTATGGTGCACAATAGAAGCAGTTCACAACACACTTGTAGGACATGTGCCCTGCTGTACACTAGATAACTACATTATCTGACTGATATACAACCGCCTAGCCAACTAGCTAAAATATTGCTGTTAACAGTATCAGCGTCAGGAGAAGCCTCTCTGTGCTGTTACATTGTCAAAATAGCACTAAAACAAGAAGTCTGCTATTTATATGGAGAGGGACATTTCAGCAGCCAATGACACAAGCCGTTGTGTCCAGACATTGTGGGTGTTTCCTGCACCCTGATTGGCTAGCCACAATGTGCACACATAAAGTTAGGGAAAAAAATGACTGTTTACAAGAACGCAGCGCCTCTGAGCTCTGAAAACCCCCTCTCCTCATCAAACACGTGCCAAACGCTCATTATACATCACCTTTATCATTGCTAAAGTGCTGAAAATACTTTTGTGGCATCGCAAATATTTTCCCGCAGTTTTACTGAATGTTACCAATTTTTTCTGATTTTATAATATTTTGCTCATGTTTCCGATCACGAATCCGAATGTGCCATATTCGTGCCAAATTTATGCTTGGTGATCGCTTCCCAAACAAATTCGCTCATCACTATTTTTTACTCAAATATTGTAAATAAAGCATTAAAGTAAATCGAGACATTTAACTATGCAGATCTGTTTTGCCACACCTGTTTAAATTGTGAAATTGGAGACAAAGTTTAGAAGCAAATTATACATTATAGATGTGGAAGAATGATAGAAAAAATGACTAATGTCACAAATAAGATTCTAACACACCGTCACTGCTGCCATCATACATCATGACAGTACTAATACCAAACGCAAGTCACATTTGGCCTCCTTTGCCTCAGGCAAACATATTAGTGGGGAGCGAGTGGAGGGATATTGTAGTATATGTCCCATCATTTATCTCAATCACTGCTGAATAATGTCACCTGTGACAGGGACATCATCAACTGCAGTCAGTGTTCTTGTGAGTTGATACACTAAATCCACTGCTATAACACTTACATACATGTACATAGGAATTTCAAATCTGTCAATGACACCTGTTTGTTTTTCCCCGTAGTTCTCTAACTCTCAGCACTCTGAGGACTACTAAGCATATTATACAAACAAAACTGCTTCCAGTTGATTTTTTGGAAGAGATAGTCAACTTTTGTTCTCAGAAGGCATTGTGACTCGGGAGATGGAGAACACAATTCTAATGTCAAGCTGTGGTGCAGGTTCTGCAAGCCATGGTGGAAGTAGCACTCTGAGAGGAGGCTCCACAGCTCATAAAGGTCACCATGATGGCAAATAATTTGTGCAGGCTTTTTGTATGTGGAGTTTCTCTGGCACATTGTCGTTAGATAATTCTTTGGCACTATGTTAGCTCTATAAGAAGAAATTGTGTATAATCTGACTAGGAACTATAGCTGTCTATCAGCATATTAAGTGACATCACATGCTCATTTAGTAAAGCAATCACATCACGTCTCAATGTTTTCTCCTTCCCATTCTCATGATGCTCGTCTTTCTGTCAGCCAAGTCATATTAAGGTTCATTAAGTTGGACTTGATAGATGTCATTATTCCCACAATCATCATTGTCATCCACCTCTTCTGCTTGTCTTACTCTGAGTACACCTACTCCTTCTATGTCTCAATGAACAGAATCCTTCCTTGGGCATCAAGGAAACTAGTGTACACTCACAGTCATCTGCTAGTTTGCCAAATAAACTCACCTTGTCCAGATGCTAATGGTGTAGTTGATACCTTATCACTATGTGGATTGGGCTACCTTTCCAGAAATCATTGCGTGTGTTTAGCATTGTTGGAAGATGCCAAGCCCCCATTATTTCTAAGGGAGCTCACTCTCTGTTCTCACATGTAGGAGAATGTAAGTTGCTCTATGAACTCGCATTTGAGATCCAAAGATAAATTAAGCACTGTGTAAAACTGCCACTATCCAATGCCAATACCGCTATTTCCATTACTATACTTTTCATATAACATAATAATTAACATTTGAGAATCTTTTTAGCCCCAATTATTCACTGACCCTTGTCAAAAAGGACTGAATGAAAAAAGCCTATTGCAACAACTGGTCACTATATCTCTGTGGTGTGTACTGGTGTCAACCAGGACTAGTAAAGTAGGAGTACAAAAACCGACATATGCATTTAAATGTCTAGATAAAAAAATATATATTTTTTTTAAAATTCTACACCAAAAAGGTAACAAAAAATTCTAGGTAAGTGTTCATAGCAGAGCAGAAAACAGAATGCAGTAGCAGGCGCAGCATTGGTGTGTTGTATACAGTTGTACAAAGATGTGCAAAAATCAGACATACACAGTCAAAAGAGACTACATTTTCTTTTACATTTCTGTATTTGAACAAGCTTCAACTTCTTTTCTCAAAAAGGACATAGCAAGAAATGTTCAGTAGGTAGAATCCCCAAAAATCAAGCAACTGTGACAGGGTGTGTACTTGGAGCTATACCATGCAATATAATAACTGCAAACCACTGGGGGGAAGCCAACACCTCCGTGCCTGAGGTCACATGGGCCTTCTGTGGCTGATTCAATCTTCTGCAATCTGTAAAATGTGACCGCTATTTTTGGGGTTGATTTGTGCCAATCGAATCACAAGTTAATTTCCTAAAATAGAAGACAAATTTGATTAGTAACAAATGTATTCAATCATCTCTAGTATATATGTATATGAACTAATTACAGGTGTACGTAGCTGACCTAGGTCAGATTGGATGGGATGATGAAACAAATATAAGTAGAGATATGAATGGAGAATCTATTCCATCAACATGCCAGAAGGGAAGGAATATCTCTTAATACTTATTTGCTTACTATATTTTCATTATTCATTATTTAGTTGACCACTTTTGACTGATTATCAGGTGATAATTTCTTTGTATAAAAAATATTTTTGAATACTATATCCTATTTCTGTTTATGCACATTGTTTAATAATTAATAATAATGTAAAATATACAATGTGCAGACATTTACTTGTGTCTGTTCTTTTCTTTGTCTGGTCCTTTATTGCCAAGTTACCATTCTAGGAAAAACAATTCAATCATATACTATGTGGGTTTAGCTCTAGTAGATGCAAGGAACAGAGTTGATATTCTGCTCTTCCATGAATATAGAGGTGAGTTTTTTCATTATGTTCCGTAAACATTGATGAGCACAATGGATGCTTTATGATTCATTTAAATAGAGTATCCATCTTCACCACAATAGGAATTGACACTTCCACTGTGCACTGTGCGTAGGCAAAGCGAACGTATACCACAAAGAAACATGAAATAATAGCAGAACATGAGTTTAAGGTCCATAATGTCTACTCTTTCTTAAGGAACTATTAACACGCAGGCCTTTTATTTGTCCATTTCTACCAAATCTTCACAGCATTAATTAGCTGTTTTTGATATTTTACTCTGTGTATAATTATGTGTTAAAGGGGTGTCCAGTGAAAACGCAGGATATGTGATAACTTGCTGATCAGTTGGTGTCTCACAGCTGATCCCCTCACAGATAGGCAGAATTTTGTATCACTAACGATGAACTTTTATCTCTGTTATAACATTTCTTGACAAGTTGGAAGCCCATCTGCAGGTCTACAAAAAAGCAGAGTGCAGCACTCAACAAATGGAACAGTGGTCGAGTATGAAGGCTGCCACTAAGTTCTAAAGCGAATAAAATTTACCCGAACTCCTAATCGGTGAGCAAAGTGACCCCCATCATTCAGAAGTTATCATTAGAGATGAGCGAGCACCAAAATGTTTGGTTGCTTATTTTTCAAACTGAGCAATTCTTAATACTCATTTGCTTTTTTCCAGCATGACCCTACAAGGAGGTATGGGGGGCAGTGAAAATGTTCAAATGGATGGAAAAAGTGCTGAATGGAAGGAGACCAACACGAGGAAGACCCCGAGATGCATCTCTGACTTCCAGATCACTGCCGAGAACAATGGTGTCACACACTTACTCAACTTCAAGGACAGACAATAAAACATTCCAAACTAACTTGAAACTGTATTTTACAGGAAAAAACTGTTAAGAAACATGTTTTCCTGTATAATGACTTGTATAGAAGGCAAAATTTAAGAAGGATTTAAACATATATAATTTAAGTAAACCAAACTCGATTTAAAAAAAAACAAAAAACAAAAAAAACCAGGAAATTTCATTGTAATTTATGAAGGAACCAAGAACTGGCAAAAATAAGGGACTCAGATACACCCTGTATTGGACATAAAGGAGGGCCTCATACACATTCTGTTCAAATTGTCATGTATTGGTCTCCTAGACTCATAAAGGTTATGCACTTTTGAGGGATTTATAAAAGGAAATGTACTCCAAACCACGGAATAGTCTATGGGTGACCAATATAATATAAGGCAGTGTCAAACTGGGGTGCCAAGGGCCCACCAGTTACATTGAGTTTGGGGGTGCCCACTTTTCACCTGCATACAAATATTAGAATACCCTCATTTACGAATTTACCTATATCTCTGCATAATAATAAACTGAGTAGATTGGTTAATGAATGATGAGATGCTGCTTTTTTTCTGTACAGCGTGAATCAAGTGAATTATGCCAACTACTGCCCATACAGTGAGGCTGGTGACCCAGATCTGCACAGGGGCCCACCAGGGGATTCCCCTGTTCCCCTATGGGCCAGTCTGAGCCTGCAATAAGGGTATGTGGACACATTAAGCAAAATTTCTGCACCATTTCTGCATCTCTTGGCAAGAAAAGTGTAGCTGCAAAACAAGCGTTTTTGGTGTGTTTTTTGTATGCATTTTTGATTGAATGGAATGAAGTCAATGGTAAAAAAAAATGCAGGGCAAAAACGCACAGAGAATTTAAATGCAGCAGATCATTTTCTACTCCAGTCTGCAAGTCAAAAATGCTCAACATGTGCATGACATGTAAGGTTTTTCATTCACTTTCCTGGCATCAGGTTTTGTCACAAAACAGCGCAGAATAAAAACTAAATTAAAAAAAGCACCAAATCTCCAATGTGACTTTTTAGAGGCTTATATAGCAACGAAATGTACTCAAGAAGATATACTATCCTATGAGAAATATAATACTGATACATTTTTGAACAAGTATTTTAAGACTTCTATAGCAACTAAATGTACCCAAGAAGATGTAATACCCTATGGGTAAGCAATATCAGTATAAATGAACAAGTTTTTTGAGGGTTATATACCAACGAAATGTACTCCAGACCATGGAATAGTCTGTAGGTGAGCAGTATATTACCGATAAAGTTTGAACCATGTTTTTTAGGCTTTTCTAGCAACGAAATGTACCCAAACTAGATAATGGCCCCCACATTAGCCCTCCAAACTGCATAATAGCCCATTCCTTAGCCCCCAATCTATATAATTGCCCCGCATGAGCTCCCATATTGCATACTGGACCCCAAAATTGTCTCCATACTATATGATTGCCCCCACAGTAGGTCTCATACCGTAAAATGACACTCAAATTGGCTCACATGCTATATAATGGCCCCCACACTTTATGAGAACCCTCACAGATATGTCCTCAAGGCATGAGGGGCCCACCCACAAAAAGAGATCCCATGATACTGTAGGATTGCCTTCATGGTAGCCACCAAACAATATAATGGCCCCCCGCATTCGCCCCCAAACCATATAAATTCAACTCTAGTTTAATTTGCTGTGAATAACTGTTGTCATGAGTCTATTAGGAAGTCCCCTTTCTTTGGGGCATGTGGATTTCATCCTCAATTCTTCTTCAATAAGAATAATTCTTCAGGAGTACCTGAGGAGGAATAGTTTTCTTCATCTATTACATCAGTGTAGCAAGGTGTTCTTGAAAATTTGAAAAAGATGGAGTCCAAACATAAGTGTGTGGTTGACCAGAGACATTTGGTAGGTCTGGACCTGTGATTTGGTGATTTGATGTGGTTGTCCTCGAAGAATATTAAGTTGAAGGTTCCTTCTTGGAAACTGGTACAAATGTTCATCGGTCCTCATAATATTGCGGCCATCATAAATCCAGTAGCATTTCACCTGGCTTTGCAACCCACTTTTAAGATTCCTAATTAGGGATGAGTGAACCTAGTACCTGGTACAGAACTTGAACATTGCTCTGTATGTCCGGGTTCCTGGTTGAGTTCACCAGTCAAATAAAGCTTGTTGAAAGGCTGCAGTGCAGCCAATCAATAAGCTTTTAGACTGTGGGAATTTCCAGAACAATCAGAGCCATGCCAAGTATTGGTACAGCTGTTATGCCAGCGCAGCACGTTACACGGCTTATATAAAGGTCAGATCATAAGTGCCACCTCCATCTGCTCTCGCTAGTGTAGGGATAGGATGCATTTGGAGTGAGGTACAGATTGTGACTGCGCACTCTGCAACTATAATGCTGTCTGTACTCTGCAATCCCTATTTGTGCTATTTGACCACTGCCTCCTACTAAAGATCCTCTCTTCCTTTGGCATCAAAGACCTTGCCCTATCCTGGATCTCTTCATACCTTTCCAACTGCACATTCAGCATCACCCACTCCCATGCTACCTCCTTATCCCACCTTCTCTCAGTTGGAGTCCCCTAAGGCTCTGTTCTAGGACCCCTACACTTCTCAATCTATACACTTGGCCTGCGACAACTCATAAAGTCCCATGGATTCCAGTACCACCTTTATGCTGATGACACTCAAATCTACCTTTGTGGCCCAAACGTCACCTCTCTGCTGTCCAGAATCCTGTGTCTATCAGCCATATCCTTCTTCTTCTCCTCTCGCTTCCTCAAACTCAATGTGGACAAATCTGAACTCATCATCTTTCTTCCATCTCACAGATCTTCCTTACCTGATCTATCTATCACAATAAATGATATCACGCTTTCCCCGTACCAGAGGTCCGCTGCCTCAGAGTAATCCTTGACTCTGCCCTGTCCTTCAAACCACAGATCCAAGCTCTTTCCAACTCCTGTCGCCTCCAGTTCAAAAATATTTACAGAATCCATCCTTTCCTCAACCCTCAATCTACTAAAATGCTTGTGCATGCCCTCATCATCTCCCACCTCAACTACTGCAACATCCTCCTCTGTGGCCTCCCTGCTAACACTCTCGCACCTCTCCAGCCCAACTTTAACTCTGCTGCCCTACTAATTCATCTCTCTACTCTCTGCTCCTCCGCTACTCCCCTCTGAAAATCTCTTCACTGGCTCCCATTCCCGCAGTGTATCCAGTTCAAATTACTAATACTGATCTACAAAGCCATCCATAGACTGTGTCCTCCATTTATCTCTGATCTAATCTCCCGATATCTTCCCTCACGTAACCTCCGGTCCTCCCAAGACCTACTGCTCTCCTCCACACTTATTCGCTCCTCACCTAATTGCCTCCAATACTTCTCCCTAATATCCCCCATCCTCTGCAATTCTGTGCTCCAACTTGTCTGACTATCAACCATATTTGGATCCTTCAGACGGTACCTGAAAACCCACCTCTTCAAGAAAGCTTACAGCCTGCAATGACCCTGCTGCCTCCACACCACTACCGGAGCTACCACCTCACCAATACCAGAGCAACTACAACCCCCCAACCTACTGTCTCTTTCACCACCATCCTGTAGAATGTAAGCCCACAAGGGCAAGGTCCTCTCCCCTCTGTATCAGTCTGTCATTGATAGTTTGTTTATAGTAAGTGATATCTTTAATTTGTATGTAACCCCCTTCTCATGTACAGCACCATGGAATCAATTTTGCTATATAAGTAAATAATAATAATTTCTGTGGTAAAAGCCACTGGTCGTACTCTGTACCCCCACTTGTGGGAGTACTGTCCTTGAAGCCGCACGGTGTGTGCACTGCACCTCCCACCTGCAGAGTACTGTCCTTGAAGCTGCTGTGCATACTCTGCACCCCTACCTGGGGGGTACTGTCCTTAAAGCCAGTCGGTATACTCTGCATCCCCTAGCTTGTTGGTGTCTTGTCCTAGAAGCTGCTTTGTGTTTTCTATTACTCTGATGAACAAATAATTTGAATCACTAGTCTCATTGCTGTTAGAAGGCCCCAAAAATAAATTTTCAGACCTGGTGTGTGTATTCTAGTAGTTCTTCAAATCAATATCTGGCACCAGCCTTCAGGTTGCCATTTGTAGGCCCCAAAAATAATCTTTAAGGCCTGGTGTCTATTTTCTAGTAGGTTTGCAATTTGATATCTCACATCAGCCTTCTCGTTGCCATTTCTAGGACCCAAAAATAATTTTTCAGACTTGTCGTATGTTTTCTAGTACTTTATGAAATCAATATATCACATTGGCCATGTCTCTGCTATTTTTAGGCTGCAAAAATAAATTTTATGGCCTGGTGTCTGTTTTCTAGTAATTTACAAATCAATATATCGCATCAGACGTGTCATTGCCATTTCAAGGCCCGACAATGTTTTTTTCAGGCCTGAAAAGTACTTTTGCAAATCAATGTTTTGCATCAGCCATGTTGTTGCGATTTCTAGGCCCCAAAAATAATTTTTAAGGCCCTGTGTCTGCTTTCCAGTAGATTTGCAAATCAATATATCACATCAGACATGTTGTTTCCATTTCTAGGCCCCAAATATAATTTTAAGACCTGTTTTTTGTTTTCTAGTAGTTTTGCAATTCAATAAATTGCATCAGCCTTCTCATTGCCATTTCTAGGCCCCAAAAATAGTTTTTCAGGCCTGTTGTGTGTTTTCTAGTACTTTTTCAAGTCAATATATCATATTAGCCAAGTCGCTTCCATTTCTATGCCCCCAAAACAACTTTTAAGGGCTGGTGTCTGTTTTCTAGTATTTTTGCAAATCGATATATCGCATCAGTCTTCTCGTTGCCATTTCTAGACCCCAAAAATAATTTTTCAGGCTTGTCGTACGTTTTCTAGTACTTTATCAAATCAATATATCACAGTGCCCATGTCTCTGCTATTTTTAGGCCCCAAAAATAACTTTTAAGGCCTGGTGTCTGTTTTCTAGTAATTTTACAAATCAATACATCGCATCAGCAGTGTCATTGCCATTTCAAGGCTCAAAAATGCTTTTTTTCAGGCCTGAAAAGTACTTTTGCAGATCAATATATTAAATTAGCCATGTCGTTGCTGTTCCAAGGCCCCAAAAATAATTTTTCAGGCCTGTTGTGTGTTTTCGAGTACTTTTTCAAATCAATATATCGCAGTAGCCATGTCGCTGCCATTCCTAAGCCACCAAAATAACTTTTAAGGCCTGGTAGTAGTTTTGCAAATCAATATATCGCATCAGCCATGTCATCGTCGTTTCTAGGCCTCAAAACAAATTTTTCAGGGCTGGTGTGTAGATTTTATGAGTCTGGGAAATAAATAACTGACATCAGCCTTTTACTTGGGTTTTAATCATGACCGTAAATTCATAGGGGTTTTGTCGCTAACAATAAGTTTTGTAAGTACCACAATTCCAGCACCTCACTGTTTCTAGGTCCCTTGGTCCCCTATTACGTATCCACTTTTTCCTTGTGCTCCAGCATACATGACAGGTTGTCTTATCGTCCTTGTTTGCTCGACTACTTTAGCAATGAATGCATTCACCAGTATTCTAACATCAAGTAGATTTATGTAAAAGTACCCCATGTCTGGCCATTTCAGCTGTAACCGTCCAAAGTACATCTCTACACTCTCTCCTTTTTACTGTGTCACGTTAGTCAGGAGAATAGACTGTTCTGATTGTTCCACTGTAGCCCATTGTCTTAGTGACTCACAGTACGTCTACCCCGACCGTGCAGATTTATTATCCATGCCCGAAGTTTGATTCTTTGCCACATCTGTGTGTGTCTTAATTATGTGTCCTAGTGCGTCACCTGCCTTTAAACTCACCAACCTCTCTAGGTCTGCCCAGGTACACTTATATGTATCCTGTATTTCCTTTATGTGTCTGTAAAACGGGAATGGTTGGTTTTCAGGGTCAGGCAGCTACTTCAGCAAAGCTAGCTGGTCAGAGGGGCTCCAGGGATAACACACCTGCATCTTTCTTACTCTAGTCACCCTTCTAGGTCCTAATGGGGTTGGTCGTCTGGTGTCTACTGTCAGTTTACTCCTCAAAGGTCAATGACCCCACTACCCACACTATTATGTCAGATTCTTATGTCACTGCATATGATCTTGTCTGGATAGGATTTAGCACAACTCACTTAGGTCAGTAGCACAGGTCATACAAGTGTTTCTCCAGTCTAAGTTTGGCTGACCACAGTGTTTACAAGTCCAACTGTCTTGTCTCGGTCTCTGATTATGCAGAGGTGGGGCGCCAGCAATCATAGATTTTTGTGCATCAAAACAGTCAAAATACACCTTATGTCCCACTGTAATCTCTTTACTTCCATACTGTTGTATTTCCTCTGCCACACGACACCATTTATTCACTTGTTGCTCTTTCCTTTTGTCTTTTATCCAACCCCTATTCTCCTCTCTGAAACTGTGCCATTTCTGTACATCCAAACATCCACACTCTGGCATTTTTGCCTTTTTCAATATTGGTCCCACATATTTCACTGCTTCCTTTCCTTCTCCGTCTTTTACAATCTGCATAGCTGTCTTGGATCCCATTGGGGGCACCGACTGTACACAGAAAAAGTTGCCCATGGCTTCAACTTTTTCTCCCAACCGCTCACCTTTCTTCTGAAATGCCCCTCTAGTGTGCCTGACCTTGTCTTACAGGCCACATGTAGCAAGTCAGAGAGAGCCTGCCAAGGTGTAGCGGGAAGGCTCCTTGCCTCTCACCCAGTAGACCTACAGGATGTAATGAGAAGGCTCTCTGCATCTCACTCATTAGATCAGCTGGCTAGAATAGGAATAGGCCTTTTTCCTTCCAGCCCAGCTCCATGGAATGTGGGAAGACTGCTTCAACTTAGACAGCTCACCTCTGTTCTGAAATGCTCTTCTAGTGTGCCTGACCTTGTCTTACAGGCCACACATAGCAAGTCAGAGTGAGCCTGCCAAGGTGTATCCAGAAGGCTCCTTGCCCTCACCTCTCATCCACAACAAAAATCCCCGCTGACTAAAGTAAGCAGGCCCAGGTGTGATAGGCCTCTAACCTACTTTATCAGGCATACAGTCGGCTACCTCCTTTGTTGATCCACAATTTGCTATAAATCAATCACACAACTAGAAGCAGGTTCACCCACATTAATGACCAATCAACCACAATTTCCTTCTAAATTAGGCACCATATTTTACTTTCAACTTCCAACTTCAACTTTCAAAATTTCATTCCACTTCAATTAAGTACTGTTGCTTTAAAATGCACAAATCTCCTAGCGAGTATTACGCCAAGGACAGAAATACAGAGAATTTTGAGCGCAGCTCCGTGAATCCTCCCATTAGACACTCAGCGGAGATAAGAGCGGAGAGGAGAAGAGAACCGCACAGCCCTTTCATTCCCCCCTCCCATCAGAATTTTAGAAATGTAGTGTCCTTGACACAGTAACAGAATGCAGTAGTTCTTTAGAGTTAATCAAAATCAATTTCTACAAAACTCTCAAAATCACGTGATTTCACTGTAAGAGCAGGTAACTGTATAATGTGAGTAACCGAGCCTTGCCCTTTTCTGGCCAAATGCATCCAGGAACCTTTAAAATGTAATGCCACATATAACACGAGCTATATCATTACTCAATTCATTCAGTCTCAGATGTAGATTTGAAATATCTATAACGCATCTGTCCGGGATCTCCCACAAGAACTAGAAAGGTAACAATCTCTTGACACAAAATGATGTGTCAGTGGATCACTGCAGCACATGTCAGATGATGATGAAACTCATTTGCCAACTGCAGCATCTTTATGCGGTGTGCAGATTGTCAAAGATGGCATGATTAAGAAGTCAGTGGAAGATGATGTGAGGGATGATAAGAGACTAGACCCCATATTGTGCAGAGGCCATCGCTGTGACATGTTCAGTTCAGAGGAAGAGGAAGTGGCCATGCTATCACAACAGCACAGCAAAAGAGGGAGCAGGGTTCAAAGGCATGGTGGGCAGCCCCTTTCCAGTATATCAGTTGCTATTTCCCACCGCACCGCTAGTATAAGCCAAAGACAGTTCAAAAGAGCTCCCTGGCATGGCATTTCTTTAGAGAATGTGCTGCAAACAAGTGACAGATGGTTTGCACTCTGTGCCATCAGAAACTGAAACATAAATATTCTGAACCTGAGCACCACCTGTATGACGTGTCATCTGAATTCCAAGCACGAGTTGCAGTGGAGTACACACCTGAAACATCATGACAGATCTGAGCCTGATTCTGCTCCCTCTTCTGATGCCGTTTCAGCCTCTTCCTCCCGCTCACGATCACCACCAGTGTCACCAAACATCTCCACACCATCCCATGGAAATGTTCAGTTTTCCATTCCCAAATCCTTGACTGGAAGAGGAGATACAAACCTAGCCACCTGCAACCACCACACATAAAAGAAAATGGGAGCAGCAGCAATCGTATAGGAACATAATCAGACCAAATAGTATCTGCAGCTTCCAGCCCCACTGACTATATCATGTTAATATTAGGACAGTCAAAAAACTGAACAGAGCACATCACAAAGAAACAATTTACCATAAGTCCTAAATATAAAAATGTATTTATTTTTCATTACACAATAAAAAGTATATATTGTAAAAATAGCAAAGCATCAGTGTAAAAAAATCCATAGTATAAAAATATAGATACATTGGGGGCGGTATTATCCATATCATAAGGGCACATAGATGCAAGTGAAAATTAATTAGAAATGGTAATAAAGTGCAAATAGTGCAAGAGCAAATAAATTCATATACTAAGTGCAAATAAATTAGTGCAAATTAAATAACAATTCATCGTGAATATGCAACATAGTTAAATACTAACAAAAATCTGTGATGTGCAATATAAATAAATATAGCAGTGTATTATTTGTGCAAAGCCAGTAAACGCATATATCACTGCATAGATGTCCCACATTAATCAGAGGCAATAGTACCCTCTGGCACAATAGATTCAATATCAGCATCCTTTGTGCCAAATACCAGGAAAGATACACAACTACAGCGCAAGTTATGAAAAAGTTATGTTAGGTAAACAATACGACTTACAAACTTCACTGCACCTGGTCAATCCGGATAGCCGCCCTCCCCAACGCGCATTTTGGCCTTTAGCATTTGTCAGGGGGTGGCGCCTATGGGAGACTAGCAGGCATATATATCTACAACAATCAATCATACATCAGAATTCACAAAAACAGCAAATCAAAGAAAAGAGGGCGTGTTTAACAATATTGGACCTCCCATCCTATTCTACACTATACGACCTAAATACAGATCTTATCACTGTGCATGATTAAATAGAGACCATCCTAATGGATCCCTACAGCATTTCCCACAGACCGGAATCCAGGGTCTGTCATTACATGACAAGGGACACCGCTATATGTATTTGCAGAGCGCCCCTGATATTATAAAAGCGTACATCTTCCAATTTCAAGTCTGATATGGCATCATTTATTACACAAATATTGATGTTTTCGTTATCTCACAATGTTTTTACTTTTAAGGGGTCCTTCTTCCTGCAGCTCCAGGGGACAGCCATGGGCGCAGCCTTTGTGCCGGCCTATGCTAATCTGTTCCTGGGGCTGTGGGAGAGGGACCTCTTCCTGTTGGATTGTCTCTCGTCGGTGGACCGTGTCCTTTTTTGGGCGTGGTACATCAACGACTTTTTTTGATCTGGCAGGGTACTCATGAAGCACTTGATCTATTCATGACAAGTCTTAATAATAATGAGATGAATATACATCTAGCATATCATGCTCATTCAGACTCTGTGGATTTCCTTGATGTCACGATTAAACGTGATTCTCAAAATGTACTGCAAACTGACATTTTTCGTAAACCTACCTCAGTAAACTCCTTACTGCATGCCACAGCAGCACATCCCCAATCTGTGATTAAGTCAGTTCCAATTGGCCAATTTCTCGGTTTAAGGAGAATTTGTTCCTCTGATGATGTTTTTGAGGAACGGGCACGTGACCTTAAAACTAGATTCTATGCCCATGGCTACAGCCACCGTATGGTTAAGAGAGCATATTTGAGGGCAAAACAATCATCACGGGATTCCCTATTATATTCTAATAAAAAAGTTGATACAACCAACAAAGTGAGATTTTTCACTAAATTCAATGCTCAAGCTGATGCTATTAGGGAATGTTTGAAAAAATCTTGGCCAATTTTACGTGCTGACTCGACATTGGCTATTTATTTACCGGATAGGCCACAGATCACCTTCCGCAGGTCAGACAATATACTTGACTGCTTGGTAAGAAGTCACTATATGCCAGCTCCAACAACGACATTTCTGGATAAATTTCCTAAAGTGGACAATTGATGCTTTCCATGCGGTAATTGTGTGGCCTGTTCAAATATAGAACGTACGGATACCTTTTTTAATCAAGGAGGGAATCGTAATTTTAAAATCAGACATCACATTACCTGCACATCAAAAGCAGTGGTCTATTTTGCAACATGCCCATGTCATAAAAAAATATATTGGGATGACTACTAGGCAGTTTAAAATTAGAGTTCGTGAACAAGTCCTGGGTATAAAAGCTGCTGAAAAGGAAAATGACATCAATGCCCTGAAAACAATACCCAGGCATTTCAAGCTCTATCACAATTGTGACAGACACTAAGTTGAGGGTTCGTGGCATAGATACAACTTCCATTAATATTAGAGGTGCCAATGTCAGCCAGAAATTAGCACAATGTGAAACCAAGTGGATTTGGACACTTGGCACGGTCCAACCACTTGGTCTTAATGAAAATAATAGCTTTGTCCCATTTCTCTGATGTGTGTTTCATGGTATTTTAACATTTTTAATATTGTTGGTACTTATTGTAGGCTACTTGTATATTTTGATATGTCCATTATTTATTGAGTCTCGCAGCAATTTTACATCTTTATTTTTATTTTATTGTAGTATTATATATTTTTCATCTTTGACAATTTTGGATACTTACCTATAATTGTTTTTTGTCTTTTAATTTCTTTTGGTATGCCAGTTTTGTGTGCTGTTTGACAATTGAAGTACCTCATTTGGTGGTCATCTTTCTACTTGATGGTATGGACTGAAAGCAGGAGTGCATCATAACCACAGTCATTTCTTTACCAGACATCCCTAGGATAAAGAAGAAAGAGAATGAAAATATATGAAAACCTTTATTCAACAAGAGCACTTATATTATTATATTTTATATTCTCTGTATCTCTTTGCACAGTGATCATTTACATTGCATCTTTGCAATTATATCACGCACTATAACCTGGGACTATCTGTATATGGATTGTGAGTTTTGTTTGATCAGCCCCATCTGTGTCGCGTCTGTTTACATCTTGTTACAAGTGCTTATGGCATTGATGTAGACGTGGCCCACCTGGCAATCCCTTCATCCCCTGCTTTATGAGCGTCAATATCCGTCTGACATGTGATACAGTGTATTTTATTTTAACTCTGTTGCAATATAGTAGAGTGTGGGAATTATGTCATTGTATGAGGTGCGTTAACTGTCTATACCTACAATGTGAAATATTTCTCTTTGAAGTTGGCAATCAGAATTGGTGCACAATTTCCTTCCTTTTTTCCCTCCTGCTTCTTCTCCTCATTAATATTGATATTGGTAATGCCTGATGACGTTATACACTATCCTTTTTTGGTGAATGCACGCATGATTTGCTGACATATAAAGATTATTCTGATATGTGGTCACGGGGTCTATTCCTGGTAGCTATTTATACTATTTACATTTATATTTGGACGTCAGCAGTTATTTTGTCTCTTTATTATTGCGGGAATTTCTCTGCTTTTTATTAGAGATGCTAATTAACATCTTTAGGTTATGCGTAGCGCAAATTTGATAATTCATTGTGTGTTTATGAACTATGGTGATTACTGTTGTTATCAGTCTTATATCACCGTTGACGCTATGTTATTGAATAAGGGTTGGTTATTCTTTTTTGTTATGCGCAATATATATATTTTTTTGTGTCATCATGGATACTTTGTACTCCATAGTTATCGGCCTTATATCACCGTGGACGCCGTGTAATTATTAATTTTTAAATAATGTTTGGTTATGTGTAGTACATATATTTTTCTTACCATCAATGATATTATGTACTCAATAATAGCGGCGTCCATTTTCTTTTCTTTTGTCATGTGCAGTGTGACTGTTTTAGTCGCTATGGATACTGTGTACTCAATAGTTACCGGCCCTATATCACTGTGGATGCTGTGTAATTTTTAAACAATATTTTTGTACCCCCTTTTTTTGTTATGTGTAGTACATATATTCTTCTTACCATCATGGATATTATGTACTCAATAATAGCGGTGTCCTTTTTCTTCTGTCATGCGCAGTGCGACTTTCCTAGTCGCTATGGACGCTGTGGATTGATGGACAGCGGCGGCCATCTTTCTTTTCTTTGTCATGCGCAATGTACGCTTTTATAATATCAGGGACGCTCTGCAAATATATATAGCGGTGTCCCTTGTCCTGTAATGACAGACCCTGGATTTCGGTCTGTGGAAACATGCTGTAGGGATCCATTAAGATGGTCTCTATTTAATCATGCGCAGTGATAAGATCTGTATTTAGGTCGTATAGGGTAGAATAGGATGGGAGGTCCAATATTGTTAAACACGTCCTCTTTTCTTTGATTGGCTGTTTTTGTGAATTCTGATGTATGATTGGTTGCTGTGGATATATATGCCTGCTAGTCTCCCATAGGCGCCACTCCCTGATGAAGGGTAAAGGCCAAAACGCGCGTTGGGGAGGGCGGCTATCCGGATTGACCAGGTGCAGTGGAGCTTGTAAGTTGTATTGTTTACCTAACATAACTTTTTTATAACTTGCGCTGTAGTTGTGTATCTTTCCTGGTATTTGGCACAAAGGATGCTGATATTGAATCTATTGTGCCAGAGGGTACTATTGCCTCTGATTAATGTGGCACATCTATGCAGTGATATATGCATTTACTGGCTTTGCACAAATAATACACTGCTATATTTATTTATATTGCACATTAGAGATTTTTGTTACTATTTAACTATGTTGCATATTCACGATGAATTGTTATTTAATTTGCACTTAGTATATGAATTTATTTGCTCTTGCACTATTTGCACTTTATTACCATTTCTAATTAATTTTCACTTGCAAGCAGCCTGAATGGTACAACTTCCCACCTTTGCTGCCTCTATTTTCTGCTGCAGTATATCCAAATGGTAATCAACTGAGCCACTCTGCATGTATTTACTCCATTCACTGCTAGCAAGCAGCCTGAATGGTACAACTTCCCACCTCTGTTGCCTCTATTTTCTGCTGCAATATATCCAAATGGTACAACTCTGTACTTCTGCTGCTTTACCATTTAGCTGCATATTTTAATGTGCTTGCTAATGCTTTGGTATAATTCATTTGTTGCACTGTATGTAATACTTACTGCTTTAGATCTGTGACTGGGGCCTCTCTAGATCTTATCAGGTGGAAGGTGCTATAGCATATTGACACAGCCTGGTCTAGTGCCTTTGATCATCTAACGATCCCCTGGAGTGCTGGCCCCAGTTGCCAAATTATACCCAACCAGCTCCCACAATCCCTCTCTCCTGACCCAGTAGTGTGGCCTATATATGTACTAGTTCCTAAGGGGAGGCACACAGTGTGGGGTGCAGCACGCAAGCATCCCATAAGCAAAGCATCACAGAAGCTAAGCATCAGGAAAACGGCAGTTATACACGGCAGTTAGTCAGGGCAGGAGTCAGGTAACCCACACTTTGCTCTCCCCTTTAACCATGTGCTTTATTTTTATCCTCCCGTGTTCCCTTGCCATCCACATTCACCATCCTATCCCTCCTCCATCACGACTCATACACGTCAGCCCCTCTATACTTCCCTCTCCCATGTACAGCTCCCATGCACTACTCACCTTCCTGAGAAACCTCAGCCCATCTTGCCCAAACACATCGCAGAAAAAAAATACTTACAATTCCAACAACTATTTGCTCTTTATCTTCCTACTCCTACTGATTTCAGTGGACATCTCCCCCAACCCTGGTCCACCATCCACGAACCTCAACCCCTACCATACCTCATATCGAAACCATAATAATCTTATTAATATTACTTGCACTCCCTCATCGCTATCTTTTAATTGTGCCCTCTGGAATCAACGGTCTGCTTGTAACAAGCTTCCTTTCCTACACAGCTACTTTCTGAACAACTCTCTTAATCTGTTGGCCCTCACTGAAACCTGGATTCAGGATTCTGACACTCTCTCCTGCTGCCATTTCCTATGGTGGCCTACAATTCTCTCACTCCCCGAGACCCACAAACAGAAATGTTTGTGGAGTCGGCATACTCCTGTCCCCACAATGCACTTTCCAGGTCATCCCCCCAGCTCCATCACTCTTATTCCCTTCTTTTGAGGTCCACACCATCAGGCTCTTCCGTCCCCTCTCCCTCAGAGAAGCGGTCATATACCGGCCCCCAGGCTCACCCACCCACTTCCTTGACCACTTCTCAGCCTGGCTGCCGCACTTCATGTCCTCAGAACTTCCAGCCCTTATCCTGGGAGACTTCACCATCCCCATTAACAGCCCTACTTCCACATCTGCATCCCAGCTTCTATCACTAACCACTTCTCTAGGCCTCTCGCAGCTTTCAACCTCTGAGACACACAAGGACGGTAACACCCTTGACCTGGTCTTTGTCCGGCTCTGTTCAATCTCCAACCTAAATAACTCACCGCTTCCATTCTCTGACTGCAGCATTCTCTCCTTCATGCTCACAAATCCTCGCCCACCCCAGCTCACTCCTACCTACCACTGAGTCAGAAATCTACAAGCCATTAACCCTCAGACACTTTCAGACTCCCTACACTCATCACTGTCCCCAATCTCCTCTTTTTCCTGTCCTAATCTGGCTGTTCATCACTACAATGACACTCTAAGAAGCACCCTTGACCAAGTAGCTCCCCTCACCCTCAGAACCTCCAAGCACAGAGTAAAACAGCCCTGGCTCACATCGCAAACTCAACTTCTCCATCGATGCTCTAGGAGTGCTGAACGCCTATGGAGAAAAACCCGCACACCAGAAGACTTCATCCACTTCAAATTTATGTTAAGAACCTATAACGCTGCCCTTCACCGCGCCAAACAGACCTACTTCACCACTCTGATCTCCTCACTAGCCAACAACCCCAAGAAACTTTTTGACACTTTTCACTCCCTCCTCAGGCCAAAAGCACAAGCCCCTATCACAGACACCACGTGTCTCCCAACCACCAAGTGCTGTGACTCCCATCCCTTCCTGCATCTCCCCTGGCTCACTTTCCACATTTGATCCCATCACAGAAGAAGAAGTCTCCAGACTCCTCTCTTCTTCTTATCCAACTACATGCACTACTGACCCCATTCCCTCACATCTCCTCCAGTCTCTCTCTCCAGTCGTCACAACCCACCTAACTACAATCTTTAATCTCTCCCTCCCCTCGGACATTTTCCCATCCTCCTTCAAACACGCCATCGTTACTCCATTACTAAAGAAACCCGCTCTCGACCCATCCTGCACAAACAACTACAGACCAGTCTCCAATCTCCCCTTCATCTCTAAACTTTTGGAGTGCCTAGTTTACTCCCGCCTTACCCGTTACCTCTCCACTCACTCCCTTCTAGACCCTTCACAGTCCGGCTTCCGCCCCCTACATTCGACTGAAACTGCACTCATCAAAGTGACCAATGACCTTCTGACAGCAAAATGTAATGGTTACCACTCTCTGCTCATTCTTCTTGACCTATCTGCAGCTTTCAATACTCTTGACCACCATCTCCTACTCTGTAGGCTCCAGTCGCTAGGCATTAAGGACACTGCTCTCTCCTGGTTCTCTTCCTATCTCTCTGACTGCTCCATCAGTGTTTTGTTCTCTGGCTCCACTTCATCTCCTCTTCCTCTTGCTGTCGGGGTAGCTCAGGGAACAGTCCTTGGCCCCCTTCTCTTCTCTCTTTACATGGCCCCAATTGGACAGACCATTAGCAGATTTGGCTTTCGGTACCATCTTTATGCTGATGACACACAACTATGTACGTCTTCCCCCAACCTTACCCCCTCTGTACTACAAAACGCCAGTGACTGTCTGTACGCAGTCTCCAATATCATGTCCACTCTCTATCTGAAACTCAACCTCTCCAAAACTGAACTTCTTCTGCTCCCGCCGTCTACTAACCTCCCTAAATCTGACATTTCCCTCTCCGTGAGTGGTACCACAATAACCCCCGGCAGCAGGCGCGCTGTTTTGGCGTTATGTTTGACACCAATCTCTCCTTCACATCCCATATACAATCTCTTGCCCGCTGTTGCCGCTTACACCTAAAGAACATCTCTAGAATCCGCCCTTTTCTCACCATGGAAACAGCTAAAACACTCACTAGCATTGATCCACTCCCGCCTGGATAACTTCAACGCTCTATTAATTGGCCTCCCCGTCACTCGACTATCCCCTCTCCAGTCCATACTTAATGCAGCAGCCAAGGTCGTCCATCTGGCTAATCGGTACTCGGACATGTCCGCTCTTCGTCAGTCATTACACTGGCTTACCATTCATTATAGGATCCAATTCAAAGTACTTGTTCTCAGCCACAAAACTCTCCACGGTGCGGCACCCCCCTACATCTCCTCCCTCATTTCTGTCTATCAGCCTAGCCGATCGCTCCGCTCTGCAAACGACTTTCGACTAACCTCTGCACTAATCCATACCTTCCACTCCCGACTCCAAGACTTCTCCCATGTTGCTCCTATCCTCTGGAATGCTCTACACCAAGAAATTAGGACTATCCACAATTTGCATAGTATTAGTCGCTCCCTCAAAACACATTTGTTCAGAGCGGCTTATCAAGTTCACTAATCAAAGTCATTCTATGTGTAAGTGGGCGTTTGTAGCCCATTCACTATCTCCATCCATCCTTCACTCCCTCAAGATGGCTGGACCTTCATTGTAAATATACAATTGTAAATACACACCTGTACTCTGTATCTCCCTCACCTCATTGTAGATTGTAAGCTCTCACAAGCAGGGTCGTCTTATTTCATCTTATTTTGCTTTAATTATTGTATTGTTAACGTTGTTACTTATGACTTGTGTTTTGAAACTGTTAAACTGTAAAGCGCTGCAGAATATGTTGGCGCTATATAAATAAAGATTATTATTATTATTATTAATAACGCCCCCTAATGTATGTACATTTTTATGCTATGGATTTTTTTTACACTGATGCTTTGCTACTTTTACAATATATACTTTTTGTTGTGTAATGAAAAATAAATACATTTTTATATTTAGGACTTATGGTCAATTGTTTCTTTGTGATGTGCTCCAGCCACCCTCAAGCCAGAATATTTGAGAATTACAGCATTTCAAAATTACTGGCTTTTGAAATGCAGCCATTCTGGGCAGTGGAGTTGTACAGTTTAAAAAAAATAATGTCAGTGGCTGTCCTGCAGTATGTTGTTCCCAGCAGCCACTACTTTTCCATGCGGGCCATCCCTGCCTTGCACTAACATGTTACAGACTAAATTAAGTGTGCACTTCGCAACGCCATTATTGGCAAGGTCCACATAACCACCGATAAGTGGACCAGTTAACACAACCAGGGACATTACATCTTCCTAACTGCCCACTGGGTAAATGTACTGGCGGCTGTGGCAGAGGCGGAAGGCATTCTACCTCATGTCCTTCCACCACCTAGTATTGCTGGACACTTATTGGTCCAGGTTCCCTCCTCCTACTCTTCCTGTTCCCCCTCAACTGCCTCTTAATTTGGACACAGGAAGACCTGCAACACCGACTTGAGCTCAGCCAAGGAAAAGCGACAGCAGTCTGTTCTTAAACTTCTATGTTTGGGGGACAAATCCCTCAACGCGCAGGAGTTGTGGACTGGTATCAAACAGCATACAGATGAGTGGTTGCTGCCAGTGAACCTCTTGCTCGGCCTGGTGGTGTGCGATTACGGGTAAAATCTCATAGCAGCTCTGGGTCTAGCCAGTTTGATGCACATCCCTTGCCTGGCACATGTGCTAAACTTGGTGGTGCAGAGCTTCCTAAAAAAACTATTCACACATGTTGGAGCTGCTGCTGAAAGTATGAGCAGTGTTTGTGCACTCTCGGCATTCTCACCCTGCTACTGCACACCTGTCTGCACGGCAGCGTTACTTCTGTCTTTCTGCTCACCTGCTCATATGCGACGTACCAACAAGGTGGAACTCTACCTTGCATATGCTGGAGACACTGTACGAGCAGGAACAGGCAATAGGTGAGTTTCAGCTGCAGCACACACGGATGCGTCGCACAGCAGAACACCACTTCACCACCAATGAGTCTCCATGCGGGATGTGTGTGCCATGTTGCGCTGCTTTTAATATTCCACCAATATGCTCAGCGCAGATGATGCCATCATAAGAGTTACTATACCACTTATATGCCTGCTGGAAAAAACAATTCAGACTATGATGGATGAGGTGGTAGAACAGGAGAAACAGGAACAGGAGGAGCGGAGCCAATTCACCATTATCAGGTCTGTCATCCACACATGGCTCGGAAGGTAGGTTACTGTCCCAACATTGGCCAGGTACCCAACTAAACAGGCAGGAGACAGTTTGGTTGGATGATGAGGAAGAGGAACAACTGTCACACAGCAGGGTGGCAGTGAGAATGGCTCATGGGCATCACTGTAGTGTGGCTGCAGAGTATCCAGACAATATACCTCCCATGAAGGACAGCTTGTCGTTGTCTCTGGGCAGCCTGGCACACATGAATCAATAACTGCTGCAGTGCCTGGGTAATAACCACCAATTTGACCGTATTTTAACCAATGCAGATTATTGGATGACTATCTTGATGAATCCCTGCTACAAGAACAACATACCATCATTATTTTCGTCACTGGAGAGGGATCAAAAAATGCATGATTACAAGCACATGCTAAAACTTCTAATTACTTTCCCACCTGACAGTGGTAGCTCAGTGGAGCAACATGGCTGAGGAGTTAGTCGCCAACGAAGGTGGGGCACCGCCAGCACTTTTGAAGGCATGGTTAGAATGGCCGAAATATGGAAAAACTTTGACCACATCACAAATTCAGGTAATATCATCTGATACGGTCCGTATTAGCAGGAGGCAGCATTACAAGAATATGGTGGAAGACTACCTGTCCAACATCTCTTCTAGGTCTCAAAATTGGACACATGGCCTGATACAGTTTGTATCAGCAGGAGGCAGCATTACAAGAATATGGTGGAAGACTGCCCGTCCAACTTCCCTTCTTGGTCTCAAAATTTGACACATGGCCTGATCTTCCCTTTTATGCTTTGGAGGTGCTGGCCTGCCCTGCAGCAAGTGTACTGTCGGAACTTGTGTTTAGCATGTGTTTAGCATGGCAGGGTGGTCATCACAAACAGGCGCATCCACCTGTCCACATCCAATGTGGGTAACCTAACATTCTTTGAAAAAAACAGACATGGATAACACATGACTTGCCAATAACTTTGGATGACTAGACAACTATAACAGCCATACATATCCAGTCTTTTGCTTCTTTGGTCTATTGGTCCCTTCAGTATCTGGTACACTGCAAGGGTTACAGTCCTGAACAGAGAATGTGGGTTCTAGCAGTACTAGCATCTGATGTTCAAGTGATCACGTTGGTCCAGTCTTTTCACATGGCACACCAAGATAAACCTGGCCCTGAAGTTCAATTTGACCGTATTTTAACCAATGCAGATTAATGGATGACCATCTTGATGAATCCCTGCTACAAGAACAACATGCCATCATTATTTTCATCACAGGAGAGGGATCAAAAAATGCATGATTACAAGCACATGCTAAAACTTCTAACTACTTTCCCACCTGACAGCGGTAGCTCAGTGGAACAACATGGCCGAGGAGTTAGTCGCCAATGAAGGTGGGGCACCGCCAGCACTTTTGAAGGCTGGGTTAGCATGACCGAAATGGGGAAAAACTTTATGATCTCACAACATCTGGTAATATCATCTGATACGGTCCGTATTAGCAGGAGGCAGCTGTTGTGAATTCGCTTTCTGGCCTCCCTCTGGTTATTACTGAAGGTAGTGAAGCTGGTCAGATCGACAGAGGGGTTGCGAGTTCTCTTTCTGGGCTCCCTCTGGTAGTTACTGGAGGTAATGGAGCTGATCTGATTGACAGAGGCTTACCACCTGATAATGATGACGATTGGAGATCTGGGGTTTCAGATTGGGATTTAAGACAGCCGACTCCCTCTATCCCTGCTGGTGATTTGCTTCCTGTTCCTCCTGAGGTCTGATTTCTCCAGCTCTGTCCCTGCATGTTCAGCTAAGTGGTTTATTTGCTATTCTGTTTGCATTTGATCTGCTTTTGTCTATCTCTTCTTGGTGCGGGTCAGCCAGCTCCGGCTGGGGCTGTGCTGAATCACCGCCCATATGTTACTGCATGTGCCAGTTTGTTTTATCCCCGTTAGATTGGTCTCATTTTGCTCTGCTTTCAGAATATACCAGAGTGCTGATATAGTGGGGGGCGAAGTCGTGTGACCTCAGTGTTTTTTGCATCAGACATGTTGGACTTTTTGCAGGGTTTTTTGCGTGATTGCAGAAAGTGTCTTTCCTGTCCTGTCTAGTCAGTGTGGGCCCCATCATTTGCTCAGTCTATTTTCCTGCCTGTGTATGTGTCTTCATCTTGTCTCACCATCAATATATGTTTGGGGGCTATCTATTCCTTTGGGGTCTGCTCTGGGGTAGTTTAGATTTCCCCTTTCTTGCTTTAGGCTTAGTTAGCTCTCCGGCTGTGCCGAGGCGTCTAGGATCATCGTAGGTACGCTCCACCGCTACTGCTAGTTGTGTGGATAGGATCAGGGGTCTGCAATCCGCTTAGGTACCAACCTCTCTGGTTTTCTGTGGCTTAGCCTGGACCTGCTCTTCTCCTCGGTGACCCATTCATAACAGAATGCACAACATAGAAAAAGATTTTCCAGCGTCTCCAGGAGATAAAATAACAATTGCTTTATTGAAAATATAAAATCTTTTTACCATCAAGTAAAAACAACATAAAGAGGCATATGGAGGGGAACACTTTCCTACGCGTTTCACCCTGAAAGGGCTTAATCATGGAATGCGTAAAGGAGGTCTCCAAACAGATATTTAAGTGCAAAACATGTCAAGGAAACAGGTGATTCAATTAGGTGAAAAACACACCCATTACATTTAACATAGACAAAACCAAATTTGAAAAAAGTGTACAATGCATGGAAACCAACACATACAAAGGGTATAATAATAAACAGATCAAGGAAAAAAAAAAAAATAAAAAATGTTTTATAAAGAAATTTTTTTTACTTGATATATCACATATAAAGCAGTTAAAAAACCATATAGGTATTTAAAGGAAGCCATAATGTACTCTGATAGCGTTATAACAAGGATCTTATAATTTGCGAACAATTTGTACGTAGCATGTTATCAAATGGTGGGAATTGATTGCATTACAACAAACGGAAAGAAAGAGAAAAATACTGCAGCAAAAAAAAAAAAAAAAAACAAACACCATTGTTTCATTCATTTACAATTTTCTTTCAAAGATATATATGTACAAATATATACCCTGTGTTAAGTACCCCTCGTATATCCAACTGTGAAAATGTCTAAGTTATTTACTGGAGAGGAAAAAAAAAAAAAAAAAAAAAAAGGACCACACATTTGAATGGCATGAACAAGAGAAAGAGATACCTAAGAATACTGCATGATTAGATCTCTCCTCTTGTTCATAACATGCGGTATTCTAGTGCCCAATTTATAAATCCAGAAAGACTCTCGATTGAGAATCTTTCTACGATGGTCCCCTCCCCTGACTGGTTTGTACACCTTTTCAATGCCAGTGAATGTGAGAGAATCGAGGCACCTATTATGAATAGTAATAAAGTGCCTCGAGACTGCAGAAACATTCACTGCAGAAGGATTTAAAGTATCAGACATGTGTCTGCGTATTCGCTGTTTGAGAGGACAAGTTGTACAACCTACATATTGAATTGAACAAGAAGTACATTCAATGAGATATACAACATTAGGGGTATTACAATTAATGAAATCCCTGATGTTGTAAGTCAAACCAGTGTACATGGAGGTAAATGATTTGCATCTCTTGGCATGTTTGCACGATATGCAAAAATTGTGCCCACAGCCAAAAAAGCCAGTGCATGATAACCAATTTTTGGAATTGCTCTTTTTATTATTACTGACTACTAGACTAGGTGACAAGATGTGGGCTAAATTGGGTGCTAAGTTCAACTCCATCTTCAACATTCATGGTGATGTTACCACGATTGAGGCTGCCGCCAAGGATAATGAGGAGCTCCTGCTGTTACACAGATCATTGGAAAAAAGTAAATCTAAAGAAGCCAGACTTTGGTGGGATTCTACTTCATTGCGCTCTTACATCAACAGAAATATGATACCTCGTGGATTAAGGATCATTAAATCTCCTACCTTTTCCTCTTTTCCTGAGACTTTTTTGAATGACTGGAACACCATTCTTTCCAAATGTTCACTGCAGCTTATGGAGCTTATTGTAAAATATGAGGAACAAGAGCTGGAGATTTGCAAAAACAGCATTATTACAACAGAGACTGCTTTGGATAAATTTAAGGACTTTCCTGAACTAACTAAGTTAAAAGAAAATTTGGATAAACATCTTACCACCTTAGATGATAAAATTGCGGAACGAAAAAAACGCAAACTAGACAGAGACATTAATGATTATCAAACAAAAAAAGTTTATACTTGGAGAAATTCATCACCAAAATTCCATCTTGAGAAAACAAGATAATAAAAAATTTTTCCAAAAAAATTCCAAACGCAATGTCAGCTTTGGCGATACTAGCATCTCTTCAGCTACCACCAGTTATTCAATAGAAAATTCTTCAGATTCCTCAATTGATGAAATTAATCCTTCTGCTCCTATCAATAAAAAATACAAGAGAAAAAATTCTGCTTCAAAAAACGCATCAGGAGAGGAGGCAGGAAACATCGGAAACACAAGGTATCCGGATCGCAGGAAACAGAGACATTAACCTGTCCGGTTTGGAACTTGTCTGCCCAGATCCTCTCCCAGCATCATTTATCTGTTTTGTCTAAGGGATTGAGTTTTTGCCCTACAAATAAATTCAATGTTTTCAGGACTCTATTGGATGTGAACAAACTAGCTAGAAACCTAACGTTAAAATGTCATTTTTATAATGATAATGATTTACAGGAAAACATGTCTTTATTTCCAAATTCTGCTGAACATGATTCTAACATAATACCAATGTTTCATGAATTGAAAAAACTTTCTGATTTGCGACAATTGGAGTCAGAATGTAGAACTTACGACTCCTCTCCTGATAGTTTTGTAACTTCTAACCCCTTTTTTTACCCTGTTCAATCTAGGCCATCTATCCTAGATATTTTTCAGGAAAAGGTGGAGGCAGATCTTGTTGATTTAGACAGAATTACTAGTATTGATAAAAACAATCTTAATCCTCAAGAAATTCTGGCACTACAAGATCTGCAATCCAACACAGGGTTAATTATTAGGGAAGCAGACAAGGGGGGAGGGGTCGTGGTTCTGGACTCTTCACTTTATTTTAAAATGAATCATGCTATTCTATCTGATAATAACACCTACCTACATCTCCAGGGGGACCCTACTAATTTTTACAAGAGTAAAATCGATAAATTACTTCAAGATGGTTTGGAGGGGGGCATTTTTTCTCAAAAAATATACGATTATTTAAAAGTGGATTTTCCTATTATCCCCATTTATCATGCCCTCCCTAAACTTCACAAGGGTATTTTTCCACCACCCTTTAGGCCTATTATATCAGGCATTGGTTCCCTTGGAGAAAAGCTGGGTGCTTGGATAGATCATTTTTTGCAACCTTTAGTTAGGGATGTGCCAGGCTTTCTGAGAGACACAAAGTCTTTAATAAACAACTTAAATCCCATTTCTTGGCATGATGATTATATGTGGCTGACCTGTGATATTGTCAGTCTATATTCGTCTATACCACATTATGTAGCCATTGATTGTCTCCAGGTGTTTCTCAGAAGGCATAGTTCTTATCCCTTACAGACTCAAAACTTCATTATTACAGCTATTAGTTTTTTGTTGACACATAATTATTTTTCTTTTGATGGGGAATTTTTTCTTCAGAAGTGTGGCGTTAGCATGGGAGGTCAATTTTCCCCCTCCCTTGCTAACATTGTGGTCGCCATTTTTGAAGAACTTTACATTTTTGATAATAATAGTTTTTCAGAGCATATAATCTTTTATACACGTTATATCGACGATTTATTATTCATTTGGGAAGGAGATGTTGCTACAGCACATTCCTTCATAAATCATCTCAATCAAAATTCCTTCAACCTCAATTTTACTTTTCAAGTCCATCCGTCTACTACCAACTATTTAGATGTGACTTTGATTGGCGACCGCAATAAGATTGATATTCTTCCCTATCATAAAGAAACTGACTCTAATTCCATTTTACTAGCTAGCTCATGCCACCCTCCCCATACGGTGAAAAACATCCCCATTGGAGAATTAATCAGACTAAAGCGTAATTGCTCCAGGTCTGATCTTCTCCAACATGAAACTAGCAAAGCTGTTGCTAGATTAAAACACAGGGGATATCCCAACTGGTGTTTGAATAGAGCTCAAAAAATAGTGAACCAAATTGACAGATCGGACCTTTTTCTAAATCATCACAAAAATAAACATAATATTAATCACCAATTAACTTTTTCTACCAATTTTTCTCCGCAATTTCAGGATATTGTAAAAATAATACAAAAACATTTACCTATTTTATTACAGGACAATCAACTTAGTCATATTCTAGAAAAAAATAAAATCAATTTTGTGGCGAAAAAAGCACCCAATTTAGCCCACATCTTGTCACCTAGTCTAGTAGTCAGTAATAATAAAAAGAGCAATTCCAAAAATTGGTTATCATGCACTGGCTTTTTTGGCTGTGGGCACAATTTATGCATATCGTGCAAACATGCCAAGAGATGCAAATCATTTACCTCCATGTACACTGGTTTGACTTACAACATCAGGGATTTCATTAATTGTAATACCCCTAATGTTGTATATCTCATTGAATGTACTTCTTGTTCAATTCAATATGTAGGTTGTACAACTTGTCCTCTCAAACAGCGAATACGCAGACACATGTCTGATAATTTAAATCCTTCTGCAGTGAATGTTTCTGCAGTCTCGAGGCACTTTATTACTATTCATAATAGGTGCCTCGATTCTCTCACATTCACTGGCATTGAAAAGGTGTACAAACCAGTCAGGGGAGGGGACCATCGTAGAAAGATTCTCAATCGAGAGTCTTTCTGGATTTATAAATTGGGCACTAGAATACCGCATGGTATGAACAAGAGGAGAGATCTAATCATGCAGTATTCTTAGGTATCTCTTTCTCTTGTTCATGCCATTCAAATGTGTGGTCCTTTTTTTTTTTTTTCCTCTCCAGTAAATAACTTAGACATTTTCACAGTTGGATATACGAGGGGTACTTAACACAGGGTATATATTTGTACATATATATCTTTGAAAGAAAATTGTAAATGAATGAAACAATGGTGTTTGTTTTTTTTTTTGTTTTTTTTTTGCTGCAGTATTTTTCTCTTTCTTTCCGTTTGTTGTAATGCAATCAATTCCCACCATTTGATAACATGCTACGTACAAATTGTCCGCAAATTATAAGATCCTTGTTATAATGCTATCAGAGTACATTATGGCTTCCTTTAAATGCCTATATGGTTTTTTAACTGCTTTATATGTGATATATCAAGTAAAAAAAATTTCTTTATAAAACATTTTTTTTTTTTTTTTTTTTCCTTGATCTGTTTATTATTATACCCTTTGTATGTGTTGGTTTCCATGCATTGTACACTTTTTTCAAATTTGGTTTTGTCTATGTTAAATGTAATGGGTGTGTTTTTCACCTAATTGAATCACCTGTTTCCTTGACATGTTTTGCACTTAAATATCTGTTTGGAGACCTCCTTTACGCATTCCATGATTAAGCCCTTTCAGGGTGAAACGCGTAGGAAAGTGCTCCCCTCCATACGCCTCTTTATGTCGTTTTTACTTGATGGTAAGAAGATTTTATATTTTCAATAAAGCAATTGTTATTTTATCTCCTGGAGACGCTGGAAAATCTTTTTCTATGTTGTGCATGCACTATACACCCGGGTCAGGGTGTTTCCGTGCGTCGGAGGTGTGATTAGGAGTGAAGAGGGGTGAGCAGAAAATTTCCTTTTGTGCATTCATAACAGAATCACCAGCCTAACTGTTGACTCTAGGGTGCTCCAAAGAAGGAAAGAATAAAAAAAAAAAGTGTCAGGATTTTTATATATTTTTTTTTTCCTCTTTTTTTCTGGGGCTGCAGGAGATTTTTTTTTCTCTAAATGGAGACTAAGCAATTGTCTGATCATGTTGAGCAGCTCACTGCTGAAGTGCGGGGAATTTCTGCCTATCTCGCTCAATCATCTGCTGTTGAACCAAAAATCCCTACTCCTGATGTGTTCTTTGGGGATCGGTCTAAATTTTTAAATTTTAAGAATAATTGTAAACTATTTTTTGCTTTGAAACCTAACTCATCAGGGAGCTCTGTGCAGCAGGTTAAAATTGCAATTTCCCTGCTGCGCGGCGATCGCCAGGATTGGGCCTTTTTTTGACAAGCGGAGATCCTATTCTGGCTAATGTGGATGCCTTTTTTCAAGCCTTGGGGTTGTTGTATGATGAACCTAATGCTATTGATCAAGCTGAGAAAACCTTATTGGCATTGAACTAGGGTCAGGATACTGCAGATTTTCAAAAATTCCAAAAGAGGGTGGTCCTTACTTAATGGAATGACAATGCCCTAGCAGCTCTCTTTCGGAAGGGTTTGGCAGAAACCATAAAAGATGCTATGGTGGGATTTCCTGTTCCCTCTGGTCTAGACGAATCTATGTCATTGGCCATTCAAATTTATCGGCGTTTACGTGAACGTAAAACTACACGAGAGGCATTGCCACCTTTCGAATGAACGTCTGAAACCATGCAATGTGAAAGGGTTTTGTCTATGGCACAACGTCAGAAGTTTAGAAGGCGTAATAAGCTGTGTTTTTTCTGTGGAGATGCCTATCATACTATCTCTGTCTGCCCTAAACGAGAAAAGCGTTTTGCTCACACATTTGCTGTGGCAGTGTACAACCTAAGTTTCTTTTGGCGATTACCCTGATCTGCTCCTTGTCTACATTTTCCACTAAGGCTTTTGTAGATTCAGGAGCAGCTTTGAATCTGATGGATTTGGACTTTGCTAAACGTTGTGGTTTTCCCATGATACCCCTGCGGACTTCTATCTCTTTGAGGGGTATTGATGCCACTCCTTTGGCGGAGAATAAACCCCAGTTTTGGACCCAGGTGATAATGCGGGTTGCCCCGGACCACCAAGAAAATTGTAAATTTTTGGTGTTGCACAATTTGCATGATATTATTGTTCTGGGTTTTCCTTGGTTGCAAACTCATAATCCTGTTTTGGATTGGAAATCTGTGTCTGTGGTGAGTTGGGGTTTTCAATGTGTTCTTAGTGACACTCCTGTTTTCTCCACCTCTACCCAGTCTCATGATATTCCTGACTATTTGGCTGATTTTTCTGATGCATTCAGTGAGAGTAAGTCTGCGTCTTTGCCTCCTCATAGGAGTTATGACTGCAATTGAGTTAATGCCCTGGTGTAAATTTTCCAAGAGTTGGCTTTTCAATTTAACAGTGCACGAGCATGATGCTATGCGATCTTATATCAAGGAGTCGTTGGAGGAGGGTCATATTAGACCATCCTCTTCACCTTCAGGTGCTGGGTTTTTTTTTTGTGGCCAAGAAAGATGGTTCATTAAGCCATGTATTGACTATCGTTCCCTTAACAAAATCACTGCTAAATATCAGTACCCGTTACCCCTGATTTCGGATTTATTTTCCAGAGTTAAAAGTGCCTGTTGGTTTACCAAGCTTGACCTCGAGGGGGCATATAATCTTATTCGCATCAAGCAGGGGGATGAATGAAAGATGGTGTTTAATACTCCGGAGGGACATTTTGAGTACCTGGTGATGCCCTTTGGGCTCACTAATGCCCCTTCTGTCTTCCAGTCTTTTATGAACGATATTTTCCGTGACTTTGTGGATAAGTTTTTGATCATTTATCTTGATGATATTTTGATCTTTTCCAGTGATTGGGATTCTCATGTGGAACATGTCCGGACTGTATTCCGGATTTTGAGGGAAAATTCTCTGTATGTTAAGGGATCGAAGTGCCTTTTTGGTGTACAGAGGATTTCATTTTTGGGATGCACTTTGTCCCCGTTGGCTATTGAAATGGACCCGGCCAAGATACAGGCCATTTATGATTGGGTTCAGCCCACTTCTTTGAAAGCTCTCCAGAAGTTTTTGGGTTTTGCTAATTTCTACCGTAAGTTTATAAGTATTTTTTCTGGTATTGTTAAACTACTGACTGATTTGACCAAAAAGGGCGCTGATGTGGTGAATTGGTCTCCAGAGGCAATCTCGGCATTTCAGGAGCTTAAGCAGAGATTCACTTCTGCTCCGGTTCTACGGCAACCTGATGTCTCACTTCCATTTCAGGTGGAGGTAGATTCTTCTGAGATTGGTGCAGGAGCCGTTTTGTCCCAAAAAGATCCAGTGACTTCTAAGATGAATCCCTGTGCCTTCTTTTCGCGAAAATTCACCTCATCTGATCGCAACTATGACGTGGGGAATTGGGAATTGCTGGCCATGAAATGGGCATTTGAAGAGTGGAGACATTGGTTGGAGGGAGCTAGACATCAAGTTGTGGTCCTTACCGACCACAAGAATTTGATTTATCTTGAATCAGCCAAACGCTTGAGTCCTAGACAGGTTAGGTGGGCCTTGTTTTTCACACATTTTAATTTTGTGGTCTCTTTTCTTCTGGGCACTAGGAATGTTAAGTCAGATGCCCTTTCTTGGAGTTTCTTTGCGGATTCTCTTGATGTGACTACTACCATTCTAAATGAGGGTGTAGTTCTTTCCGCTATTTCACCTGATTTGAGACATGCCCTGGAGGAATTTCAGGAGGACAAACCTGAACGTTGCCCTATGGGAAAATTGAATGTCCCTGACCAGTGGAGGAAAAGAGTAATGTCTGAAATTCATTGCTCCGCGTTGGCTGGTCATCCAGGTATTTTTGGTACCAGAGATTTTGCTGAGTCGGTCTTTTTGGTGGCCTGCCTTATCTCGTGATGTCAGGAATTTTGTGCAGTCCTGTGGGACTTGTTCTCGATCCAAGCCCTGCTCTCATTTTAGTGGGTTGTTGATGTCCCTGCCGATGCCCAGGAGGATATGGACCCATATCTCAATGGATTTTATTTCCGATCTTCCTGTCTCTCAGAGAATGACTTTTATCTGGGTGATTTGTGATAGATTTTCTAAGATGGTCCATCTTGTACCACTCCCAAAGTTGCCATCTTCTTCTGAGTTGGTGCCCTTGTTTTTACAACAGTTGGTTCGGTTGCACAGGATTCCTGAGAACATTGTGTCGCACAGGAGGAGTCCAGTTTGTTTCCAGATTTTGGAGAGCTTTTTCTTCCAAACAGAGAATTCAGTTATCTTTCTCCTCTGCATTTCATCCTCAGACCAATGGGCAGACAGAGAGCAAGCCAGACTTTGGAGTCCTATTTGAGATGTTTCATATCTGCTGATCAGGATGACTGGGTCTCATTTTTGCCCTTGGCCGAGTTTGCGCTAAACAATAGAGCTAGTTCTGCCACTTTGATGTCGTCCTTTTTCTGTAACTTTGGGATTCATCCTCGATTTTCTTCAGGGCAAGTGGAATCTTCGGACTGCCCGTGTGGACTCTGTGGTAGAGAGAATGCAGCAGATTTGGGACCAAGTAGTGGATAAGTTGTCCTACTCTCAGGAAAAAGCCCAATGCTTATCCAACCGCATAGGACCATTGGTCCCTGGTTTAAAGTGGGTGATATGGTTTGGTTGTCTTCAAAGAATATTCCTATGAAGGTTGCGTCTCCAAAATTCAAGCCAAGATTCATTGGACCTTATAAGATTTTGGAAATTCTTAATCCCGTTTCTTTCCGATTGGCTCTTCCAGTTACATTTAAGATCCATAACGTGTTTCATAAATCTTTGTTGAAGAGGTTTGTGGAGCCAGTAGTTCCTATGGCGGCGCCTCCTGACCCTCTATTGGTTAAGGCAATTTGAAGTATGAGGTAGAGAAAATATTGGATTCTCGTTTGGCTGGACGGAGACTCCAGTACTTGGTCAAATGGAAGGGTTATGGCCAGGAGGATAATTCTTGGGTCTCTGCTTCTGACATTCATGCCAAAAGATTGGTTCGTGCTTTTCACCGGGTCCAGCCTGATTGGTCTGGTGGCGTGAAAGAGGGTTCGATGACCCCTCCTCAAGGGGGGAGTACTGTTGTGAATTCGCTTTCTGGCCTCCCTCTGGTTATTACTGAAGGTAGTGGAGCTGGTCAGATCGACAGAGGGGTTGCGAGTTCTCATTCTGGGCTCCCTCTGGTGGTTACTGGAGGTAATGGAGCTGATCTGATTGACAGAGGCTTGCCACCTGATAATGATGATGACGATTGGAGATGTGGGGTTTCAGATTGGGATTTAAGACAGCCGACTCCCTCTATCCCTACTGGTGGTTTGTTTCCTGTTCCTCCTGAGGTCTGATTTCTCCAGCTCTGTCCCTGCATGTTCAGCCAAGTGGTTTATTTGCTATTCTGCTTGCATTTGATCTGCTTTTGTCTATCTCTTCCTGGTGCACGTCAGCCACCTCCGGCTGGTTCTGTGCTGAATCACTGCCCATATGTTACTGCATGTGCCAGTTTGTTTTATCCCCTTTTAGACTACCTGTCCAACTTCCCTTCTAGGTCTCAAAATTTGACACATGGCCTGATCTTGCCTTTTATGCTTTGGAGATGCTGGCCTGCCCTGCAGCAAGTGTACTGTTGGAACTTTGTGTTTAGCATGTGTTTAGCATGGCAGGGTGATCATCACAAACAGGTGCATCCACCTGTGCACATCCAATGTGGGTAACCTAACATTCTTTAAAAAAAACAGACATGGATCCCACATGACTTGCCAATACCTTTGGATGACTAGACAACTGTAACAGTCATACATATCCAATCTTTTTCTTCCTTGGTCCATTGGTCGCTTCAGTATCTGGTACACTGCAAGGGTTACAGTCCTGAAGAGAGAATGTGGGTACTAGCAGTACTAGCATCGGATGTTCATGTGATCACATTGGTCCAGTCTTTTCACATGGCACACCCAGATAAACCTGGCCCTGAAGTTCTGGAATTCCCTCTTAAAAGGGTGGTACTGTCATGCGGACAATATGACAGAGGGGCCAGAAGATAGCTGCGTCTGTTTTCATGAACTTGTGCACTGGTTAGAAGTACTTCACCATCTTATTAAACGGTGCAGGTTGTTTTCTTGAAGGCAGTACTACCTGGATTGTCTCAGCTGTTCAGTGTTGGCAACTCTTCTCTGCTATATATGCTCACTTCTGGCACATAGATATTGCCAGTGTTAGTTCTTTCTGCCTGGTTTGGAGTTGGAGGTCTAGTTTGTGGTTGGAGTTGGTGTTTGGGGATTTGTTCAGGAGAGTGTTACTTGGAGTTTTCTTTTGTGTGCACATCCTCATCCTCACCTATTTGGTATGTTCTTTCTTATCTCCCCTGTGTTTCACTCTTTAGTTTGGTGAGTGTATTTTGTATGATTGCTATTTTTCATTTATCAGTATGTGCTTCCCTTGTTTGTCAGAATAGTGTTATCCTATACACTACAGCTTCCCACCTCCCTAGGTGAAGGCAGGGACAGATAAGGGTTGATTTAGGAGAATACCAAGGCACAAGATCCTGGTGTCTCAATGTTCAGGAGTAATGCAGGGTACAGGGTAAGACAAGGGCACCCCTAGTTCTAGGGACCCGGTTAGCACCCATAGCGCCAAGGCACTGCGTGAAATATTGGCTGTTTAATGGGTTTTACAATAATCTCCCATATTTTTTTATATGGCTGGCCTGAGGTGTAGGGTAGCAAGATGGAAGCCTTTTTTACAAGGAAAAATATTCAATTCCTGATATTTTTTGCAAAACCTGCATCGCATCTGACAAAAGCATGAAGGAAAACACATTCTGGTATAATGAGACCAATATTGAACTTTTTGGCTATAATTCCAAAAGTTATTTTTGGCATAAAGCAAACACTGCACATTACTACATGACCACCATACCCACAGCGAAACATGGTGGAACCAGCAATATGCTTTGGGGCACTTTTTGGCAGCTGGAACTAGATCTATACGTATGGTGAAGGGAATTATGAAAGTTCCAAACATCAGTCAATTTTGCAGCAATTCTTCAGGACTGAAGATGAAGACAAATGTCACTGTTCAGCATGATAAAAACTCTAAACTTACTTCCAAGATGCGACCGTCCCAGCTGAAAACCACTGGTGAATGAGATGCTGCAAGCGCAGCTTCAGTGACTAAAGCCCCAGTTACACACTGCGATATCGCTAGCAATATCGCTGTAAAGTCACCGATTTTGTGACGTTGCAGCGATATTGCTAGCGATATCGCTGCATGTGATACTTACCTCCGACCGGCTCCCCCGCTGGTTATCGCTGATCGCGCGAGAAGCTCCTGGATCATTCCTCGTCGGTCACTTCCTGCGGCGCTTCCTGCTGTGACGATGAGCGACGCGTGGAGCCTGGCGGGAGGACGCAGGATCGCCGCGTCTGACAGGTAAGTAGCGACCCCCGTCCCCAGCGATGTCGCTAGTGAGATCTGCCTGTGTGGCAGCTCACTAGCGACCACTTAGCGATGCACCAGCGATCCTTACCGCGTCATATCGCTGGTCGGGATCGCTGGTGAGTCGCTAGGTGTAACAGTACCCTTACGGTGACATGGATAGGGTCCGGGATCACATTCTTTGGAGCGATGACCACTACAGTCTCTGCATCAGGAATGTGAAGAACAAGGACTCCTAAGTTGCTTATTATTGATACTGATGCAAAAGAAGCTTGTAGCTGAGAATAGTATAGAAGAATTCAGCCAATTCTAAGATGCAATATTAATGAGTTGGTTCACATAATCCCATATGGCTATTCTGACTGTGCAAACACCTCTTTCTACAGTGGTCCTAATTTGTAATACACTCAGAATTTCAGAATTGCTTTTTCACTCGACCATCTGAGATGTGCATTTTCCTGTGAAAATGATTCCCAGCAGAGGGAACATTTTTCTTTTGGAAGATTACCTTTTTCCGATCCCATCATTTCAGTGGAGGTCAGCAATAGTCTAATGTCTGTGGGGGCTGTCATCCTTCTTTGAGTATCTGTTCTTGGGGAACAATTGCTCTGAAAGCTCTGATTGTAATATTTTCATCCTGAAATGAATGGTGCCAGAAACATTTAATACATAGATTTGTGGCTGCAGCAAACATTTATGGAGAAAAACCTTGAAGCATTCTAGTGTATTAAGGTATGAAACGTTTTCAAATATAAGTTGGTATTGTGAATATTGATTCCATCTCTTCTATGCCCACTAGAGGTGTTGCCAGGAACATTTAGGCACTTAGCTCTTACATGTCTATAGATATTAACAAGATGTGCATGTTCATAAGATGGCCAAGTAAGCTAATAGGCAATTAGGATATGTTTTATCCTGCAGTTGTCTTAAATTTATGGACAGATTTAAAAAGATTGTCTGGGATTTGAAAAATTTTCCTTTTTTTTTTTCTTTTTATTGAAAGGAATCTGTCAGCAGGTTTTTGCTATGTAATCTGACAACAGCACGATTTAGGAGCAGAGACCTTGATTTCAAGTGATGTAGTTTGTTTACTGAGAGCGGCAGTTGTGATAGAATCACAGTTTTCTCAGATGCAAATCTAGCAGAACCCAAATGCTGAGCAGTGTATAACCCGCCCATACCACTGATGGGCAGCTTTCTGTATATAGCTGATAATCAGTGGTGGGGGCGAGGTTGGACCAGAGATATCTAGTCTTCTAATCTTATGTTGATAAAACACAGCCCAGTAAGTGACGCATCACTGTTATCAGGTCCGCATCTATAATGAGGCAATTTGAGCCGTCGGCTCAGGCAGCATCAAGTCCCTGCAGCGCTGCCCCCCGCAGTCAGCCAGATAACGTGCCATGCAGCCAGCACCTACAATTTAGCCTCTTCACGCTGATGCTACTGATAGCGTGCAGAGGCTTGTAATTGATGAGGTCACGGGATGGAAGGAGTCAGGGCCCCCTGATCATGTGACCCACTGACTCCTCCCCTCCTGTGACCTCATCACAGGTCCTGTGCTTATCAGCCCTCGGACTATCGATCATCTCCATCCCTGCTCTGCTATCTTCTCTTCTCTGCCACAGGACCTGTAATGAGGTCACAGGAGGGGAGGAGTCGAGGTCACATGATCAGTGGCCTCAGCGTATGCAAGACTCTGCTGTGCTGGTTGTTATCGTGCTGAATGAGTGAAGTTTATGTGTATGGTCAGGGGGGTTTACAGGGTGGATGTAGCAGAGCCGCACGTGTGCGAGGTGTACGGAGCAGAGCCATGTGTATGCGAGGTGTACGGAGCAGAGCTATGTGTGTGCGAGGTGTATGGAGCAAAGTCATGTGAGTGTGAGGTGTACGGAGCGGAGTCACGTGCATGAGGTGTACGGAGCAGAGCCACGTGTATAATGCGTATGGAGCAGAGCCGCATGTGTACGAGGTGTATGGAGCGGAGCCGCACTTGTGCGAGGTGTACGGAGCAGAGCCATGTGTGTGAGAGGTGTACGGAGCGGAGCCACGTGTGTGCGAGGTGTACGGAGCATAACCATGTGTGTGTGAGGTGTATGGAGCGGAGCCACACCTGTGCGAGGTGTACGGAGCAGAGCCATGTGTGTGCGAGGTGTATGGAGCAGACCCATGTGTGTACAAGTTGTATGGAGCAGAGCCGTGCATGTGCGAGGTGTTCAGAGCGGAGCCGCGTGTGTGCGAGGTGTACGGAGCAGAGCCGTGTGTACGAGATGTATGAAGCGAAGCTGTGCAGGTACGAGGTATACGGAGTGGAGCCGCGCGTGTACGGGTTGTACAGAGTGGAGCTGTGTGTGTATGGGGTGTACAAAACGGAGCCCAGTGTGTACGAAGTTTACAAGCTGAGCCGTGTGTGTATGGAGCGGAGCAGAGCCGTGTGTACGGACTGGAGTCGCATGTCTATGGAGTGGAATCGCGTGTATATGGAGCGGAGCTGCGTGTGTGCAAGGTGTACGGAGCAAAGCCGCATGTGTACAAGGTTTACTGAGTGGAAACATGTGTACAAGGTGTACAGAGCGTGGCCACGTGTGTAAAAGGTGTACGGAGCAGAGCCGCATGTGTACGAGGTTTACAGAGTGGAGCCGTGTGTGTGAGGTGAACAGAGCAGAGCCGCGTGTGTACAGAGTGGAGCAGCCTGTGTATGGGGTGTAAGGAGCAGAGCCGCATGTGTATGGAGTGGAGCCGCGTGTGTGCAAGGTTTACAGAGCAAAGCCGCATGTGTACGAGGTTTACGGAGTGGAGCCATGTGTGTACTGAGCGGAGCAGTGTGTATGCGAGGCGTACAGAGTGGAGCCGCATGTGTACGAGGTGTACAGAGAGAACCAGTGTGTGTATGGGGTGTACGGAGTGGAGCTGTGTGTGTACGGAGCGGAGTCGCGTGTGTACGGGGTGTACAGAGCGGAGCTGCGTGTGTAAGGGTTGTTGTACGGAGTGGAGCTGTGTGTGTATGGGGCGTACAAAATGGAGCCATGTGTGTACTAAGTGTACGGAGCTGAGCCATGTGTGTGTGGAGCAGAACCATGTGAGTACGGAGTGGAACCGCGTGTGTACGAGGTGTATGGAGCAAAGCCGCATGTGTACAAGGTTTACGGAGTGGAGCCATGTGTGTACAAGGTGTACAAAGCATGGCCACGTGTGTAAAAGGTGTACGGAGAAGAGCCGCATGTGTACGAGGTTTACGGAGTGGAGCCATGTGTGTACTGAGTGGAGCCGTGTGTGCAAGGTGTCCAGAGCGAAGCCGTGTGTGTATGAGGCATAAAAAGCAGAACCGTGTGTGTATGAGGTGTGCGGAGCCATACGATTACAAGGTGTATAGTGGGGAGCATCCATACCTCCCAGCGGGACAGTCCCGATTTTGAGAGAGAGTCTGCCCTTCTTCCCCGGCCGGGAGCTTACTTTTCCCATGGGCACAGGAGTACACGGTGGAGACCAGAGGAGCACTTTAAAATTCGCACATGACGTTCCACCAGAAGAGATGTGCTAGAAGCTGACCGGAAATTAGGTAATTTCGGGAGGAGATTGTGACGGAACCATGGAGGCACTTCGGGGAATGCTTCAGATCCATCACCGTGTCCTCCGACAGCGCAGACAGCGGGATTGCCTTGGACTCGGGAATGCCGGCCATGTGAGCGGATCATGATATGTCCTGCATCGGGAGGCTCAGGTGGGCACTACAATGGGAGCTGCTATAGTATCTTTATAGAATTTTTCTCTCTCTTCCTTCTTTCTCTCTGTTCTTTCCCCTCTTTCTCTCTCTAATCTTTCTTTTTTCTCTCTGCCTCTGTTCTTTCTCTCTCTTTCTTTCTTTGTTCTCTTTCTTTCTCTGTTCTTTCTTTCTTTCCTCTCTCTCTCTGTTCTCTTTCTTTCCCCTCTTTCTTTCGCTCTGTTTTTTATTTATTTCCCCTCTATTTCTCTCTCCCTCTCTGTTCTTTCTTTCTTCTCTTTCTTTTTTCTCTCTCTCTGTTCTTTTTTTCTGTCCACTCTCTCTCTGTTGTTTTTCTTTCTTTCCCCTCTTTCTCTCTCTCTGTTCTCTTTTCCCCTCTTTCTCTCTGTTCTTTCTTTCTCTGTTCTTTCTCTCTCTCTGTTTTTCCTTTATTTCTCTGTTCTTTCTTCCCCCTCTTTCTTTCTCCTCTTTCTTTCTCTCTGTTCTTTCTTTCGCTCTCTCTCTGTTGTTTCTTTCCCCTCTCTTTTTCTTTTTTTGCTCTCTTTTTCTCTCTGTTCTTTTTCTCTCTCTGTTCTTTCCCTTCTTTCTTTTTCTCTCTGTTCTTTCCCCTCTCTTTTTTCTCTCTCTCTGTTCTTTTTTTCTGTCCCCACTTTCTTTCTCTCTTTCTCTCTGTTCTTTTTTCATTCCACTCTTTCTCTCTCTGTTTCTTTCTTCTTTCTCTGTGTTCTTTCTTTCCCCTCTTTCTTTCCCTCTCTTCTTTTTTTCTTTCTCTCTCTGTTCTTTCTTTCTCTTCCTCAGTACCAGTCAGTGTGCCCACAGTACCGGTAGAATAAGAGGGGTAGGAAACTAGGTGGCACTGGTCACATTGAGCCTTTCATGCTTTTTACTGGTGTATAATCATATGCCCTGAACACCCCCATAAAGTGGGCCAGGCCCAGACAACAGGGTACAAACAAATCACTATTACTATCAGTCCAAGTGGACAATTATATACATAAAGTTAATGATGTCCCTGTTCCAAGCAGTGCAGAGGATCAGAATACACTGAGGAGACTAGAGCAGCAGGGTATGGTGAGAAGAATTATATGGGGCCCATTATGCTGTATGAAGTAATATATGGTGCCCATTATACTGTATGAAGTAATATATGGGGCCCATTATACTGTATGAAGTAATATATGGGGCCCACTATGCTATATGAAGTAATATATGGGGCCCAGTATACTGTATGAAGTAACATATGGGGCCCATCATGCTGTATGAAGTAATATATGGGGCCCAATATACTGTATGGAGCATTATATGGGGCCCATAAAACTGAACGCAGTAATATTTGGGGCCCATAATACTGTATGGAGCATTATGTGGGGATAGGGGATGACTTTCTGTCTGTTGTGGATCTGATTGCTGGGACCCCCATGATCCTGGGAAATGTAGCTTTGAAGAGCACCATGTAAATGGAGCTGTGGTCAATCATACGCACTGTGGCGCCATTCACATGTGCCTCTTCAAATAACTCCTTTAAGAGAGTGATGAAGGGACGACAAAGTATAGCAAAAATTCACTGATTGGGGTTGATGAGTGTTATAGAGTTTGGACTGGTGGGATTTATGTGGCAGGGCTGCATTTTTGTCCCAGTCAGGCCCTGTGCCAGGTCTACCATTGTCATTCATGACCCTTTTTCTGGATACTTCTGTGTTGTTCTTGTATTTGCGTGGAATGGCGCTGACATCCTTGTGTTTGGACACCTTTTTTTCTATTTATCTAAATCAAAATGTCCACTATTGTACTCAGTTTTACAATATAGATATAGAAAATTTACTTTGTGTGCGGGGGGGCATCATTTTACTGTTCGCCTCAGACAGCAGAGAGGCTAGGTTCACCCCTGGCTATTATCAAAGTCTCTGCCATTATATTCTGCTCTCTGATTGCACATTAATAAACCTGGTGATTAGTGTTGAGCGATACCTTCCGATATCGTGAAATATTGGATCGGATTGGATCGGACCCATACCCAAAAAGTATCGGATATCGCCGATTCCGATACAGGAAACCAATGCAAGTCAATGGGACAGAAATATCGGAATTAAAATAAACCCTTTCTTTCCTTTTAGGTTAATTCTACATGAAGAAAAACAATAAAGAATAATGTAGAATGTATTGGGGGAGGTGGAGGAGACATTAAACGCATAGAGGTTTAGCCCAATCAAATGGAATAGCAGGAATAAAAAAATGTTTTAAGACGTTCGGAGTTGCAAAGATATTGACTATGTTAACCTTTTTTATAATTTGTCAGATATGTATGTTTCACTACTTCCATGCTCTTCACCTTCTTTTTTACTTCTCCCACACTTTCTCCTTCATGATCCTCAGCAGCAGCATCTTTTTCATCAACTTCTTCACCTTATTCATCTTCTTCTTCACCTTCTTCCTATTATTCTTTTTTTTACATTCTTCATATTCTTCTTATTCAACCATTATTCTTCTTCATATTCTACTTCTTCATCTTCTTCCTATTCTTCTTCTTCTTCATCATATTCTGACAGGCATTCCTGTAGTTGTTATCTATAAAAGTTTGAAGATTACACCTTCCGTTCTGCCTGTCACAAAAGATTTACAACAGGATTTGTCCGCGTTCAGTTTGGCCTGCAGCAGCAGGCATTTTCTAAGGGCACCACGAGGAGGAACGGACTCACCCCCATACACTGCTTAGTCTTCTTCTGCTTATAATTTAGATAATATCTTTTGCTCTGATTTTTAGTCTTATGCTTAATGTTCTTCTGCTTTTTGTACTTCTGCTTCTTGGTCTTCTGTCTCTTGTTGTTCTGCATCTTGGTGGTTGTCTTCATGTTCTTTGTTCTTTTGGTCATCTTCTTCAGGGTCATCTTTTTGGTCTTCTTTGGGGTTGTCTGCAGGGTCGTCGTCTTCAGGTTCATCATCTTTGGGGTCGTCGTCTTCTTATGGGTTGTCTTCAGGGTCGTCGTCTTCAGGGTCATCGTCAGGGAGATCCAGAGTGATTACCAAAAACCATTTAAAAAAAACTTGAACTTGGAAATGTAGCAGAAGGTAATAGAAGGCTGAGGAACTGCCGAGAACCAGCTGACCGTACTGGAACCCGGATGGGTAGCAGAAGGAACAAGAGCCAATGGCACTACCGAGGACCAGCTGATGGTACTGGAACCTGGTTACTAAGCAGGAGGTACCTGTGCTAGAAAACACTACCAAGGACCAGCGGACGTTGCTGGAACTCGGATATCGAGATGGAGGCACCTAAGTCAAAGGCACTGCCGAGAATCAGCTGACGGTGCTGGAAACTGGAGGGGTAGCAGAAGCTACAAGGACCAATGGAACTACCGAGGACCAGCTGACGGTGCTGGAACCCGGAGGGGCAGCAGAAGGAACAAGAGCCAATGGCACTACCGAGGACCAGCTGACGGTGCTGGAACACGGTTACTAAGCAGGAGGTACCTGTGCCAGAAAGCACTACCAAGGACCAGCAGATGTTGCTGGAACTCGGATACCGAGATGGAGGCACCTAAGCCAAAGGCACTGCCGAGAACCAGCTGATGGTACTGGAACCCGGATGGGTAGCAGAAGCTACAAGAGCTAATGGAACTACCGAGGACCAGCTGACGGTGCTGGAACCCGGAGGTGTTATGATTGAGTCACCGTAGGAGGCAAAAACAGAAATGCTAGCCAAGTCCTGAAAACCAGAGAAGTTGGCAACTATCAGATTGCAGACCCCTGAACCTATCAACACAACTAGCAGTAGCCGTGGGGGGTTCCTACGATGACCTAGACCCCTTGATCACAGCCGGAGAGATACATAGGCCTAAAGAAGGAAAGGGGAAATCTAACTGCCCCAGAGCAGACCCCAAAGCAATAGGCAGCCCCCCACATATAATGACAGTGAAGCAAGATGAAAACACTTACACAGACAGAAAGACAGGCTGAGCAAAGACGGGGCCCAAAAACTACCTAGATAGGAATGGATAGGAAGGCTGCTGTCTGCAATCTGCCACAACCCTATCAGAGACAAGAGCCAACAAGCTGATATAAAAATGGCCATGAAGCAACTAAGCTTCAAAAAACTAAATCAGCACTCAGGTACCTTCAGAAGACAGAGCTCACGGAACACTGCACACTCCAGCAGGGAGTGGCAGAATCCAAAAAGCAAGAAAAACAAAAACAAATCTTAGATGCAAAAAGGCAAAACAGAAAACTTAGCTTTAGGAGAGCAGGAATCAGACTGGTGTCCAAGAGTCCACAGAGAAATCACCCGCAGGGCAGAAAGGGCGTAGGCTGCCTTAAATCCAGTCAGTGACTCCACTCAGCCAATCGTCTTCATTAGTCCCAGGTGTCTGATAATCAGGCTCACTACCTTCCTTCACTAGAATAGGGAGTTCACCAGGCCTCAGTGACGGAGGGGAAAATGAACTCACAACACGGAGGGGCAGCAGAAGGAACAAGAGCCAATGGCACTACCGAGGACAAGCTGATGGTACTGGAACCCGGTTACTAAGTAGGAGGTACCTGTGCCAGAAAGCACTACCAAGGACCAGCAGATGTTGCTGGAACTCGGATACCGAGATGGAGGCACCTAAGCCAACGGCACTGCCGATAACCAGCTGTCAGTACTGGAACCCGGAGGGGTAGCAGAAAGTACCCCTGAAAAACGTTGCAAGGCCGCGAGCCGGCGCAGTTACCAAAACCCACAGTCCTACATGGAGTACTTGTCCTATTGGCACTACGGAACCAGCCTTTATTGCCAGATCCCGCAGCCCACATAGGAAGCACCTAAACTGCAGGCACCATAGAGTCGGCTTACCCGATCGCAACACAACAGGACAATGTATTGGTGCCAAAGTGACGTTGACACTACTCGGAAACAGCTGGCATGCTGGAACCAGGCTGGGCAGGAGGGAGGACCTGTGCCAAAGACACTTCTGAGCAGCAACTGGCGGTGTTGGAGCCCAGGGATTACAGTAGAAACAGAGTGTAGCCAGATGGCTAATTGGAACAAGTTTAAAATCAGTTGTAGTGTGAATGTGGAGGGAGCAGGAGATATTGCCGGACACACAGCAGGGGAGCAGCTGACATTACTGAACCCCACTAACACAGGAGCTAGTGTTTTTCTCTGTGCAGACGGCACTTCTGAGCAGCAACTGGCGGTGTTGGAGCCCAGGGTCAATCATGGAGAAGGCTGAGGCCTAATTGGAGCAAGTTTAATATCTGATGATGTGTGAATGTGGACGGAGCAGGAGATATTGCCGGCCACACAGCAGGGGAGCAGCTGGCATTACTGAACCCCACTAACACAGGAGCTAGAGTTTTTCTCTGTGCAGATGGCACTTCTGAGCAGCAACTGGCAGTGTTGTAGCCCAGGGTCAATCAGGGTGTAGGCTGAAGCCTAATTGGAGCAAGTTTAATATCTGATGTTGGGATGATTGTGGAGGGAGCAGGAGATATTGCCGGCCACACAGCAGGGGAGCAGCTGGCATTACTGAACCCCACTAGCACAGGAGCTAGTGTTTTTCTCTGTGCAGATGGCACTTCTGAGCAACAACTGGCGGTGTTGGAGCACAGGGTCAATCATGGAGTAGGCTAAGGCCTAATTGGAGCAAGTTTAAAATCAGTTGTAGTGTGAATGTGGAGAGAGCAGGAGATATTGCAGGACACACAGCAGGGGAGCAGCTGGCGTTACTGAACCCCACGAACACAGGAGCTAATGATTTTCTCTGTGCAGATGGCACTTCTGAGCAGCAACCGGCTGTGTTGAAGCCCAGGGATTACAGTTCAGGTGGTAGAAACATGAACACCACAGGAGACCTGGATACTGTTGCCAACCAATTATTTAATCTGGAAGAGGAGTGGCAAATTCCGGCAAGATCCAGGCCTCATTCATTTTCAGAAAAGTAAGCCGGTCAACGTTGTTGGAGGATAGTCACATGCGACGGTCTGTTAGTTCACCACCTGCGGCACTAAAGACGCTTTCCGATAATACACTAGCAGCAGGGCAAGCCAGCACCTCCAATGCATACTGGCTAAGCTCTGGTCATGTATCCAGTTTAAGACCCAAAACTTGAAGGGGGAAGAGCCGTCTGGGAGTACACTGACAGGGCAAGACATGTAGTCTGTCACCATCTGACGGAAACGTTGCCTCCTGCTGACTGGAGCCGTCTGTGATGGTGTAGACATTTGTGGAGGGGACACAAAACTTTGCCACATTTGGACCATACTGGTCTTGCCTTGTGCTGAGGCGCTGCTTCTGCTCCCTCTTTGTGCAGAGCTTCCTCCACTGCCTCGACGCACAGAGTTGCTTTGTAAAGCACTAGCAGCACTGCTGTCGGGTGGAATGGAGAACATGATGGAATGCACCAGTGTGTCTTGGTACTCCCACATTTTACGCTCGCGGTTCAACGGTGTTATGAGGCTTTGTAAGTTGTCCCGGTAGCGAGGATCTAGGAGGGTGTACACCCAATAATCAGCCGTGTTGAGAATGTGGGCGATGCGGCTGTCGTTTCTCAGGCGCTGTAGCATGAAATCAACCATGTGCTGCAGACTCCCAACTGGCCAAGAAACGCTGTCCCCTGCTTGAGGCGTCATCTCTGCCTGCTCTGCATCACCCCACCCTCGCTCTACATACTGACTTATTGTGAGCTCATTTTCGGGTTTGCCTCTGGCTTCTGGTGAGGGTTATGGAGCTGGCTGTGCTGACAGAGGATTGGTGAGTTCTCTATCTGGACTCCCTCTGTTGGTGAAGGGAGGTAATGAAGCTGATCTAAATGGCAGAGACCGGCCACTTGAGGAAGAGGACTGTGATTGGACATCAGGAATTTCTGATTGGATTTAAGGCAGCTGACTCCATAGTTTCTTGCTGGTGATTTCTCCTGACTGTGGCTTCTGGTTTCCAGTTTGGTTCCTGCCTTCTTAGAGCTAAGTTTTCTCTGCTATTGTTGATATGAGTTTTCGTCTGGTTTACTTAGTTTTTGTGTTCAGCCAGTCCTGGCTGGGACTGGGCTGAATCCCCATTTTGTCTCTGATCTGTTGATCTCTTTTGCTCTGTCTTCAGAATATACCTGAGTGCTGATATAGGGAATTGAAGTCTAGCGACTTCAGGGCCTTTTTCTATCAGATGTATTGAACATATTTTGGGCAGGGTTTTTTGCGTGATTGCTGACAGCAGCTTTTCTTTCCTGTCCTTTCTAGTTAGTGAGGGCCCCATCGTTTGCTCAGCCTATCTTTCTATCTGTGTTTGTGTTTTCATTTTGTTTCACTGACAATACATGTTGGGGGGTGTCTATTGCTTTGGGGTCTACTCTGGGGCAGTTTAGATTTTCCCTTTCTTTCTTTAGGCTTATTTAGTTCTCCGGCCGTGACGAGGTGTCTAGAACCACCGTAGGCACGCTCCATGGCTACTGCTAGTTGTGTGGATAGGATCAGGGGTCTGCAATCCGCTAGTTACCAACCTCTCCGGTTTTCTGGGCTTAGCTTGCTTTTTGTTTTTTCCTCCTCGGTGACTCATTCATAACACTGACTACTAGAGCATTGTGTACCTCCCTCCTCTGGAGAGATGTCTTCCTCCTCCATATCCTCCTCACAAAGTGTCCCCTGCCCAGGCCTTTGTGATGAACCACGTTGCGCAGACTGTCCAGAAGCAGATGGCATTTGTGACTCCTCATCCTCCACCTCTTCAACAACCTCCTCCCTTAGTGCTTGCAGTGTTTTTTGAAGCAGGCAGATAAGGGGGACAGTCATGCTGACTAGTGCATCATCTGCACTCGCCATCCACGTGGAATCATTGAAGGCACGCAAAACGTGGCAGATGTCCTTCATAGAGGACCACTCAGTGGTGGTGAAGTGTGAACGGCGCGCAGTGCAACTTGTTTGCGCCTGATGCAGCTGGTACCCCATTACTGCTGCCTGCTGCTCACACAACCGCTCCAACATATGTAGCGCTGAATTCCACCTGGTGGGTAGGTCACATATGATGCGATGTTCTGGAAGGCGGAATCGGCACTGCAGAGCTGCAATGCGCGATCTTGCCATGCTGGAATGCCGCAAGTGAGCACACTCTATGCGGACCTTGTGCAGCAGTGCATCAAGATCCGGATAGTCCCTCAAAAAACTCTGCACAACCAAGTTGAGCACATGTCCCAGACATGGGATGTGAATGAGGTTGCCTAGGCCAAGAGCTGCCACCAGATTTCGGCCATTGTCACACACTACCAAGCCTGGCTGGAGATTCGCTGGCACAAACCACACGTCGCTCTCCTTCTTGATGGCATTCCAGAGCTCCTGCGCTGTGTGGCTTTGATTCCCAAGGAAATTAATTTCAGTATGGCCTGTTGACGTTTGGCCACGGCTGTACTCATATCGGTCGTAATAGGTAAGCATTCATGGGTCCATGAGGAGGTAGACCGTGATGACTCTTGCAGCGCTGATTCAGAGGAACTGGAGTATGAGGCGGAGTCAATGTGTACAGACTGGATTCCTGCAATCCTTGGAGTTGGCAAAACACGTACAACGCCACTCTCAAGATCTGTACCCGGCTCCACAACATTAACCCAATGGGCAGTGAGGGAACGGTATCGTCCCTGTCCATGCATCGGTGGTCAGGTGGACCTTGCTACTGAAGTCGATTAGTAGCGAATGTTTAATTTTTCCTCCACATGCTTTTGCAGGGCAGGGACGGCTTGCCTGCTGAAATAAAAGTGGCTGGGCACGTTGTATTGTGGGACTGCCAATGCCATGAAGTTACGGAAGGTGTCGGTCTCCACCAGCCTGAATGAGAGCATTTCAAGGGACAGCAGTTTTGCAATGCCAGCATTCACAGCCTGTGCTCGGGGATGGTTTGCCGAGTATGGCCGCTTTTTCTCCCATGCCTGTTCTACCGATGGCTGTAGAGTGGCCTGGGAGTGTGAGGATGAAAGGGAAAGTGGTGCTGTGGGTGGAATTACACTGGGTCTCTGTACAACAGTGCCAGAGGTTCTTCCATGGCGATCCTGTGAGGAAGCCGTACCAGCTGTGTGTGAGCTGGAGGAAGAGGCTACAACATGAGCTGAAGAGGTGGTAGGTGGTGCTGTAGGTTGGCCTACGTCTTCATTGTGTCTTTGTAACTCCACCACGTGCTTGGTTGGCACATGTTTCCACATATTTGTGGTATTGAGGTTGCTGACACTTTTCCCTCTTTTGACTCTGATTACACAGCTTGCATTTGATAAAGCAAATGTCATCTGCAACTGTGTCAAAAAAGGACCACGCACTGCAAGTCCTGGGAGCGCCCGTTTTGGGTTTTGAAAGAGGAATGCTCCTAATGGGTGCCGAAGTGGAGGCTACAGGCAACCAAGTCTGCCCCCTCCCTCTCCCTCCTATTTTGGCCGTTCGGGGAATCTCTTCATCAAAGCTGCTCCCACCACCTTCCTGATCCTCACGCCATGATGGGTCAAGGACCTCATCATCTACACTACCCTCTTCAAACACCTGCTTCTCCTGGGTAGTCTCGCCAGCAAGTACGCACCAGAAAGTCGCACCTGAGTCTCATCATCAGTTGCGTACTGAGTTGTGCTGATCATAGGCACTGGCCCACCTGCCTCTTCAGATTCAGAGAGACAGAGCAGTTGCGCATCACTGCATACTCCCTCTTCTTCACATTCTAGAATGCTGCTTTGCTGGCCTTCTCTTTCCAAGCCAAGAGATTCAGAGAACAGAAGTAGAGATGGCTCCTGTCCAGGGCTCTCTGACTGCCTGGGCAATTTGGCAGGTGGTGAAGAGACAGATGGTTGCTCTTCAGTGCTCTGGACCTGAGAGGATGTGGAAGTAATTGAAGTCGATGCGTTAGCTGCCATCCATCCAACAATGGCTTCAATTTGTTCCTCCCGCAGCAGTGGGGTACGGCGAGCTCCTGCAAAGCTGCGCATAAAGGACTGTTCCCTGTTAAAACTGGGGGATGCTGAGTCACTGGTGCCCGCAGCAGGCACAGAATCCCCACCACGTCCTCTCCCTGCTGAAACTCCACAGCCACGACCACGTGCCTTACTCCCTGCCTTCTTCATCTTGTTAGACTAATAAAGATAGGCAGAAAAGTACTAAGGGCTTAGTGTGCTTATTCCTGAACAGCTGCTAACAGGTATAAGAAATACTAATTTTACAAAGTGTGGACTACACTTTAATATGAGCTAATGTGGCCCACACAACTGTAAAGTGGAGTGTTTGGTGAACTTTATTTACATGTTTTTTTTCACAAAAAAAAGGGATGTGACCAAAGATGTAAAAGCGATAGTAACAAACTTTTTGTAGCTATTACAATGCAGGAAGGTAACCTACAATGCAATAGATGAGGCTCCAAAAAAATAGGTTAATAAAAATCTAGCTGGTGCTGTAGGGCACAAGCCAGCAGAAAGGCTCCTCTATCTACTCCTATATAGTGTTTGCAAATATTCTAGCTGGATACGGATGGAAGCACACTAATAGGAGAAATTCAGGAAAAATAAGCAGCACTACAGCAAAAATGGACAATGTATGAGGCAGTGACGCACGCTGAGCAGACTACAACCAGAGGTGGCTGCAGAACACACTACAGCGTGAGCTGCACTCACACACAGAGACCTCACAGACAGCCGTGAACAGTGCAGAGAACTGTGTGCTAGCACTGAAAGGCTGCAGAAAGCCTCCGCTATCTACTCCTATATAGTGTTTGCAACCAATGTAGATGGATACGGATGGAAGCACACTAATAGGTGAAATTAGGAAAAATGAGCAGCAATAAAACAAAAAAAAGGACTATGTATGAGGCAGTGACGCACGCTGAGCGGACTACAACCAGAGGTGGCTGCAGAACACACTACAGCGTGAGCTGCACTCGCACACACAGACCTTGCAGACAGCTGTGAACAGCGCTGCAAGGCAAAAGAAAGCTTCACACAGCGGTTGCTAAAGTAGCCTGGGTAAAGCACAATATAGCAAATTGCTATCTCAAAGTGTCCCTCAGAGTCAGAACAGCAGCGTTCTGTCCCTAACTGAATTCACAGCAGAGTGAACCCAAAATGGCGGCGGCGGCTTTTATAGTGCATCATGACATCATTTCAGCAGCCAGTCACAGCCATGCCATTAGTTAACATGCCTACATGCCTAATAGGATGTGCCCACACTTCTTAGGATTCCTCATTGGCTGAATCAAATCAAACTGGCTCATAGCATTATGGGAACTTCCGATTCCGGTATTCAATATGCAAAAAGTATCGGATCTCAGTATCGGAATTCCGATACCGCGAATATCGGCCGATACCCAATATTTGCAGTATCGGAATGCTCAGCACTAATGATCTCCTCTTGCCCCTCTTCAAGTGGGCCGGGCAAGAAGCCCAAATCTATAAATAGAAAAGAGAACAGCTGCATCATACCAAATTGTCACATCTGATCTCATCTATTGCCTCACATGGCCGATTAAGCTAAGTGCTCTATGTTTTAACTTTACTCCTGATGAATCTTGGAAAAGGGGAAACGCGTTGAGTTGCAATGATACCTGGAGTTGTATCTGCTTGTCTTTTTAGGTTCCCTTGAGCAATATTATGGCTGGGAATATTTGTGTATATCCTTTGTTATCTGATACCATGACCTCACATATGCTGTTTTTTGGGATTTGCTAAAGCGGTTGGGGATGTCATCTGTCCCTATTGAGGGATACCCTGGTTATTTGATTAATAAGACCTCTGATACTTGATATTTTTCATTTTACATCACATGATTTCATCTATGTTCTAAATATAATGCGGCTTGAGGTTCTATACATCACAATATTATGAAGAGTTAATATGACTTAGCTTGCTATTTACGTGATTTTCTATAGACTCCTTTCTGTCTCACAGAAACCCTAGGGATTGTTAAAGCCTCTATCTATATGGTCCCAGGAGGCTACTTTACTCATTATACACTTTTCTTGAGACCAACTCTAAAGGCCCTGTCACACATAGCGATCTCGCTAGCAAGATCGCTGCTGAGTCACAAGTTTTGTGACAACAGCGATCTCACCAGCGAGATCGCTGTGTGTGACAGCGATCTATCAAATAAGAAAATGGTAGCACACAATTGCATTAAAGCATGTCAAATATGAAATATGTGAAATACGAATAGCATAATGGCTTTTGTAATCTAGAAAAACATATCAGATACTTAGCACAAAATTTGGCCAAAAGATGTGAGCCCATTCACCAACGTCAAGGTGATCTCATTGAACGGGTCCCTATACTGACTGCCTAGTGTGAACTGACCTCTGGCTAATAACATGGTAAAGCCTGTATTTATAGGAAGATAGGAACAAAATGTGATTGAATGCAATTAAAATCACAGCCCCCCTGCTGGTATCGCTGATCGCTCTGGGAAACCTCTGGACTTTTCTTTGGTCGCTGGTCTCCCGCTGGCCAGCACGCATCGCTGCGTGTGACAGGCGGGAGACCAGCGATCTGCTGGTAACTAAAGTACACATCGGGTATCCAAGGGACGGGCGTCCCTTAGATACCCAATGTGTACGTTCGTTACCAGTGTGCTGATGTAGGGAGCTGGTAACTAACGTACACATCGGGTATCTAAGGGACGCACGTCCCTTAGATACCCGATGTACACGTTAGTTACCACCTCCCTGCATCAGCGCGCTGGTAACTAACGAACACAGCGACGCCGCGCGCTCGGCGTCGCTGTGCTGATCGCTGGTGAAGCTGTGTGACAGCTCACCAGCGATCCTGACACGTTGATATCGTTGTCGGGATCGCTGGTGAGTCGCTATGTGTGACTCCAGCTTAAGAGAGGTTTATTCCTACTGATAGGAGCTTTATCACCAGTACCCATTGTCATCTAGACACTAGCATTGATTGTCATCTACTTAGTGTAGTATCTCAAGATAAAGAAGAACTGGTCAGAAAGGAGCTTATATAGGTTTAACATCAAGAACCACTAAAGCAACATTGATGTATCTGATTCCATCTATGTGGAAGATTATATAGCAACCTCTTATACTTTCTCACCTACTTGTTCACACCTTTTTCACACCTCCGTCATCATAAGGGTCCTATAGGGTGAACAGGGAGAGCTGCAGAGGAGCGGGGGGGGCCAAGGCGCAGGTTATAGGGCTCCAACCTCCGCTGTTAGGTAGTGGCAAGTAGGTCAGTGTAGGGGCAGGCACCCCCCTACACTGCTTTATCTCTTTTTGGTGGTGGTATGATGCATTATTTATATAGTGTTTGGCCTATTTAGGTATTTTAACATGATATAATAAAATTTGTAGAATTTAATGGTTTTTGTAAAGGTTTTTTCTGCGATTTAGCTATTCAAGTCACCTTTGCAACAGTGTTTTGAGACTGTGAAATAAGAAGCCCAAATCTATAAATAGAAAAGAGAACAGCTCTTCGGAGTGTCCAAGTGAAGGATCAGTTGTCTCTGGGCACTCGGCATGGTGGGAGGAAGGAGGATCAAGGTGAGGAATATGCGGTCCAGTGACTGGCAAAGTGACTGGAAGCATTATCCACTATCCAACCAACAACCTTTTGACACTGCTATGGGTTCAATAGTGGTGTGTTGACGTCCCCTAGTAATTTGGACAGGAATACTGGGCGAGAAGATGTGGGTGTTTGTTGTGGCACAATTTCAGCTTGCCCACAGCCATGGCCTCTGCATGCACCATCACCATCACGTCCAGTTCCCTGTCCCTTGTCACACACCTTGCCCATTTTAAATGAAGGACAATATTTTCCACGTTCACTGAAAATGGCTGAATTTGGAGCGAACTTATATGTGATCCATGTGACGGACAAACCACAGTTTGAAATAGCTGGCCTGTAGGTAACTATTTTTACCAGCAAACTGGTGTCAATAAATTCGATAACACACTGCAACAAAATTTAAAGGGAGGACAGAAATGGCAGAATTTTAAGCGAACTTTTGATCTCTGTTGCATGTGTCTGGTAAATCACTGTTTGAAATAGCTGGTCTGTAGGTAACTATTTTTACCAGCAAACTGGTGTCAATAGAATTGATAACACACTGCAACAAAATTTAAAGGGAAGCCAGAAATGGCAGAATTTTGACCATACTTTTTATCTCTGATCTGTGTGACGAACAAACTTCTGTTTGAAATAGCTGGCCTGTAAAAAAATTATTCCTGGCCCCTGATACCTGGGGCTATGCCTACATATATCTGTAATAGCAGCAGCAGACAGAACTGGAATGGACCCTCTTGCTATATGCACTGCAGTCTGCCACATACACGGCCTGCATGCCTAGCACGGATTTCTATGCAGATTTATTAGGCCTCAAAAGGACTGTAAGTTGAGATGGATATGTGTATTATATATGGTATACCCACACTAAGTAAGAACCAAGCAAATCTCTCCCTATCTCAGCAGCAGCTCTCCCTACACTGCCTGATTCTGGAGCAGACTGTGACGAGCATGGCGGTGCCAGGTCTGATATAGACCTGATAACGCTATGTGGCCAGCCAATCACTGTAATGCCACAACCAACATGGCTGCGGCATGACAGTGTGTGGCAGACAATCCCTGCATGTTCATTGGCTCTCTTAAGAGCGTGAAGCATGCATGGCGGGGACCCGAGCTCCCGCTGAGCAACCCCAGAAATACTTGGCGAGCTCCAAGCATCTCGAGTAGCGAGATGTTCGGGCGAGCACTGAGTAGTGGCGAGCTTGCTTGCTCATCACTAGAGCTTGTGTAGTATCCATTATCAGCCACTAAACAGTGTGGAGCTGCTTTGTTCTACTCCAGATCCTGTTTACATCCATCTACTGGCAAAGCTGCAAATCATCGATCATTGTTGTGACAAGTGTCGGACATCCATCTATCTGATTTCGATGGACTCTTAGCTTTTAAAAAACCATTTTTTTTTTCGGGCACACATCCTCCTGAGTTTTTCAAGCTGTCAAATGTACACTCTTGTTAGAATAATTGGAAAGGTGGTCAGTATAGCATTAGAGAAACCCTGGCTGCTCATCAGGTCATGTCAACATGAGAAAAGAATTTTAAATAATAATAGTAATAAAAAAATATTTTTATTTATTGCATGTTATCAGAAGTTGCTAGGCATCTTGAGACAAAGAATTTGAAATTACATTAGGAGTATGTGCCTGTCCATGTGTGATGACAATATATTATGGCAGTAAAATCTAATAATGTGTAAAATGTAAATGTTGTTAATTAGTCCTGGCATAAACATGTATAACATATACTGTCACTGAAGTTCCATAATGTCCTGTGTGCAATGCATGTTTTGTACTGCAATGTGTGGCATAGTGATATAGCCATCTACATTGCTAGGAAAAAAAAATAGCACTAAACTCATTTAATGAAAATGAAAGACTGATGCTTCCGCATCATTACAAAGAAAAAAAATAATTTAATGTAATGCAAGACCATAAGTCTCTCGCCTCACTCCCCTCTGCATATGTTCCTTGCACCCCTGGCTGCAGTCCTCCCTCTGAGCATTTTCATTCCAGCTGCCTCCTTGAGATGATGATTTAGCTTCATGCTGACGTCCCTGCAAACAATAGTCGCAGATGGGAGGCGGGAACCGGACACACCACCCAAAATGCCTATTATGTCAGGAAGCTTTTCTCTTCTCATCAGTTTCTTATGGCTATTAATATTGCCCATTTCTGGCTGATTTATCCTCAAGGTGCCTTTGTTAACTCTGCGGTTGCCATAACACTTGTATGATGCGCTCTAGATATAATTAGACTTCCCATTAGAAACACTGAATACTTGTAATCACTGTGATAATCATCATTCTTATTGCAGAAAATATACTGTGCCATATGGGTACATGGTAATTGTAAACTTTGCCATATCTCCACATACAGTAGACGCATTTCTATACTGCAGGCTTAGATAACAGTAACATAATAGGCTTCATTACAGTTTGGAAACACAAGGGTAACATCATGTATTGAAAGGAATCTGTCACCTGTTTTTACACCTATTCTGAGAGCAGCATAATGTAGAGACAAGGACCCTGATTCAAGCTATGTATCTGTAACATGGCTGGGAATGGGCCATGCGCAAGGCCCTAGTCCTCCACTCCCACCATGCTACATGAAAATGTGGGTGCTGTAGTTACCTCAACAGTAAGCCTCTGAAGATTGCATGGTGCGTTTGTACCCGGCAGGCCAGGACCAGATGTTACGAAGATGAGTGAGGGAGAACAAAGTCCAACAATAAAATCTTGTTTATTGAACAGCAACTTGATAAGAACTTAGTATATCAGATAGTAGGCAAAATATTGCAATATGTAGAAATAAGCACTTTTCAGTTACTTGGGATGATACACTGCTTTTCTACATCTCTCAACAGTCCAGCACACCATCAATGAATGTGCCTTCCTCCCCTGTGAGGACCACACAGGTCAGGGTGTTCCGCTGCGGCTCCTCAGCACTACTCTAAGTTCCCAGTTGGCTGATGATCCCAATGGCTGAGCTGTGTCGGATGACTCTTCACTAGTATTTTCAAAGTCAGTTTGTTCAGGGATACAGGCTTCTTGCTGTGCCAATGCATCTTCAGCTTCTCCGTAGGAGAACTCATGTCCCAGTATGGGGACACTCTAATTTTTTCACTTATAGACACTTGTTTGCTTAAGTTCTGTTTATGCAATTTCTTTCTTTCACTTTCCTTCAATTCTGTCTCACCTGAGCAAAGTTCCATATCGTCACAATGACCTCCCTGGCCTGCACCCAGGACTTCTTCCATTCCTTCTGTCTCTGCTATGGCTCCTGCCTGAAATCCGGCTTTCCACTATTTCTTCACTTTCCTTGGAATCGTATTATCTCATGTCTCGAGTCTCCCTCTTGGCACATGAACACTTTTTAAATTTGGGTCTGCAAGTAGCTATATCCTCGGTCAGTACTTCTCAGTTGCTAAACCCTGTTTGAGTTATAACAGGAAATCTGTCTCAGCTAGTACCCATATAAGGCTACTTTCACACTTGCGTTTTTTTTGCTGCGCGTTTTTTGCACACACAAATGCATGAAAAAATGCATCATGCGCTTGTGTGCGTTTTTTGCGGGTTTTGGTGCATTTTTTTGCGCATACGTGCGCATTACAAAGCGCACGTATGCGCACTCAGACTTTAATGGGTGTTTTGCTGTAAAAAAACGCATTGCGTGCGCATGCGTTTTTTGGGGGCAAGTCGGACGCACAAAAATGCAACAGGATGCATTTTGTGCACCCGAGCGCACACTGCAAAAAACGCATGCGCATACAAACGCGTACGTGCGCATATGTATGCGCACATATGCGCACCCATGTTAAAGTATAGGGGGAAAAATGCATGCTTTTTTGCACTAAAAAGGAGCGCAAAAAAACGCAAGTGTGAAACCAGCCTTACTCCTCCCATTTGAGATAGTGACAACTATTAGCCCTATCTGCTGCTGACTAAAGCCCCCATTACACATAGCGATATCGCTAACAATATCACTGTAACGTCACAGATTTTGTGACGTAGCAGCGATATTGCTAGCGATATGGCTATGTCTGATACTTACCTCCGACCGCTCCCCCGCTGCTCATCGCTGGTCGCGCGAGAACATCCTGGATCATTTCTCGTTGGGCGCTTCCAGAAGGGGGCTGGGGAAGGGCACAGCCTAGGGGAAGCCCCCCATGACTGCTATGGGCGGGAAGTTTTAGAACTGGTGTTGTGCCAGTTTGAAATGGTTGGCCGGGACGGGGGCCGGGGGAGGGGTTTAAGGTGGGGGCAGCCTGTATTAGGGAAAAAAGTGCGGGAAAAACCGCACTCACCAGCCAGGAGCAGAGGAGAGAAGTCCCACCTGAATCCATGGACGACGAGCAGCAACTTTTCGCCAGGCTGCAGGCTGTGGCCAGGTCCAGGAGGGGAGGATGGCTACAGACCCAGCTTTCCTCCCTCCTCATCGCTGCAGAGCAGGGATCCAGCCGGCGTGGAAGGAGGACCCGTCCCCCCGAAAGGCTGTCACCGGAGGTGTCAGCCCGCAGCAGGCGGTGGCTGCGGAGCCCCTCCAGGGACCCTGCGGGCGGCGCAACAGATGGGGCTGCATCCCCTCCCCGTGCCCGTCCCGGCAGGAATCCGCCCAGCCGGCCGGTCAGCACGGGCGGCAAGCGTGTGGGAGCAGGACAGGAACAGCAGGCCGGACCGGAAGTGTCATCACGGGCAGGAGCCGAAGAGGCGTGCAGCAGGGAGGAGAGTGAAGGCCGCGGCAGGCCCTCACAGCGGCGAGGCCGTCGGCGGCCGGCGCCGGGCAACACAGCGGCGGGAGGCAGGATCGAGGGCGCCCCCGGGGATGAGGACCGCTCGGGGGTGTCTGCCAGCCAGGGCGCCAGACGTGGCGCGGCGGGCAGGAGGGGGCGTTGCGGCAGCGCCCTGCCTGGCCCCACCGTCAGCAGAAGGACCGGAGGTGAGGCGGGCGGGAGGGTGCCGGTTGCTGCCGCCCTGCCTGCCCCCATTGCAGTCCGTAGCGAGAGAGCTGCGGTCGTGAGGGGGCAGCACGAGGACGCCCTGCCTGGTCCCAGCAGCACGTGGAGCCCCGGCCGATCGGCGGACGGGAGGGGGCTCAGCGGGGACGCCCTGCCCGATCCTAGCAACGCGTGGAGCCCGGAACGGTCGGCGGGCGGGAGGCGACTTAGTGTGGTCGCTTGCCTGGCCCCCATGCAGCAGACGGGGCACCAGGCACCTGGGGGCATTTATCCGGGAGTCGCCCGGAGGGTGCTATGGACCGGCCAGTCAGGCACGGGTCCAGGGACTGTCACAGGTCCCGTTCAAGCGGGAGTTCTCGGGAGCGGCGGGTATCGCATGCTCGGGTCCCCCCTGGTGACGAGGAGGCCAGGGGCGCAGGCCTGGAGCAGCGGAGCCTGCATCAGCATCATCGAGGACGTCAGGATTCCGGATTTCCAGCTGGCGGGGACACAGCACCCGCGCAGCTATGCGAGTATGGCTCCATGTCGTGTTTGTCACCCGCAGGGGCTGTATTGCAGGATGATGGGGGCAGGCAGGGAGATGGTAGGGAGCGGATGGGGCGTAGTGGGCCTAGCGGGGCTGAGGTGCCGGGGCTAAGGGACATTTTGGCGAACATGTCGCAAATATTGAGGAGACTGGAGGGGGGGTAATTGGGGAGGCAGCTCCGTCCCCAGCAGGGGCATGGTTAGTGGGTCGCGGTTCGGGCACAGAGTCGGGTGGTGACGTGTTACGCGCGGTAGAATGCGATGAAGGAGCTGCGGCAGGAGTATCTGTTTCAGTGCAGACGGAAACGGATAAGGGGGATAGGATAAAACTGGACGATAGGGCTAAGGGAGAGGTTTACGTGTGCTTTGAGGGGCCGCTGGGGGCCCATTTAAAGAAAGAAGTGAAGGAGAAGATTTGGCAGGACGAGTATGTGGAGATATTTTCATTGCTGCCGTTGGAAAAGTTTAACCTGGATAAGGGGAAGAAGGACGATAGTAAAAAAGAGGAGGAAGAAAAGAGGAGGTGGCGTCTGATCCTGCAGACTTTTGTGAATTGGATGCAGGCATTCGCTATTTTGGCTAGTGTCATAGGGGAGAAGTCTCCGGATAATTGTTCTGGCCTTTTTTGTTATTTTGATGCTATCGGGGAGGCGCATCGCATTTATGGGGGCCAGGCGTGGCTGCGATACGACGAGCAGTTTAGGCAGAGGAAGGCGGTAAGGCCAGAGATAAAGTGGGATCAAAAGGATATCGGGCTGTGGCTGAAGGTGATGGCCCCAGTGAGGTATGGGCAGTCCTTTCACGGGAGCGGGGGCAGCGGCAGTCAGCAAGCAGGTCAGGGGAGCAGTGGTCAGGCAACCCAGGGAGGAAGAGAGAAGTCGGGAGCGTGCTGGCAATTTAATGACGGGCAGTGTAAGTACGGGGCGGGCTGCAAGTTCAAGCACGTGTGCTCCCACTGCAACGGTAGCTCACACGGCGCTTCCAAATGTTTTAAGAAAGGGAAAGGAAAGCCAAATGTGGGTGCCGGTCAAGGGGGAGAGCCCGGTGAGGGTTCAAGAGATGGCCCCCTTTCTAAGTAGGTACCCGGCTCGGGCAGAGGCCAGCGTGCTTTTGAATGGTTTTGTTGACGGTTTCAGGATTCCACCTCCTGGCCATGTGGTTCCTTTTTCTGTTAAAAATTTGCGGTCGGCAATAATGCATGCGGAGGTAGTAGATGAGAAGTTAAAAAAGGAAGTGGATTTGGGCAGGATGGCCGGTCCGTTCCCCACGGCTCCTGTTGCGGGCGTGATTGTTTCCCCATTGGGGGTTGTGCCTAAGAGGGAGCTGAATAAGTTTCGTTTGATTCAGCATTTGTCTTATCCAAAAGGCTTGTCAGTTAATGACGGTATCGATAGGGAGTTGTGTTCTGTGGAGTATACCTCTTTTGATACGGCGGTTAAGTGGGTGCGACGTTATGGGTCAGGGGCTTTGTTGGCAAAGACAGACATTGAGTCCGCTTTTCGGTTACTACCGGTTCATGCAGATAGTATCCCGTTGCTGGGATGTTTTTGGAAGGGGAATTTCTACCTCGATAGGTGTTTGCCGATGGGTTGCGCAATTTCTTGTTCATTGTTTGAGAAGTTTAGCACTTTCCTGGAGTGGGTGGTAAGGGATGTTACAGGAATGCAGTCGATCATTCATTATCTGGATGATTTTCTTTTTATTGGCCCCCCGGATTCGCCGTTGTGTAGGAATGCGTTGGCAGGCATGGTTTGGGTGGCGGAGCATTTTGGGGTGCCGCTGGCATCTGAGGAGACGGAAGGCCCTAAGGCCATTATAAGTTTTTTGGGCATAGTTGTCGATTCGGAAAGGATGGAGTGTCGGTTACCAAAGGACAAGTTGGCATTGTTGAAACAGGAGGTAGACAGGATTTCGAAGTTGCGCAAAGTGACCCTCAAGGAATTACAATCCCTATTGGGGAGATTGAACTTTGCCTGCAGGATCATGCCTATGGGTCGAATTTTTTCTCGTCGTTTGGCTAGCGCGACGGCAGGAGTGAAGGCTCCGCACCATTACGTTCGCTTGATGAAGGAGCATAGGGACGACTTGATGGTTTGGCAGCGGTTTTTGCGGAATTACAATGGGCGGTCGCTGATGCAGGAGGAGACATTGAGCAATTTTGATTTTGAAATATTTACGGATGCAGCAGGCGGCTCTGGTTACGGCGCCTACTGTAAGGGAAAGTGGAGTGTGGGGCGGTGGCCTCAGGAGTGGAAGTTGTTGGGCCTTACCAAAAACTTGGCACTATTGGAGCTGTTTCCTATCGTGGTAGCTGTTTTGGTGTGGGGTCCCATGTTCGAAAATAGGAGAGTGCGCTTTCATTGCGACAACGCGAGTGTTGTAGCGGTCATTAACAGTTTGTCGGCCTCCTCTCCCCCCATAGTTAGATTGGTTAGGGTTTTGGTTCTTCGATGTCTGGATTTGAACGCAGGGATTTCTGCAGTGCATGTGCCCGGGGTTACGAATTCAATAGCAGACTCTTTGTCTCGTTTTCAGTGGGGGCGTTTGAGAATTGGCGCCAGGAGCGGATGCCACGGGCGTGGAATGCCCTTCCTTTCTGTGGAAGGTGATTACGGAAGAGCAGGAAGACTGATTCGGGAATCCTTATCGCAGCAGACATGGTCGGCCTACGATTCTTCGTGGCGAGTATGGCAGAGTTGGTTGGCAGAGTGGGGTGGGGTCGAAAGTGATGAGGATAGGATGTTGGCGGTATTGTTTTTAATTGGGAAGGCAGCTGACAGCGGTTGGTCTGCTGCTAAGGTAAACAAGTTTGTAGCGGGTTTAGCTTTCGGTTTCAAGTTGCAAGGGGTGGGGGACGTTACGAAGAGCTTCTTAGTGAGTCAGGCGTTAAAAGGGTTTCGTAGGGGTAACAAAGCCGGCGACAAACGAAGGCCTATTTCGTTTAGTACGTTGGAAGGCTTAGGCAGAGTCCTTGGGGGTATTTGCACGTCAGTTTTTGAGTTGGCCCTGTTTCGGCTGGCTTTTTCTTTGGCCTTTTTTGGGGCAATGCGCATTGGCGAGGTGGTGTCAGGCAGCAGGGTTTCGGCGGGAGGGGTGTTGGCAGAAGATGTGGAATTTTGGGCGGGGGGCATTGTTTTTTGGATTCGGCGTTCAAAAACTGATCAACAGGGTAGGGGCAGACGGGTAGTTTTGGGGCGAGTTGAAGGGGCATTAATGTGCCCACGTGGCTGTTTGGAAACGTATTGGGGCGTATGGGCGGGTAGGACGGGTCCTCTCTTGTGCTATGCGGACGGCACCTATTTGTCCAGGTTCCAGTTCATTGCGGTTTTGAAGAAGGGATTGGTAGAGTTGGGTCTTCCCCAGGACATGTATGGGTCTCATTCATTTAGGATCGGTGCTGCGACCGAAGCGGACAGCCTTGGGTTGGGGGCTGATGCGATTAGGAGAATTGGCAGGTGGCAGTCGGATCGGTATTTACTGTATGTTCGGCGTTAGCAGTGTGGTTTGCATGTCCTGGGATGTGTTTTTTCTATATTCTGTTGTGTTTTTTCAGGTGGCGACCCCTTTCTTGCCTGGATATTCGGACACTCTTACGTTTATTGGGGTGCGCTACGAGCCGACGCGAGGCCAGATGGTAGGCAATTGGGCTTTGGGAGGGAGCAGGTGCTGGTCCGTTGGTTGGGTTTCCGAGGAATGGTATGGAGCAGGGTGCTCCTGGAGTTAACCAAGTCCGCTCGCTTGGATAGAACCCCTGACATTATTGTTTTCCATGTGGGGGGCAATGATTTAGGGGTCAGGCCGGTGAGAGAATTAATTAGGGACATACGTTCCGATTTTTTGAGGTTGTGGACATCGTTCCCGAACGTGGTGACGGTATGGTCGGATGTGGTACCCAGACAGAGGTGGAGGCAAGCGAGATCGTTGAAAGGGATTAACAGGGCAAGGGTAAAATTGAATCGTGCGGTGTCGGCATTTGTGTCCAGGAATGGGGGCATTAGCGTTCGTCACTTTGAATTGGAGACAGGTGCCGGTAATTTTTGGTTGGCCGATGGGGTTCATTTCAATTCTATTGGTATTGATTTATGGGCGCTGTCAATACAGGAGGGGATCGAGAGGGCCTTGGTGGTTTTGGGGCACTCACGAGCCTGAGGTGGTCAGGGCTGTTCGTGGTTGGCGGGGGGTGGGGTTCTTGGAGTTGACGGTGATTGGTCGGGGAAGGATTCAGAAGTAACATTCCCGACAGTTTAAAATGGTATGGGGGATCTGGCTTTTGGGTATGGGCTCTGGACGGGGTTTTACCTCGGGAGCTATGGTGGTTGGTCTCCCAGAAGGGGAGTTACGGTGCCCGCGAGCTGGGCTGGACGGCTGGGGGTAACATGGTGGAAATAAGTTTATAGCCAGATCTTTCTAGCTCCAAGAACCCTCCCCTCATAATTTTGAATTATTTAATGTTTATTGTTAATGTTTGTTAATAAAATTGGCCGCTGTGGCCAAAATTATCCAAAGAATTTAAATTGTACCGTGTCTTATTCTCAGGAGAAGGGAAAGAGGGGGATGATAGGAGGCGGCGAGGTATCGAGGAGAAGGTAAAACTGAAGTCGCCATATGCGGTCAAGAAGGGGGCTGGGGAAGGGCACAGCCTAGGGGAAGCCCCCCATGACTGCTATGGGCGGGAAGTTTTAGAACTGGTGTTGTGCCAGTTTGAAATGGTTGGCCGGGACGGGGGCCGGGGGAGGGGTTTAAGGTGGGGGCAGCCTGTATTAGGGAAAAAGTGCGGGAAAAACCGCACTCACCAGCCAGGAGCAGAGGAGAGAAGTCCCACCCACCCTCCCTGTTTTGGGTAGCATGTTGGGGGCTGCTAGGGGATGTACGTTTAAAAAAAAAAAAAAAAAAAAAAAAAAAAAGGTCATCGGTATATAGATTCTTGTCAGGGTCTATACGAGGCGTTGTTGTTGCTGTTGTCACAGTGGCTGTGGGGCGGGGGGTGGGGTTCTTGGAGTTGACGGTGATTGGTCGGGGAAGGATTCAGAAGTAACATTCCCGACAGTTTAAAATGGTATGGGGGATCTGGCTTTTGGGTATGGGCTCTGGACGGGGTTTTACCTCGGGAGCTATGGTGGTTGGTCTCCCAGAAGGGGAGTTACGGTGCCCTCGAGCTGGGCTGGACGGCTGGGGGTAACATGGTGGAAATAAGTTTATAGCCAGATCTTTCTAGCTCCAAGAACCCTCCCCTCATAATTTTGAATTATTTAATGTTTATTGTTAATGTTTGTTAATAAAATTGGCCGCTGTGGCCAAAATTATCCAAAGAATTTAAATTGTACCGTGTCTTATTCTCAGGAGAAGGGAAAGAGGGGGATGATAGGAGGCGGCGAGGTATCGAGGAGAAGGTAAAACTGAAGTCGCCATATGCGGTCATGTGGCGCTGACGAGCGACGCATGGACGCGGGCGGGAGGACGTCAGGATCGCCACGTCTGACAGGTAAGTAACGACCCCCGACCCCTGCGATGTCGCTGGTGAGATCTGCCTGTGTGGCAACTCTCTAGCGACCACTTAGTGATGCACCAGCGATCCATATTGTTGTCGGGATCGCTGGTGCATCGCTAAGTGTAACGGTACCCTAACTGTTGCTGGGCTGAAAATGACTACATTAGCATTTCAACTCATAGCAATGCAAATTACCAACTGTACAAAACAGTACAATTCATTATATAACCACAGATTGTTTCTTTCTTTCTCTTGTTTTTTTTTTTTTCTTTTTTGGTTTCTGCTTTAAAGTGTTCAAAGCAATCTTTTTTTTCCTTTTTTTCACTGTTTTATGGCCTTGTTCAGCAATGGTTGTTTACCCTGCATAGTAATGCCTGCTCTGGCCTTGTGCTAATTGGTTAATTACTGATTGTGACCATTTGGTGCCTGATGCTAGCAGACATTTCATTTCATATATATTTAGCTCTGACTGGGATAGCACACGTGCAACAGATATTAAGTGCAACAGGATAAAGTGCTTGGCAGTTAGACAATGTCAGTTGGACAGGGCAGGAGACAGGTAAGGTGCATAAGTTTTTCATACAAACATGCTTCTTGGTCAGTCGTACTACATTATGCATTGATCATATCAATCTGCTGCTTATTTCTTTTTACTTCTGCTTTCTCACAACTCGCCTGCCCTTTAACACATTCTGTGAACTCTCTCCATATCCACCCCTCCCTTCTCCCCTCTCCCATGTATAACTCTGAGGCTCTACTGACATTTATTACCCACTCCAAACCATCCAATACCTCCAAGTAGCACTCAAAACGTTCAGGTTGCAGGATTTGGGAATGTTTAGCTTGCAAAAGAGTAGACTGAGAGGAGACTTAATAGCTGTCTACAAATATCTCAAGGGCTGTCACATTGTAGAAGGATCATCTTTATTCTCATTTGCACAAGGAAAGACTAGAACTTTTCCTTCATCTCTAAACTCCTGGAACGCTTGGTCCACTCCCGTCTAATCCGCTATCTCTCGGACAACTCTCTTCTCGACCCCTTACAATATGGATTCTGCTATTTATACTCCACTGAAACTGCCCTCACTAAAGTCTCTAATGATCTAGTAACAGCTAAATCGAAAGCTCATTGCTCCCTGCTGATTCTCCTGGATCTCTCTGCCACATTTGACACTGTGGATTACCAGCTCCTCCTCACTATGCTCTGCTCTATAGACCTCAAGGACACAGCCTTCTCCTGGTTCTCCTCCTACCTCTCTGACTGCTCCTTCACTGAATCTTTTGCCGGCTCCTTTTCCTCTCCTCGTCCCCTTGCTATCGGGGTCCCGCAGGGCTCAGTCCTAGGCCCCCTCCTCTTCTCTCTATACACTGCCCCTATTGGACAAAAAAAATCAGCAGATTTGGGTTCCAGTGTCATCTCTGTGCTGATGACACCCAATTATACATTTCTTCCCCTGATATCACCCCTACCCTAATTCAAAATACCAAGGATTGTCTGTCTGCTGTTTTCAACATCATGTCCTCCCTATATCTGAAACTAAATCTCGCCAAAACTGAACTTCTTGTGTTTCTCACCTCTACTAACCTCACTCTACCTAACATCCAAATAACCCTGGAGGGTTCAACCATAACTCCCAAGCAGCATGCCCACAGTCGTGGGGTCATATTCAACACCGAACATTCCTTTACTCCCTATATCCTATCACTCACTCTCTCTTGTCACCTGCATGTCAAAAACATCTCCAGAATCCGACCTTTCCTCACCTTTGAAACTGCTAAGATTCTTACTGTCGCTCTTATTCACTCTTCTGGACTACTGCAACTCTCTTCTGATCGGTCTCCCTCTTACCAAACTTTCTCCTCTCCAATCCATCTTGAATGCGGCAGCCAGGGTCATATTTCTGTCCAGCCGCTTCACCTTCTGTCCATCTTGTGAAAGTCTTTACACTGGCTACCTATTCACTACAGGATCCAGTATAAACTCATCTCTCTCACCCACAAAGCTCTCCACAGTTCTGCACCGCCTTATATCTCCTCTCTCATTTCTGTCTATCGCCCTACACGTGCCCTCCGTTCTACAAATGACCTAAGACTAACATCCCCCGTAATCCAAACCTCGCACCTCCGTCTCCAAGACTTCTCTCATGCTGCGCCAGCTCTCTGGAATGCACTTCCCCTAGACGATCAGACTGATAACCTAGCCCCGACCTATTCAAGCACGCTTTGAAAACCCATCTCTTCAAACAAGCCTACCACATCAACTACTCAGTAAACTAACTTTGCCCTGTTCCCTCCTTCCAAATATTATTCTGAATCTGCACCCTACTATTCATCTGTCTCCACACCCTCCATGCACACGATAACTGCACTTGATACTTGACTATTGCACTTAAACACACGGGCTGATGACTGGATCATGCAGCTTTATATGAAAATCCTTATTTATTATAATTGCCAGACCTGAAATAACGAGCACTTTTCACCTACTGTGTCCCCCCCCCCCATTTCCTTGTAGATTGTAAGTGTAGTGAAACCTCCACCAGGGGGAGCTGGTGAGGGAAGAGAGGTTATACACTAAGAGCAGCAACCCTGAGCAACAGCACAGGTGCCACAGGTAACGTGAGAGAATAGTCAGACGAACCGAGTCAGAAACTAACAGGAGCAGACGTACCAGAAGGAGCAGCAATACACGTAGTCAAAATACCAAAGCCGAGAGTCAGAAAGCCAGAACATGAGCACAGGGTCCAAAACGTGAGACGAAATACGTGGTCGGGGTACAAGCCAGGGAGTCAGATGCCAGAGAGGGAACGTAACAGCAGAAACAAATACCAAGAGACGGGGTCAGAAATCAGTCCGGGTCATACACGTGAATATCAGTCCAAGGCAGGAGGATCACCAGGGTACAAGGGTCAGCGGCTCTAAACTGCAAGCTTGAGCTATCACTAACACTGGTCAGCAGGCTGTGAGGGATTGAAATAGCCCAGCTAGCTCCAGAACGAGGCTGAAGAGATTAACCCCCGCATGACCAGTCCGGAGTGAAGACAGCAGAAGATAAACTCCGGACTGGACCATGACAGTACCCCCCTCTCAATGGGGGGCCACTGGACCCCCAGGCTTCCCTGGATGATGAGCGTGAAAGGCCCGGACCAACCGATCCGCATGGACCGAACGCGCCGGCACCCATGACCGATCCTCAGGACCGTATCCTTTCCAATGGACCAAGTACTGAAGTGAACGACGGAGCATACGAGAATCCACCACCTGTTCCACCTCGTACTCGGTCTGCCCATCTACCATAACAGGCGGCGGGTGCGAGGGAGACTCATCAGAGGAAGGCACCGATGGCTTCAGAAGCGCTTTATGGAACACATTAGGAATCCGTAATGACGGAGGCAACCGCAGGCGAAAGACCACAGGATTAATCACCTCTAAAATCTCATACGGACCAATAAACTTGGGACCCAACTTAGCAGAGGGAATTCTCAGCCTTATGTTTTTGGTGGATAACCATACCTTATCCCCCACCTGACAAGTCGGCCCCACCGAGCGTCGTTTATCTGCAAAAAACTTATATTTGCCCTGAGCCTCCCCAATGTTTCTCTGAACTTCGCTCCAAACCTCCTCCAACCGCAAAAAGGCTGAATCAGCCCCTGGACACTCCGAATCTAGTCTGGAGAATTCACCAAAATGAGGGTGAAACCCATAGTTGCAGAAGAAAGGAGAAGTACCAGTAGACTGATTGACACGATTATTGAAGGCGAATTCCGCCATAGGTATCATAGAGCACCAATCATCCTGTCTGGATGTGACAAGACACCGCAGGATCTGCTCTAAAGACTGATTGGTCCTTTCAGTCTGACCATTGGTCTCGGGATGGTAGGCCGATGAAAAGGTCAGACTGATGCACAGCCTTTTACAGAAAGCTCTCCAGAATTTTGACACAAATTGCACCCCTCTATCAGACACCACACTGACAGGCACACCATGCAACCGAATCACATGCTCAATGAATAGCTTAGATGAGTCTCAGCATTAGGAAGGCCCGTTAAGGGTACAAAATGTGCTTGTTTACTGAACCTATCCACAACTACCCAGATCACGGTTTTGCCATTAGAGGGTGGGAGATCGGTGATAAAATCCATGGACAGGTGAGTCCATGGTCTATCCGGAATTGGCAGTGGCACCAATTCCCCAGCCGGCCGGTTGTGGGAGGCTTTAGCGCGGGCACAAGTTTCACAGGAGGACACAAAACCAGTGACGTCAGAAGTCAACGAGGGCCACCAGAACAGCTTAGTGATGGCTTTACGAGTGGCCGAGATTCCTGGATGCCCACTCAGAGCCGAGTCGTGGAACTCCCGAAGCACCCTTAACCGATACTGGACAGGTACAAAGAGCTTATTTTCAGGTATGGATGGGGGAGCTAGAGATTGGGCCTCACGAATCTCCTGCTCCAATCTCTGGGACACCAAGGCCACCACCACCCCGCGCTGAAGAATGGAGGAAGGAGGCTCCGGAGGCGATACCGGATCTAGGCTGCGAGACAAGGCATCTGCCTTCACGTTCTTGGAACCTGGTCTGAAAGTGATGGAAAACTGAAATTGGGAAAAAAAAAAGTGACCACCTTGCCTGTCTCGGAGTCAGACGTTTGGCGGATTCGATGTAAGACAGATTCTTGTGATCTGTAATGACAGTGATACGATGGACAGCCCCCTCCAAAAAATGCCTCCATTCTTTAAAAGCCAATTTAATGGCCAACAACTCTCGGTTACCCACATCATAATTCCTTTCAGCAGAGGAAAATTTTTTAGAAAAGAAGGCACAGGGTCTTAAGTTAGTTAATGTGGTGGGCCCCTGGGACAACACAGCCCCCACTCCCACCTCAGAGGCATCCACTTCTACGATGAATGGTTTAGACAAGTCAGGTTGCACCAGTACCGGAGCAGTCATGAAACATTCTTTTAACAAAGAAAACGCCGCCACAGCTGGAGCTGACCAGTTTTTAAGATCCGCTCCCTTTTGGGTGAGATCAGTGAGGGGTTTGACCACTTGAGAGAACCCCTTGATGAATTTTCTGTAATAATTTGCGAAACCCAGAAATCGCTGAAGACCCTTGAGATCTCTGGGTTGCACCCAATCCACAATGGCCTGTACCTTCCTAGGATCCATACGAAACCCCTCAGCGGACAGGATGACCCCTAGAAAGGACACTTCTTGAGTAAAAAATGAACACTTCTCCAATTTGGCAAAGAGTGAGTTCTCCCTGAGCCTCTGGAGAACCGCATGAAGATGACCCATATGACTTTGTCTATCAGAAGAATATATAAGTATATCGTCAAGATAAACAACTACAAAACGTCCAATAAAATCAGAAAAAACATGGTTAATGAAATTCTGGAATACCGCTGGTGCGGTAGTCAAACCAAAGGGCATAACCAAATTTTCAAACAGACCCTCAGAGGTGAGAAACGCAGTTTTCCATTCATCCCCCTCCCGCATACGGATGAGATTGTATGCTCCCCTGAGGTCCAACTTAGAGAACCACCTGGCTCCCGACAATTGATTGTACAAATCAGGTATCAGTGGGAGAGGGTAGGCGTTTCTTATGGTTATTTTATTCAGTTCTCGAAAATCGAGGCATGGGCGTAAACCACCATCCTTCTTTTTTACAAAAAAGAACCCCGCTGCCAAGGGAGAGACAGATGGCCGTATATGCCCTTTACGGAGGCTCTCAGAGATATACTCCTTCATAGCAGCCCGCTCAGGGCCAGAGAGATTGTACAGCCGGGCTTTGGGCAATTTGGTACCGGGAACAAGATCCACGGCACAATCGAATGGGCGGTGTGGTGGTAGAACCTCAGCCTCCTTTTCGGAGAACACATCCTTAAAACCCTTTAGGTACTCCGGAATACCCTCCAGGTTGACGGATGACATAGACACAGTAGCAAGACAATTTTAAGAACACCCAGGTCCCCATTTAACAATATCCCGGGACCCCCAGTCAATAACTGGGTTATGCCGTTGCAACCAGGGAAACCCTAACACCAGGCCAGCAGGGAGGTTATCCAAAACAAAGCATGACATGCGCTCCTGGTGTAGGGCCCCCACCCTGAGGGTAAATTCTTTAGAACTGAAATGGAGACCATCCTTAGTGAGAGGTGTAGAATCAATAGCCATAATTTTTAAGGGAGTCTCCAACCTAACTGTCCCTAATCTACAGCGAGCAACCAGCTTAGAGTCAATCAGGTTCAGAGATGACCCACAGTCTGCAAAAGCCGAAGTATGGAAAAAGCCGTTCTCAACACCAAGTTCCACCTTTAGCAGTACTCTTGAAAAGGAAGAAAAAGGTACCTGAGAGTCTGGGTGACCTCCACGATTATCACCCAGACTCAGCCGCTTGTTAGTCGGAGGACAGGAGGGGCAGTCTTTTTTCCAATGTCCGGGATCTCCGCAGTAAAAACAAAATTTTCCATCACGTCGCCGTCTCCTCTCTTTCTCCTGGGGGTTGGTAGCTCCCACCTCCATAGGTTCAGATGGAAGCAAAACATCAGGGTTAGCAGGGAAAAACGGAACCCCTCGCTGAGTAACACCTCTCTCCCGCAGTCTCCGATCCATACGGATAGCCTGAGTCATAGCCTCCTCCAATGAACTGGGAGGTGGATGGAGAGCCAGAGCGTCCTTCAAGCAATCCGACAGTCCCTTCCTGAACAGACATCTCAGTGCAGAGTCGTCCCAGGACACCTCAGTGGACCATCGACGGAATTCGGAGCTGTACCATTCGGCTGAGTGCTTCCCTTACCCCAGACCCAAAATAGTGTCCTCTGCCACCCTAACACGGTCCGGTTCGTCATAGATAAGTCCTAGGGCCTCAAAGAACCTATCTACCGACATCCGTTCAGGGGCAGTAGGGGGCAATGAAAAAGCCCAGGATTGGGGACCCTCCCTAAGTAAGGAGATAACAATCCCCACCCGCTGAGTTTCATCCCCAGACGATCAGGGTCTAAGAGAAAACCATAATTTACAACTCTCCTTGAATATATGAAATTTATCTTTTTCACCAGAAAATGAGTCAGGAAGTTTAACTGAGGGTTCAGGAGAGTGCAAAATAACATCTACAGAGTCACCTGGTGGACAAACAATATGAGAGGTGTTTCCCTGCATGGTCTTAATAGTCTCAGTCAGTTCTTTCTGTAAGTGGGTCTGAGACATGACAAGGGACTGATGATTCACAGAAAAGTCCTGCGCCATCTGTGTCAAACTGGACACTTGATCTGCCAAGTTATGCAGCAGATCCATGGCCAGAGAAAAAAAAAAGCAAAATCCCGTTTAAATGTGGGGTTAGTGATAATGTAGTGAAACCTCCACCAGGGGGAGCTGGTGAGGGAAGAGAGGTTATACACTAAGAGCAGCAAACCTGAGCAACAGCACAGGTGCCACAGGTAACGAGAGAGAATAGTCAGACGAACCGAGTCAGAAACTAACAGGAGCAGACGTACCAGAAGGAGCAGCAATACACGTAGTCAAAATACCAAAGCCGAGAGTCAGAAAGCCAGAACATGAGCACAGGGTCCAAAACGTGAGACGAAATACGTGGACGGGGTACAAGCCAGGGAGTCAGATGCCAGAGAGGGAACGTAACAGCAGAAACAAATACCAAGAGGCGGGGTCAGAAATCAGTCCGGGTCATACACGTGAATATCAGTCCAAGGCAGGAGGATCACCAGGGTACAAGGGTCAGCGGCTCTAAACTGCAAGCTTGAACTATCACTAACACTGGTCAGCAGGCTGTGAGGGATTGAAATAGCCCAGCTAGCTCCAGAAGGAGGCTGAGGAGATTAACCCCCGCATGACCAGTCCAGAGTGAAGACAGCAGAAGATAAACTCCGGACTGAACCATGACAGTAAGCTTGCGAGTAGGGACCTCACTCCTAATGTCACTGTTTAAATTGTCTTACCTTTTATTGAATTTATTGTCTGTACATGTCCCCGCTTAATTGTAAAGTGCTGCGGAATAAGTTGGTGCTATATAAATAAAAATTATTATTATTATTATTAAGGAAGATTTGACAGCATTTCCGTACATATAATTTACTGGGCTGCTTACTGCATGTTTGATAAAATCACTGTTTAATTATCAGTAGGAAATTATGAGGAGAGGACTAGTGAACCTGCTGCCATGTAGTCTTCCATATTAATGAGCTATGTATAACCCCCACCTCCAACACAGAGTGGTAGCTTTTTGCCTATGCAGAGTGTACACAGAATTCTGTCAATCACTGATGTAGGCGGGGTTATACGTATCTTCAGAAAACTGGAAGATCTGCAGCAGATAAAGCAGTGACCAAAAAGTCCAATATGCAAGTAAGTGACTTTGCTGGAATCAGGGTTTCTGCCCCTACGTTAAGTTGCTCTCAGAAAATCTTCCCTTTAATAAGATCAATATAAACGCTGACAGTCATCTAAATAAAATATTTCTTGCAATTATTGCCACAAATCATTAAGGCTGGTGTTTTGCATTTCAATGTTGATGAATAGTGCGCTGGAGCAAAATGGGCCAAATTCATTAATAGTTTAATGAAATTTGCACACCTTACAGCTGCCATGTTCCAGAGAAAAAAAAGTTGGTATATTTTTAAAAATTTTATGCCAGTATCCTGTTGAAAACTGTTGGATGATTCGGGCCCTCAGTGTTCCTGAATTGCCTTACTCTGTCAAGCTTGTGAAATGCTATGCTGACATTTTAGTAAATCTGTTTCCTCCCTCTGTTTTCCAAATGTCACAACCATTTTTGATCTAATGCAGGTTGTTACCAAGCTTTCTAAATATTTTGAGCAGCAGTTCTGCCGATGCATGCAGCTAAGGAGAACAAAATATAGGATAATATATGACTGATGGAATGTAGGCATATTCATCAAAGGGGTTGTCTCAGGACCAGTGCAAGTAATAGTGGTGAGACCCCAACCAGACCTTTATGGCTAGAAAAGAAATTTTTCAGTATACCTTGGATACACACTGGACATGCAGATTGTCAGTTCAGTTAAATATATCTAATTGATTATATAACACCCCTCCTCCTGTAAATTAGATGAATTTATGGGAAGTACATCTTTTAAAATAAACTAATTAAAGAATGCCAATTACATTTAATTGAAACTTTCCACATGTTCCCTGCTTTATCGCCAACTATAATTTCTGAAATAATTAGGTAATTTGTGAACATCGTGAATATTATGCACAAATAGTGTGAGCCCTTTAACCAACTTCACAGTGACCTCGTTCAGACAAGTCTCTTTACGAAGACTTCATTTATATAGCAAGAATCTTGGCTCTCTCCCTCTGGTCTTAGCCTAGATACTGCAAATAGAACAGCAATGGCTAAGTGATTGGGGTAATCAGCCAAGATGGTACAACAGAGGGTACTGCTATTACCTGGGTAAATTATCATAATGATGTGTTATTGCATGAGCAGGTTGGATGTCTGGAGATGGAGGATTTTAGCTGCATTGTGATGTCTTGTGCAGAGACACACTGGAATGTGCTGGCATATACGTTGCGGTGATATGCAGATTTTTCTTCTTGCATTTCTATTAACTGGGAGCTGAATTTGTTCTCCAGACCATTTTGCTCCATTAGAAACCTTGGAGCTTGAAATGTATAAATGCTTGTGATGCAGTTTTATTAGGCAAATTCAACAAAAAGCACAAACACTGTTTAAAAGTATTTTAGTGATATAGGCACACGTGAATTTATTGGGGGGAGGTTACTGTAGTCTAAACAGTCCTCTCAATTCTTCCAAAGAAGAAGTCAAGGCTTGCCAATATACATGACTTAGGCCTGTTTCACACCTCTGTTTCTTGACGTCAGTCAAAATCCGCCAATTTTTTTAAAAAAACGGATCCGCCCAAAAAAGGGGGGGAACTGTTTTTTTCCCCCATAGACTTACGTTAGTGGCGGATCTTGACTGACGTTCGTCTGTCCCACCCGTTTTTTTACGGATCCATCAAGAGTTTAGCGTCTTCCGGGCGGATGGGACGGACACTGCAACGTTGCTTTTCTTTGACGGTCCGCTAATTTGCATTGCGCATGCCCGGAAGCTTTACTCCGGGAAGCATTTAAACTATGCAATGCCGTGTCGGGAAGCGGCGAAAATATCTCTCTCTCCTCTTCCGGACCGCGATGACTTTAAATTTCTGCTGCATTTAATCTTCGGCGGATCCGACTATTTTACCAGCCGCTGACATCCATATGTGACATACCGGAGGCAGATCAGCACTTTTCATTTTTGGCGGATATCAGCTGTCCGCCAACAACGGAGGTGTGAAACAGGCCTTACTGACACTTTCTTTTTTCCAGATAAAAGAATATGTGATATTTTGAAGGGCATAATATGTATGATTCATTATAGTGCTAGCATCTACTAACTAATTGTGGCTCACAATGTAAATTCCCTATCAGTATGTGGGAAGAAACCAAAATATACACAAACTCCTTGCAGATGTTGTTCTTTGGGGCATTTTAAACTAGAACCCCACTGCTGCAAGGCTACAGTGCTAATTACTGTAACACCATGGTGCCCTAAAATCTTTGAAAGAAAATCCACTGCAGAAATCCTAGGCTGAACCATGTATCTCTCCTGCTGATTTTCAGGTTGCACTGGTGTGAAACCTTAGGCAGATGAGCACCACAGGAGGAGACTGATCCATGTGTTGCAACTTGCTGTGGCTTCCTTGCAGATTTTACCTTAAAGGCCGGGGTCACACTTGCAAGAAGCTCTCACAATTATCGAGTTTCAATACTCAGCACTGCCACCAGCACACCGGACCGGAGCGCTCAGCTGCATAGAAAAACATGCAGCCGCACACTCTGGTCTCTAGTGCTGACGGCAGTGCCGGGTATTGAGATGCAAGTTTCTCGCAAGTGTGACACCGGCCAAAGGGAACTTGTCACATGAAAAAAAGCACTAGTAACCTGCAGATATATGGTTAATCTGCAGGTTAATAGCATTCTGAACCTTCCCAGGACCGCCACTTATACCCCTGCTACCGGGAGGAAATTAACTTTATTCCTCCAGATAGAGTTTGGGTATTAGTCACAGAGGTGGTATCGGCACGGGTTCAGTTACTGCTCTCTATAGAGCTCGACAGCTGTAATGGCTCCCCTGGCACTGACAGCAGCTCAGCATTAGGGCTGGCTGTCAGTCACAGTGGTTACAGTCACCGCTCTCCTCTGGATGCAGATAGCGGTCAATACATTTGTGGTGCCAGCTCTGTCTTCCATCAACCAGCATGTGCAACAGAGCCAGCTGACATGATGATATCACTTAATCGCTTCTGCTGTGTGGAGAGGCAGTGCACTGGAGACACGAGCAGAGCACCAGGTAATGGGAGCAAGGTAAGTGCATCTTGTTTTTTTCATATGAATCAGGAATGTTTGCATGCATATAGAAGAATATTTAGAATTGAGAGTCCTCAATGGTTGATACCTTTTAATGGCTAGCCTGATAAAGAGACCTGCGTAGTCTCGAAAGCTTGCAACTTGTTACCATCTTTTCAGTTAGCCATTAAAAGGTATCAACCATTGAGGACTCTCAATTCTAAATATTCTTCTATCTACTGGCTAACACGGTACAAAGATCCATATCTTTCCTGCATGCATATACAGTATGAAGCTATGTGGGGATTCATACTGTATGTAGGGGGCTATTAGGGGACACATTGTTTATGGGAGGCTATGTGGGGGTTCATAATGTATACAAGATGTTATGAGGGGGGTCACATTTAATATTGAGAGACTATGTGGGGCTCATACTGTATTTAAGGGGCTATGTGGGGTCTCATACTGTATATAGCAGGCTATGTGGGCATTCACAATGAATATAGGGGCTATTTGGGTCTCGCACTGTATTTAGGGGGTATGTGAGGGCTCATACTGTATATAGATAGCCTATGTAGGGTTCATACTGTATGTAGGAGGCTATGTGGGGGCTCATACTGTATATAAATGGGCTATGTGAGGCTCATACTAAATATAGGTGGCAATGTTGAGGCTCAGACTGTACATAAATGACTATGTGGTACTCATACTGTATTTTGGAGGCAATGTATTGTAAGGGCAATTATATATCATCACTTTGGGCATAAAATCATTCTCTGCTATTACTTTTTGGAACTTTTTGAATACTCACTTTTTTCTATGGGCTTTCCTCTTATAATTCCATGTTTTTGATAAGATACTTACCTCTCACCATTCTGTGTATAATCATTCTAATCCATTAATGTTTCAAATGTAATGCAGAATGCTCACCTGTTTGAAACTTGTAATTGACATGTTTGGCAGTGAGAGCGGAGGCAGGTGTACGCCTCCAAAGCGAGAGAGGCAACGTGGAGCCGTGCTCCAGCAGAACTTCAGTGGGAGCTTCGGTGAGATAGTGTGTTTGCAAAGCGCCTTGTGCCCGGCTATGCAGAGTGCATTGCTCGCACGGAGGAGCGGGGGCCGGGTGCAGGATCCTGAGGTGTGTTCCCCAAGACCGATAGACGTGCAGCAGCACCTGTGTTGGTCAGAGTACTCCAAAAGAAAGTTGGTTGGGAAAAGCTCCCGGCCACAGAGCACAGATCTGGGACAGCTGTGTGAGACGTCCTGCGTGAGAGATTTACTGGTATTGATGGACACGCAGAGCAGCGCAATCCGAGCAGAGCCGTGCAAAGCAGCCATTCAGGTGACGACAGCTGCTCACAGAGAGACACGTGAGCTCCATGACTGAGAACAGCGCACATGCAACTTAAAGAAAGCCGAGTACTGGAAAGACATTTGCAGCCTACCTTGCCAGTTAACACTGGCAAGTCCACATTGGACTGTCAGTGCTGCGACCCTGTATGCTTTGACCACACCAACATCTGGACTAGGGGCTCAGGTGAAGGTGCCGGAGACTGACTGCTGCCACCAGAAGACGGACCGTTGTTTGCAGGACCCCACTGGAACAGCACCGTGCCAGCCGTTGTTGGTGCCTCTGCCTTCAAAGCTTCAGTTGTGGACTGGGAAGCCTCTGACACGATAAGTGATTTAAAGAACTGCCGTTATCTTGTTTATTGCTCATTAACTTTGCCTATTGCTTGCCATTGAACTGTTTAACTCTCATTTAACCATTTATCTTCCTGCGAGGAGCTAACCCCCTGTTAAATTAAAACTGTTAAATTTGTTAACCCTTGCTCTGCCTTCTGTCAGTCACTGCATCCCGCAACCTGCTTACACTGTTACAATGTGTTTTTTAAGAAGGAATAAATAAAGTAGATGAAGATTTAAACATAAAGTGTTGGATTTCTATACTTTTGGATCTACATAGCCAGGTACTGGCAATTACCACTTACTGGTTGATATACAGTATAATGGAATCTTTGTACAGCTTGAAGCATGCTAAGTACCTTCCTTTGTTCTTCTGTTGAAAATCTGGCTTGCTGACCCATTTGGGAAGTGGGGTGTTTTTTTTTTTTAGTTTTTTTTTTATTTCTATATAGCGCTAACATATTCCGCAGCGCTTTACAGTTTGCACACATTATCATCACTGTCCCAGATGGGGCTCACAATCTAAATTCCCTATCAGTATGTCTTTGGTGTTGATTGCTATTTGCCTAAGTTATTCACAGAGAGGAGGCTGAGTTGTAGTGATGAACATTTTGCTTAACTAACTAGGACTAGTTTTAAATGCTAAGACTACTCATTTGCAGAGAGAGAGAGGACATAATTTGCCTCATCTGCCTAGTGCACTGAAATATCTTGTCATGGTGATGATCCTATGTGGACATTTTTGTCAATGATACCATGCACAAATTCAATCAAGCGCATCCATGTACATTAAGAAGGATGAGAGGAGCGCTCTTGTGGGAGTCCTACAGGACAAAGAGAAAAATGGACCCTCAGAATAGCTAGATGTAAACAAAATGTTGTTCATCTACAATTTCTCACAGAATCTTAGGGTAGGCAACTTTGAAGCGCAATCACCTGACTTTACAGCTAACGAATAGTGTTGAGCGATACCTTCCGATATCGGGAAATATCGGATCGGATAGGATCGGACTGATACCCAAAAAGTATCGGATATCGCCGATTCCGATACCGGAAACCAATGCAAGTCAATGGGACAGAAATATCGGAATTAAAATAAACCCTTTCTTTCCTTGTAGGTTAATTCTACATGAAGGAAAACAACTAAGAATAATGTAGAATGTATTGGGGGAGACATTAAAGGCATAGAGGTTTAGCCCAATCAAATGGAATAGCAGGAATTAATTTTTTTTTTTAAGATATTCGGAGTTACAAAGATATTGACTATGTTAAAGGGGTTGTGTAGCAATAGAGGGAGACGTTCAGAAAAGGCACATGTTAGTGGAGTGTTGGAACGGAGTGCTTCATCTAGCTTGGAGGTTGACTGAGCCCATGACCTGGAGGACATGGCACGGATACGGGCACCTGTATGCACAGCAGACTGAGTAAAGCTTTGGAACTACATGCCCTGGTGTCCTCCAGTTATTCCTGCGCCAACACACTCAGCACTGCTACATCTCTGTGCCTGGCACTGCACCATCTACATCTCTTCACTACCTCTCCATCTACACTGCCCTGGGACTACAGCCCTACCTGTGGAGGGCCACAACATCATTGCTGCACCACACCATCTGTCCCAGAGGATCTGTCTGCAGCGTCGGCTTAGCATCTTCATTGCCGAACACCACAGGTGGCGTCACAAATCATTCACTCAAACTTTAATCATCATCATCCACACGTTCAACATTTCCCTTTTACAATGGACGCCCAGGGCCACGGACTGGGTCACAGCTACCGTGACATCTCCCATTGAAACCAACGGGCCCGGTACCGAGTACCCCACCAGCCCTGGCGGGCGATCCAACTTGGTGGAAATACATAACAGAACAGGTTGTCCGGGCTTTTCACTTAATCTCAGTGCATATCTAGGCTGCAGAATGCTGACAATAAGTAATTTACCTTCTTTCACCAGTTTGCAGGGTTTTCTAGATATCATCTCTTGCTTCTAAGATATTACGTCCAGGGGTGTGTGTTCTGGCATTGAAATGAGAACTTTTCGTTTCCTCCTCCCTCACTAGTTTCACTTTCTATAGATCACTGTTCAGCGTGTGTCTGGGGGAGGAGCAGCTGGGTGGTCTGCTCGCAGCCAATCACAGCCATGCCATTTGTTAACATACCTACATGCATAACAGGATGTGCCCACACTTCTTAGGATTCCTCATTGGCTGAATCAAATCAAACTGGCTCATAGCATTATGGGAACTTCCGATTCCGGTATTCGATATGCAAAAAGTATTGGAACTCAGTATCGGAATTCCGATACCGCGAATATCGGCCGATACCCGATATTTGCAGTATCGGAATGCTCAACACTACTAACGAAAAATCAAGAAAAAGCAGAAGGCTATGGACATTTTCAATCAGCAGTGTTTCTCATCAGCACGTAGACACATGGAATTTATTGTTATCATTGACTCACCAATTTTTTTTTTAACAGATCGTCCATTCCATTGAATTTTTTTGGCTCTGTTAAAAATGGAGGGCAGATGGAAACAATCCATTCTAAAAAGTCCCATTTTTTTGTATCTGCAAAAACGATCATGGTCATCTGAATGTGAATCCAAATAGTGATGTATTTTTGGACAGCAGTAGATATCGTATTTACTTTTTCTTCAAGGCAGTTATATGAGTTATACAGTATTTAAAGTAGTTCTAATATAACATCAACTCTCCTGTGGTGGCGAGTGGGTGAGATAGAATTATTTTCAGCATGCGACAAATATTCTTCATTTTGCACATATCTGAACTTATAATAGCATGTTTGTGATAAGCAATGCATCAGCTCTTGTATTGACCACCATATTTAGTGGATAGTTTAGCACATTTGGCCGAGTAACACTTTGCATCTTGTTTTATCATTGAAGTGTTTTCTGACAGATAACAGGAATAGCGACTGATCTTTACTAGCACTCATTTTGAAGGAATAAAGCCCACGCATATGCGCCAGACATAAAAACAATCCTCTGCATGAAACAGGTGGATGCCATGGGAACAGGGTGTCAGATGTAATTTTAGTTCCATATTTCGGTGGACTTTAATGCAGGTAAAATGAGTATGTTTGTCTCCAGAATAACACAGATGTCTATTTTACAACACTACTGTGAACTTTATTTTGCAGGTTCCTCAAACGATGGTAATGTATGCTGAGTGATACTGCTCACTTCTGCAAAAAGGCAATAATTAAATATTTGATAATCATCATTGGGGCACTGCATTGTAAAACTCTGATTCAGAACAAATGCCCACACAGTGTACTGCTTTACTTTAGTTTATTTATTAATTTATACTAAATAGATTAATTCAAATGAAATTGAATGCTACTCATATTTGTCAAAAATCCACGTTCGCTAAAATGTTTTTTTTTTTTAATTTGCTTGCATACGAATTCAGCAAAAAAGTGGCAGCTGGCTGTCATTTTTCCAAACCGCAGAAATGCTGGCATCACCCGTTCCATCATCCCCAGCTTCAGATTGACACCACTAATGCTGAAATCTCGAGGCTGGTACTTCTACCTTTAATAATGGCAAATGGGGGTTTTGCGCTAGGGCGTGAAAGGTCACGGTATCATGATGTAAAGCTGTGAGACATTACCTTAGCGAATGATTTTTCTTTATTTCTTACATATTACATTTGTTTTGCAGAAAAGACCCCATAACATAACAAGGGACATTGCATTTGCAGAGAATAACTACTCCTCAAATCGAAAAAATGTGCAAACAGGCAAATTCAAATTTTGCATGATCTGCTCATCTCTTCTCTTTAGTTCCAATAAATTTACTGGCCAAGTGCCAAAAAAGAAATAATTGCTACCAACAGGTATACGTTGAGTTGAATATACATGTATTCAACCCTTTCCAGGCTATTTTCTGTCTTTTTTTTCCTCACCTTTTTCCAAGAGCCATAACTTATATGTTTCTGTTTCTATACCTGTATGAGGGCTTGTTTCATAGGAGACAAGTTGTATTTTTGAATGACTCCATTTGTTATAACACATAATGCACTGGAAATACTGGCTTTTATAGGACAATCAGCATGACAAGCACTAAGGTACTAAGTAGACCCCCGGCTGCTATGGCAGCCCCGTGATCAGGTCACGAGCACACCGATGGGCACGTAGAATGACAGGACCACTGCTGGCACATGTTAAATACGATTTTCAGAGATTGACAGTGGCATATAACCCCTTCACAACCCATGACGCCTAAGTAGTCGTCATGAAAAGTCGTGCCCAAACGACCCATGATGCCCCCTTAGGCGTCATGCTATAAATAGCGTTTCAGCGGGTCGGGTGACCGGGGTCACTGAAATGTCACCCAACCCGCAGATACAGGACAACATGCAGTTAAGCCCGGGGGGGGGTTGCTTTGCACCCACGAGGTTAGGATCGCTCTGATTGGCTGTTAAAAGTGAAACAGCCAATCAGAGCGATAGTAATATTTCATCAATGAAAATTGATGAAATATTACAATCCAGCCATGGTCGATGCTGCACTAGCATCGGACATGGCTGGACACACTAACATGACCCCCCCACACAGTCTGACCGCAGCGATGGGCCGCTGCCGTCACGATCTACTCACCCTCCCCGGTACCTCCCATGTCCCGCTTTGCCTCCCGATGTCCCGCCGTCCCTCCAGCATGGGCACCGCCATCTTGAAAAATGGCGTGCGCATGCGTAGTGCGCCCGCCGGCATTTCCTGGCTGCAGATTCATTTATTTAAATTTTGATCACTGTGATAAACTCTCACAGTGATCAAAATAAAAGAAAAAAAAGTAAATCACCGCCCCTCTTATCACCCCCATAGGCAGGCACATGTAATAAAATGAAGAAAATATTTTTATTTTTCAATTAGGGCTAGGGTTAGGTTTAGGGCTAGGGTTGGAATTAGGGTGAGGGTTGGAATTAGGGTGAGGGTTGGAATTAAGGTTAGGGTGGAATTAGGCTTGGGATTAGGGTTAGGGTTGGAATTAGGGTTAGGAATAGGTTTAGGGGTGGGTTGGGGTTGGGATTAGGGAAAGGCTTGTGGTTAGGGGTGTATTGGGGATGGGATTAGGGTTAGGGGTGTGTTGTGGTTAGGATTGGAGCGAGAATTGAGGGGTTTTCACTGTTTAGGCATATCAGGGGGTTTCCAAATGCGACATGGAGACACCATTTATTCCAGCCAATTTTGAGTTCAAAAAGTCAAACAGTGCTCCTTCCATTCCGAGTCCCGACGTGTGCCCAAACAAAGGTTTACCCCCACATATGGGGTATCAGCGTACTCAGGAAAAATTGCACAACAACCTTGGGGGTCAAATTTCTCCTGTTACCCTTGTTAAAATAAAATATTGTTGGCTAAATAATCATTTTTTGAGGAAAAAAAAAGATTTTTGATTTTCATGGCTCTGCGTTATAAACTGCTGTGAAGCACTTGGGGGTTCAAAATGCTCACCAGACATCTAGATAAGTTACTTGTGGGGTCTAGTTTCCAGAATGGGGTCATTTGTGGGGGGTTTCTACTGTTTAGGTACATCAGGGGCTCTGCAAACGTAACATGATGCCCGCAGACCATTCCATCAAGTCAACATTTCAAAACGTCACTACTTCCCTTCCAAGCCCCGACATGTACCCAAACAGTGGTTCCCCCCACATACTGGGTAGCAGCATACTCAGGACAAACTGGACAACAACTTTTGGGGTCCAATTTCTCCTGTTACCATTGTGAAAATAAAAATAAGTGGGATAAAAAATCATTTTTTGAGGAAAAAAAATATTTTTATTTTCACGACTCTGTGTTGTAAACTTCTGTGAAGCACCTGGAGGTTCAAAGTGCTCACTATGCATCTAGATAAGTTCCTTAGGGGGTCTAGTTTCCAAAATGGGGTCATTTGTGGGGGAGCTCCAAAGCTTAGGCACATAGGGGCTCTCCAAACACGACATGGTGTCCGCTAACGATTGGCGCTAATTTTCCATTCAAAAAGTCAAAAGGTGCTCCTTCCCTTCTGAGCCCTGCTGGGTACCCAAACAGTAGTTCCCCCCACATATGGGGTACCAGCATACTCCGGACAAACTGGACAACAACTTTTGTGGTCCAATTTATCCCGTTTCCCTTGGGAAAATAAAAATTAGCTTGCTAAAATATAATTTTTGAGGAAAAAAATGATTTTTTATTTTCTCTGCTTTGTGTTATAATCTTCTGTGAAACACTTGGGGGTTCAAAGTGCTCACCACACATCTAGATAAGTTCCTTCGGGGGTCTAGTTTCCAAAATGGGGTCACTTGTGGGGAAGCTCCAATGTTTAGGCACACAGGGACTCTCCAAACGCGACATGGCAACCGCGAAATATTCCAGCATATTTTCCATTCAAAAAGTCAAATGGTGCTCCTTCCATTCTGAGCCCTGCCGTGCACCCAAACAGTGGTTTATGACCACATATGAAGTATCGATGTACTCAGGAGAAATTGCCCAACAAATTTTAGGTTCTATTTTACCCTGTGGCCCACGTGAAAATGAAAAAAACTGAGGCTAAAAGAAAATTTGTGGAAAAAAAAGTACTTTTTTAATGGATCAATTTGTGAACCACCTGGGGGTTCAAAGTGTTCACTATGCATCTAGATAAGTTCCTTGGAGGGTCTAGTTTCCAAAATGGGGTCACTTGTGGGGGAGCTCCAATGTTTAGGCACACAGGGGCTCTCCAAACGTGACATGGCAACCGCTAAATATTCCAGCATACAGTATCTTCCATTCAAAAAGTCAAATGGTGCTCCTTCCATTCTGAGCTCTGCCGTGCACCCAAACAGTGGTTTATGACCACATATGAGGTATCTGTGTACTCAGGAGAAATTGCCCAACAAGTTTTAGGATCCACTTTATCCTGTTACCCATATGAAAATGAAAAAACTGATGCTAAAAGAAAATTTTTGTTGGGAAAATTAAAATGTCCATTTTTTCCTTCCATGTTGCTTTAGTCCCTGTGAAGCACCTGAAGGGTTAATAATCTTCTTGAATGTAGTTTTGAGTAGCTTGAGGGGTGCAGTTTTTAGAATGGTGTCACTTTTGGGTATTTTCTGCCATATAGACCCCTCAAAGTGACTTCAAATGTGAGGTGGTCAACCCCTATAACTTCCTAACAAAAAAAAAAATGTTGCTTCCAAAATTGTGCTGATGTAAAGTAGACATGTGGGAAATTGTTATTTATTAACTATTTTGTGTCACATAACTCTCTGGTTTAAGAGAATAAAAATTCAAAATTTGAAAATTGCGAAATTTTCAACATTTTTGCCAAGTTTCTGTTTTTTTCACAAATAAACGCAAAAATTATTGACCTAAATTTACCACTATCATGAAGCCCAATATGTCACGAAAAAACAATCAGAATCGCTAGTATGCGTTGAAGCGTTCCTGAGTTATTACCTCAGAGGGACACTGGTCAGAAATGCAAAAAATGGCCAGGTCATTAAGGTCAAAATAGGCTTGGTCATGAAAGGGTTAACATGCGTGCTGAATTATAGTTAACATCCAAGTCATGGACCCCACAAGTTTCTATTAAAGCTATGGTGTCAAATGAATTGTACGAAAGTATACACACAGGTGCTTCTTACAAAATTAGAATATCAAAAAGTTAATTTATTTCAGTTCTTCAATACAAACATTGACTCTCATATAGAGTCATTACAAGCAGAGTGATCTATTTTAAGTGTTTATTTCTGTTAATGTTGATGATTATGGCTTGCATCCAATGAAAACCCAAAAGTTATTATCTCAGTAAATTAGCATAATTAACAAAAAAACACCTGGAAAGGCTTCCTAAGCATTTTAAAAGGTCCCTTAGTCTGTTTCAGTAGGCTCCACAATCATGGGGAAGACTGTTGACTTGACAGATGTCCAGAAGGCAGTCATTGACACAATCCACAAGGAAGGTAAGCCACAAAAGGTCATTGCAAAAAAAATCTGGCTGTTCACAGAGTTCTGTATCCAAGTATATTAATGGAAAGTTGAATGGAAGGAAAAAGTGTGGTAGGAAAAGGTGCACAAGCAACCTGGATAACCTCAGCCTTGAAAGGATTGTTAAGAAAAGGCCATTCAAAAATTTGGGGAAGATTCACAAGGAGTGGACTCCTGCTGGAGAATGAAGAGCCACTACACAGAGGTATCCAGGACATGGGCTCCAAGTGTTGCATTCCTTGTGTGAAACTACTGATGACCAATAGACAATTCCAGAAACATCTTACCTGGGCCAAGGAGAAAAAGAACTGGATTGTTGCTCAGTGTTTCAAGGTGTAGTTTTCAGATGAAAGTAAATTTTGCATTTCGTTAGGAAATCAAGGTCCCAGAGTCTGGAGGAAGAGTGGAGAGGCACACAATCCAAGCTGCTTGAGACCTAGTATGAAGAATCCACAATCAGTGATTGTTTGGGGAGCCATGTCATCTGCTAGTGTAGGTCCACTGTGTTTTATCAAGAACAAAGTCATCGCAGCCATTTACCGGGAAATTTTAGAGCACTTCACGTTTCCCTCTGCCGACAAGCTTTTTGGAGATGAAAATTTCATTCTCCAGCAGGACTTGGCACCTGTCCACACTGCCAAAAGTACCAATACCTGGTTTAAAAAACAACAGTATCACTGTCCTTGATTGGCCAGCAAACTTGTCTGTCCTGAAATCCATAGAGAATCTATGGGTTATTGTCAAGAGGAAAATGAGAGACACCAGACCCAACAATGCAGACTAGCTGAAGGCTGCTATCAAAGCAACCTGGGCTTCCATAACACCTCAGCAGAGCCACAGGCTGATCGCCTCCATGCCACGCCGCATTGATGCAGTAATTGATGCAAAAGGTGCCCTGACCAAGTATTGAGTGCATTTACTGAACATACATTTCAGTAGGCCAACGTTTCAGATTTTAAAATCATTTTTCAAGCTGGTGTTATAAATAGAGTTGAGCGAAACGGGTCGAAAAATTTCAAAAGTCGCCGACTTTTGGCAAAGTCGGGATTCATGAAACGAAACCCGACCCTAGGATGAGGTCGGCCACGAGGTCGGCGACTTACGCGCCAAAGTCGCGTTTCAAAAGGTTGTTTTGCGCTCTTTTTCAGCCAATCAGGATCCACGGACACTGTGGGCAACGTGATGACATAGGCACGGGTCACCACCATCTTTCAGAAGGGCATGCAAGTGATTGGCTTGCTTTGGTGGGCGTCACAGGGGGTATAAAAGGGCGTGCACGCCAACCGCCATCTTACTTCTGCCGATCTTAGCATAGGGAGAGGTTGCTGCTGATTCTGTAGGGAGAGCGTTAGGCAGGGAAGAAGAAAAAAAAACTGCTTCTGCTGCTAGCGATTGTGCCTGTACAACACAACAGTCACTATGTGTGCAGTGCAAGGGGAGGCTATATTGTGGTGTATCAGTGGTTTTGGTTGTTGGGCTGCCTTCTAAGGCTTCCTGACAGCTGCATTGCTGTTTACCCACTGCTCTGCAAACTGCTTTTTTAAAAGCAATCCCAATTTTTTTTTTTTGTCCTGCTGAGGTACTGAGCTGCAAACTGCTTTTTTAAAAGCAATCCCAATTTTTTTTTTTTGTCCTGCTGAGGTACTGAGCGTGCATTTTTTTCACACCATACAGCGGTGTACGCTCCTCACACAGTACCGTGTAACGGCTGTTATCACAGCCACAATGAAGCTATCTGTGTCACTCTGTGAGAATAAGTCGAGGACATGTTCCGTTCTTACAGACCTGCACTCTAGGGAGATTCCTACTCTGCCCAATTCTACATACACCTTGTAGTTTGTGATACACTAGCCAATTTCTGCCTGTGACATAGCGCTGTGATATTCAGTGGGCCTCACACAATCCAAAAGTGTCCAGTGTCCACAAGTGTCTGCAGAAATTCAAAATCTCCCTTATCCTCTAGTCACTTTGGTCACAGCTGTGCCATCGAGCCTGTGACATAGCGCTCAGATATTCAGTGGGCCTCACACAATCCAAAAGTGTCTAGTGTCTGCAGAAATTCAAAATCTCACTTATCCTCTAGTCACTTTGGTCACAGCTGTGCCATCGAGCCTGTGACATAGCGCTCAGATATTCAGTGGGCCTCACAATTCAAAAGTGTCCAGTGTCCACAAGTGTCTGCAGAAATTCAAAATCTCCCTTATCCTCTAGTCACTTTGGTCACAGCTGTGCCATCGAGCCTGTGACATAGCGCTCAGATATTCAGTGGGCCTCACACAATCCAAAAGTGTCCAGTGTCTGCAGAAATTCAAAATCTCACTTATCCTCTAGTCACTTTGGTCACAGCTGTGCCATCGAGCCTGTGACATAGCGCTCAGATATTCAGTGGGCCTCACACAATCCAAAAGTGTCCAGTGTCTGCAGAAATTCAAAATCTCACTTATCCTCTAGTCACTTTGGTCACAGCTGTGCCATCGAGCCTGTGACATAGCGCTCAGATATTCAGTGGGCCTCACACAATCCAAAAGTGTCCAGTGTCTGCAGAAATTCAAAATCTCACTTATCCTCTAGTCACTTTGGTCACAGCTGTGCCATCGAGTCTGTGACATAGCGCTCAGATATTCAGTGGGACTCACACAATCCTAAAGTGTCCAGTGTCCACAAGTGTCTGCAGAAATTCAAAATCTCCCTTATCCTCTAGTCACTTTGGTCACAGCTGTGCAATCGAGCCTGTGACATAGCGCTCAGATATTCAGTGGGCCTCACACAATCCAAAAGTGTCCAGTGTCTGCAGAAATTCAAAATCTCACTTATCCTCTAGTCACTTTGGTCACAGCTGTGCCATCGAGCCTGTGACATAGCGCTCAGATATTCAGTGGGCCTCACACAATCCAAAAGTGTCCAGTGTCTGCAGAAATTCAAAATCTCACTTATCCTCTAGTCACTTTGGTCACAGCTGTGCCATCGAGCCTGTGACATAGCGCTCAGATATTCAGTGGGCCTCACACAATCCAAAAGTGTCCAGTGTCTGCAGAAATTCAAAATCTCACTTATCCTCTAGTCACTTTGGTCACAGCTGTGCCATCGAGCCTGTGACATAGCGCTCATATATTCAGTGGGCCTCACACAATCCAAAAGTGTCCAGTGTCTGCAGAAATTCAAAATATCACTTATCCTCTAGTCACTTTGGTCACAGCTGTGCCATCGAGCCTGTGACATAGCGCTCAGATATTCAGTGGGCCTCACACAATCCAAAAGTTTCCAGTGTCCACTAGTGTGAGCAGAAATTCAAAATCTCCCCTGTCCTATAGACACCTTGTACCTTGTTTTACATTACTATATAGTTTGTTGGATTTTGTCTACATTTCTACCAAATATGAGGAAGGCTGGTGGAAGAGGCCGTGGAATTGGGCGGGGGTTGGCAGCTGGTAATGATGGTGTTGGTGGTGGATCTGATGGTAGTGGCAAGAGCAAAATAGGACCGAATGCAGGAGGTGTTGAGCCTGCATCATCGTCTGGCTCCTTAAGGCTTCGAAGGCTTAGTTTTCTAGGAGTTGGCAAACCGCTTTTAAAGCCAGAGCATCAGGAAAAAGTTTTGTCTTACATTGCTGACTCAGCCTCCAGCTCTATCGCCTCCTCTTCTTCAGTTGTAAAAAGTAAAAGCACTGAGTCATCATTGGAGGCTCATGTTCATGAACCACACCTTTCCTTGTGTCCTTCACCCCAACCAAGATTGAAGGATGACGCAGGCCATACTACTGATTACTCCATGGAGCTGTTTTCACATACCATGCCTGAATTATCAAGTCAAATGGTGAATTACCCAGGCCAAGATGAATCTGACATGGAGTGCACTGATGCACAGCCGCTGATGGATGATTCTGCTGGTACATTCACTCAGAGCACTACATTGTCCTCGCAGTGTACAGAGCCAGATTCTGACCCTGATGAGACTCAGGTGCCCCTTCCCGCACACCATACCACCATACACGGTGACACAGAGGAAGGTGCACATGACATTGAAGAGGAGGTGATGGATGACCCAGTTGTTGACCCAGATTGGCATCCATTGGGGAAGAGGGTGCTGCTTACAATAGCTCAGATGAGGAGCATCCACAGCAGACATCGACATTGCAACAGCTGTTATCTGGCAGGCCCGGAGCACTCCAAAGACAGGTTCCAAAAATCAAAAGAGTTGCTGGACAGCTTGTCCAGAGGGTCAAAAGATCACAGCGTGCTAGGCCGCAAAATGTCTGCCAAAGTAGGAAGAGTGCAGTGTGGCACTTTTTTGAACAAAATCCTCATGATCAGGCCAAGGTTATCTGTAAGAAGTGCGCAAAGACCTTTAGCCGAGGGAAAAATCTGAAAAATTTGAATACCAGTTGCATGCTTAGACATTTAAACACCATGCACTTGCAAGCGTGGACACAACACCAAACCTCAAGTGCCACATGTGCAACTGATCACAACGAAGGTAGTCAGCAACGCTACATTGTTTCCCCCACTGTAAGCCCACCGGTTAGCACAGCAGCAAATGTTGAGGTGTCGTTGCAATGCCACAGCAGTCAGGGAATCGCACTGTTATATCAACGAAAGACTGATTCTAGGCCATCAGAAAGAACACCAACTCCATCACCATCATCAACCCTCTCTCAGTCCGCCCTGTCCACCGCTACTTCCACCATATGCAGCTCTCAAGTCCAGCTCACCCTCCCAGACACTATGAGTAGGTCAAGAAAGTACTCAGTCTCTCATCCGCGTACACTGGGATTGAACGCCCACATTGCCAAACTAATCTCGTTTGAGATGATGCCCTTTCGGTTGGTGGAAAGCGCAGCTTTCCGCGAACTCATGGCCTATACAGTACCACGCTATGACCTACCCAGTCGCCACTTCTTCTCTCGCAAAGTCATCCCAGCCCTCCACCATCATGTGAAAGACCGCATTGTCCATGCACTCAAGCAGTCAGTGAGCGGAAAGGTGCACCTCACAACTGATGCATGGTCCAGTCGGCATGGCCAGGGCCGTTATGTGTCCATCACTGCACACTGGGTTAATGTGGTGGATGCAGGGTCCACAGGGGACAGCGGTGGTGGGACAGTGCTGCCTAGCCCATGGTATAGGAAACAGTTGGCTGTAGGCGTTCGACCCTACTCCTCCTCCTCCAGAAGCGAAAGCTCGTCCACAGAGCGCAGTAGTACGAGCACTCCATCTGCAGCTGCCACTGTTGCACACGAGGTGTCCCCCTATCGAGCAGCTAGTGGAAAGCGTCAGCAGGCTGTGTTGCAGATGATGTGTTTGGGCGACAGACACACCGCCGAGTTGCTGGCCGAGTACTTGAAGCGACAAACTGAGTCATGGCTGGGCAGTGTACATCTTGAGACAGGCAAGGTAGTTAGTGATAACGGCCGTAATTTTGTGGCAGCCATAGCCCTTTCAAAACTCAGCCACATACCTTGCTTGGCTCACACCTTGAACCTGGTGGTGCAGTGCTTCCTCAAAAATTATCCGGAGTTACCAGCCCTGCTCCAGAAGGTGCGAAGACTGTGCGCGCACATCCGCCGGTCGCCTGTACACTCCGTTCGTATGCAGAAGCTGCTCCACCTTCCCAACCACCGCCTCATTATCGACATTGCAAGAAGGTGGAACTCCACCCTGCACATGGTGGAGCGGCTGTGCGAGCAGAGGCAGGCCATAATGCATTTGTGGGAGGATACACGGCCAGGCACTTTGAGAGCAGACATGGAGTTGACAGGTGTGCAGTGGTCGAAGCTGAAAGACCTCTGTAAAGTCCTTCAGTGTTTTGAGGAATGCACACGGCTGGTAAGCGCAGACGACGCCATCCTAAGCATGAGCATCCCACTTATGCGTCTGCTCATGCAAACTTTGACGCACCTTAAGGAGCAGGCTTCTGCAGCCAATGTTGATGAGGAGGAAGAGGAGGAGGGAATCCTTGATGACATTCAGCCATTGTCTGCTCAGGGACCTCTCCTGGACGAGGTGGAGGAAGAAGAGGAGGAGGAGGAGGATGATGGGGATGATTACTTAGGGGAGGAGGATGCATCTCGTGGGGAAAGTGAAAATGTTGGCGTGGCAAGGTCTGGTACAGGGTTTGTGCGTGACTGGAGGGATGTGGATTTGCCAGAAAATGCTCCTCCAACCAGCACTCGCAGTGCATCATTGACACCGGGAACATTGGCCCACATGTCAGATTATGCCTTGCTGATCCTAAAAAGGGACCCCCGCATTGCCAAAATGATGAACGATGACGACTACTGGTTGGCCAGCATCCTGGATCCACGCTCTAAAGGCAAATTACAAAACATCATGCCACAGGAGAACCTTGACCTAATATTGGCTAATAAACAAGCAACTCTGGTAAATCGGTTGCTTGAGGCATTCCCAGCACACAGCAGCGGTCATGGTTCTCACACGAGCCGTACGGGCCGGGGTCAGCTTGCCAGAGGTGTTCGTGGTGCACACAGCAGAAGTGGCGTTGGAGACAGGGGTTTCATGACAATGTTGTGGACTGATTTTTCAAGTACCGCTCACACAACTGGTAATACTGCATCGATGGAAAGTGACAGGAGACCGCAGTTGTCAACTATGGTTACAAACTACTTTTCCTCCCATATCGATGTTCTCCCACACAGGTCATTCCCCTTTGACTATTGGGCCGCTAAACTGGACACCTGGCCTGAATTGGCACAATATGCCTTACAGGAGCTCGCTTGCCCAGCTGCAAGTGTGCTATCGGAAAGAGTCTTCAGTGCAGCTGGATCAATCCTGACAGAAAAAAGGACCCATCTGTCAACCCAAAATGTGGATGATCTAACCTTCATTAAAATGAACCACGCATGGGTTTCCAAGTATTTTGTCCCACCTTCCCCTGATGACACATAGGGTGACAGAAAAATGGCTTGCTTTGGTCCACCTCTTCCTGGGACTTCACCTATTTCACCTTTTGCATCAGCTGAATGTCCAACATCAACATATGCCACTTTCTAAAACTCCCTAACTGTGCTGCCTCCCCCCCCATGGCCGGGGTCACCACCTAGCGCACGACACCGTGCGAGTGCCGTTGCCCTGGACAGGTGGGTAGGCCAACTCTTGGGCGCGGGCACTGGCACAGGGTCCCTCATAGTGCAATCAAGTGTCTCTGATGGTGGTGGTGCACACCCGCCGTCAGACACACCGCCGTACTTTGAGGAGCCCAGTGCCAGTACCGATGCCCACGAGTGGGCCCCCCTTGCTTGGGCAGGGCCCCAGCATTTGCAATCTTTACCTCTCCCTGCTCCTCCGCTGTGTAGTCTGGGCCGTTAAATCCATACTGTGCCTGACACCGTTTGAGCCTGCCTCCTGATGTATAGACATATATTTTGAATGTGTACGCTATCCATACATGTTATCCGGGGATACGGTACCCTTTCTAACCTTTGTGCAATCACGTGCAATCCATACTGGGCCTAACACCATCTGAGCCTGCCTCCTGATGTATAGACATATATTTTGAATGTGTACGCTATCCATACATGTTATCCGGGGATACGGTACCCTTTCTAACCTTTGTGCAATCACGTGCAATCCATACTGGGTCTAACACCGTCTGAGCCTGCCTCCTGATGTATAGACATATATTTTGAATGTGTACGCTATCCATACATGTTATCCGGGGATACGGTACCCTTTCTAACCTTTGTGCGATCACGTGCAATCCATACTGGGCCTAACACTGTCTGAGCCTGCCTCCTGATGTATAGACATATATTTTGAATGTGTACGCTATCCATACTTGTTATCCGGGGATACGGTACCCTTTCTAACCTTTGTGCAATCACGTGCAATCCATACTGGGCCTAACACCGTCTGAGCCTGCCTCCTGATGTATAGACATATATTTTGAATGTGTACACTAAGCTATCCATACATGTTATCAAGAGATACGGTACCCTTTCTAACCTTTGTGCAATCACGTGCAATCCATACTGGGCCTAACACCGTCTGAGCCTGCCTCCTGATGTATAGACATATATTTTGAATGTGTACGCTATCCATACATGTTATCTGGGGATACGGTACCCTTTATAACCTTTGTGCAATCATGTGCAATCCATACTGGGCCTAACACCGTCTGAGCCTGCCTCCTGATGTATAGACATATATTTTGAATGTGTACACTATCCATACATGTTATCCGGGGATACGGTACCCTTTCTAACCTTTGTGCAATCACGTGCAATCCATACTGGGCCTAACACCGTCTGAGCCTGCCTCCTGATGTATAGACATATATTTTGAATGTGTACGCTATCCATACATGTTATCCGGGGATACGGTACCCTTTCTAACCTTTGTGCAATCACGTGCAATCCATACTGGGCCTAACACCGTTTGAGCCTGCCTCCTGATGTATAGACATATATTTTGAATGTGTACGCTATCCATACATGTTATCCGGGGATACGGTACCCTTTCTAACCTTTGTGCAATCACGTGCAATCCATACTGGGCCTGACACCGTTTGAGCCTGCCTCCTGATGTATAGACATATATTTTGAATGTGTACGCTATCCATACATGTTATCTGGGGATACGGTACCCTTTCTCACCTTTGTGCAATCACGTGTAATCCATACTGGGCGTGAGAATGGCTGGCGAGCTGTTAAGCAAGCTACAGCACCTGTGGTTTGCACACGTAAGTTTTTCATTTTTTCAGGAATGACGGTTAGGCCTAATTCCGGAACTGCGGTTGACCTGCACTTACTGGGAAATCATTGTTCGCGGGTAATAATTGTAATCAGTGATCCCCATCACTAACGTTGTTCAGCGGGTTATCTGCACCTGTAAGCGACAAACGCTGGCCTTTTCAGTGTAGCGCACATGCAGCCACGGACATGTAAGGGCATGACACACCAGTTATTGGCCAATCTCATGTGCCAGAGCCTCACGTGTCCCTCTAGTAAGCCAGACTCGGACCGCGGGGCATGACGGAGTCTCGTTCGTTAACGGAATTAAGCTTGCAATGTGTGCATCTGTTCTGTAGCTGGCATGTTTGAGGTTTCCCAGGTGGAGTCAAATTTAACCGTAGGCTCCACTCCTGGTGGTGCCCTTCTGGACATTCCTTTAAGGTTCAGCTTTGCAACCATACTGCCCACGTAAAACAAACACTTTGCCTTCATGAACGCTGTTTGGAGGGTCATGACTCGTGGGAATAACGCCGCCCAATCAGTTAACCTGCTAGAGAGATCGTTCGTTGCTCCCAAGCATGACATCACACTCCCTAGGAAGAAGGTAATGCCACTGTGGCGACCGTACTCCTGGGGGCGACACAAGTGCACTGATGCCCAGCCACTGCTCGATGAATCTGCTGGTACATTGACCCAGACCACTACATTCCCCTCGCACGCTACACGGCCTGAATCTGACCCTGATGAAACTCAGGTTACCCTTCCCATATACAGTTCCATCTTACACGGTGACAAAGAGGAAGCTGCAGATGAAAGTGCAGGTTCGGCCCACCCGCCATCAGACACACCACCGTACTATCAGGGGCCCTGTGCCAGTGCTGTCGCCAATGAGTGGGCCCCCCCTGCTTGCTCAGGATCACAGCACTTGCAAAGTTGAAATACTGTGCAGTGAGATGGAAGATGGGGATGACGAGGAGTCCAGACAAGTACAGGGATTCCCTAGCGAGGAGACTTATTTGATTGTTTTCAATGTTGGGACAGCAATTTTTGGGGAGCACTATACTCTGGAGAATGATAGATGGGGCCCACCATACACTGGAACATTCCAAAGGTGGACATCAGACACTGGAGCAGCATTTACAGGGCCCATTATACACTAGAGCATTAGAAATGGGGCCCATTATGTTTGGAGCATTATTTGGGCCCATAAGACAGTGGAGCTTCATCCATGGGGACCAACATATACTGTAGCATTATGTGGAGCTCATCATATACTGTTTCAAACATTATATGGGACCAATGATTCTGTATGGAGAAATAGATGGGCCTCGTCATGAGATGTAAAAAGTGAAGTATTTTTCATTGTACTATACCGCTATTTCTCTGCCGTATCGGAACATGATGAGTTGTGGTATGTGTTAAAGGGGAGCTCTTTCGCCCAGGGCACATGAAAACCTGGAGCCAGCCCTCCCCCCCCAAAACTGTAGCCAAATAACCCCCATTTTTCAGTGCGTAACTTGTATTATGAAGTTAATTAAGGTTGACAAGCTTAAGTAAGAAGAATTGATGCTTTTGGCATTCAAATGGGCACTGTAGGTGTGTTTCCTGTCCTCCTCTCACTGCCGACTTTTATTCCCCATTGACTTACATTGGGTTTCATGTTTCGGGACGACCCCGACTTTTCCCTATAATCGGACGATCTTGCTCGACCCGACTTTTGGAAAAGTCGGGTTTCACGAAACGAAACGCGACCCTAAAAAAACAAAAGTCGCTCAACTCTAGTTATAAAGTATTCTAATTTACTGAGATAATGACTTTTGGGTTTTCATTGGTTGTAAGCCCTAATCATCAAACAGAAATAAACATGTGAAATAGATCACTATTTGTAATGACTCTATATAATATATGAGTTTCACTTCTTGAGTTGAAGAATTTAAATAAATTACCTTTTTGATGATATTCTAATTTTGTGAGAAGCACCTGTTGCAGTCAGAGAAATCACATCTTAAGGCTTGTTTATATATCAGAATTGCACAAAAATATATTCATGTGATTTAAATTACACTATCTCACCAGGCAATTAGAGATGAAAATGAAATCAAAGCAAATTTTTGGGGGAAATTCAATAAAGTCTTGAATCTGAATTTCAAAAGCTCATCTTATCTCCACAGACAATGAATGACACAGGCAGCCACAATGTCATATCACTTTCCATGAACAGTACATGTTTGTCAGTAATGATCTTAGGCATCCAGTGTGAACCGATGACAGTTTTCAGTTGCAAAACCTTCGATTAGACTGACTGGATTTTCCTGTCTGATTCAATTGTGCCATCCTTGCATATGAAGGCTTACAATTGTCTCTGCCCGGCAGTGTCATGAAACAAATCTGCTTGTTTGCAACACTGGACATGACACATGCTTGTTGGTCATAACTTGATATTTCTGAAAAAGAGTAGTCTGGAAAATGGATAGACCGGACCTTTCCAGTTCTATTTTCACAGATTATTAGTTATAATTGCATTGGATTGTGTAAGGTATCTAAGATTCTGGAACCTTATCATCTACACACATTCACCTGGAACTTGGTTTGATTTATTTTTTTTTAGATTTATACTAAAACTTTCAAGGCCTTTTTCCCTAAAATCTCCGACTGACTAGGCTCAAGACAAATCCCTTGAGATTGGAACAGCATGTGGAAATAAATGGCAAACTTCATCTGTGTACATGGAAATACTGATTGTTTCTTGTTCCCATGACAACTGCCTCAGATGCTTCATTAAAAGTACAATCTTTCAAACCTTATCACAGGAATCATATTTCTTTCCTAATGCCGTCTTCTCCCAATACTTCACTGCACACTGATTCTTTATTACTTTGTAACACTGATATGAAAAACTAATGACATCTGCATGAAATGTTAAGATTACACCAGATGCAATAAAATGATCTCTGTATACAATATTCAATATTTTTTGTTCCCTAAAGCACATTGCCCCCTCCCTCCACCTTCATTCCCTCCCAATCCCTTAATGAAAAAGAATCCTTAACAATATACAAACCATTGAGCCACTTTCTTCAGTCAACCTAATAGGTTATGAGTTAAATGTCTGGTCACTGGAGATCTATCTGCTGTGAGCATTCATGGGACCGGAGTAGCCACAAATGTGTTACAAGCCAGTGGAAAAGAGAAAAAAAGTCCATAAAGCAAAGTAGAAATTCCAGTGGTTAAACCTCGACCAGTAAAAAAGATATGTCCTAAGGGTACCGTTACACCTAGCGACTCACCAGCGATCCCGACCAGCGATATGACGCGGTCAGGATCGCTGGTGAATCGCTAGGTGGTCGCTAGTGAGCTGCCACACAGGCAGATCTCACCAGCGACATCGCTGGGGACGGGGATCGCTACTTACCTGTCAGACGCGGCGATCCTGCGTCCTCCCGCCCGGCTCCACGCGTCACTCGTCGTCACAGCAGGAAGCGCCGCAGGAAGTGACCGATGAGGAATGGTCCAGGAGCTTCTCGCGTGATCAGCGATAACCAGCGGGGGAGCCGGTCGGAGGTAAGTATCACATGCAGCGATATCGCTAGCAATATCGCTGTAACGTCACAAAATCGGTGACTTTACAGCGATATTGCTAGCGATATCGCAGTGTGTAACAGGGGCTTAACTTGTGAAAATATCAATGATCAAAATACTATTCTAGATAGGCGAATATGGAGGTAGCTAAATTGCTTGTTATCTCATAACAGGCTTACAAACAATTATACATTTAATTGGAAAACACTGAAAAGAATTTTAACAACTAATTAGAAAATGTCTCACAAAGAGCCCTTTAGTTTAGTGGTGTCGTTTTGTAATATTTTGTATTGTTGTTTCTAAAAATAATATGCTAGGAAAAGAGCTAAAAAAATAACAGACTGCTGTAGCACGGCATGGGGTGGTAGCTGCGAGCAAGGCACTCAGTTTCCTTTAAGACCTGGTGTGCTACATGAAGGTGTGGGTCCTGGCTGGGTGTATGGACTTGCACAGTGAGGGCGTTACAGCTGTGTAGGCTGCGGGTAGCTGGTGGCGGACTAGCCAGGACCATAGGTTCAACAGTTCAATAATAGATACCATTGTTGCAACATGGAGTTTTTACTGAACAATAATTTGATAACGGTTATATACAAGGGATAGCAGATATAAAGTCTTATTTTAGTTTTCCCTAAAGCATACTGCATTCTCCTACCAACAGTATCCTTACTCTGTGGTCTACTACAGGACTAGTTAGGCACACTGTTTCATCCTAGTTCACCACAAACCAGTGTCAAGCTACAGTCCTGATCAGAAACTCCCTCTGCTCGCTCAGCGGTTCCAAGTCCTAATTCTTCCACTACTGGCACCCTACTAATCTCACAAAACTTAGTCATGTTTAGACCCATTACTTTCAATTTTGTAAGCTCGGGGGTTAGTGACTCGGTGCCCTATCCATGAACCATTCTCTGGAAGGCAACTATGAATAGTCAGTCACTTCTACTCAGGATCTCGCCATCTCTGTCTTTAGCAGAGATGAGTAAACTGGTTTGGAAAACTTTAGCCAATCTCAAATTAGGCATGAATGTAGCACATTTAGATTCGTGTTCGGTTTCCTGAGTATTTTTACTCAAAGTCGTCAAAATTTGGAAACAGTTTAGTAAATGATAGCATGTCCACTAATGCTTTTGTTTTGACTTTTTGACTTCTTCTAGGAAAGTGGTGCTGTATAATAAGCGGGGGGGCATGATTTTATGAGAGGAGGAGGAATGTCTATGTCAGAGGAGCTGCAAAGTGTAATTTAAAAAAAAAAAAATGTAATGTGTGTACATTCCGGAAGCCAATCAGGGCACAGAAACTATCCATAGCATCATGACACAAGATCTTCTGTGATTGGCTGCCGAAGTCACATGTCCCTGTCCATATAAACAGCGAACATCTTGTTTTGCTGTCACCATTTTCTCAGTGTCACAGTGCAGATAGGCCACTCCTGCTACTATTGCTGATGTTGAAAGTGAACTTGTCAGTTAGCTAGATAGGATCCTGTCCTGTGTGAAGTCGATCGTTCAGCATCTAATTAGATTGTGCTAAAACTGTGTTGCATTCTCAGGAGGCCCCATTTGCTAATTCAAATCATTTGGGCAAAAACTGTGTTGCAGTGAAGAAGCATAATGACAGATTTCCTCTTAAAAATTGTTAGGCCAAATATAGGGGTTCAGCCTGGAGTCCCTATTTGCAAATCCAAATTGTCTGGGATAATACTGTGTTTGCCTTGAGGAATCAGAATGCCACATTTCCTTTTAAAAATTATTAGTCCTAATATAGGGGTTCAGACAGGAGTCCCTATTTGCTAATGTTACAAATTGTTTGTGACAAAACTGTGTTGCAGTGAGGAATCAGAAGGCCACATTTACTTTTAAAAATCGTTACAACTAATATTGGAGTTCAGCCAGGAGTTCCTGTCTGCTAATCCAAATCGCTTGTGATAAAACTGTGTTGCAATGAGGAATCAGGAGGCCAAATTTCCTCTTAAAAATTGTTAAACTTACAGTGGGTATGGAATGTATTGAGAGTCAGACCCCTTTAAATTTTTCACTCTGTTTCATTGCAACCATTTGGTAAATTCAAAAAAGTTCATTTTTTTCTCATTAATGTACACTCTGCAACCCATCTTGAATGAAAAACAGACATGTAGAAATTTTTGCAAATTTATGAAAAAACAAAAACGCTGAAATATCACATGGTCATAAGTATTCAGACTTTTTGCTTAGTATTGAGCTAGTACAGCCATGAGTTTTCTTGGGAATGATGCAACAAGTTTTTCACACCTGGATTTGGGGATCCCCTCCAGTTCCATCAGGTTGGATGGTGAACATTGGTGGACAGCCATTGTCAGGTCTCTCCAGAGATGATCAATTGGGTTTAGGTCAGAGTTCTGGCTGGGCCAGTCAAGCATGGTCAAAGAGTTGTTCTGAAGCCACTCCTTTGGTATTTTAGCTGTGTGCTTAGGGTCATTGTCTTGTTGGAAGGTGAACTTTTCGCCAAGTCTGAGGTCAAGAGCACTCTGGAAGAGGTTTTCATCCAGGTTCTCTCTGTACTTGGCCGCATTCATGTTTCCTTCAATTGCAGCCAGTCGTCCTGTCTCTGCAGCTTAAAAACATCCCCACAACATGATGCTGCCACTACCATGTTTCACTGTTGGGATTGTATTGGGCAGGTGATGAGCATTGCCTGGTTTTCTCCACACATACCACTTAGAATTATCACCAAAAAGTTCTCTCTTCATCTCATCAGACCAGAGAATCATATTTCTCATAGTCTGGAAGTGTTTTTTAGCAAACTCTATGTGGGCTTTCATATGTCTTGCACTGATGAGAGGCTTCCATCGGGCCACTCTGACATAAAGGCCCAACTGGTGGAGGGCTGCAGTGATAGTTGTCTTTGGAACTTCCTCCCATCTCCCTACTGCATCTGTGGTGCTCAGCCACAGTGATCTTGGGGTTCTTCTTTACCTCTCTCACCAAGGCTTTTCTCCCACAATTGCTCAGTTTGGCTGCATGGCCAGGTCTAGGAAGACTTCTGGTGGTCCCAAACTTCTTCCAGTTCAAGATTATGGAGGCCACTGTGCTCTTAGAAACCTTGAGTACTGCAGAAATTCTTTTGTAACCTTCGCCAGAGTTGTGCCTTGCCACAATTCTGTCTCTGCTTCTTGGCCAGTTCCTTTGACCTCATGATTCTCATTTGATCTGACATGCACTGGGAGCTGTGAGGTCTTACATAGACAGGTGTGTGCCTTTACAAATCAAGTCCTATAAATTTAATTAAACACAGCTGGACTCCAATGAAGGAGTAGAGCCATCTCAAGTAGGATTACAAGGAAATGGAAAGCATGTGACTTAATTATGAGTGTCTGAGCAAAGGGTCTGAATGCTTATGACGATATTTCAGTTTTTCTTTTTTAATAAAATTTGTAAAAAATTCTACATTTCTGCTTTTATTTAGTCAAGATGGGGTGCAGAGTGTACATTAATGAAAAAAAAACTTTTGCATTTACCAAATGGCTGCAATGAATCAAAGAGTGACAAATTTAAAGGGGTCTGAAAACTTTCCGTACCCACTGTAATATTGGAGTTCAGCCAGGAGGCTCTATCTACTAATCCAAATAATTTAGGATAAAATTGTGTTGAAGTGTTGAATCAGGAGCACCCATTTCCTCGGTTAACAGCGAGTAATCTACTAGCTAGAAAGACTCTATCTACACCAGCAAGCTAGAAAAATACCTTAAATAAAACTAATCTACTTTATTCAAGTCCTTTTTAAATCTAATTTTGAATAAAGTAGATTAGTTTTATTTAAGGTATTTTTCTAGCACCCATTTCCTCTTAAACATCATTACGCCTAATATAGGAGTTCAGCCAGGAGTCCCTATTTGCTAATATAAATTATTTGGGATAAAACTATGTTGCAGTGAGGAATCAGAAGGCCACGTTTCCTCTTGAAAATCGTTATGCCTAATATAGGGATTCAGCCAGGAGTCCCTGTTTGGTAATCCAAATAGTTTAGGATAAAACTGTTTCAATGAGGAATCAGGAGGCCCCATTTCCTCATCAAAATTGTTATGTCTAATATTGGGGTTCAGCCAGGAGGCCCTATTTGCTTATCCAAATCATTTGGAATAAAACTGTGTTGCAGTGAGTAATCAGGAGGACACATTTGCTTTTAGAAATGGTTAGGCCTAATATTGGGGTTCAGCCATAAGGCCCTGTTGGTAATCCAAATTGTTTAGGATAAAACTGTGTTGCAGTGAGAAATCAGGAGGCCCCATTTGCTTATTAAAATAGTTAGGTATAAGAGTGTTGTTCAGCTGCACTGTCTAAGAAAATAAATAGTGATTGTTCACTTAGTGACAGGTGACTGACAGGTGTGTGCCTAAGGTTGTGAAACAGCAGGTTAAAGATGGGAAGAGTACATACAAAAAGCAAGTTTGTGGTGGAAGGGGGAATAGGCTTGATGTACGATGTGTACATGGGTTAGGTGTTAATTTTATTGAAAGTTCAATTAAGCAAATACTGTCTCGTCCTAGTCAAAGAAGACTGATAGCATCTGTTACTGGATGGGCTACTAAACTCCCTCTCTTTGGCAGCCATTTAGTGATATGCCTTATAGATGAGGCTCAGAAAGAGCATGTGCTCCAGTGGATGGCAAGCGTTGCATCACGTGGTCTCTTCTCTTTCTCCACCTTATTATCACACACAGTAGAATCCTCAGAGGTGGCACCCAAACCACCCTTGTTTCCCCCGCATCACAAATTTTAAAATGCTCAACCAATTGTGGGGAACCACAAATGGGCCATTCTTCAGAGCTGTTCACACATTCTATTCCATGGGCATCAGAGGTCTGCTCAAAAGATTCACAGAATTCAGAGAAGGAAAGCATCTGCATCAATGCCCAAATTTTTTTCATGTTGGATCCTGGGCCAGACGAAAAAGGGTCCAAGCAGAATTCAGACCCTCATTACCAAACTGGGTTGACTTCCAAGGGTGGATGTGATTATGGTGAGTCTGTGCTGTCAGGGCAGGAAGGGGCAGAGTGTGACTTAGAATGATGAGTGGAAAACAGAGGATGACAATAAGATTGCAGATCCCGCTTGGTTTGAACCCAGACGCACACAGTTGCTTAGCTCAGCAGAGAGGGTGGAGGAGGAAAACATGGAGGTTACATTGCGGTTTCCCACACAGACATGCTGTTAGGGTTTGCAGATTGCACCAAATGTAAATTATCAGAAGGTGTGATTGCAACCCTGGGTCCACCATGCGGTGATGGAAAAACCACAGCTAGAAGACAATTGGGGAGTGTAGCTGTGAGCAAGCACCATAAACACACCAAGTTAAATGTCACTCGGTGTGAACAGAGTGCAACGTGCCTGACTGTTACTCCACAGAACAGTACAAAAACTGAGAAGACTCAGAAAAATGGGACATGTGAACGGGTTTCAAGAGGGAGACGTGAAAGATGTCAGTAATATTCAGGCGCGGCAGAAGGGACAGGGGATATATTACAGGATTTACCTGCTCAAGGACTTTGAAAGGATCTAGATAGCGGGGAGCAAACTCAGTGGACTCTATGCACAGCTTGATTTTACAAGCTGAGAACCACACCAAGTCACCGGGCACAAAGACAGGAGAGGGCAGTGATGTGCATCAGCAGAGACCCTCATTCTCTCCTTAGAGGCTTTGATGGCATCCTGTGTGCGGTCCCAGATGTCACGAGCCTCCACAACTCAGTCTACCACCCTAGAGTCAGAAGACGAAATGGGCATGAGGACGGAAACACGCGGATGCTGGCCGTAATTGAGGAGGAACGGGGTCTGCCCTGTAGAATCAGCGACCTCGTTTTTAAGGGCAAACTGAACTCTGCCCATGGCGGTAAGGATGACTAGTCATAATGCCTGGCAGACACAAAGTGGCGTAGATACGTGACCAGGGTTTGATTGGCCCTCTCCACCAACCCATTTGTCTCGGGATGATATGCTGAAAAGAGGTTAATCTCAATACTGAGCAGCCTACTGAGCTCTCTCCAGAGCCGAGCAGTGAACTGGGGACCCCGATCACTTGCTACTTTGTCAGGCATCACGAGATGTGGTTCACGAATAGCGCAGTCAAAGCCCATGCTGACGGTATTCGCGGAAGAGGGACTAGATGTACCATCTTGGAAAAATGGTCAGTGACTACCCAGATGACAGTATTATGGGACTTGGGCAAGCCCACTAAAAATTCCATCCCGACCATCTCCCTTGTTCTATCTACCACTGGCAGAGGGTGTAGCAAGCCTGTGGGCCTCTGCCAGGAAGGCATATTCTGGACACCGGAAACACACACCATAACATAGTCCCTAACATCATGTGCCATCCATGACCACCAATATGACCTCACTAGGAGCTCAGTAGTCCTCTTGGTCCTGAAGTGTCTACCCAACTTGGACATGTGAGCCCACGATAGAACCTCCTGCCACAGGTTTGGTGGTATAAGGGTCTTACCCGGAGGCTCCGACTCCAACGAAACTAGAGCCACCATTCACAGACTCTCCGAAGGGACAATCAGCCATGGCTCATCCCCCTCCTCGGAAGACACTACAGAACATGGACAAGGCGTCAGCCCATAAATTCTTCTCCCCCGATAGAAAATGTATGGAGAATTTGGATCGGGAGAAGAAAAGAGACCACCTAGCCTGGTGAGAATTTAGTTGTTGAGCTGTCTGCAGATAATGCAGATTTTTATGGTCTGTGTATACCTGGAAGGGATGCTGAGCTCCTTCCAGGAGATATCTCCAATCGGAGAAAGCCAACTTCATGGCCAGAAGCTCCCTGTCTCCAATAGAATAATTCTTCTCTGCCGGCGAGAAGGATTTAGAAAAGAAGAAGCAGGGCCGTTTCTGACCGTGAGTATCCTTCTGGTACAGCACAGCTCCCGCAACGATGGAAGAAGCATCCACCTCCCGGATTTAGGGCTTATCCACATTTGGTCAATGTAATACAGGAGCTCTAGCGAAATGGGATTTTAGGGAGGAAAAAGCCTCAGAAACCTCTTTAGACCAAAGCTTAGGGTTAGTTCCCTTCTTGGTGAGAGCTACCAAGGGAGCCGCGAGGGTACAAAAGTGGGGAATTACCTGGCGATAGTAATTGATAAATTCCATAAAGCGCTGCACCACTTTAAGGGAATGTGGCTCCTGCCAATTCAACACTGATTCCACCTTGGAAGGATACATAGCCAAACCCTTGGCTGAGATTATATAGCCAAGGAATTGGAAAGACTCCTGCTCAAAGAGACACTTCTCAAGTTTGGCATAGAGAGCTGGCATGCAAGAGTTCAAAAATTCTGGGAACGTCCCTGCAATGAGCATCCAGATCGGGAGAAAATATAAGAATGTCATCCAAGTGGACGACAACAGAGGTGGATAACATTTCCCAAAAGATGTCATTGATGAAGTACTGGAAGACGGCCGGAGTATTACAGAGACCGAATGGCATTACCAAGTATTCGTACTGCCCGTCCCAGGTGTTAAACACCATCTTCCATTCGTCACCCTCACGAATGCGTATTAGATTATAGGCGCCTCGAAGATATAACTTGGTAAATATCCTCGCACCTCACAGTCTGTCAAACAGCTTGGAGATAAGTGGCAGAGAATATTTGTTCTTAACGGTGATGGCATTCAGATCACTATAATCTATGCAGGGACGGAGTTCCCTGTTCTTCTATTGGACGAAGAAGAACCCAGCTCCCGCAGGAGACATCGATTTCCTATTAAACCCCCCCACCAGATTCTCCCTTATGTACTCCGACATTGTCTCAGTCTCCGGGAGCGACAAAGGGTAAACACACCCACGAGGTGGCTCTGCTCCCAGGATGAGGTCTATCGGGCAATCAGGGACGATGGGGAGGAAGACTCTCTGTGGATTTTTTTAGAAAATACATCTGCATACTGCCAGAAATGCTTGGGCAGCGAGATTAGATCTGCCCAAACCTCGGACAACCCAACCTAAACTTAGGCCGTGAGACACTGTCCCTGGCATGCCCTACTCCATCCTTGTATACTCCCTGTAGCCCAATCAATATGGGGTGAATGGTGACGCAACCAGGGCATACCCAGTAGCACCTCATCAATACCCTCGGGGATGACTAGCAAGGAGATTAACTCCTGATGATTAGGAGAAAACTCGAGGGTAAGGGGAATGGTTTGATGTGTGATCTGATAGGGTAATGCTGAACCATTGACCAGTCGAATGGTAACGGGCTTAGAGAGCATAACAAGGGGTATTGCATACCATAGGGCGAAGAAAGAGGACATAAAATTACCCTCTGCCCCGGAATGCACACAAGCTTCTGCAGAGAGAGATACCCACCCATAGGACAGTCACCTTAAACGTAATTTTGGAGGACATGTCCAATAAGTCTGGAGCGACCCCTCCAATTGTCACTAGAGACAGCCGTTCCCTCTGACGCCTGGCACGCCTGTCGGCGACATGGCCAGCCTGCTCATTGTCAGGGCGAGTTGATGAGGAACGAATGGAACGGACCTTAGTCTCTGTCCGACGACCCACCAGAAGTTCACTAGGTTCATTGGTCCGAGTAGGAGACCCCAAAGATTTGGCAGAACTTGGTGCCAGCCGAAATCTTTGCCTACACTGGGCTTGTTCCAACCTTTGGTCGGCATACCAAAGGTCGATACGTGTGGAAATAGATATTGAATCCTCCAGTGTAGTGGGGATCTCCCTCGTTGCCAGTGCATCCTTAACATGGTCTGCAAGGCCCCTCCAAAACACCGGTACCAAGACTTTCTCTGGCCACTCCAGTTTGAAAGCTATCGTCTGGAACTGAATAGCCCACTGGCTGGTCAGTAAAGAGCTCTGCATAAGGTCAGGGTCAGGAGTTGCAGTGCGACGTCATGAGTAACCTGGGGTCCCAGAAAAACCTGTTTCAGGGCGCTCAAAAACCGAGAGGTGCCCCGAACAACCAGGTCCTTATGTTCCCATAATGGCGTAGCCCACTCGAATGCCCTGTCCGTTAAAAGGGACACCACAAATCCCACTTTGGCCCTCTCAGATGAGAAACGTGAACTCAATAGCTTTAGCTGGATTGAGCACTGGTTCGCGAATCCCCTGAAAGCCTTGCTATCCCCAGAAAACTTATCGGGGAGTGGGAAGTGTGGCAAAAGCGGTGCAGGAGCCACAGTTGAAACCCTGAGAGCGGCTTCACTGTCTACCTGCTTCGCTACTGTAGATGAATCCACAGCTGAGATTGCTCGCTCTAAAGTGGACAATCTGCTCTTTAGCTGCTGGAAACTCCGCGGAAGCTGCTGCTCATCTGCCATTGCTAGCCAGACCCAGGTGCTAAGATACTGTTAGGGTTTGTGGACTGCACCAAATGTAAGCTATGGGAAAGTGTGATCGCAACCCGGGGTCCACCATGTGGTTATGGAAAAACCGCAGCTAGAGGACAATGGCGGAGCGTAGCTGCGAGCAAGCACCGTAAACACAGAGTTAAACATCACTAGGTGTTGCTCCACAGAGCACTACAAAAACTGATGGCACTCTAAGCTATGCCCTCTTAGATGTCACAGGAGCATAGATGAATGCTAGTGTCAGTGCGCCAAAGATCCTTTTATAGACTGTGCCAATCAGATAGGACCTTGCTCACGGGCCAATCTGGAGGCGGCACAGGACCTGAGCAGCTGATGACCGACCACCAATGAGAGATCGCCAACTCACAAGCATGCTCAGTAGAGCGAATCCTGGACTTAGTCTCAGGAATGACTGCTCGCTGCTGTCTATTGTTAGTTACTATAGCTGAACCTGGAGAGTCAGCAGTAACAATGTGCACAGCCCGAGTTTGAGCAAGATGCTGAGACCGACATCTTAGCTGAGCAGCATCTACTTCAGTTGAGACTAAATGGGAGACAGCAGGAGAAGATAAAGCTTGAGATCCATCCTGTGCAAAGGGAGAATCCCGGTGCATAACACATGCAGTGATGACAAGCACTGCATCTTCAGCCACAGCTATGGTTTTGGCCAGCACCGGTCGCTTAGAAAAACCTAAGAGTTGGGAAAAATTCGCTTCTGAGCCAATTTGAAATGTTGGAGGGAAGCTTTTTCTGAGGAAGTCTATTTATTACGGATACATGTATGGATACTTTTTTATGACTTAACCTCTTTTGTTTACCCATTCCCAGGACCCATCTGTTTAAAAGGATTCACATTCATTATTTACTACCACTAGTTTCTCCATTTTATAACCCATGTTTGGTCTTAATATTTTTAGACATTTTTTTTAGCATCAAGCACTCCATTTTTGTTCTCCTTTATTGATCATGATTGTAGGGAGTGTCTTTTCCTATTTTTACATATGTATTTAAGGTCTGTTATGGTTTGAAGTGTATCCAACTAAAATGTCCCTGGGACTTGTTTTTATTTGCCTAAGCAGTAGTTTCTAAAGAAATACATTGTATACCACACTTAGGTGAAAATACCTAATAAATGTTTTGGCCATGTTTAAAATTTTCACTGCCCATTTATTATAAAATTTTATGAAGCACCTATGGGTTCAAACTGCCCATCACATTTCTATATGAATTTATTGAGGGGTGTAGTTTCCAAATTAGGTCACTTATGTGGGGTGTCTGCTATATTAGAATTTTGGAGTCTTTGCAAATGCGACAAAAATGTCCACAATGTTTTCAGCCAAATCTGCACTCAAAGAGTTGCATCTAGCACCGTCTAGGTTGAAAACTGTTTATCCCCCTGACAGCATGGGACAGAACGACCACCAGGTGAGGGATATTGTTGTTAAATTTTTGTTTTATTACAGAAGACAAGGGATTCAGTGGAATTAGGTGTTAGGTGAGTATAATTCTGATTGTTATTTTTAAATGAAAAAGTAAGTGTTTTGTTTTATGTTAAATAAAAGACTTTATTCTGGCTGTGTCTTTATTTACAATACAACTATAGGATTAGTAATGGATAGGTGTCTTATAGACACCTCTCCATTAGTAATCTGTGAACTTGATGTCACCTTACAATACAAAGATGACATCAACCCCACAAACATGAACACCTCTTGCTACCACTACAGGGAAAGTGGGAAGAGCCAGCCAAAGTGGAAGAATTGATGCATCTAACAGATGCGCCTTTCTGGGTGGCAGAGGACTGCTATTTTTAGGCTGGAGGAGCAAATATCCATAACCTCTTACCACCCTGAGAATACCAGCCCCCCAGATGTCTGCTTTAGCTTGGCTGGTTGTCAAAAATGGGGAGGACACCATGCTGCTTTTTTCATTTATTTTAATAATTAAAAAAACAGCGCGGGGACCCCTCTATTTTTGATAACCAGGCTTACACTGACAGCTGAGAGTTGCAGCCATAGCTGTGAGTTTTGCCTGGCTGGTTAAGAAAAACACGGGAACCCAAGCTGTTTTTATTATTTATTTACAGTGCAGGTCCCAACTGATGAATACTCCCATAAGCTGCTATTGCTTTCACTATTTTTAGCGGCAGCAGGCAATAGGCTGATGAGAGCAGTAGTCCCATCAACTGACTCCAGTGACCAGAAGCAAACTGTCATGATCCAGGTTGGATGATGACAGAATAAAAGCACATGTAACCTTTTTTTTTCCTTAAGCTGTGTGCTTAAGTTTGGTTTTGCCCCCCGGTGGCCATTAGGGTCATTGCACAGTCGTGTCTTTTGTTCTAGCTTGCCCCCGGTGGTGGTTAGCGTTATTACACGGGAATCACTAACAGGTGTGATTCCTCTGGCTTAACTATAAAGGTGTGTCATGTGCTCTCACTCACTGTTGGTGATAGTGGTCATTTCAACCATCCTTGGTGGAGGAAGGATCTAGAGAGAGTTCCTTGCAGCTCTGACAAAGCTTGGTGAAGCAGCAACTATTGTGGAGGAAAGCTGTACTGAGGTTCTGGACTGTTGCTGGGAGCAAGAGCAACAGAGCAAAGCTAAGTGGTGTTACCCCTGTTTTGTAACTTTCCTTTTGTGTGTTTCAGTGCAGTGGTGGGATTAGTTTCTGCACCGTCCATTTCACTAGAAAGGGCTAGGTGTAGGGCAAGCTAGGGTTTTTAGGTTCCTGATAGGCACCCTGTTATGAATGAGTCACCGAGGAGAAAAAAGCAAAACAAGCTAAGTCACAGAAAACCAGAGAGGTTGGTAACTATGCAGATTGCAGATCCCTGATATTACCACACAACTGGCAGTAGCCGTGGAGCGTGCCTACGATGTTCCTAGATGCCTCGTCACGGCCAGAGGACTAAATAAGCCTAAAGCAAGAAAAGGGAAAACTAACTGCCCCAGAGCAGACCCCAAAGGAATAGATAGCCCCCACACATGTATTGACGGTGAAACAAGATGAAGGCACAAACACAGGCAGGAAAATAGGCTGAGCAAATGATGGGGCCCAAACTAACTAGACAGGAAAGGAAAGGAAAGACACTGTCTGCAACCTGCAAAAAACCCTACAAAAATCATGTCCAAACACTTCTGATAGCAAAATTAACCCTGAAGTCACTAGACTTCTCCCACTATATCAGCACTCTGAAATATTCTGAGACAGAGCAAAAAGAGACCGAACTAGTAAGGGACAAAAAGCCAATTGGCAAAATACTGATAAATAAGAGTGGAAATTCAGTACAGCCCCCAGCCGGGGCTGGCTGACCACACAAAAAACTGAACAGACCAACAAAATCAAGTGTGAACATTAGCAGAAAAACTTAGCTTTAGATGAATGGAACAGAGCTGAAAACCAAGAGCTGACAAGCCAGAAGGAATCACCAGCAACTGAATAGGGCGTCGGCTGTCTTAAATCCAATCTGAAATCCTGAGGTCCAATCGTCATCTTCATTCTCAGGTGGCAGACCTTCACCGATAAAACCAGCCTCACCACCTCCTGTCACCACCAGAGGGAGTCTGGAAGGGGAACTCACAACTGGTGAACCAGAGAATGAACTCACAAAAGCGCCCGGTGCGGAACCAGCCTAGGAATCGTTAGGAGTGTAAAGACACTGACTCAGGGGAGTGCAGCAGGTCTCCACTTCCCCATTCCCTATCGCAGGACCCTCCATTGTATCAGTTTCCCTGGTGTTTCCCTTTATTATTTAAATTTGCCCTGCTGGAGGCGGTGTATCCAGTTATACATGTAATACTGAAATTTACCTGCTGGAACCCGAACTTTTTGTAACTGTTCGGCCGAACCCGAACATTCAGATGTCAGCCTATCTCTACTCAGGGGATCTGAAAAGGCATCATGGCATCTATTTCATGCAAATTTTCTCTTCAAAAGTCATTTAGTTCTTCCCTTCTGAAGTTCGGGGGCTCTGCAAATGCAACAAATACATGCACATTATTTTCCAGTAAAATCTACGTTGAAAGAGTCATATACCTATTGAGGCTAGAGCGACATTTTAGTGGAAAAAATTAAATTTTTATTTTCACAGTCCAATGTAAGAAAGTTCTGTGAAGAAACGGTGGGTTCAATATGCTCACTTGACTCCAAAATGAATTTCATGTGGGGTCGAGTTTCCAAATGGGGTAATTTGCTGCAGCGTTCTGCTGTTTTATCACCTCAGGGTCTCTGAAAAGGCATCATGGCATCTATTCCATTCAAATGTTCTCTCTTAAAGTCATATAGTGCTCCTTCCCTTCCGAGGCTTACTTTCTGCCCAAGCAATAGTTTCTAACCACATATGAGGTTTAGCTACACTTGGGAGAAAATGTGTAACAAATTTATGTGTCAATTTACTCCTGTTGCCCTTTGTGATAATGAAAAACATGGGATTAAAGCAACATTTTAGTGAGAAAAGTATTTTTAAAATGCTTTCACTCCATTTTTCATTAATTGCACCAAAGCATCTAGAGGTTTAACAAACTTCCTGAATGTAGTTTTGAATATGTTGAGGAGAGTAATTTTTAGAATGGAGTCTTGTTTGGGCGTTTTCTGTTCCCAAAAAACTATCCTTGAAAAATGAAAAATTGCTGAAAAATTTTCAATTCTTCTTACATCCTAACAAAAAAGGCTTAAAAATGAATTCTGCTGTGAAGCAAACATATGATAAATGTCATATCATATGGTAACTACATCATATGGTAACTATATCATATATATGATATCTGGTAACTCTTTTGTTTAGTAGGACTATCTGTTTTAAGGACCTAAAAATGTAAAGGTCAAAACATGCTAGTTTAGGATATTTTTGCCAAATTTCTGATTTTTTTCATAAACAAATGTAAATTTTATTGACTTAAATGAACTACCACTACAAAGTACAAAGCGTCATAAAAAAATTGAGAATCACTGGGATTGATATAAGCAAGAGTCAGTAAGGCCAAACTTGGATATGATGGTTGAATTATTATGCAAAACAGTGAAAACAGAAGAGTAATATTTTCCACACTGCCGAATTCACCTTCCAGTCATGTTTTGACTTTCACCAAGACCTTATTTATGATTTTGCTTTGTCTTTTTGCTAAGAATTTCAATTATCTTATTTATTCTACTAATTGAAAAAAAGATATATTCCACATTGCCATGGGGAGAAAAAATAATTTCTGAGAGCAAAGCTGCAACATCCATACACATTGTTCTTGTTTTCCAGAGTAGGTGAATTCTCTTTTGTGTTTGTACAATACCTTTGTTCTGGCTGTCTTTTATAATACATCTTTATACAGCAGAGATCACAAGTATTTTTGTCTCAGTGTTAGTGTTGTGGGAGGTACAAAATCAATAGTATGGGACTTGTTATTGTATCCCTTATTGTGTGATAAGTGCAGTGACTCTCATGTTACTGCCTCTTCGATTACTATATATTGAGTATAATATACTACCTTGCGAAAATACAATAAATTCTTTAACCACTAGTGTAGGACTGACTTCACCTACACCAAGTTAATTTAATTAACACATGACTAGAGTTGAGCGATACCGTCCGATACTTCAAAGTATCGGATCGGAATGGATCGGCCGATCTTAAAAAAAAGTATCGGTATCGCCGATTCCGATACCGGAAGTCCCATTCAAGTCTATGGGACTTCCGGTATCGGAATAAGAAAAATCCTGTTTTTCCCTTGTACAGCCTCTCTGGGGTCTGTATGGGCCTTTTGGGGGGCTGTGCCGGCCTGCCAGGGAGTCTGTGCAGGCTCCGGTGGTCTGTGCCGGCCTGCCGGGGGGCTGTGCCGGCCTGCCAGGGGGGCTGTGCAGGCTCCGGTGGGCTGTGCCGGCCTGCCGGGGGGCTGTGCTGGCCTGCCGGGGGGCTGTGCAGGCTCCGGGGGGCTGTGCCGGCCTGCCGGGGGGCTGTGCAGGCTTCGGGGGTCTGTGCAGGCATCGTCCGATGGGACTACAAGTCCCATCGGGCGATGCCTGCTACCATGACAGTGATTGACACATTAGCCAATGATGGGACAGTAGTAGTCCCATCATCCGGCTAATGTGTTGAATGTAAAAAAAAAAAAAAAAAAAAATTACATGCTACATACATACAACATGCATACTACATACATGCTACATTCATACTACATACTACATACATGCTACATTCATACTACATATATACTACATGCAACATACATACTACATACATACTACATGCAACATACATACTACATATATACTACATGCATGCAACATGCATACTACATATATACTACATGCTACATACATACTACATATATGCTACATACATACTACATATATACTACATGCATGCTACATACATACTACATACATACTACATATATGCTACATACATACTACATGCTACATACATACTACATATATACTACATGCATGCTACATACATACTACATGCTACATACATACTACATATATACTACATGCATGCTACATACATACTACATGCTACATACATACTACATATATACTACATACATACTACATACATACTACATGCATGCTACATACATACTACATGCTACATACATACTACATATATACTACATGCATGCTACATACATACTACATATATACTACATGCTACATATATACTACATACATACTACATACATACTACATGCATGCTACATACATACTACATGCTACATACATACTACATATATACTACATGCATGCTACATACATACTACATGCTACATACATACTACATATATACTACATGCATGCTACATACATACTGCATGCTACATACATACTACATATATACTACATGCATACTACATACATACTACATGCAACATACATACTACATATATACTACATGCATGCAACATACATACTACATACATACTACATATATACTACATGCATGCTACATACATACTACATGCTACATACATACTACATATATACTACATACATACCACATACATACTACATACATACTACATACATACTACATGCTACATACATACTACATATATACTACATGCATGCTACATACATACTACATGCTACATACATACTACATATATACTACATACATACTACATACATACTACATGCATGCTACATACATACTACATGCTACATACATACTATATATACTACATGCATGCTACATACATACTACATGCTACATACATACTACATATATACTACATACATACTACATACATACTACATGCATGCTACATACATACTACATGCTACATGCATACTACATACATACTACATGCATGCTACATACTACATGCTACATACATACTACATGCTACATACATACTACATATATACTACATGCATGCTACATACATACTGCATGCTACATGCATGCTACATACATACTACATACATACTACATGCTACATACATACCACATATATACTACATACATGCTACATACAATACATTCATACAATACATACATAGACATACAGTACATATAACATAGAGTAACATACTTACCAATACTTCCCACGCAGCAATGGCATAAAGTGAGACTAGGGACTTTTTTTTTTTTTAAGTGGCGGAGGAATACAGTGCGGAAGGATACCTACCTTCCGTCATTGGATTCTTGCAGCCCGTAGAGAACGGCAGCAACAGCTGATGCTGCAGTTCTCTACCCAAGATCGTCGTGGGACACACTCGTGGACTGCTTCGGATCGTGGGTGAGTATTTTTGTGGTTTGTTATGTTAATATTTATTCCGTAAAAGACAATGGCTTCGGGGAACAATGTGACAAGTATTGGTAAGTATGTTACTCTATGTTATATGTACTGTATGTCTATGTATGTATTGTATGAATGTATTGTATGTAGTATGTATGTAGCATATATGTGGTATGTATGTAGCATGTAGTATGTATGTAGCATGCATGTAGTATGTACGTAGTATGTATGTAGCATGTAGTATGTAGCATGCATGTAGTATGTATGTAGTATGTATGTAGTATATATGTAGTATGTATGTAGCATGTAGTATGTATGTAGCATGCATGTAGTATGTATGTAGTATGTATGTAGTATATATGTGGTATGTATGTAGTATGTATGTAGTATGTATGTAGTATGTAGTATGTATGTAGCATGCATGTAGTATATATGTAGTATGTATGTAGTATGTATGTAGTATGTATGTAGTATATATGTGTTATGTATGTAGTATGTATGTAATGTATGTAGTATATATGTGGTATGTATGTAGTATGTATGTAGCATGTAGTATGTATGTAGCATGCATGTAGTATGTATGTAGTATTTTTTTTTTTTTTTTTTTTAACATTTAACACATTAGCCGGATGATGGGACTACTACTGTCCCGTCATTGGCTAATGTGTCAATCACTGTCATGGTAGCAGGCATCGCCAGATGGGACTTGTAGTCCCATCGGACGATGCTTGCACAGACCCCCGGACATCAGCACAGCCCCCCGGCAGGCCGGCACAGCCCCCCGGCAGGCCGGTACAGACCCCCACAGGGTGCACAGACCACCGGCAGGCCGGCACAGCCCCCCGGCAGGCCGGTACAGACCCCCACAGGGTGCACAGACCACCGGCAGGCCGGCACAGCCCCCCAGCAGGCCGGTACAGACCCCAGGCAGTCCACACATCCCCCCGGCAGGCCGGCAGAGACCCCCGGCAGGCCGGCAGAGACCCCCGGAAGGCCCGAAATGACGGCGCATCATGATGCGCACACACCGCGCATCATGATGACGTCAGGCTGTCAATCAACTTTGAACTTCCGATTCCGATGCCGACTTCCGATATTGAAAAAATATCGGAAGTCGGTATCGGAATTCCGATACAGCAAGTATCGGCCGATACCCGATACTTGCGGTATCGGAATGCTCAACACTACACATGACATATCAAAAAATTGCGTACATTGCTTCAGTGTCCAGAATCACAAGTTTATATTTTGCTTTATTCAGTTTTTATGATTTGCAAATATGCAAATGCTTATAGTTTCATTAAATCCCACAATGACATTCCTACTTTGTGAAATTCATAAAATTTGCAACTTTGTATGATTAAAGCTATTATTTAGCTTGTTCTTGACCAAAGAGGCCTATTATAGGATTCTTTGGTACTTTGTTTGCCAGTTAAATATCACACGTTTCTCTACAGAAAATACTGCTCATTTCTGAATCAAATTTGTGCAAAAACACTTGAATAGTTTATTGCATTTTCAGACTTTACTATAAGTTTTCTTACTGCTCAACCCAAAAAGATTTAACAGGTCAATAAAAGGGGATGTAAAAAAATTGGTTTATCACTTAAAATGAGTCAAGAATATGCAGATCTTTTAAAATGATAAACATTGGAGTTGAATCTTTTTTTCATAAAATTTTACTGCGAATCGCATTACTAGAAAGTTTCTAATTGCTGAGAAAATAGATATATAAAATGCTTATTTTTTAAGCAGAAAGAGGATGAGTAATGGAGAGAAAAAGGGAACATGAGAGAGATTTTGTTTCAATATGATCTGTACAGTCTACTTACATGGTAATTCTCGAGATGGAATCCATCTCTGCATTACAAGCTGCCAACCTTGTGCCCTGGCTGTGCTCCACTGGGACCCAATGATCTCTGATAACTCAGGTATTGGCCACTACAGTACAAAAAAAGATAATCCTTTTGAAAAACTGGGGTAGATAATGTGGTTTCACAGCTGCAGGGCATTATTGGGAAGTCTGCACAAAAACACAAAACATCTTTATCCCACTCGTTGTTGCTCCAGAAATGTGGGAACGTTTTTTTTGCATCCATTGGTAATCAAATGTCAAAGGGTTTGAATTAATGTGGAGCTTCAAATTTCAGGAAATTCAACTTGATTTCAGTTCTCCGCAGTTCAATACACTTATCTTTAAAAATACAAATGAAGATATTAGCTTTATTGGCAATAAGATGTGACAAAATCTATGAATAATATTGGAGGAACTAGGAGGCACTAGGAGAAATGCTCAGGGAGCAATATGTTTTAGAATTTGAAGTATAATTTTGTGGTTTGGCTCTTAAGGCGGGTTCCAAATATTGTGTATCTGATATTGCTATGGGCTCACCTGGTGAGGTGAATTCTCTAACCTGTAGTTCAGCATGATCAGCACGGACCAAGGGTGATGGTGCACCAGAAAAGTTATTGATCTTCATGGGGATCAATGAGGAGCAGGGCAGCAAGAGATGCATAGCCTAAACTAGCAATGTCCTAACATAAAAATATCATGTCACATATTAGACCACTGATTCACTACTTGGTAGAACTGCACACAAGGAAGGAACAAAAAATTGCTTCAATTGTTTTTTATTCTTTTAATATGCATAATCAAGCAGAAGCATCATTTCCTCTTCAGTCGGCCAGCATCAGAGCAGCTCTTTCAAGATCTATAGCAATGAGATTTCAGAGGTTCTTTTCTTGTCAGGTAACATAGTAACATACTGTAGTTAGCAAGGCCAAAAAAAGACATTTGTCCATCAAGTTCAGCCTATATGCTGTCAGAATAAATCCACAAATCTACATCCTTCTAAAGAACCTAATAACTGTAATAACAATATTGTTATGCTCCAGGAAGACATCCAGGCCTCTCTTGAACCCCTCGACTGAGTTCGCCATCACCACCTCCTCAGGCAAGGAATTCCAGGTAAGCCAGCCACCTATGATAGACATAAGAATAGGTGGTTGATTAAGGTAATGAAGAATAATTGAGAAAATTAAGATTCCCTCTGTTCTTCAGAACAAACAAGACTTTGTGAAAACGAGCTAATTTGCAATTTACTTGATATTGATCCACTTTGTAATGTTACATATTTATAATTTTAAAAAAATAGGAAAAGTCAGGTAAGCCACATAAGAGGAGTAAATGAAGAACGAGTATTCCAGCATCAGGATCTTCATTAAAATCTTAATTTATTAAGCAAGAATAAAAACATGAATATGAAGAAGAAAGATATACCTTTCAATGAATTCATCTATGGCTGCAGTGACTATTTTCTATCATACACACTAGGCTTTTTTTCCTGAAGAATTGGCAAATATGGCAGTTTAGTGCTCATTAGTGTTGAGCATTCCGATACCGCAAGTATCGGGTATCGGCCGATACTTGCTGTATCGGAATTCCGATACCGACTTCCGATATTTTTTCAATATCGGAATTCGGCATCGGAATCGGAAGTTCCAAGTTGATTGACAGACTGACGTCATCATGATGCGCGGTGTGTGCGCATCATGATGCGCCATCATTTCGGGCCTTCCGGGGGTCTCTGCCGGCCTGCCGGGGGGCTGTGCCGGCCTGCCGGGGGGCTGTGTGGACTGCCCGAGGTCTGTACCGGCCTGCCGGGGGGCTGTGCCGGCCTGCCGGTGGTCTGTGCACCCTGTGGGGGTCTGTACCGGCCTGCCGGGGGTCTGTACCGGCCTGCCGGGGGGCTGTGCCGGCCTGCCGGTGGTCTGTGCACCCTGTGGGGGTCTGTACCGGCCTGCCGGGGGGCTGTGCCGGCCTGCCGGTGGTCTGTGCACCCTGTGGGGGTCTGTACCGGCCTGCCGGGGGGCTGTGCCGGCCTGCCGGGGGGCTGTGCAAGCATCGTCCGATGGGACTACAAGTCCCATCGGGCGATGCCTGCTACCATGACAGTGATTGACACATTAGCCAATGATGGGACAGTAGTAGTCCCATCATCCGGCTAATGTGTTAAATGTAAAAAAAAAAAAAAAAAATACTACATACATACTACATGCATGCTACATACATACTACATGCTACATACATACTACATATATACTACATACATACTACATACATGCTACATACATACTACATGCTACATACATACTACATATATACTACATACATGCTACATACATACTGCATACTACATACATACTACATACATACTACATGCATGCTACATACATACTACATGCATGCTACATGCATGCTACATACTACATATATACTACATGCATGCTACATACATACTACATACATACCACATACATACTACATACATGCTACATACTACATACATACTACATACATACTACATGCATGCTACATACATACTACATGCCACATACATACCACATACATACTACATACATACTACATGCTACATACATACTACATATATACTACATGCATGCTACATACATACTACATGCTACATACATACCACATACATACTACATACATGCTACATACATACTACATATATACTACATGCATGCTACATACATACTACATATATACTACATGCATGCTACATACATACTACATGCTACATGCATGCTACATACATACTACATACATACTACATGCTACATACATACCACATATATACTACATGCTACATACATACTACATATATACTACATGCATGCTACATACATACTGCATGCTACATGCATGCTACATACATACTACATACATACTACATGCTACATACATACCACATATATACTACATACATACAATACACTCATACAATACATACATAGACATACAGTACATATAACATAGAGTAACATACTTACCAATACTTGTCACATTGTTCCCCGAAGCCATTGTCTTTTCCGGAATAAATATTAACATAACAAACCACAAAAATACTCACCCACGATCCGAAGCAGTCCACGAGTGTGTCCCACGACGATCTTGGGTAGAGAACTGCAGCATCAGATGATGCTGCCGTTCTCTACGGGCTGCAGGAATCCAATGACGGAAGGTAGGTATCCTTCCGCACTGTATTCCTCCGCCACTTAAAAAAAAAAAAGTCCCTAGTCTCACTTTATGCCATTGCTGTGTGGGAATTTCCCACGCAGCAATGGCATAAAGTGAGACTAGGGACTTTTTTTTTTTTAAGTGGCGGAGGAATACAGTGCGGAAGGATACCTACCTTCCGTCATTGGATTCCTGCAGCCCGTAGAGAACGGCAGCATCATCTGATGCTGCAGTTCTCTACCCAAGATCGTCGTGGGACACACTCGTGGACTGCTTCGGATCGTGGGTGAGTATTTTTGTGGTTTGTTATGTTAATATTTATTCCGGAAAAGACAATGGCTTCGGGGAACAATGTGACAAGTATTGGTAAGTATGTTACTCTATGTTATATGTACTGTATGTCTATGTATGTATTGTATGAATGTATTGTATGTATGTAGTATATATGTGGTATGTATGTAGCATGTAGTATGTATGTAGTATGTATGTAGCATGCATGTAGCATGTAGTATGTATGTAGCATGCATGTAGTATATATGTAGTATGTATGTTGCATGTAGTATTTATGTAGTATGAATGTAGCATGTATGTAGTATGTAGTATGTATGTAGTATATATGTAGTATGTATGTTGCATGTAGTATTTATGTAGTATGAATGTAGCATGTATGTAGTATGTAGTATGCATGTAGTATGTATGTAGCATGTATGTAGTATGCATGTTGTATGTATGTAGCATGTAATTTTTTTTTTTTTTTTTTAACATTTAACACATTAGCCGGATGATGGGACTACTACTGTCCCATCATTGGCTAATGTGTCAATCACTGTCATGGTAGCAGGCATCGCCCGATGGGACTTGTAGTCCCATCGGACGATGCCTGCACAGACCCCCGAAGCCTGCACAGACCACCAGCAGGCCGGCACAGCCCCCCGGAGCCTGCACAGCCCCCCGGCAGGCCGGCACAGCCCCCCGGCAGGCCGGCACAGCCCACCGGAGCCTGCACAGACCACCGGCAGGCTGGCACAGCCCCCCGGCAGGCCGGCACAGCCCACCGGAGCCTGCACAGACCACCGGCAGGCCGGCACAGCCCCCCGGCAGGCCGGCACAGCCCCCCGGCAGGCCGGCACAGACCACCGGAGCCTGCACAGACCCCCTGGCAGGCCGGCACAGCCCCCCGGAGCCTGCACAGCCCCCCGGCAGGCCGGCACAGCCCCCCGGCAGTCCGGCACAGCCCACCGGAGCCTGCACAGACCACCGGCAGGCCGGCACAGCCCCCCGGCAGGCCGGCACAGACCACCGGAGCCTGCACAGACCCCCTGGCAGGCCGGCACAGCCCCCCGAAAGGCCCGTACAGACCCCAGAGAGGCTGTACAAGGGCAGGAAAGGGTTTTTCTTATTCCGATACCGGAAGTCCCATAGACTTGAATGGGACTTCCGGTATCGGAATCGGCGATACCGATACTTTTTTTAAAGATCGGCCGATACCATCCGATACGATACTTTGAAGTATCGGACGGTATCGCTCAACTCTAGTGCTCATACATTAGACCCTCATACAGTGTAGAGTCTCCATATATTGTAGAGCTCACACACATTGTGACCAGCTTGTGCTTCTGGTGACACACAGCCTGTAAATTGCTAAGTACTCTATCCCCACTACAATAATGCAAAACATGTGAAAGCTTAGGCATAGTGGGGCTCAGAATGAGAGTGTATTTAGATTTGAGAGTGCAGATTTCGCTCAATTTTATTTGAGGGGGCAGGAGTCTTTCTTCTGCCAGTAACATGGAAATCCCTTATAGTTCCAGTGACAAATGACGGATCTGAGTGGAGGCTGGCTTTTTGCGGGATATATTAGAGTTTTTATTGGTGACATTTTTGGGGTACATAATATTTTTCGATCTCGTGCAGAATAAGGCTGCATCACAATATTGTGTTCTACGCTGAACACTTATGTCAGTGTTTCTGTGTAAATCACACAAAAAATGTGATTCAAACGAAACTCCCGACATAACCACTCATTATAATGAGGCAGATGGTGACCCTTTTCCCTGCATTTGGCATCTGTTCCAGTGGGATCCCTCCTTTTAGGCATGCGCAGATTTGTGGTCTCCACACTTGTGTGCTAAAAAGACACCAAAAATGATGGGACACTTCCGGAACAAAGACCAGTCTAAAGTGACTCCATCTGCCTAATAAGTGAGTGGTTCTGTCAGGGGTTTTGCAACAATTGCAAATTTGGGGAATTTACATGGAATACCAGATGTAAGTGCTTAATGGAGAGCACAAGGTAAATGTGACTCAATCCTTGTTCCGATTTTTGGGCGGTAGAATGAACAAATAGACAGCAATACAAGAATATTTCTTAGTTTTATTTTGCACTGTTCGTCATGCGGTATAAGTGATAAGACATATTTATTCTTTGGGTTGGGGCTATTACAACGATACCAGATTAATACTGTTTTTTTTTTGGTCTTGCTTCTATCCCATTAAAAACGCTTTTCTTTAAAAAAAGATCTTTTTTGGTCACCATATTCTGAGGGCTATAACTTTTATTTTGTGGCAAACAACTGTATGAGGCTTAATTTTTTTCGAGACGAGTTGCAAATTTTTTTGGCAACATTTTGGGGCACATAACATTTTTTGATCGCTTTTTATTTAGATTTTTTTTTTACACAGAATTAACAAAAATAGCAATTCAGATAATTGTTTTAATTTTTTTGCGTTGTTCATTGTGCAGTAAAAGTGATAAGACAGATTTGGTCATTGGGTCAGTATGATTATAGCGATACCAGATTTACATAGTTTTTATGTTTTGCTGTTTTTACACAATAAACCCAATATTTTACAAAAAAAATTTTTATTTGCATCACCATATTCTGAGAGCTGTAGCTTTTTTATTTTTTTTGCCAAATGAGCCATATTAGCCTTGTCTTTTGAGGGACAGTTTGGCATTTTCATTTATACCATTTTTTTTTTTTTTTTTTTACATATGACTTTCTGTTCACTTTTTATTCCCTTTTTTTTCAGTCAGTATGATGGAAAAGTGACATTTTTGGCATGTTTTTAATTATTTTTCTACAGCTTTTGCCTTCTGCCATGCTTCTGCATTTCTATCTTCAAGTGTCACCCATATAGATGACCTCTTCATGTTATATACTGCATCCAAGTCCTTCTTCCATTGCTGAATGTGTCAGCTTTTTTTTTTTTTTTTTTTAAATCTTGCATTTCTGATACTTATAGCATACTTGCAAACTTCTTTGGACACACCCTTTCCATACCAAAACTTCCACATGCAGGACAAGGCTGACAACAAGATCTCTTAGACTCTTTGCCCAGTTAAGACCGTATCAGTTTGACTTTATTAGGCTAGATTCACATCACGTTAGTGCCATCCGTTTAACGTATGCGTTAAACGGACGGGCTAACGCCGATGTCCTTTTTGTCTTTTTTTGACAGATTGCGCTAATGCATGATAGCATTGCGTTCGCAATAGAGGTCTATGCACAGCGAGCGCGTCCGTTCGTTTTGCTTTAGACCTAACATACCCGAAAATGCGGTAGACCGAGTTTGAAGGTGTGTCACAAAGTAACGCATTATCGCTAACGCATGCTGATTTGGACATGCATTAGGATGCGTTACTATAATAGATGCCAATAGGTGCGTTAACGGATCTGTTACATTGCATTAGTGTCGCATAGTAATGGATCCATTAAATGGATGGCACCTAATGCAATGTGAACCCAGCCTTATGTATACAGTGTATATTAGTATAGTATAGCAGACTAACTTTGATTTGAAGAGGTTATTAAGAGCTGTCAATTGGAAGATTTGTAACTGATTCCTCAAGGAATCCCCTTCAAGGAAGTGATGTCACTTCGCTTTTACCACGGTGAGGTTTTCAAAATCTCACCTAAAATTCTCTGTAAAGAATCAATAATAATACTAATAATAATAATAATGATGATAATAATAAAACTGCACCTGTTTGGACAAAGCAGCATTGCCGGTGTGAATGCTAAATAATTCCTACCTGATTTAGTCATAGTTGTCACAAAAAATGTGAACTTCAAATTGCAGTATAGAAGGAATGTGATTAACCCCTTCATGACCAAGCCTATTTTGACCTTAATGACCAGGCCATTTTTTGCAATTCTGACCAGTGTCCCTTTATGAGGTAATAACTCAGGAACGCTTCAACGGATCCTAGCGATTCTGAGATTGTTTTTTCGTGACATATTGGGCTTCATGTTAGTGGTAAATTTAGGTTGATACTTTTTGCGTTTATTTGTCAAAAAATCAGAAATTTGGTGAAAATTTAGAAAATTTTGCAATTTTCAAATTTTGAATTTTTATTCTGTTAAACCAGAGAGTTATGTGACACAAAATAGTGAATAAATAACATTTCCCATATGTCTACTTTACATCAGCACAGTTTTGGAAACAAAATATTTTTTTGTTAGGAAGTTATAAGGGTTAAAAGTTGACCAGCGATTTCTCATTTTTACAATAAAATTTACAAAACCATTTTTTTAGGGACCACCTCACATTTGAAGTCACTTTGAGGGGTCTATATGGCAGAATATACCCAAAAGTTACACCATTCTAAAAACTGCACCCCTCAAGCTACTCAAAACTGCATTCAAGAAGATTATTAACCCTTCAGGTGTTTCACAGGAACTAAAGCAATGTGGAAAGAAAAAATGGACATTTTAATTTTTCCAACAGAAATTTTCTTTTAGCATCAATTTTTTCATTTTCACATGGGAAACAGGATAAAATGGATCCTAAAATTTGTTGGGCAATTTCTCCTAAGTACAACGATACCTCATATGTGGTCATAAACCACTGTTTGGGCGCACGGCACAGCTCAGAAGGGAAGGAGCGTCATTTGACTTTTTGAATGGAAAATATGCTGGAATATTTAGCGGTTGCCATGTCGTGTTTGGAGAGCCCCTGTGTGCATAAACATTGGAGCTCCTCCACAAGTGACCCCATTTTGGAAACTAGACCCCCCAAGGAACTTATCTAGATGCATAGTGATCACTTTGAACCCCCAGGTACTTCACAAATTGATCTGTAAAAAAAAAAAATAATTTTTTTTCACAAAAATTTTCTTTTAGCCTCAGTTTTTTCATTTTCACATGGGCAACAGGATAAAATGGATCCTAAAATTTGTTGAGCAATTTCTCCTGAGTGCACAGATACCTCATATGTGGTCATAAACCACTGTTTGGGTGCACGGCATGGCCCGGAAGGCAAGGAGCACCATTTGACTTTTTGAATGGAAAATTAGCTCCAATCGTTATCGGACACCATGTCGCATTTGGAGAGCCCCTGTGCACCTAAACATTGGAGCTCCCCCACAAGTGACCCCATTTTGGAAACTAGACCCCCTAAGGAACTTATCTAGATGTGTAGGGAGCACTTTGAACCCCCAAGTGCTTCACAAAAGTTTATAACACAGAGCAGTGAAAATAAAAAATAATTTTTTTTCCTCAAAAATGATTTTTAGCACACTATTTTTAATTTTCACAAGGCTAACAGGAGAAATTGGACCACAAATCTTGTTGTCCAGTTTGTCCTGAGTACGCTGGTACCCCATATGTGGGGGGGAACCACTGTTTGGGCACACGGCAGGGCTCAGAAGGGAAGGAGCGCCATTTGACTTTTTGAAATGCAAATTACTTCCAATCGTTAGCGGACACCATGTTGTGTTTGGAGAGTCCCTGTGTGCCTAAACATTGGAGCTCCCCCACAAATGACCCCATTTTGGAAACTAGACCCCCTAAGGAACTTATCTAGATGTGTAGTGAGCACCTTGAACCCTCAAGTGCTTCACAAAAGTTTATGACGCAGAACCGTGAAAATAAAAAAAAAAATTTTTCCCTCAAAAAATCATTTTTTAGTGCGCAATTTTTTATTTTCACAAGGGTACCAGGATAAATTAGACCCCAATATTTGTTGTCCAGTTTGTCCTGAGTACGCTGGTACCCCACATGTGGGGGGCAACCACTGTTTGGGCACACGTCGGGGCTCAGAAGGGAAGTAGTGACATTTTGAAATGCTGACTTTGATGGAATGGTCTGCGGGTGTCATGATACATTTGCAGAGCCCCTGATGTACCTAAACTGTGGAACCCCCCCACAAGTGACCCCATTTTGGAGACTAGACCCCCCAAGGAACTTATCTAGATGTGTGGTGAGCACCTTGAACCCCCAAGCGCTTCACAGAAGTTTATAACGCAGAGCCGTGAAAATAAAAAATATTTTTTTTTCCACAAAAAAAAATGATTTTTAGCCAGCAATTTTTTTTTCACAGGGGTAGCAGGATAAATTGGCCCCAAAAGTTGTTGTCCAGTTTGTCCTGAGTACGCTGATACCTCATATGTGGGTGGGGACCACTGTTTGGGTACACGTCAGGGCTCGGAAGGGAAGTAGTGACATTATGAAATGCTGACTTTGATGGAATGGTCTGCGGGCATCATGTTACATTTGCAGAACCCCTGATGTACCTAAACTGTGGAACCCCCCCACAAGTGACCCCATTTTGGAAACTAGACCCCCCAAGGAACTTATCTAGATGTGTGGTGAGCACCTTGAACCCCCAAGTGCTTCACAGAAGTTTATAACGCAGAGCCGTGAAAATAAAAAATATTTTTTTTTCCTCAAAAAAATGATTTTTAGCTAGCAATTTTTTTTTTCACAAGGGTAGCAGGATAAATTGGACCCCAAAAGTTGTTGTCCAGTTTGTCCTGAGTACGCTGATACCCCATATGTGGGGGATGACCACTGTTTGGGTACACGTCGGGGCTCGGAAGGGAAGTAGTGACATTATGAAATGCTGACTTTGATGGAATGGTCTGCGGGCATCATGTTACATTTGCAGAACCCCTGATGTACCTAAACTGTGGAACCCCCCCACAAGTGACCCCATTTTGGAAACTAGACCCCCCAAGGAACTTATCTAGATGTGTGGTGAGCACCTTGAACCCCCAAGTGCTTCACAGAAGTTTATAACGCAGAGACGTGAAAATAAAAAATATTTTCTTTTCCTCAAAAAAAATGATTTTTAGCCAGCAATTTTTTTTTTCACAAGGGTAGCAGGATAAATTGGACCCCAAAAGTTGTTGTACAGTTTGTCCTGAGTACGCTGGTGCCCCATATATGGGGGGGAACTATTGTTTGGGCACACGTAAGGGCTCGGAATGAAAGTAGTGGCGTTTTGAAATGCAGACTTTGATGGAATGGTCTGCGGTCGTCATTACGTTTGCAGAGCCCCTGATGTGCCTAAACAATAGAAACCCCCCACAAGTGACCCCATTTTGGAAATTAGACCTCCCAAGTAACTTATCTAGATGCCTGGTGAGCACTTTGGACCCCCAAGTGCTTCACAGAAGTTTATAACGCAGAGACGTGAAAATTAAAAAAAAAAAATTTTCCACAAAAATATTTTTTTAGCCCCCAATTTTTTATTTTCCCAAGGGTACCAGGAGAAATTAGACCCCCAAAGTTGTTGAGCAATTTTTCCTGAGTACGCTGATACCCCATATGTTGGGGTAAACCACTGTTTGGGCACACGTCGGGGCTTGGAAGGGAGGAAGCACCGTTTAACTTTTTGAACGCAAAATTGGCTGGAATCAGTGGTTGCACCATGTCGCGTTTGGTGACCCCCTGATGTGCCTAAACAGTGGAAACCCCTCAATTCTAACTCCAGCCCTAACCCCAACACACCCCTAACCACAGCCCTAACCCCAACACATCCCTAATTCCAACCCTAACCATAACCCTAACCCCAACAGACCCTGAACCCTAATCCCAACCCTAACCATAACCCTAACCACAAGCCTAACCCCAATTCCAACCCTAACCCTCTTTCCAACCCTAACCCTCTTTCCAACCCTAACCCTCTTTCCAACCCTAACCCTCTTTCCAACCCTAAGCCTCTTTCCAACCCTAACCCTCTTTCCAACCCTAACCCTAACCCTCTTTCCAACCCTAACCCTAACCCTCTTTTCAACCCTAACCCTCTTTTCAACCCTAACCCTAACCCTCTTTTTAACCCTAACCCTAACCCTAACCCTCTTTTCAACCCTAACCCTAACCCTAACCCTCTTTTCAACCCTAACCCTAACCCTCATGGAAAAATAAAAATAAAAATATTTTCTTTATTTTATTAGTACTGCCTACCTATGGGGGTGATAATCAGGGGGTTTATTTACTTTTTCTTTCATTTTGATCACTGTGAGAGTGATCAAAATGAAAGAATGGAATCTGCAGCCGGCAGATTCGGGCGGGCGCACTGCGCATGCGCCCGCCATTTTCAAAGATGGCGGCGCCCATCATCCGGACCCGAGGGACACCGGGAGGGATGGGGGGACTCAGGAGGTACCGGGGGGGTGAGGGGGGGATCGGAGGCTGGCGGAGAGCAGAGGGAATGGGAGGGGGGCAGATGATGACAGCGGCGGCAGATCGCCGCTGTCATTCAGTTGCGGGGGGGGCGATCGCCGGTGGGGGGGTGGAATCGGTGTCTCCAGCCATGTCCGATGCTACAGCAGCGTCGGACATGGCTGGATTGTAATATTTCATCAATTTTCATTGATGAAATATTACTATCGCTCTGATTGGCTGTTTCACTTTTAACAGCCAATCAGAGCGATCGTAGCCACGTGGGGGTGAAGCCACGCCCCCTGTGGTGAATTACAAAGCCCCCTGTATCTGCGGGTCGGGTGACCTTTCAGTGACCCCGGTCACCCGACCCGCAGGGGGGCTTTGAAGTCATGACGCCACATAGGCGTCACTGGTCAGATTTGAACCAGGTTTCATGACGCCTATGTGGCGTCATTGGTCGTGAAGGGGTTAATTGGAGGGATAGCAGGCAGTGTTAGTGGTTCTAAGCTGCCATTGAATCAGCAGGTATTGGCCAGGTTTTATTTCCTGCACTGTACACAATCTCAACCAAGATGTACCAGTGCTAACATCACAGCTAATGAAGTTCTTTGGTTCTTGGGAAAATCGAGAGTCAAGACAATGCAACAATATCACATGATCAGTAAGGTGAAGAGTGTTTGGTCAATAGAAGAGTCTCAAGAAGAATGCTAAACGGAGAACCAAAACACAAGAATCCAAGGAGACGAAATTGGTTAATAAACTTGATGATTTGTTTGATGTCTCTCATGCTCATGTCATGAAACCTATAAAAGCTTTAGGAAGACCATCAAGGATAGGAGATTTACATGAGAATTACAGGCAGAGAAATAAAGAAAAAAGGAAACTGAGCAAGTTCAACAGTCGACAGCATTGACTGAACTGTGCAGTAGCAGTTGCAGCAACAACAGTGCTTCTGACAATGCTAGTGATTAAAGCAAAAGGCATCTTAGTCCCAAGAAACACAAGTTGGTAAGATCTGTCAACATTGTGACTCTGGAAGTTGCTGTATCTCTAGACAGAACTAATACCAGTGATAGGAAAGGGTCCTACCTGCTTGCTGTTGCCTCTCAGTCTTTTGGCCATAATCCAGAGAGTCTCAAGTTGAATGGGACCTATAGGATAGGCTCTTCACCAGCATTAAGAGATTGAATCAAATCCTATCAAAGCTTCCTTTGATAACAATGGTCAACTGTCAGTACACTAGGAAGGGAAAGGTTTGCAAGCCAGACCCGCAATGAAACTGCTGAGCTGCTGGCAGTACGAATGTCAGGAGGAGGAATTGAGAAGATGTTGTAGGTCCCAGAGATACCTAGCAAAATGTTGCGATGTTAAAACATTTTCGGTATGTTGCAATTAAACCAAAAGGGAATTATTCCCGGTGGTGAGACCTAAAAATTTGCAAAAAAAATTTGACACTCAGCCATAATATAATTATAATATATATATATATATATATATATATATAGATATAGATATAGATAGATAGATAGAGAGAGAGAGATAGATAGTAGTATAGTAACCACTGAGTCCGCTAGGGGGCGCTGTGTGGATGTCCCAGGAGAAAGGATGAATGGCAGAATACTTAATGGCCGTTATGAATCTCAAAGTGGGTGGCTTTGGGATGGAGACTTATGTGTTGATCAGCAGTGATACTGCTGAGGTGTTGTTTCAATGTGTAAGGGAGAAGTCTCCAGGTAACTAGAGAGATGGGCGAGCCTGGTTACCTACAAACCCACCCAGGGGGTGTGTTTAAAGCACTATTGTAAAGAGTGTGTAAAGGCTTGAAGGACCTGTGATGAGGTCAGAGTCATGTGACCCGGTGGGCGTGGCTATGGACCATATAATGTGGCCAGGGTAGGTCACATGGGGGTGAATTTCCTTCTATGACGGAATCAATGATTGGGTGGATCAAGGAAATGCTGTAGATATAGTATATCTTGACTTCAGCAAAGCATTTGACAAAGTATCTTATGCAATCCTTATTGAAAAAATGACTAAGTATGGAATGGACAAGGCAACTGTTAGGTGGATTCATAACTGGCTTAGTGATCAGACCCAAAGAGTGGTCGTAAATGGCTGCACATCCAGTTGGAAGAATGTCTCAAGTGGGGTACCACAGGGCTCTGTCCTGGGCCCTGTATTGTTCAACATCTTTATCAATGATTTAGATGAAGGAATTGAGGGTAAACTGATTACATTTGCTGATGACACAAAGCTAGGAGGGATAGCTAATACTAGAGAAGAGAGAGAGGATTCAAAAATATATAAATAAACTGGAGCAGTGGGCAGCAACTATCAGAATGGTTTTTAACAGGGAAAAATGCAAAGTACTACATCTGGGCAATAAAAATGAAAAATGCATATACAGAATGGGAGGAATAGGCCTAAGCAACAGCACATGTGAAAAAGACTTGGGTATACTAATAGATCACAGACTGAATATGAGTCAGTGTGATGCAGCAGCAAAAAAGGCAAATGCAATTCTAGGATGTATTAATAGAAGCATACAGTCTAGATCACGTGAAGTCATTATTTCCCTCTACTCCTCTTTGGTCAGACCTCATCTGGAATATTGTCTCCAGTTTTGGGCACCACATTTTAAAAAAGACATCAACAAACTGGAGCAAGTTCAGAAAAGAGCGACCAGAATGGTGACCGGTCTGCAAACCCTGTCTTATGAGGAAAGGTTGCAGGATTTGGGAATGTTTAGTTTGCAAAAGAGAAGACTGAGAGGAGACTTAATAGCTGTCTACAAATATCTAAAGGGCTGTCACATTGTAGAAGGATCATTTTTATTCTCATTTGCACAAGGAAAGACTAGAAGCAATGGGATGAAACTGAATGGGCGGAGACACAGATTAGATATTAGAAAAAACTTTTTGACAGTTAGAGTGATCAATGAGTGGAACAGGCTGCCACAAGAAGTGGCTAGTTCTCCTTCAATGGAAGTCTTCAAACAGAGGCTGGACAGACATCTGACTGGGATGATTTAGCGAATCCTGCTTTGAGCAGGGGGTTGGACCAGATGGCCCGGGAGGTCCCTTCCAACTCTACGATTCTATGATTCTATGAATGCTGGGACCTGGTTGGTCCAGTGTGGAAGGTCCCGCTGAGATGGGGCTTCCTGCCTGACAGCACGTGTGGACGCTGTGATTAATGGCTGCAAGTGCGTGAGAGTTCCCTGGAGGGAATGAATGTTTGCTGTATCAGGAAGCAGCCATGAGAGAACCCTGACGGGGTGAGATATAACTGTGAGGCTGAAAAGCCTGCGTATTGGACATTGCTAAGAGAGTGATGCTCTGTCATGGACGCTATGCCGTTTATATATTGCTGGTCATGGTTTATGATGTTTAATAAACCGCATGAACCATTCTGAGTTTATGGAAAACCTGTGCCATATCTGATTTTGTGGCTGCCAAGCGAGTGATCCCCTACTTAAATGATAGTGCTACCTCACATTTGGTGTCAGACTGCGGGCAGCGGTTCCAAGAAGCACATGTTGCCTTACTGGCGGCTCTGAGCCAGGAGAGCAGACGGACAGGTGTTCGTGTTGTACTGACCGGGGTCAGAGAGAAAGAGACTGGTGATTGATAGGGTGCCTCTGTGGAGAAGAGGTATCCGAGGACCTGTGTGGCTGACACAGGTAACGGACTGGTGTTCGTGTGGTACTGACCTGGATCAGTGATAAAGACTGTGTACCTGGAGGGTTTAGTGAGCAAGGTCCTCGAGGGTCAGTGTTGGGAGGTTCTAGGAGAAGAATCGGATCCCTGGAGCACGTGGCATTACCTTGGACCTGGTGAGGCTTGAGTGTTGGGCAGTCTCAGGTGGAGATGGATGTCCTGAATAGCACTCGCCGAGCCCCTGGACCTGGTGAGGCAGGTGTGTTGGGAAACCTTGGGAAGAGAGTCGGCTCCCTGAATAGCACCCGGTGCGCCCTGTGTGTTGGACGGTCTCAGGCGGAGACGGTACGTCCTGAATAGCACGCAGAAAGGACACGTGAGATTTTGTGGTGTGTTTTTTTTTCCTATTCTTAACTCAGCCTGTGGTGGCTCAGTGGGAGTCAAGGTGACAAGCGGCTTGCTGTAACTCGGCGGGTTACGAAAAGGACACCAGCCGCTGTGTGTGAACAGCAGCTGGTGGTGTCGGTGATTGGTGACAGGAGCTGTGGTGGTGCCAGCAAGGACTTGTGTGGTATCGTTAAAAGACAAACTGTACTGTGTGAACTGTGGCATAAGAAGTTCTGCAGAACAGACATGGGGAAATCCCGAAAGGGGGCGGTGGCCCAAATCGGGGTGGTAGCCCCAAAGGGGGTGGAGTCCCAAAAGGGGGCAGTGACCCAAATCGAGGGTGGAGTCCCAGAAGGGGGTGGTGACCCAAATTAGGGTGGTAACCCAAAAAGGGGTGGAGTCCCGGGAGGGGGTGGTGACCCAAATTGGGGTGGTTCAGGAAACTACAACACTAGTTGCGTCAGTGGGTATGTCTGGGGAACCGCAGTATGAGTTTTGAGGAGTGCGGCATGTATTTTCCGAATAATGACGGGCCACAGGTGTGTACCGTGATGCTGCATCGGGAAGGAGTCCCTGGTAGGCTGGACTCAAAGAGTCAGGTGACTGACAGGAACTCGTCTCCTTTTATCTCTGACCGAGAAAAATGCCAGGGTTCGCTGTAAACATGGGGTCACAGTGAACTATGCAGCAGACAGAGTAATGTTCGAGGGGACCAAAGGTGATGAGTGCCAAGGGGGCGGGATACCACGTGACTTAGTCTATGCCTTGGAGAGGGGCCGGGACTTTGTTTTGTTTGATGACATATGGTTGGACGATGGAGACGTTTCGACTGTGGGGCCAGCAGACATTGAGACAGTGACGGCTCCTGACGTGGACAGGTCAGAGGTAGAACTGACCGGGAAAAGAAGTACATCTGCCCAACTGATGGACCTGATGTCTCGTGACAAGACAGATGGTGGGCTGGGAGATGAGGTGACTGGAGTGGAAACACGGTCAGAGGGTAACTGGAGGGTTGACTCGGATGATCAGCGTGACTCAGACTCTAGGGGTGACTGTGGCTCTGAGAGAGAAAGGGAGCACAGACTAGATGAGCTAGAGAAAGAAGTCTTCGAGCTCAAGGGTCACCTGGCATCGTGGCAAGGTCTGAATAAGTCCCTCAGAGAAGAGGTAGGAGTAATAACAAAAACTGTAAGAGGTCTTCTGCAGGAGAAGAAGTGGGACAAAGATTTACAGCGGCCAGGCCTGAGTGAGGAACAGTGTGAAGACAAAGAAACTGAAAAGTATGGAAGCAGAGGTGATTCGTTTGCAGATGGAGCTTGCTGCTGCAGAGTGTGCTAAAAGGCAAGCACAGCAGGAAAAAGATGAACTGGCTGATGTGATTGCCAACAACAGAGGGGAAGTGCTCTGGCTTTGGAAGAAAGGAGGCGGTTAGTCTCGCATTGTTCAGCTTGAAGAAGTGGAGGAAGAACACGGCAACGTTGAATTAGCCAATGACAAGCTGAGAAAGGCCACACTTCAGGTTGACCAGATGGATGCTGATCTGGAAACAGACCGTGACTGGAGGGTCAAAGACAACGACCGATATTCTGACTGCTGGAGGCGGGGGAGATCTAACGTAGGAACGAGGCCGTATGACAGATGGAGACGGTTCTCTCGACCTGTAGGGCAAGGTGTAGTGAGTGCCCGGTCACGAGACCCTGGTGTAATGTTGTGTGTTCAACCCCACAAGTTTGAACAGAGGGGGAGGTATGTGGTGTAGTAACCACTGAGTCCACTAGGGGGCGCTGTGTGGATGTCCCAGGAGAAAGGATGAATGGCAGAATACTTAATGGCCGTTATGAATCTCAAAGTGGGTGGCTTTGGGATGGAGACTTATGTGTTGATCAGCAGTGATACTGCTGAGGTGTTGTTTCAATGTGTAAGGGAGAAGTCTCCAGGTAACTAGAGAGATGGGCGAGCCTGGTTACCTACAAACCCATGCAGGGGGTGTGTTTAAAGCACTATTGTAAAGAGTGTGTAAAGGCTTGAAGGACCTGTGATGAGGCCAGAGTCATGTGATCTGGTGGGCGTGGCTATGGACCATATAATGTGGCCAGGGTAGGTCACATGGGGGTGAATGCTGGGACCTGGTTGGTCCAGTGTGGAAGGTCCCGCTGAGATGGGGCTCCCTGCCTGACAGCACGTGTGGACGCTGTGTTTAATGGCTGCAAGTGCCTGAGAGTTCCCTGGAGGGAATGAATGTCTGCAGTGTGGAGAAGCAGCCATGAGAGGACCCTGACGGGGCGAGATATAACTGTGAGGCTGAAAAGCCTGCGTATTGGACATTGCTAGGAGAGTGATGCTCTGTCATGGACGCTATGCCGTTTATATATTGCTGGTCATGGTTTATGATGTTTAATAAACCACATGGACCGTTATGAGTTTATGGAAAACCTGTGCCGGATCTGATTTTGTGGCTGCCAAGCGAGTGATCCCCTACTTAAATGACAGTTCTACCTCACAATATATATATATATATATATATATATATTTATATATATATATATATATAAAAAGTAAAAAAAATAGGCAGCACTCAAATTAAATGTGAAAAAAAAAAAAAAAAGTGGATACTTCACTGATCCTCAAGTGGCCACTTGAGGATCAGTAAAGTATCCACTTTTTTTTTTTTTCACATTTAATTTGAGTGCTGCCTATTTTTTTTACTTTTGTTAATTTGGCTGTTGGGACACTGCTGAATAGGTTTTGCACCAACTATTTAATTTTGGTAGTGCTGCCCTTTTTTTGATTTATATATATATATATACATATATATATATATATGTGTATATATACACTCACTGGCCACTTTATTAGGTACACCATGCTAGTAAGGGGTTGGACCCCCTTTTGCCTTCAGAACTGCCTCAATTCTTCGTGGCAGAGATTCAACAAGGTGCTGGAAGCATTCCTCAGAGATTTTGGACCATATTGACATGATGGCATCACACAGTTGGCGCAGATTTGTCGGCTGCACATCCCTGATGCGAATCTCCCGTTCCACCACATCCCAAAGATGCTCTATTGGATTGAGATCTGGTGACTGAGGAGGCCATTTGAGTACAGTGAACTCATTGTCATGTTCAAGAAACCAATCTGAGATGATTCGAGCTTTATGACATGGCGCATTATCCTGCTGAAAGTAGCCATCAGATGTTGGGTACATTGTGGTCATAAAGGGATGGACATGGTCAGCAACAATACTCAGGTAGGCTGTGGCGTTGCAACGATGCTCAATTGGTACCAAGGGGCCCAAAGAGTGCCCAGAAAAAATTCCCCACACCATGACACCACCACCACCAGCCTGAACCGTTGATACAAGGCAGGATGGATCCATGCTTTCATGTTGTTTACGCCAAATTCTGACCCTACCATCCGAATGTCGCAGCAGAAATCGAGACTCATCAGACCAGGCAACGTTTTTCCAATCTTCTACAAGCTCAATTTCGATGAGCTTGTGCAAATTTTAGCCTCAGTTTCCTGTTCTTAGCTGAGAGGAGTGGTACCCAGTGTGGTCTTCTGCTGCTGTAGCCCATCTGCCTCAAAGTTCGACGCACTGTGCGTTCAGAGATGCTCTTCTGCCTACCTTGGTTGTAACGGGTGGCAATTTGAGTCACTGTTGCCTTTCTATCAGCTCGAACCAGTCTGCCCATTCTCCTCTGACCTCTGGCATCAACATGGCATTTCCGGCCACAGAACTGCCGCTCACTGGATTTTTTTTCTTTTTCGGACCATTCTCTGTAAACCCTAGAGATGGTTGTGCGTGAAAATCCCAGTAGATCAGCAGTTTCTGAAATTCTCAGACCAGCCCTTCTGGCACCAACAATCATGCCACGTTCAAAGGCACTCAAATCACCTTTCTTCCCCATACTGATGCTCGGTTTGAACTGCAGGAGATTGTCTTGACCATGTCTACATGCCTAAATGCACTGAGTTGCCGCCATGTGATTGGCTGATTAGAAATTAAGTCTTAACACACAGTTGGACAGGTGTACCTAATAAAGTGGCCAGTGAGTGTATATATTTTACACTTGTGGCCAAAAGTATTGACACCCCTGCAATTCTGTCAGATAATACTCAGTTTCTTCCTGAAAATGATTGCAAACACTAATTCTTTGGTGTTATCTTCATTTAATTTGTCTTAAATGAAAAAACACAAAAGAGAATGAAGCAAAAAGCAAAACATTGATCATTACACACAAAACTCCAAAAATGGGCCAGACAAAAGTATTGGCACCCTCAGCCTAATACTTGGTTGCACAACCTTTTGCCAAAATAACCGCGACCAACCGCTTCCGGTAACCATCAATGAATTTCTTACAATGCTCTGCTGGAATTTTAGACCATTCTTCTTTGGCAAACTGCTCCAGGTCCCTGATATTTGAAGGGTGCCTTCTCCAAACTGCCATTTTTAGATCTCTCCACAGGTGTTTTATGGGATTCAGGTCTGGACTCATTGCTGGCCACCTTAGAAGTCTCCAGTGCTTTCTCTCAAACCATTTTCTAGTGCTTTTTGAAGTGTGTTTTGGGTCATTGTCCTGCTGGAAGACCCATGACCTCTGAGGGAGACCCAGCTTTCTCACACTGGGCCCTACATTATGCTGCAAAATTTGTTGGTAGTCTTCAGACTTCATAATGCCATGCACAGGGTCAAGCAGTCCAGTGCCAGAGGCAGCAAAGCAACCCCAAAACATCAGGGAACCTCTGCCATGTTTGACTGTAGGGACCGTGTTCTTTTCTTTGAATGCCTCTTTTTTTCTCCTGCAAACTCTATGTTGATGCCTTTGCCCAAAAAGCTCTACTTTTGTCTCATCTGACCAGAGAACATTCTTCCAAGTTTTGGCAAACTCCAGCCTGGCTTTTTTATGTCTCGGGGTAAGAAGTGGGGTCTTCCTGGGTCTCCTACCATACAGTCCCTTTTCAGACGCCGACGGATAGTACGGGTTGACACTGTTGTACCCTTGGACTGCAGGGCAGCTTGAACTTGTTTGGATGTTAGTCGAGGTTCTTTATCCAACATCCGCACAATCTTGCGTTGAAATCTCTTGTCAATTTTTCTTTTCCGTACACATCTAGGGAGGTTAGCCACAGTGCCATGGGCTTTAAACTTCTTGATGACACTGCGCACAGTAGACACAGGAACATTCAGGTCTTTGGAGATGGACTTGTAGCCTTGAGATTGCTCATGCTTCCTCACAATTTGGTTTCTCAAGTCCTCAGACAGTTCTTTGGTCTTCTTTCTTTTCTCCATGCTCAATGTGGTACACACAAGGACACAGGACAGAGGTTGAGTCAACTTTAATCCATGTCAACTGGCTGCAAGTGTGATTTAGTTATTGCCAACACCTGCTGGTGCCACAGGTAAGTTACAGGTGCTGTTAATTACACAAATTAGAGAAGCATCACATGATTTTTCGAATAGTGCCAATACTTTTGTCCACCCTCTTTTTTGATGTTTGGTGTGGAAGTATATCCAATTTGGCTTTAGGACAATTCTTTTTGTGGTTTTTCATTTAAGACAAATTAAATGAAGATAATAATAACAAAGAATTTGTGTTTGCAATCATTTTCAGGAAGAAACTGAGTATTATCTGACAGAATTGCAGGGGTGTCAATACTTTTGGCCACAACTGTATATATACATACACACACACACACACACACTACTGTTCAAATGTTTGGGGTCACCCAGACAATTTTGTGTTTTCCATGAAAACTCATAATTTTATTAATCAAATGAGTTGCCAAATGATTTTAAAATCTGAATATGAAATAATAATTTTCTCCTTCAAGATTTGCTTTCGTCAAAGAATGCTCCCTTTGCAGCAATTCCAGCATTGCAGACCTTTGGCATTCTAGCAGTTAATTTGCTGAGGTAATCTGGAGAAATTTCTCCCCATGCTTCCAGAAACCTCTCCCACAAGGTGGTTTGGCTTGATAGGCACATTTTGCGTACCATATAGTCAAGCTACTCCCATAACAGCTCAATGGGGTTGAGATCTGGTGACTGCACTGGCCACTCCATTGCAGATAGCATACCAGCTGCCTGTTTCTTCCCTAATTAGTTCTTGCATAATTTGGAGGTGTGCTTTGGGTCATTGTCCTGGTGTAGGATGAAATTGGCTCCAATTAAGCGCTGTCCACAGGGTATGGCATGGCGTTGCAAAATGGAGTGATAGCCTTCCTTATTCAAAATCCCTTTTACCTTGTACAAATCTTCCACTTTACCAGCATCAAAGCAACTCCAGACCATCACATTACCTTCACCATGCTTGAAAGATGGTGTCAGGCACTCTTCCAGCATCTTTTCAGTTCTGCGTCTTACAAATATTCTTGTGTGTGATCCAAACACCTCAAACTTGGATTCGTCTGTCCATAACACTTTTTTCCATTCTGCCTCTGTCCAAAGTCTGTGTTCTTTTGCCTATATTAATATTTTCCTTTTATTAGCCAGTCTCAGATATGGCTTTTTCTTTGCCATTCTGCCCTGAAGGCCAGCATCCCGGAGTCGCCTCTTCACTGTAGATGTTGACACTGGCATTTTGCTTGTACTATTTAATGAAGCAGCCAGTTGAGAACTTGTGAGGTGTCGATTTCTCAAGCTACAGACTTTAATGTACTTGTCTTGTTGCTCAGTTGTGCAGCGGGGCCTCCCACTGCTCTTTCTACTCTGGTTAGAGCCTGTTTGTGCTCTCCTCTGTTGGGACTAGTACTCACCGTTGTAGGAAATCTTCAGTTTCTTGGCAATTTCTCGCATGGAATAGCGTCCTGCACGGTGTGGGGCTGTGAGCACAACCCCCATTCGAGGATTTTGGGCACTTAGACCATCCTCATGGAGTCGGTTTCTAACCATTTGTGTAATGAATGAGTCACCAGAGGAGGAAAAAACAAAAACACAAGCTAAGTCCAGAAAACCGGAGAGGTTGGTAGCTAGCGGATTGCAGACCCCTGATCCTATTCACCACAACTAACAGTAGCCGTGGGGGGTTCCTACGGTTCCCTAGACCCCTCGTCACAGCCAGAGAGCTAAATAAGCCTAAAGAAAGAAAGGGGAAATCTAAACTGCCCCAGAGCAGACCCCAAAGCAATAGACAGCCCCCAACATATATTGTCGGTGAAAAACAGATGAAAACACAAACACAGACAGAAAGACAGGCTGAGAAAACGATGGGGCCAAACTAACTAGATAGGAAAGGACAGAAAAGATGCTGGCTGCAATCTGCCAAAAACCCTGCCAGAAACAATGTCCAACACGTCTGATAGAAAAGGCCCTGAAGTCACTAGACCTCAAAATCACTATATCAGCACTCAGGTATATTCTGAAGACAGAGCAAAGAGATCAACTGATCAGAGACAAAAATGGAGTTCAGCCCGTCCCAACCAGGGCAGACTGAACACAAACACTAAGTAAACAGACAAAATCTCATGGAAAAATAGCAGAGCAAAAACTTAGCTTTTAGTAGACAGGAACTAAACTGGATGCCAGAGCTAAGAGCAGAAAGGATCACCAGCAACCCTGCAAGGGCGTCGGCTGCCTTATATCCACTCAGAAATTCAGATGACAGGTTCTTCCCATCCAGATCAATTTCACTACCTCCTTTCACCAGCAGAGGGAGTTCATCAGACATCATAGGAGAAGGAGAAAATGAACTCATAACACATTTGTGCAGACACATGCACATTTGTGGACTGCTGGAGGTCATTTTGCAGGGCTCTGGCAGTGCTCCTCCTGTTCCTCCTTGCACAAAGGCGGAGGTAGCGATCCTGCTTCTAGGTTGTTGCCCTCCAACGGCCCCCTCCACATCTCCTGGTGTACTGGTCTGTCTCCTGGTAGTGCCTTCAGCCTCTGGACACTACTCTGACAGACACAGCAAACTTTCTTTCCACAGCTCGCATTGATGTGCCATCCTGGATGAGCTGCACTACCTGAGCCACTTGTGAAAGCACAACGAACATTCAAAAGTGACCAAAACATCAGCCAGAAAGCATTGGTACTGAGATGTGGTCTGTGGTCCCCACCTGCAGAGACATTCCTTTATTGTGGGTGTCTAGATAATTGCCAATAATTTCCATCTGTTGTCTATTCCATTTGCACAATAGCATGTGAAATTGATTGTCAATCAGTGTTGCTTCCTAAGTGGACAGTTTGGTTTCACAGATGTTTGATTTACTTGGAGTTATTCTGTTAAGTGTTCCCTTTATTTTTTTGAGCAGTGTATATATACAAAAAGCACAAAATTTAAAAAAGGTGCAAAAGCCTTCCAGGCATGTACCAAACCTTTATAATAGATCCAGAAAAAATGAAAGCAGCACACCAATAAATGAAAAAAATGTGCAGTTTTTTGGCCCATGTACATTTCTGTCCCAAGTGTGGACCTTTCTCAAGCCACACGTGGGACCGAAATGCCGCACATGGGCCAATAAACTGCACATTTTTTTTTCTTTTATTGGTGTGCTGCCTTAATTTTTCCTGGATCTATATCTATCTATCTATATAACAACACATTCAAGAACGTTAAAACACATTATTTTAACAATAGCTATGATTAGTTTGGTTTCCATACACTATTGAATGTTACATCTATTGGATCGCCATACCTAACATTTTGTAAAGATGTATGATTATCATGCCGGCCACATAATAGAATAAAATTCTCAATTGCATTCTGATCCCAGCATTGCTTGTTTATTTATATATGTATATAGTCTGCAAACCCCAATAATTCTGCTAGGAGGTCTAAAAATGCAGTTTATTGCTTTAATTGAAACCCAGCAGGCTCACAATTGAGTTATAGTGTCACAACAGTAATAATAAAGGCACTTTTAAGAAGTTAGGTTAACAAATACCATTAGTTTCACAGCAGCATATCATAACATTTTGAATAAAGCTACCGTATGTCTCACAATGGATACAATATTAAAACTAACTCTAACAGCAGTTAAATCAATGTTCTTTCAGGATAGTATCTCTGGAATCCTTTAACCCCTTTACACCCAAAGGCTATTTTCACCTTCATGACCAGTAGTGATGAGCGAGCAATAAAATACTCAGGTCCTTGTGGCTCGGGTCGGGCAAATTGGAATACTCGGGTACTTGACCCGAGCCCAATGTAAGTCTATGGGAAAACCGAGTATTATTACCGCAACCCCCCCTTTTAAAGTCTAAAACATCTGAAAATAATGGAAACAATGCTAAAATGCCATAAGAACATCATGGGGAATGCCCCTGGAAGCATCTCTGACTCCCAGGTCACAGCTTTGAACAATGTTACGCCATTTTTACAAGCGCCCAAAAAAAAACAAAAACAAAATCAAAATGGATTTTCCTGGGAAATACTCTATGTTAAGGAACAACCTTACCAGGGTTTTGACTATTATATAAGGCAAAATAATTAACCCAAAATAAAAATATTCCTCCACCTCTTAGGCTACAGTATGTTCACACGTAGCGTTTTTGATGCGTTTTTCAACTTTAGCATTGCTTTCATCCAAGACAAATGCATTCACTGGGAAATGTCATTTTAACAGTTTACAATCTTTTTTGGCCATGTGGTGTGTGACACAGACACATCCTGTTTCATTTATGAAAGAGGGACTCTGAAAACCAGGGGAAGAGTCTTGAGGAGATCATTTGCATATTCCCAGTGCCTTCTGGGATAAGTGAAGAGTCTCCGCGAGCTCAACGATCACTGGGTTTTGGCCGTTGCAGCTGAAAAGAGGAAATCGGAAAACTAGGGGAAGAGTCTTGAGGAGATCATTTGCATATTCCCAGTGCCTTCTGGGATAAGTGAAGAGTCTCCGCGAGCTCAACGATCACTGGGTTTTGGCCGTTGCAGCTGAAAAGAGGAAATCGGAAAACTAGGGGAAGAGTCTTGAGGAGATCATTTGCATATTCCCAGTGCCTTCTGGGATAAGTGAAGAGTCTCCGCGAGCTCAACGATCACTGGGTTTTGGCCGTTGCAGCTGAAAAGAGGAAATCGGAAAACTAGGGGAAGAGTCTTGAGGAGATCATTTGCATATTCCCAGTGCCTTCTGGCATAAGTGAAGAGTCTCCGCGAGCTCAACGATCACTGGGTTTTGGCCGTTGCAGCTGAAAAGAGGAAATCGGAAAACTAGGGGAAGAGTCTTGAGGAGATCATTTGCATATTCCCAGTGCCTTCTGGGATAAGTGAAGAGTCTCCGCGAGCTCAACGATCACTGGGTTTTGGCCGTTGCAGCTGAAAAGAGGAAATCGGAAAACTAGGGGAAGAGTCTTGAGGAGATCATTTGCATATTCCCAGTGCCTTCTGGGATAAGTGAAGAGTCTCCGCGAGCTCAACGATCACTGGGTTTTGGCCGTTGCAGCTGAAAAGAGGAAATCGGAAAACTAGGGGAAGAGTCTTGAGGAGATCATTTGCATATTCCCAGTGCCTTCTGGGATAAGTGAAGAGTCTCCGCGAGCTCAACGATCACTGGGTTTTGGCCGTTGCAGCTGAAAAGAGGAAATCGGAAAACTAGGGGAAGAGTCTTGAGGAGATCATTTGCATATTCCCAGTGCCTTCTGGGATAAGTGAAGAGTCTCCGCGAGCTCAACGATCACTGGGTTTTGGCCGTTGCAGCTGAAAAGAGGAAATCGGAAAACTAGGGGAAGAGTCTTGAGGAGATCATTTGCATATTCCCAGTGCCTTCTGGCATAAGTGAAGAGTCTCCGCGAGCTCAACGATCACTGGGTTTTGGCCGTTGCAGCTGAAAAGAGGAAATCGGAAAACTAGGGGAAGAGTCTTGAGGAGATCATTTGCATATTCCCAGTGCCTTCTGGGATAAGTGAAGAGTCTCCGCGAGCTCAACGATCACTGGGTTTTGGCCGTTGCAGCTGAAAAGAGGAAATCGGAAAACTAGGGGAAGAGTCTTGAGGAGATCATTTGCATATTCCCAGTGCCTTCTGGGATAAGTGAAGAGTCTCCGCGAGCTCAACGATCACTGGGTTTTGGCCGTTGCAGCTGAAAAGAGGAAATCGGAAAACTAGGGGAAGAGTCTTGAGGAGATCATTTGCATATTCCCAGTGCCTTCTGGGATAAGTGAAGAGTCTCCGTGAGCTCAACGATCACTGGGTTTTGGCCGTTGCAGCTGAAAAGAGGAAATTGGAAAAACCGGCTCATCTTTCATCGTTTTTAAGAAATCTCAAGATGGAAGAGGCCAGGAGCCATTTGGTGAGCTGCATTTCTTGCTACATGTTCACAGACTTACCAGTGGAAAAGCCAAACTTCACATGCCACAAATGCAAGCTTGTGTCCCTGTTGGAGGAAAAGTTGCAAAATCTCGAAGAGAGGTTAGCTACGTTGAAGATCATTAAGGAAGGTGAAGAGTTCTTGGACAGAGCAGAATTATCTCTTCATGTTACAGAAAGAGAAGAAATTCGAAGTGCACCTGAAGAAACAGAGGAATGGAGACATGTGACCCAGAGAAGCAGGAGGATCAGGAGGCAGTCAGCACCCATACTGCTCAGAAACCAGTACCAGGCTCTCACGCAGGAAAACAATGAAGAAATACATCAGGATAAGACTTTGCCAACAAGCAGCAACCTTGTACGCCTTCAGAGTCCTCCTGGATGGAGAAAGAAAAATGTTGTGAAGAAGAAACGGAGAGTGGTGGTCATGGGGGATTCCCTGTTGAGAGGAACTGAGGCCGCTATCTGCAGACCGGATATAACTTCAAGAGAAATGTGTTGTCTTCCAGGTGCAAAAATTAAAGATGTGTCTGACAGGATATCAGGACTCTTCAGACCTACAGATGACTACCCATTCCTGCTACTACATGTGGGGACACTGCAAGAAACGACCTGGAAACCATCTGCAGAGACTTTGAAGACTTAGGTAAGAAAGTGAAAGAACTGGGAGCGCAGGTGGTCTTCTCTTCCATCCTCCCAGTGGATGGCCATGGAACAAGGAGGTGGAATAAGATTCTGCAGGTGAACAACTGGCTACGTCGATGGTGCCGTCAGCAACGATTTGGATTTCTGGATCACGGAGTGAACTACTTATACGATGGACTACTTGCTAGAGATGGGGTGCACCTTACGAAGACTGGTAAGCATGTATTTGGAAGTCGCCTTGCTACACTTGTAAGGAGAGCTTTAAACTAGAACAACATGGGAAGGGAAGCAAAAGACCAGAAAAAGCCATACACCTGACAAATGCTATTGAGAACTCTGCTATTAGAAGTGGAAAGGAAGAACAAAGACGAAAGAATCTAATTAATAAAAATATTGGAGAAAGAGAAACCAATCACAAACTAAAATGTTTCTATACTAATGCACAAAGCATGGGCAACAAACAAGGAGAATTGGAACTACTAACACAGGAAAAGAAATATGATGTCATTGGAATCACTGAAACTTGGTGGGACAATACACATGATTGGAATACAAGACTAGAAGGATACAACTTATTTGCAAGAAACAGACTTGATAAACGAGGAGGGGGTGTCGCATTGTATGTTAGAAATGCGTATATCTGCACAGAGATTGAAGCTTCAGAGACTGGGAGTTCTGTGGAAACTGTTTGGGTAAGAATACAAGGACAGAACAATGGAAAGGACACCATTGTAGGCATTTACTACAGGCCGCCTGTGCAAGCTGAAGCTATGGATGAACTCTTTATGCATCAAATGGCCAAGTTCTCCAAAAAATATGACATAGTTGTCATGGGAGATTTCAACTATCCAGACATTTGTTGGGAATCTCTCTCAGGCAAAACTAACAGGTCAAGGAAATTCTTATCCTCTCTTGCTGACAACTTTATCTTCCAAAAGGTAAGGGAGAAAACAAGGGGAACTGCTACCTTGGATCTAATCCTTATAAACAGGGAGGAAATGGTTGAGGAGGTAAAAGTGGCTGGGACCCTAGGAGGTAGCGACCATGCTATTTTAGAATTTTGGATAACTAGAGGCGGAAGACCTGTGAAGACTCAGACGTCAAGGTTAGATTTCAGAAAGGCAGATTTTAAGGGATTCAGAAAGAGAATTGGAGGGATCCAGTGGCTGGATATCCTTAAAGACAAAAATGTCCAGGAAGGATGGGAAATCTTGAAAAATGAAATTCTCAAAGCACAGTTGTTAACAATTCCGAAAAGAGGGAAGAATAGGAAGCAGTTAAGGAAACCAGGATGGATGAACACAGAACTTAAGCACATGCTAAAAAGGAAGAAAAAAATGTTTATAAAATGGAAAGAGGGAGGCATATCTAAAGAAGAATATAATGCTGTCTGCAGAACCTGCAGGGCACAAATCAGATTAGCTAAAGCTGAAAATGAATTGAGGCTTGCAAGAGATGTCAAAAGCAATAATAAAGGATTTTGGGGATATGTCAAAAGTAAAAGAAAAGTCAAAGATGCTATAGGATTTTTACAGGATGAAAATGATGAAATGGTAAAACAGGATGTTGAGAAGGCTGAACTTTTAAATTCCTATTTTGCATCTGTTTTCTCTCAGAAAGGAAATGTAACATCAACTGTTATTCACTGTCCTATTAAGGGAATAGAAGAATCCAGGATATCTATAAACAGAAAGATAGTGAGGAAACACTTAGCTAACCTAAATGAATTCAAGTCTCCAGGTCCAGATGAATTACACCCCAGAGTACTGAAGGAGATAGCAGAAGAAATTTTTGAACCCCTCTCTATAATCTTTGAAAATTCTTGGAGAACAGGAGAAGTGCCAGAAGACTGGAGAAGAGCAAATGTTGTTCCTATCTTCAAAAAGGGGAAGAAGGTGGACCCAGGTAACTATAGGCCGGTGAGTCTGACTTCTATACCAGGAAAGATCTTTGAACAAATTATTAAACAACATGTATGTCAATACCTGGATAAGAATGAAGTGATTAAACAGAGTCAGCATGGGTTTGTAACTAATAAGTCATGTCAGACTAACTTAATTTCCTTCTATGACGGTATCACTGATTGGGTGGATCAAGGAAATGCTGTAGATATAGTATATCTTGACTTCAGCAAAGCATTTGACAAAGTCTCTCATACAATCCTTATTGAAAAAATGATTAAGTATGGTATGGACAAGGCAACTGTTAGGTGGATTCATAACTGGCTTAGTGATCGGACCCAAAGAGTGGTCGTAAATGGCTGCACATCCAGTTGGAAGAATGTCTCAAGTGGGGTGCCACAGGGCTCTGTCCTGGGCCCTGTATTGTTCAACATCTTTATCAACGATTTAGATGAAGGCATTGAGGGTAAACTGATTAAATTTGCTGATGACACAAAGCTAGGAGGGATAGCTAATACTAGAGAAGAGAGAGAGAGGATTCAAAAAGATTTAAATAAACTGGAGAAGTGGGCAGCAACAAACAGAATGGTTTTTAACAGGGAGAAATGCAAAGTACTACATCTGGGCAATAAAAATGGAAAAAGCATATATAGAATGGGAGGAATAGGGCTAAGTGACAGCACATGTGAAAAAGACTTGGGTATACTAATAGATCACAGACTGAATATGAGTCAACAGTGTGATGCAGCAGCAAAAAAGGCAAATGCAATTCTAGGATGTATTAACAGAAGCATACAGTCTAGATCACGTGAAGTCATTATTTCCCTCTACTCCTCTTTGGTCAGACCTCATCTGGAATATTGTGTCCAGTTTTGGGCACCACATTTTAAAAAAGACATCAACAAACTGGAGCAAGTTCAGAAAAGAGCGACCAGAATGGTGACCGGTCTGCAAACCCTGTCTTATGAGGAAAGGTTGCAGGATTTGGGAATGTTTAGTTTGCAAAAGAGAAGACTGAGAGGAGACTTAATAGCTGTCTACAAATATCTAAAGGGCTGTCACATTGTAGAAGGATCAACTTTATTCTCATTTGCACAAGGAAAGACTAGAAGCAATGGGATGAAACTGAATGGGAGGAGACACAGATTAGATATTAGAAAAAACTTTTTGACAGTTAGAGTGATCAATGAGTGGAACAGGCTGCCACGAGAAGTGGTGAGTTCTCCTTCAATGGAAGTCTTCAAACAGAGGCTGGACAGACATCTGACTGGGATGATTTAGCGAATCCTGCTTTGAGCAGGGGGTTGGACCAGATGGCCCAGGAGGTCCCTTCCAACTCTACGATTCTATGATTCTATGATTCTATGATTCTATGAAAGTCACAAAGTCTGTTCTTAGAGAGCCATCAGCCGGCTATGCTTTGTTGTTCCCATTATTAAACATTGGGTCTCTTATACTGTTATTGCGTATGCAGTGAATGGCTGGGCTGCCCAAAATTTGGACGCACCCCAACAACCCATTGAACAGACATCATGGATGACCATATGCATAGTTCCCAGTATTCATTTGGTACTCCCATACTGTTTGCTTATTCATTGAAAGCAAGACCTGCCGTGCACCAAAGTTACATACATCCCAATAAGCCTTTGAAACCACGTACTGGATGGCCACAGGAAAACTCAATTCACATTATTCATTTGGTACTCCCTTACTGTTTGCTTATGCATTGAATGCAAGGCCTGCCCTTTACCAAAGTTACATGCACCTCAATAAGCCTTTGAACCCATGTACTTGATGGCCATATGCAACCATAGTTCCCAGTATTCATTTGGTACTCCCATACTGTTTGCTTATCCATTGAATTCAAGGCCTGCCGTGCACCAAGGTAAGACGCACCCCTTCCAAAAAAACTATAGAGGCTGTTGCATCACAGAACACATTCACCCTGGTGTTCTAGTGGTGGTGTCTGAAGAGATAAAGAGACGTGGAGTATGGCCTCCGAAAAATGTTTTCCCAGTTTACAGGAGCGGGTCTCCTATACTTGTAAAGCCCATACACTAAGTATATAGGCTGAAAAACATTTTCCCCATGGGGGGGATACCTCAACATAGAGTGTAAACATTTTTGGAACTGGAATCATAAACACCCTTGAAAATAAATTACTTGGCTGTTGCATCACGAAATACGTTCACAATGGTGATCTAGTTGTGGTGTTGGAAGAGACATGGGAGATGGCCTATGAAAAATGTTTTCCCAGTTTACAGGAGCGGGTCTCCTATACTTGTAAAGCCCATACACTAAGTATATAGGCTGAAAAACATTTTCCCCATGGGGGGGATACCTCAACATAGAGTGTAAACATTTTTGGAACTGGAATCATAAACACCCTTGAAAATAAATTACTTGGCTGTTGCATCACGAAATACGTTCACAATGGTGATCTAGTTGTGGTGTTGGAAGAGACATGGGAGATGGCCTATGAAAAATGTTTTCCCAGTTTACAGGAGTGGATCTCCTATACTTGTGATGCCCATACACTAAGTGTATATGCTGAAAAACATTTTCCCCAGGGAGGGGCACCTCAACATAGAGTGTAAACATTTTTGAAATGGGCATCATATACACCCTTGCAAAAATTTATAGTGGCTGTTGCATCACGGATAGTGTTGAGCATACCGATACTGCAAATATCAGGTATCGGCCGAAATTCGCTGTATCGGAATTCCGATACCGAGTACCGATATTTTTACAATATCAGATACCGGAATCGGAAGTTCCCATAATGCAATGAGCCAGTGTTGTGGCTGTGATTGGCTGCTGAAATGATGTCATCATGATGCGCGGTCTGTGCGCATCATGATGCGCGGTCTGTGCGGGCCTGCCGGGGGTCTGTGTGGCCCTGCCGGGGGTCTGTGCGGGCCTGCCGGGGGTTGTGTGTGCTTGGAGGCATCGTCCGATGGGACTACAAGTCCCATCGGGCTATGCCTGCTACAATGACAGTGATTGACACATTACCCAATGATGGGACAGTAGTAGTCCCATCATCTGGCTAATGTGTTGGATGTAAAAAAAAAAAAAACATACATACTACATACATACTATATTCATACAACATACATACATACTACATTCATACAACATACATACATACTACATATATACTACATTCATACAACATACATACAATACATACATACAGACATACACTCACTGGCCACTTTATTAGGTACACCTGTCCAACTGTGTGTTAAGACTTAATTTCTAATCAGCCAATCACATGGCGGCAACTCAGTGCATTTAGGCATGTAGACATGGTCAAGACAATCTCCTGCAGTTCAAACCGAGCATCAGTATGGGGAAGAAAGGTGATTTGAGTGCCTTTGAACGTGGCAAGATTGTTGGTGCCAGAAGGGCTGTTCTGAGTATTTCAGAAACTGCTGATCTACTGGGATTTTCACGCACAACCATCTCTAGGGTTTACAGAGAATGGTCCGAAAAAGAAAAAAAATCCAGTGAGCAGCAGTTCTGTGGCCGGAAATGCCTTGTTGATGCCAGAGGTCAGAGGAGAATGGGCATACTGGTTCGAGCTGATAGAAAGGCAACAGTGACTCAAATTGCCACCCGTTACAACCAAGGTAGGCAGAAGAGCATCTCTGAACGCACAGTGCGTCAAACTTTGAGGCAGATGGGCTACAGCAGCAGAAGACCACACTGGGTACCACTCCTCTCAGCTAAGAACAGGCATCTGATGGCTACTTTCAGCAGGATAATGCGCCATGTCATAAAGCTCGAATCATCTCAGATTGGTTTCTTGAACATGACAATGAGTTCACTGTACTCAAATGGCCTCCTCAGTCACCAGATCTCAATCCAATAGAGCATCTTTGGGATGTGGTGGAACGGGAGATTCGCATCAGGGATGTGCAGCCGACAAATCTGCGCCAACTGTGTGATGCCATCATGTCAATATGGTCCAAAATCTCTGAGGAATGCTTCCAGCACCTTGTTGAATCTCTGCCACGAAGAATTGAGGCAGTTCTGAAGGCAAAAGGGGGTCCAACCCGTTACTAGCATGGTGTACCTAATAAAGTGGCCAGTGAGTGTACAGTACAGACCCCCGGCAGGCCCGCACAGACCCCTGAGAGGCCCGTACAGACCCCGCCTGCACACACAGACACGCACAGAGTCCGCCCACGCACCGCCCACACTCTTCCCCCCTCCTGAACTGGATGTACAAGTAAAGAAAGGGTTTTTTTTAATTCCCATATTTCTGTCCCTTTTTGGGTATCGGTCCGATCCAATCCGATCTGATACTTCACGGTATTGGATGGTATCGCTCAACACTAATCATGGACCATCGTCACCATGGTGATCTAGTGGTGGTGGATGATGAGATGAGGAGAAGGAGGAGGATAGCAGCAAATAGCTATAATCCAGAAGCGTATACCCATGTGTGGGTGTGAAGAGGTGCATGGTAATATACCTCTCAAAAAAAGACACTGGATTTGAAGTTAGGTTTCACTGTTATCATGCGGTGGTGTGCAGAAGTCTGGCCGAATCCAGCCCTTGTTAATTTTTAAAAGAGTCAGCCTGTCAGCATTTTTTGTTGACAAGTGGAATCACTTATCCGTCATAATTCCACCAGTGGCACTAAAGACGCGCTCTGACAAAACGCTAGCGGAAGAACAGGCCAGGACCTCCAAGGTGTAGAGAGCCATTTCATGCCACATATTCAGCTTTGAGACTCAATTAAAAGGCACAGAGGAATCTTGGAGGACATTGGTACGGTCAGCAAGGTACTCCCTCACCATCTTCCAAAACTTTACACTCCTTGTGAGAGTACCCCGTGCCTCAGGGCCACTGCGATGGGGTACTGAGAAAACTCTCCCAGAACTTTGCCAGTGTTCCCCTGCCTCTTCTAGATTGGAGTTGTGTCTCTCTCGCCTGTACTCCTTGGTTGTCCAATAAACTGTGACCTCTGCTGCCAGCATTTTCAGATGTGAATTTTTTTAATAATTCCACAAGGGCCTTCTGGTACTGCAACATTTTAGTACCCCTGTCTGCCTCTGGAAGAAGAGATTGAAAGCTCTCCTTGTAGCTTGGGTCTAGAAGTGTCACCAACCAGTAATTACTGTCAACTAAAATTTGACAATACAAGGGTCACGGGAAAGTCAGAGCAACAAAAAGTCAGCTATACGTAGCAGGCTGCTTACAAGCAAGACTTCCATGTCCTCACCAGAAGACAATGACCATGTTCTCCTCCTCTTCCACCCTGTCCTCAGGCCATTCACACTGAACAGATGGTATGACAGTTGTGCTTGTAGTACCGTCTATAGCGCATGATAGTAGCTCCTTTTCTTCCTCCTCCTCCTCCTCTTCCTCATTGTCAACCAATCCATGTTGGGATGACATGAGGCTGGGCTGTGTGTAATCACTCTGTATGGTTCCTTGCTCCTACTCATCTTGCTCAGCCTGCAATGTGATATGAACTGGTCACCGAGGAGGATGGCAGGAATAGGCGAGGCCACAAGGATACCAGAAGGGGTGGTAACTTAGGATTAGGGGTCTGAAATCCGCTAACAACACAACTAGCAGTAGCTGTGGGGCGTACCTACAATGCCCTAGAAGCCTCGGCACAGCCGGAGAGCTAACTAAGCCTAAAGCAAGAAAGGTGAAATCTAAACTGCCCCGGAGTAGAACCCCAAAGGAATAGATAGCCCCCAAACATATGTTGTCGGTAAGACAAGATGAGACACAAACGCAGGCAGAAAATAGACTGAGCAAATGATGGGGCCCAACTGACTAGATAGGATAGGAGAGGAAACACACTGTCTGCAATCATGCAAAAACCCTAAAAAATCCAACACAGCTGATGTACAAAAAACACTTAAGTCTCACGACCTCTCCCCCACTATATCAGCATTCTGGTGAGAACTGGCAGCAAAGCAAAAGAGACTAATATAACAGGGGACTGAACAAAGTGACACAAGCTTTAACATATGGAGCAGGGTCCAGCACAGTCCCAGCAGGGAGCTCGCTGAACCCTCACAGCAAAGCAGAAAGAGGCAAAACCAGATCAGATGCAAAGCATTAGCAAAAAACAACTTAACTGAAAAATGGAGGATCAGGCTGGAGACAGCAAACCTCAGCACGCACAGGGAGAAATTAATCACCAGCAGAAACTGAAGGAAGTCAGCTCACTTAAATACTCCAGTCAGTAACCCCAGATTTCCAATCATCGTCGTCAGGTGGCAGACCTCGGCCAGCTCCACTACCCACAGTAACCACCAGAGGGCGCCTCGACTCAGAAATCAAATCGAGAGCGTTCAGAAGAGCAATGCCACCTCTTTGATTGTGAACAGAGATTGTTTCAGAAGACAGAGAAGCGGGATGGTGACACTAGTTGTGGAGTCATAACCACTCACCATCTTGGTGGACTCATCAAAGTTTTGTAGGATGGTACATATGTCTGATATCCATGTCCACTCCTGAGGTCTTATGTGTGGAGTCTGAACTGAATACCAACAGTCTTGTTGACGCTGGTAGTCATCAATTGCCCTCTTCTGCTCACAAATCTTTTCCAACATGTGCAGTGTTGAGTTCCAACACGTGGGGACATCACACACCAGTTGGTGAGCAGGAATTTGCAAACGCTGCTAAAGCACGGCAAGGGCGGTGGAAACTGGAGCTGACTTTCTAAAATGGGCACACAGGTAGCATACTTTGACAAGCAGATCTGGCAGCTCTGGGTAGGTTTTGAGAAACTGTTGAACAACGAGGTTAAACACATGGTATGGTACGGTACCAGGCATGGTACATTTGTGAGCTTGCCTCACCGCAGAGCCGTCACCAGGTTCTGGCCATTGTCACACACACACACATGCCTGGCTGTAGGTTCAGTGGTGTCAGCCACACATCTGCCTGCTCTTTCAGAGCTGTTAACTCTTCAGCATTGTGCAGTTTGTCACCTAAGCATATTAGCTTCAGTACAGCCTGTTGACGCTTGGCTGAGGCAGTGCTGCAGTGCCTCTAGCTTGTGATTGATGTGGTCATTTTGGAGATGGAGGCTGAAGAGGAGGAGGCAGATGAGGTGCAGGAGCTGTAGACTGTGGGGGCAACCCTGATTGATGTAGGGCCCGCAATCCTCAGCATCAGGAGGACATGTTCCATCCCAAGGTCCCTATGGGTTCCGGCTTCTACTATGTTAACCCAGTGTGTCGTCAGCAAAATGTAGCATCCCTACCCACAAGCACTTGTCCACATCTTCGTGGTTAGGTGGACTTTCTCAGTAACAGCATTGTTCAGGGCACAGGTAATGTTGTGGAAGACGTGCTTGTGAAAAGCTGGGATGGGACACCGGGAGAAATAGTGGCGGCTGGGGACAGAGTACCTTGGGATGGCTGCCGCCATCAGTTTGCGGAAATCTTCCATATCCACGAGCCTAAAAGACAACATTTAGCAGATGAGAAATGTGTGAATTTAGTACTGTGGCCTGTGGGGCATTGGCTGCTTATTTACGCTTACATTCCAATTACTGGGATTTGGACAACTGAAAACTGCACTGGGAGAAGGATGTGGATGTGCTTGATAATGGTAGTTGAGTGTGCGCAACGACAGGTGCAGGTCAGGAGGCATCTTCGCATGCAACATGGACAGGGGATTGGCTTGCATGCACAACAGCAGAAAAAGCCGTGTTTTCACCCACAGACATGTTCCTGGAGCCTTGTGTTTGGCCTACAAAGTCATGCTAGTGTTGGTCATACTGGTAGTTTTGCTACCCCTGCTGATGCGTGCTTGGCAGGTGGTGCAAATGGCCTATTTGGGGTTATCGGCCAAGTCTTTAAAAAACAACAAGACTCAGGAAAACCTAACAGTTGTTCTGCCAACTTCCGTCATGTTGGTGTTACGAGGAACAGTTACCCACCTTCTGTCTGCGGACACCACACTACTACTTCCGTCCTGTTGGGGTGCTGCTGTCCTCACTCTGCATGTCCTCCTGCCAGGTTGGGTCAGTTACTTTATCATCCATAAGCTCAGCTTCCACTTCCACACCCTGTTCCTCCTCCTGACTTTCTGGCAATTGTGTCTCATCATCGTCCACCTGTTGTGACACATTCCCACCGTCGTCTTCGTGTGAATGTGGCTGCTCAAATATTTGGGCATCGCTACATGTGATCTCATCTTGCCCCACTTCAAGTGGACTAGGCGAGAGGCCTGAATCTATAAATAGAAAAGAGAACAGCTCTTTGTAGTGTCCAAGTGTGGGATCAGTTGTTTATGGGCACTCTGTATGGTGAGAGGAAGGAGGATCAGGATGAGGAATATGTGGCCCGGACTCTTAGCTATTCAGATTTGACCATGTGGAAGACAGTGTGCTGGTGGAAAAGTGAGTGGAAACTGTTATCCAATCAACAACTTTTTGACACTTCTCTGGTTTCAATAGTGCTGTTCTGCGGTCCCCTACGAATTCAACCAGGAAGATCATGCTTGAAGATGTCGCTGTTTGTTGTGACACAATTTCAGCTTACCCACGGCCTCTGCATACCCCATTACGTCCACTTCCCCGTACCTTGCCATGTCCCTTGCCCATTTTTAAAATGACTACAATATTTTCCACGTTCACTACAAATGGTTGAATTGGGAGCGAACTTGTATATGATCCGTGTGCGTGAAAACCACACTTAAATATCTGGAATGTAGGCAAAAATTTGTTTTTATCAAACTGGTGTCAATATCTCAGGTAAGACACAGCAAATACAGTGGAATGTAGTCCTGAAATGCAACAATTTGTAGCACACATATAGATCAGGCATCTGACGGGGATAGCCCATTTTCAAATATCTGCCCCAAAAAATTCTACAATACCACAAAAATGGTAGATTTTTCTGCAGGAAAGATGTATATCTTTGTACCGTGTTAGCCAGTGGATAGAAAAATATTCAGGATTGAGAGTCCTCAGTAGTTGATACCTTTTAATGGCTAACTGAAAAGATGGTAATACATTGCAAGCTTTCGAGACTACTCAGGTCTCTTCATCAGGCTACACTAATACTTCAGACTTCAGATTTTGTATTAGTCTAGCCTGATGAAGAGACCTGAGTAGTCTCGAAAGCTTGCAATGTATTACCATCTTTTCAGTTAGCCATTAAAAGGTATCAACTACTGAGGACTCTCAATCCTGTAGATTTTTCTGTGCACTCAGATGTGATGCCTGGGACAGGCTAACCCATTTAAAATTGCTCTATTTTCACGCTGTGCTATTAAAAGGATCTGACTGTAGTCTACAGTGTCAACTAGCAAATGGAGAAACAAAAGGGGTTCTGGATTGCTATGGAATAAAATAATCAGGATTAAGATGTAAAAAAATTATTCCTAGCCACTGATACCTGGGACTAGGTATGAACGGTCAATATATGTAATATGCACCAGCTGCAGCCAGTAATGCAATGGACCCTCTTGATGTGTGCAGTGATATCTATATACCCCTATAGAGTGCCTGCATGCCCTGCACTGATATGTATATAGCCACATACACTCCCTACCTAGCACTGCAATCTATATACCCCATAATTAGTCCTTAGAAGGATTGTTGGTTTAGCTGTATATGTGGATTCAACAATGGTAAACCCACACTAATGAAAGCTCAAATCTCTCCCTACACTGTGATTCCGGAGGCAACTGTGCCGAGCAGGGAGGCACCAGGTCTGATATAGACCTGATGACGGTGTGCAGCGAGCCAATCACTAACAGCACATCAAAGATGGCTGTCGTATTAAAGTGCGTGGCAGACAATCTCTGCATGTTGATTGGTGCTCTAAAGAGCGCCAAACTTGCATGGCGGAGACCCGAGCTCCAGCCGTATAGTCCCGGAAATGCTCGGTGCACGCCAAGTACAGCGATACTCAGGCGAGTAACGAGTAGTGGCGAGCATGTTCGCTAATCACTAATGATCAGGCCAAATTTTACAATTCTGACAAGTGTCGCTTTATGAGGTAATAACTCTGGAATGCTTCAAAGGATCACTCTGATACTGTTTTTTCACGACATGTAGTGCATGACAGTCGTAACATTTCTTCAATATAACTTGCATTTGTGAAAAAAATTGAAAACTGGCCAAAATTTGGAAAATGCAGCAATTTTCAAACTTTGAATTTGTATGCACTTAAATCAGAGAGATATGTCATACAATTGTTAATAAATAACATTTCCCACACGTCTATTTCTTTACATCAGAACAATTGTTGAAACTTTTTTTTAAGAAGTTATAAGGATTAAAACTTGAACAGCAATTTCAAATTTTTACAACAAAATTTTAAAACATTTTTTTAGGGACCACATCACATTTCACTTTAAGGGGCCTATATAACAGAAAATAACCAAAAATGATACTATTATAAAACTTCACCCATCAAGTTGCTCAAAACCATATTCAGGAAGTTTATTAACACTTCAGGTGCTTCACAGGAATTAAATATGGAAGGAAAAAAAAATGAACATTTAACTTTTTTTTCACAAACATTTTATTTTAGACCCAACTTTTTAATTTTCACAAGGGTAACAGGAAAAAATGGACCCCAAAATTTTTAAAATGTAGAGCTGTGGATGAGTTCGCCGATACACCATATGTGGGGGGAAAACCACTGTTTTGGCGCATAGCAGGGCTACTAAGTGGAAGGAGTGATGTTTTGGAATGCAGACTTTGATGCAATTGTCTGCGGTCATGTAGTGTTTGGAGAGTTCATTATGCTCCTAAACAGTGGAATCCCCACCAAATGACCCAATTTTGAAAACTATACCCACCAAAGAACTTATTTAGCTCTGTGGTGAGCACTTTGAACCCCCAGGTGCTTCACAGAAGTTCTAAAGAAATGGACATCAAAATTTGTTGTGCAATTTCTCCTGAGTATGCAGATACCCCATGTGTAGGAAAACTACTGTTTGGCCGCATGGCCGGACTCGGAAGGGAAGGAGTGATGTTTTGGAATGCAGACTGATGCAATTTTGTCTGCGGTCATGTCCCATTTGGAGAGCTCCTGATGTGCCTAAACAGTGGAAATCCCCCACAAGTGACCCCATTTTAGAACTGATCTACTGTTTCCTGGTATGTGTAATTTATAATGTGACAAAATAAAGGATAGTTCAAACAGCACTGCGGGAAGAAAAAAAGATGTACACATGCAAGCATAAACTAACAATATTACAATGGTACTTTTATACGCAAAGGGATCAGGATACAACATCTCTGGATTACTAAAACTGCAATTGCAATATCCTCTGATATAGCATAAGAGATGCCCAAAGGGTCAGACAACACAAAAATAAGCAAGGGCGGGCTGCTGTCCTGTTCATAGTAGGGAAGGAGTTTTAATAACTGTGCTTTAAGAAAGTCTATGCACTAAGCTTAACTTGTTGAGAAAATGAATAAAATGGTTGTGGTTGGATCCATGCCGTGGAGTGAGTACTTGATTGCACTACATAGGAGAATTGTAACAGTACAATAGTTATTGTGCAGGGATGGATTAAATCCTCTAAAATGCTAGGGATGAACAACAAAGGTCCTGTGAAGTCCTCGGAAGTCTTGAACCTCTTCTGGGGAGAAGGAGATGAATAGCTTGGATAGATGTACCTGCTGATTGGCATGTGCAAGTTGATCGTAATTCAGTAGCACTGCCCCAGCCGGTGGTGTATGAAGAGATCATTGCTGATTGAACTCAGTGGTAAGAGATTCGCTTGCTGCTCCTTGTGTGTGACATTACTCTGGTCCAAATAGAGTTAATTCCAATCCGATGAGTTTCTAAGCTGCAGCTTTCTTCCTGAGGGATGGCTCACAATGGATAAAACAGACTTTTATAATGGAAGGATTAGGTTTGTGACTTGTGTAAATTGATCAAATGCCTGGCAACTTTTGTGCGAGAAACATTTGGATATGATTCATCCACTTTTTTTTTAGTGCATTTAGCAAAATTTCATACTTGAAACCAAATAGTATTTAACCCCTTTACTCCCAAGGGTGGTTTGCACGTTAATGACTGGGCCAATTCTTACAATTCTGACCACTGTCCCTTCATGAGGTAATAACTCTGGAACGCTTCCATGGATCACGATGATTCTGACATTGTTTTTCTCGTGACATATTGTACTTCATGGAAGTGGTAAAATTTTCATATAACTTACGTCTGTTTGTGGAAAGAAAAATGGAAATTTGGCGGAAATTTAGAAAATTTCGCAGTTTTGCAAATTTGAATTTTTATGCCCTTAAATCAGAGATATGGCACACAAAATACTTAAGTAACATTTTCCACATGTTTACTTTACATCAGCACAATTTTGGAACCAAAATTTTTTGTTAGGACGTTATAAGGGTTAACAGTTGACCAGTGATTTCTCAGTTTTACAACACCATTTTTTTTTTAAAGACCACATCAAATTTGAAGTCACTTTGAGGGTCTATATGAAAGTGACACCATCTAAAAACTGCACCCCTGACGGTACTCAAAACCACATTCAAGAAGTTTATTAACCCTTCAGGTGCTTCACAGGAATTTTTTGAATGTTTTAAAAAAAAATATAATGAACGTTTAACTTTTTTTCACAAAAAAATTACTTCCGGTCCAATTTTTTTTATTTTACCAAGGGTAACAGGAGAAACTGGACTGCAAAAGTTATTGTGCAATTTGTACGGAGTATGCTGATACCTCATATGTGGGGGTAAATTACTGTTTGGGCACATGGCAGAGCTCTGAAGGGAATGATCGCCTTTTGACTTTTTCAACGCAGAATTGGCTTGATGCCATATCGCATTTGGAGAGCCCCTGATGTGCCTAAACAGTGGAAATCCCCCGCAAACGACACCATTTTGGAAACTAGACCCTCTAAGGAACTTATCTAGATTTGTGGTGAGAACTTTGAACCCCCATGGGCTTCACAGAAGTTTATAACACCTGGGCATGAAAATAAAAAAAATCATTTTTCCCCACAAACATGATCTTTTTGTCGACAATTTTTTTTTATTTTCCCAAGTGTAACAGGAGAAATTGGACCCAAAAAATTGTTGTCCCGAGTACCCTGATACCCCATATGTGGGAGAAAACTACTGTATGAGCACACGTCCGGGCTCGGAAGGGAAGTAGTGACGTTTTGGAAAGCAGACTTTGATGAATGGTCTGCGGGTGTCATGTCGCATTTGGAGAGCCCCTGATGTGCCTAGATTGTAGAAACCCCCCACAAATGACCCGATTTTAGAAACTACACCCCCCAAGGAACTTATCTAGATGTGTGGTGAGCACTTTGAACCCCCAAGTGCTTCACAGAAGTTTATAACGTAGAGCCATAAAAATAAAAAAATAAACATTTCCACAAAAATGATATATTTTTGCCCCCAATTTTTTATTTTCCCAAGGGTAACAGGAGAAATTGAACCCCAAAAGTTGCTGTGCAATTTGTCCTGAGTAGGCGGATACCCCATATGTGGGGGTAAACCACTGTTTGGGTGCATGGCAGAGCTTGGAAGGGAAGGAGCACCGTTTGACTTTTTCAACACAGAGCTGGAATTGAGATCAGACACCATGTTCCATTTGGAAAGCCCCTGATGTGCCTAAATAGTGGAAATCCCCCAATTCTAACTCCAGCCCTAACCCAAGCCCAAACCCTAGCCCTAGCGGGAAAATGGAAATTCATTTTTTTAATTTTATTTTTCCCTAAGGGGGTGATAAAAGCGGGTTTGATTTACTATTTATAGCGGGGTTTTTAATGTTTGGCAGCTGTCACACACTAAAAGACACTACTGTATTGTAAAAATAGTTTTTACATCACCTCATTTTGAGAGCTATAATTGTTCCAAATTTTGACCCACAGAGTCATGCGAGGTCTTATTTTTTGCGCAACGAGTTGACGTTTTTACTGGTACCATTTTTGGGCACGTGACATTTTTTGATTGCTTTTTATTCCGATTTATGAAACGCAGAATGAACAAAAGCCAGCATTTCATGAATTTCTTTTGGGGGGTGCGTTTACACCATTCCGCTTGTGGTAAAATTTATAAAGCGTTTTGTTCTCTTCGGGTCAGTACGATTACAGCAATACCTCATTTATATCTTTCTCTGTGTTTTGGCGCTTTTATAAAATAAAAACAATTTTATATAAAAAATAACTATTTTTGCATCGCTTTATTCTGCGAGCTATAACTTTTTTTGCAGATGCTGTATCACAGCTTGTTTTTTGCGGGACAAGATGAGGTTTGCAGCGGTAGCATGTTTATATACGTCTTTTTGATCGCGTGTTATTGAACTTTTTGATCGGCGGTATGTTGATAAAGCATTGTTTTTTGCTTTGCTTATTTTTTTTTAAGGTGTTCACTAAAGGGGTTAACTAGTGGGACAGTTTTATAGGACAGGTTGTTGCGGACGCGGCGATACTAAATGTGTATTATTGTTTTTTGTTTACAAAAAAAAGCCCACCATGGTTACTTACCGGTAGCCGGTTTTTCCGGAACCCATGACAGCACCACCTGAGAAAGAGATCTGCCCCGCCAGGACAGGAACCTACTGAAATATAAGGGGCGGCACCTCTCCCCCGCTTCAGTTGGTTACAGAGCATTGAGAGGACTTCCCGGTTAGTTGCATGTTTATCCAACACCACATCACATAAATACCCCCTGTTAACGTGCACACCCATACGGTGAAAAGGGGGGGGAATATAAGGGTGCTGTCATGGGTTCCGGAAAAACCGGCTGCCGGTAAGTAACCATGGTGGTTTTCCCTTCACCCATGACAGCACCACCTGAGAGATTTTTGGAGACTTCGAACACCTTAGGGAGGGACCATCGCTTGCAGCACCCTTCTACCAAAGGTTAAGTCAGCAGAGGAGGAAAGATTAAATCTATAGTGTTTAAGAAAGATTGAGGGTGAGGCCCAGGTAGCGGCCTTACAAATTTGCTCAATTGATACCTCTGCTTTTTCTGCCCAGGAGGTCGCCACGGCTCTGGTGGAATGAGCCTTGATGCCGTCAGGAATCGGAACGCCACTAACTGAGTAGGCTATACTAATGGCCTCCCTAATCCATCTGGAAATAGTCCCTTTCGATACTCTGTAACCCTTCCTGGCACCCTGAAAGGCTACAAATAGGGACTGGGACCTCCTCCACTGGCTAGTCACTGATATATACTCTAAAAGGGCTCTTTTAACGTCTAGTTTATGGAATTTCTTCTCTCCTGGGTTTTTTGGATTCTCACAGAAGGCGGGGAGGACAATTTCCTGGCTATGATGGAAATCTGATACAACTTTTGGTAAATAAGCAGGGTCTGTTTTTAGGACAACCCTATCCTGGTACACCTGGGTATAAGGTGGATTAACTGAGAGGGCCTGCAAGTCACTTACTCTATGGGCTGATGTAAGGGCCACTAAAATAATGGTCTTTAGGGTGAGATATTTTACTGGTAGTTGTTGCACCGGTTCAAATGGCTCTTTCGTGAGAGCTTCTAACACAAGGTTTAAATCCCAGGGAGCTATTTTTGGTAATGGGATTGGTTTAGATCTCTGGCAGGATTTAATGAATCTGGCCACCCATCTGTTGGCTGCTATGTTGCAGTTATACAGAGCGCCTAGTGCTGAAACCTTTACTTTAAGTGTATTTACCGCTAGGCCTAGCTGTAACCCCGCCTGTAAAAATTCTAAGATGGTCTTGATCGGGGGTACTTGGTCTAACGGCTTCCCTAGGAACTGCAGAAACTTATTCCATGTTCTACCGTATATGTTAGTTGTTACTGGCTTTCTACTTTTCATCAGTGTAGCCACCAGCCCAGGGGAGAACCCTCTATTTTTTTTAAAAGTGACCTCTCTAATTCCACGCCGTCAGATGGAACCCCTTGACTTGCGTGTGGAATACCGGACCCTGAGCTAGGAGGTCTGGAATCTCTGGTAGTACCCAAGAATCTGAGAGGGACATCATCTGCAGTAGTGAGAACCAGGGCCTTTTTGGCCAGAACGGGGCTATTAGGATCACCCTGGCCTGATCTTCTCTTATTTTCTTCACCACTGCTGGGATTAGAGCTACTGGAGGAAAGGCGTAACCCAGTTTGAAATTCCACGGAATTTGTAACGCGTCCACCGCCCATGGCTCTTCTTTTGGGTTTAGTGAACAGAATTTCTTTACCTGCCTGTTGCTTTTGTTGGCAAAGAGGTCTATTACCGGCTCTCCCCAGAGTTGTACTATTTTCTGGAATACTGAGTGATTCAGGGCCCATTCTCCTTGCCTTAATGTGTTGCGGCTTAGGAAATCGGCTTGTATGTTCTCTACCCCTCTGATGTGTAGGGCCGTTAGAGAGAGAAGTTATCGTTCCGCTCTGTGAAAAATCTTGTTGGTTTCATTCATTAAGGAGTGTGACCTTGTCCCCCCCGGTGGTTGATATATGCAACTGTCACTTTATTCCCAGCCTAGAAGGCCGCAATGTCCGGATCATGTTGGACAACAAATATTTTTAAGGCTTTATTTCCTGCCCGTAGTCCTTTTAGGTTGGAGGATGCATTTTGTTCTTGGTGTCCTCAGGGTCCCTGGGCTGTCTGTCCCCTCTGGTTCGCTCCCCACCCCGAGGAACTTGCGTCCATCAGGATCACATCGGACACTGGTCTGTGCCACAATGTTCCTGCTACTAGGTTTGCCGTGTCTAACCACCTTCTGAGAGAGCTTTAGACTTTTAAGGAAAGTTCCAACCTTCCTTCTAAATGCCCTCTTAGCAATCTCTGTGCTGATAGGATCTCAGCTTGCAGTTGACGGGTATGAAATTGTGCCCATCTGACCGCTGGAATACAGGCTGTCAGAGTGCCTAGTAAGGACATCGCCCCTCTCAGGGTCATGTGAGGCTGGTCTATGGCTGTCAAGATCATATTCCTCACCTTTTCCACCTTGGCCTCTGGTAAAAGACAAATTTGTTGCTCCGAGTCCAGGATGAATCCTAAAAATATCTGCCTTTTTAGGGGTTGTAGTCTTGATTTTTTGACATTCACCATCCAGCCAAGTCTCTGTAGGGCATCTGTTACCCTTTCCACTTGTTCTGTGCAGTGATGTTTCAAGTTGCCCACCATTAGAAAATCGTCTAAGTAGGGTATTATAAACGTGTTGTGGATTCGGAGGAAGGCTGTCATCTCTGCTACGACCTTCGTAAACACCCTCGGGGCTATGGATATGCCGAAAGGAAGGGCTCTGAATTGAAAATGCCTGAGGTTGCCCAGGATGTAGAGAGCTGCCTTTAAGTATTTTTGGTACCCTGGATGGATCGGGATGTGGTAATAGGCATCCTTTAGGTCAACTACAGCCATGAAACAATTGTGGTGTAACAGTTTTATGGCCGAAGTCACTGACTCCATTTTGAAAGTTTGGTTTTCTATCCATTGATTGAGGCATCTGAGGTTTATAATAGTCCTGAATGAATAATCTGGCCTTTTTATTAGGAAGAGGGGTGAGTAGAAACCCCTTCTCTCCTGTTCGCTTGGAACTTCGGTTAGGACGTGTTTGTCCAGCAGACTTAGGATTTCTGCCTCTAGGGCCAACTGCTCTTCTATCCCATTCCTGACGGGGGTTACCACAAACGATGCTCTCGGCCGTTGAAAAAAAGGAAATTTGAGGCCTTTTTTTATGATGTTTAGAATCCAGGTATTGGAAGATATACTTTCCCAGGCTTGATAAAAGGGCATCAGTCTCCCCCCCACTGGGATATCGGCGTCATTGTGGGGATTTCTTTGTGGATGAGGCGGCTCCGCCAAACATGAAACCAGACTCTTTCTTCCTTTTGTTCTCCCATCTTTTCCGATCCTCCGAAGGACGGCATCTGTTGAATCTTCCCCTCCGAAAGGGCTGTCTTCTTGATCTCCAGGAAATCTAGGGAAGCCCTTCTTTCTATCACCCGCTTTTTCCAGGATGTCGTCCAAATTTTTTCCAAATAGAAATTGTCCATCACACGGAAGAGAGCACAACTTAACTTTTGACTGTAGATCTCCAGGACAGCCTTTAAGCCATAATGCACGCCTTGCGGCATTTGATAATCCCGCCGCCCTCACCGTCAATCTCATGGATACATATCTTCCAAAATGTTTTCTCTTGAAACCTTAGATTCAAGTTTTTCTTCCAGCTGCTGTAGCCAGATCATTAGGGATCGAGCTGTGCAGGTGCCGGCTATTGCCGGTTTCAGTCCCCCTGCTGCTGTTTCCCATGTATGTCTAAGGCTAGTTTCACATTTGCGCTTTTGAGTGCAGCGACGGCCTGCGCACGGCCGCCGCTAAGCCCCACGCCTCCGCCGGTAGCTCTGCCTACCGGCGCATGACGCTGCATGCGTCCTGCGTCCCCTATCTTTATCACTGGGGGCACAGGCTGTGCATAGTATGCATTTGGCGGCGCGTGTGTCCTTTTCACGGTGCGCCAAGCACAACCAAACTGCAGCTGGTTGTGTTTGGAGCTGGTCGGCAAGGATGCATGCGCCGCCAAACGCATACTGCGCACGGCCTGCGCCCCCAGTGATAAAGATAGGGGACGCAGGACGCATGCAGTGTCATGCGTCGTAGGCGGAGCTACCGGCGGAGGCGCGGCAAGGGGCGGGGCTTAGCGGCGGCCATGCGCAGGCCGTCGCTGCGCTCAAAAGCGCAAATGTGAAATTAACCTTAGGTAGGAGTCTGGTTTCTTATCTAGTGGATCTCTAGGGGCAGGGCTGATCTTTTGGATGATCTGGATACTGCTGCATCAATCTTTGGGACCTTGTCCCATATGTCCATATCTTTAGGCTCAAAGGGATATCGCCCTTTTGAGGAGGAAGGAAGGCTACCTGATCTTTCAGGCTTCTTCCACTCTCTTTCAATGAGCGCCTGAATTTTTTCATTAACTGGAAAGGTGCGCTTTTTCCTTTCCTGTAAACCTCCAAACATGACGTCTTCTAGGACTTAGTCGCTTTCTCCTCCTGTAGGCCCATTGTTGTCTTAATGGCCTTAAGGAGAGCATCTGTATCCTCTACCGGAAAACACGGCCTGCCCCCAGTATCACTATCCGAGGAGGATGAGGACATGTGCTCGGCCTGGTATTCAGTCGAGGAGGAGCCTGATGAGGAACTTGGGGAGTCTCTACTTTTTTCTTTTTCTTTAATAACATTTTAAGTGAGTCTTCTACCTCGGACCTTATGACTGACCTGAGGTTAGTTGCCAAGCTCAGCACTTCCTCCACCATAGTTCGCTGGATACAGCTGGTGCAAAGGTCCTTTTGCCAATCTTTCGCTAGGGGGCTCTGGCATATAGCACACTCTTATTTTTCTTGCTCCCTGCTTTTTTGCCTTTTCCCTAAGGAAAAATAACACACAAGAAGGACCCTATTAATATTTGTCTAACCTTCACGAAGATCACTCACCACCCACAAAGTCGGGTACCGGACTCGGAGGCTGTGTTGGAGCATGTGGTCTGCGCTCTCGCGACCTCGAGGAATCTCTCGATCTGTGGCTCGGGCAGCTACTGCTTTTGCCGCTTGAACGGCTGCCATGCTTACGTGCAGAGGTCTGCGATGGTGCAGAGACGGTGGAGACTGTGAACGCTCCTGCTGTGACCCCATTGTATCACCTGGCTGCCCTGCTCCCCATCCTCCTTTAAATAGGTACGTCCGGTGAGCGATCCATCTTCCCCTCCCCCCTTCGTATATCTGCGAATTTGAGAAAGACCCGGGTTTGGTTCGAAACGTTATAAAATAAATAACTTGAAAAACTTTCTTTTCTTCATTATATTGTTACTTATCATTGTGGTAAATTTTGTGCAGAAGAATAAAATATATTTCATGAAATTATTCTCAAGAGTGCTGCTGTTTACCACATATTTTGAGTAACGGGTCTCCAACCTAGTCCAGCCAGCACCAATGCTTATAAGTAGAGTGCGCATCTTTATATTTTCTACTAAAAACAGTCCCAGGTGCATAAATGTAGTTCAGAGAGTTGAGCGACTTTTGGTTTTTTAGGGTCGCGTTTCGTTTCGTGAAACCCGACTTTTCCAAAAGTCGGGTCGAGCAAGATCGTCCGATTATAGGGAAAAGTCGGGGTCGTCCCGAAACACGAAACCCAATGTAAGTCAATGGGGAATAAAAGTCGGCAGTGAGAGGAGGACAGGAAACACACCTACAGTGCCCATTTGAATGCCAAAAGCATCAATTCTTCTTACTTAAGCTTGTCAACCTTAATTAACTTCATAATACAAGTTACGCACTGAAAAATGGGGGTTATTTGGCTAAATTTGTGGGGGGGGAGGGCTGGCTGCAGGTTTTCATGTGCCCTGGGCGAAAGAGCGCCCCTTTAACACATACCACAACTCATCATGCTCCGATACGGCAGAGAAATAGCGGTATAGTACAATGAAATATACCTCACTTTTTACATCTCATGACGAGGCCCATCTATTTCTCCATACAAAATCATTGGTCCCATATAATGTTTGAAACAGTATATGATGAGCTCCACATAATGCTACAGTATATGTTGGTCCCCATGGATGAAGCTCCACTGTCTTATGGGCCCAAATAATGCTCCAAACATAATGGGCCCCATTTCTAATGCTCTAGTGTATAATGGGCCCTGTAAATGCTGCTCCAGTGTCTGATGTCCACCTTTGGAATGTTCCAGTGTATGGTGGGCCCCATCTATCATTCTCCAGAGTTTAGTGCTCCCCAAAAATTGCTGTCCCAACATAGAAAACAATCAAATAAGTCTCCTCGCTAGGGAATCCCTGTACTTGTCTGGACAGGTGCTGTACCTTGCTTAACAGCTCGAAAGCCGTTCTCACGCCCAGTATGGATTGCACGTGATTGCACAAAGGTTAGAAAGGGTACCGTATCCCTGGATAACATGTATGGATAGCGTACACATTCAAAATATATGTCTATACAGCATGAGGCAGGCTCAGACGGTGTTAGGCCCAGTATGGATTGCACGTCATTGCACAAAGGTTAGAAGGGGTACCGTATCCCCGGATAACATGTATGGATAGCGTACACATTCAAAATATATGTCTATACAGCATGAGGCAGGCTCAGACGGTGTTAGGCCCAGTATGGATTGCACGTCATTGCACAAAGGTTAGAAGGGGTACCGTATCCCCGGATAACATGTATGGATAGCGTACACATTCAAAATATATGTCTATACAGCATGAGGCAGGCTCAGACGGTGTTAGGCCCAGTATGGATTGCACGTGATTGCACAAAGGTTAGAAAGGGTACCGTATCCCTGGATAACATGTATGGATAGCGTACACATTCAAAATATATGTCTCAGGAGGCAGGCTCAGACGGTGTCAGGCACAGTATGGATTTGACGGCCCAGATTACACAGCGGAGGAGCAGGGAGAGGTAAAGATTGCAAATGCTGGGGCCCTGGCCAAGCAAGGGGTGCCCACTCGTGGGCGTCGGTACTGGCACTGGGCCCCTCATAGTACAGCGGTGTGTCTGATGGCGTGTGTGCACCACCACCGTCAGAGACACTTGATTGCACTATGAGGGACCCTGTGCCAGTGTCCGCGCCCAAGAGTCGGCCTACCCACCTGTCCAGGGCAACGGCACTCGCACGGTGTCGTGCGCTAGGTGTTGATCCCGGCCATGGGGGTTGAGGCAGCACAGTTAGGGAGTTTTAGAAAGTGGCATATGTTGATGTTGGACATTCAACTGATGCAAAAGGCGAAATAGGTGAAGTACCAGGAAGAGGTGGACCAAAGCAAGCCATTTTTCTGTCACCCTATGTGTCATCAGGGGAAGGTGGGACAAAATCCTTGGAAACCCATGCGTGGTTCATTTTAATGAAGGTTAGATCATCCACATTTTGGGTTGACAGACGGGTCCTTTTTTCTGTCAGGATTGATCCAGCTGCACTGAAGACTCTTTCCGATAGCACACTTGCAGCTGGGCAAGCGAGCTCCTGTAAGGCATATTGTGCCAATTCAGGCCAGGTGTCCAGTTTAGCGGCCCAATAGTCAAAGGGGAATGACCTGTGTGGGAGAACATCGATATGGGAGGAAAAGTAGTTTGTAACCATAGTTGACAACTGCTGTCTCCTGTCACTTTCCATCGATGCAGTATTACCAGTTGTGTGAGCGGTATTTGAAAAATCAGTCCACAACATTGTCATGAAACCCCTGTCTCCAACGCCACTTCTGCTGTGTGCACCACGAACACCTCTGCCAAGCTGCCCCCGGCCCGTACGGCTCGTGTGAGAACCATCACCGCTGCTGTGTGCTGGGAATGCCTCAAGCAACCGATTTACCAGAGTTGCTTGTTTATTAGCCAATATTAGGTCAAAGTTCTCCTGTGGCATGATGTTTTGTAATTTGCCTTTATAGCGTGGATCCAGGATGCTGGCCAACCAGTAGTCGTCATCTTTCATCATTTTGGCAATGCGGGGGTCCCTTTTTAGGATCCGCAAGGCATAATCTGACATGTGGGCCAATGTTCCCGGTGTCAATGATGCACTGCAAGTGCTGGGTGGAGGAGCACTTTCTGGCAAATCCACATCCCTCCAGTCACGCACAAACCCTGTACCAGACCTTGCCACGCCAACATTTTCACTTGCCCCACGAGATGCATCCTCCTCCCCTAAGTAATCATCCCCATCATCCTCCTCCTCCTCCTCCTCTTCTTCCTCCACCTCATCCAGGAGCGGTCCCTGAGCAGACAATGGCTGAATGTCATCAAGGATTCCCTCCTCCTCTTCCTCCTCATCAACATTGGCTGCAGATGCCTGCTCCTTAAGGTGCGTCAAAGTTTGCATGAGCAGAAGCATAAGTGGGATGCTCATGCTTAGGATGGCGTCGTCTGCGCTTACCAGCCGTGTGCATTCCTCAAAACACTGAAGGACTTTACAAAGGTCTTTCAGCTTCGACCACTGTACGCCTGTCAACTCCATGTCTGCTCTCAAAGTGCCTGGCCGTGTATCCTCCCACAAATGCATTATGGCCTGCCTCTGCTCGCACAGCCGCTCCACCATGTGCAGGGTGGAGTTCCACCTTGTTGCAATGTCGATAATGAGGCGGTGGTTGGGAAGGTGGAGCAATCGCTGCAGCTTCTGCATACGAACGGAGTGTACAGGCGACCGGCGGATGTGCGCGCACAGTCTTCGCACCTTCTGGAGCAGGGCTGTTAACTCCGGATAATTTTTGAGGAAGCACTGCACCACCAGGTTCAAGGTGTGAGCCAAGCAAGGTATGTGGCTGAGTTTTGAAAGGGCTATGGCTGCCACAAAATTACGGCCGTTATCACTAACTACCTTGCCTGCCTCAAGATGTACACTGCCCAGCCATGACTCAGTTTGTCGCTTCAAGTACTCGGCCAGCACCTCGGCGGTGTGTCTGTCGCCCAAACACATCATCTGCAACACAGCCTGCTGACACTTTCCACTAGCTGCTCGATAGGGGGACACATCATGTGCAACAGTGGCAGCTGCAGATGGAGTGCTCATACGACTGCGCTCTGTGGACGAGCTGTCGCTTCTGGAGGAGGAGGAGGAGGGTCGAACGCCTACAGCCAACCGTTTCCTATACCGTGGGCTAGGCAGCACTGTCCCACCACCGCTGTCCCCTGTGGACCCTGCATCCACCACATTAACCCAGTGCACAGTGATGGACACGTAACGGCCCTGGCCATGCCGACTGGACCATGCATCAGTTGTGAGGTGCACCTTTCCGCTCACTGACTGCTTGAGTGCATGGACAATGCGGTCTTTCACATGATGGTGGAGGGCTGGGATGGCTTTGAGAGAGAAGAAGTGGCGACTGGGTAGGTCATAGCGTGATACTGCTTAGGCCATGAGTTCGCGGAAAGCTGCGCTTTCCACCAACCGATAGGGCGTCATCTCTAACGAGATTAGTTTGGCAATGTGGGCGTTCAAACCCAGTGTACGCGGATGAGAGACTGAGTACTTTCTTGACCTACTCATAGTCTCTGGGAGGGTGAGCTGGACTTGAGAGCTGCATATGGTGGAATTAGCAGTGGACAGGGCGGACTGAGAGAGGGTTGATGATGGTGATGGAGTTGGTGTTCTTTCTGATGGCCTAGATTCAGTCTTTCATTGATATAACAGTGGGATTCCCTGACTGCTGTGGCCTTGCAACGACACCTCAACATTTGCTGCTGTGCTAACCGGTGGGCTTACAGTGGGGGAAACAATGTAGCGTTGCTGACTACCTTCGTTGTGATCAGTTGCACATGTGGCACTTGAGGTTTGGTGTTGTGTCCACGCTTGCAAGTGCATGCTGGTTAAATGTCTAAGCATGCAACTGGTATTCAAATTTTTCAGATTTTTCCCTCGGCTAAAGGTCTTTGCGCACTTCTTACAGATAACCTTGGCCTGATCATGAGGATTTTGTTCAAAAAAGTGCCACACTGCACTCTTCCTACTTTGGCAGACATTTTGCGGCCTAGCACGCTGTGATCTTTTGACCCTCTGGACAAGCTGTCCAGCAACTCTTTTGATGTTTGGAACCTGTCTTTGGAGTGCTCCGGGCCTGCCAGATAACAGCTGTTGCGATGTCGATGTCTGCTGTGGATGCTCCTCATCTGAGCTATTGGAAGCAGCACCCTCTTCCCCCAATGGATGCCAATCTGGGTCAACAACTGGGTCATCCATCACCTCCTCTTCTATGTCATGTGCACCTTTCTCTGTGTCACCGTGTATGGTGGTATAGTGTGCGGGAAGGGGCACCTGAGTCTCATCAGGGTCAAAATCTGGCTCTGTACACTGCGAGGACAATGTAGTGCTCTGAGTGAATGTACCAGCAGAATCATCCATCAGCGGCTGTGCATCAGTGCACTCCATGTCAGATTCATCTTGGCCTGGGTAATTCACCATTTGACTTGATAATCCAGGCATGGTATGTGAAAACAGCTCCATGGAGTAATCAGTAGTATGGCCTGCGTCATCCTTCAATCTTGGTTGGGGTGAAGGACACAAGGAAACGTGTGGTTCATGAACATGAGCCTCCAATGACGACTCAGTGCTTTTACTTTTTACAACTGAAGAAGAGGAGGCGATAGAGCTGGAGGCTGAGTCAGCAATGTAAGACAAAACTTTTTCCTGATGCTCTGCCTTTAAAAGCGGTTTGCCAACTCCTAGAAAACTAAGCGTTCGAGTCCTTATGTAGCCAGACGATGACGCAGGGTCAGCACCTCCTGCATTCGGTCCTATGTTGCTCTTGCCACTACCATCAGATCCACCACCAACACCATCATTACCAGCTGCCAACCCCCGCCCAATTCCACGGCCTCTTCCACCAGCCTTCCTCATTTTTGGTAGAAATGTAGACAAAATCCAACAAACTATATAGTAATGTAAAACAAGGTACAAGGTGTCTATAGGACAGGGGAGTTTTAGAATTTCTGCACACACTTGTGGACAGTGGACACTTGTGGATTGTGTGCGGCCCACTGATATCTGAGCGCTATGTGACACGCTCGATGGCACAGCTGCCTGTGACCAAAGTGACGAGAGGATAATGGAGATTTTGAATCTCTGCGTACACTTTTGGACACTGGACACTTGTGGATTGTGTGCGGCCCACTGATATCTGAGCGCTATGTGATACGCTCGTTGGCACAGCTGCCTGTGACCAAAGTGACGAGAGGATAATGGAGATTTTGAATCTCTGCGTACACTTGTGGACAGTGGACACTTGTGGATTGTGTGCGGCCCACTGATATCTGAGCGCTATGTGACACGCTCGATGGCACAGCTGCCTGTGACCAAAGTGACGAGAGGATAATGGAGATTTTGAATCTCTGCGTACACTTGTGGACAGTGGACACTTGTGGATTGTGTGCGGCCCACTGATATCTGAGCGCTATGTAGGGAAGGTGACCTGACGGACGGACGGACTAGTCAGAGTGAAGAAAGATAGGTTTGCACAGTGTAGGTAGGAGTCAGTGATTACAGTGGGGAAACAACTAGGAAAGTGTAGTGGACGTGCAGTACCTTGGGATGACCATTAGATGGCAGGGTGGAGTGTGAGCAAAGGACTTTACAGCAGCTTAGGGCTTTAGAAACCGTTGGTCATGGGGGGCGAGGTGACAGTTGGAGTGACAGTTTCAAGGAACCGGGTGAGCTATAAATTCTGAGGGAGGGTTCCAGAAGATTCCAGTCCCCAGGGGGAGCTCAAGTGACAGGAGGACTACGACAGTCTGTGCACTGTGAGGAGAATCCAGACCAGGGGGACTGAGGAGAGAGGACGTCAGGGGGGTGGTCCTGACAGGAAAGGACCGCAGTTGAGACGAGGCACTGGGTGTAAGACACCGTATGTGACACGACGACTGAGCAGTAGAAGCGCTGTTGGTTTACGGGCCTAAGGCGGCCACAGTGACGGAACTGTCAGGAGCGTCCACAGTATAGGAGGGGACGGTGTGTGCAGACACGTCTCCAGTGTACGGTGTGAGAAGCGGCTCTGGAAACGGAGGGCCGCGAGGTGTGCCGTCAGTCGGACGGCAAGTGAAGAAATAAACTTGGACCTGTTGCACCCAGAATCTGCCTCCATCGTGTCTCTGTTGTCATCTCTGCGCGGTATAAAAGTAGGACCACCCCCCAGCTCGGCACCCCACCACCGACCCTACATTTGGCGTAGTCGGCAGGATCGCCGCCGCTAATACCTCATCTTCTGCGGCAGACCTGCCTCAAAGAATGGAAAAGGACTTGGACTACTCTGTTTGGATTACAATTACCTGTGGATTACAAATGACCTACCTGTGGAATACAAATGGGAAGCGCTGTGGCGGATCTGTGTGGCCAGCAGAGGATCCGGGGCGGTACCAGGTACTGTGCAGTATGGCGGTGTTGCTTCAGCGCAGAGGAGAGGTCCGGGTGTTTGCAGTCGTGTTGAATGGACTGGGACCCCCTCCAACGTACCCCAAAAGGAAGCAGTATGTGCCTGGAAATCGACGCTTCCATATATTGGACCCTGACAGGATGGTGGAGAGGCCTGCCGACACCTCACCTCACAGAGGGAGTGGCACAGAAGAAAAACTTGGCTGCGGCTGTCTGATGCCATTCGAGTGCTGCCCAACGGACGGTATGAGACTCTGCAGGTGTCGGGGCATCGGCCGCCTAGAATGGCAGTGGCGGCAGGAGAACGAGCTGAGACAGAAGACGTCATCTTTGGGTCCATGGGCAAGAAGTGGAATCTGTGCGGAGCCCGTGCGGAACCAGAAGGAGCGGCCGCCATTGATACCGGCGGAGAGTCTCCCCGCGGAGCCCCTGAGTCTGGAAGCTAGGCCCGCTGAGCAGCGAGTTGGAGAGCGGAGGCTGCGGGATGAGCCGTGCGGTGGTGTGACGGAGGCCGTGGCGCCGGGGAAGGTGAGAATTCCCCCGGCCCTGCCGGCGGCTTCACAAGCGGCCCCTATCATTTTGCCACAACACGCAGCCTCCAGTGTACCGGAAGGCCCGGCTGCGGAGGGCCCTATGCTATACGTGGAATTGAGCAAGGCCCTAGCTCCCGTTCCCGAGGCTTCCCGCCCGGAGTCACCAGGGCGGAGCTTATTTACAGAAGTTGCGGTTGCGCTCCCTCGGCCGGTGTCAGCCTCATCACCCGAACCGGCCGTTACTCCGGCTTTGCTGGAAGTTGTGGATGCGGCCTACCCTGCGGCCGCGGTAATGCCAGTATTGGAACCGGCTAGGGTCTGTTTAACGGGCCCTGTGGACCAGCCCTCCGGAATCACGGCTGCTCCCATCCGCTACCCGGCCCCAGCGGCTGCTGGGCCACAGATATCATCGACCGCCTCTGCCCCGCGCCCCTTCTCAGCAAGGTCCCGCCCACCGGACTCTGGGACTGGCGCGGTACCCTCCGTTTGGGTTGCGGAGGTGGTAAAACAAAAGAAGGTTCGAGAGCAGGAGGTATGGAGCCTGCTTCATTCAAAAGGGGAGGCTGGCATGGCGGTGGAAAGATCCCGGGGGCGGCTGGTGTACACCAATGTGGCCCGGGGGTATGGCTTCATACGTGATCAGACTGGTCAGAAGGTATACGTGAACATAGCCTCCATACGCCACGGCCGTGCCCTGGAAATAGGGGACTTTGTCTCTTATTATAAAGAATACTGCCCCCCCCGGGTATTATGCGGTGGCGGTACTGGCGGTACCTGAGGAACGCGAACCCCCGTAAAGAGGACTGTATTGGACACTCCCTTCACCCCAGGAGTTCCACGGCTGTGGGCCCCTTGCTACCGGCCATCAGGAGATGGCCTGGACTGTCAAAGTCTGAAAGAACAGTTCTAGTTTTAAAAAAAAAAAAATGTTTTATGTGATTAAGCTGTTTTTTTTTAGAATGTTCCTCTTACAGGATGTTATTTTACTGATTTGGAAACTTGACAGAATGGGGATACGAAGACAAGAGGGAGTGTTCATGTCCAAGGAAGGGGGAGGGAAAAGGAGTACTGGCGATGTTTATTGTTGAACGTTGAGTTTTAAAGCAAAAGAAAATGAAAAAAAAAATAATATAAAAATGGGTACTTGTGCTATTATAAAGTTGTTTATTGTATGATATGCCAAAGTAAAATGCAACAGGTCCGGGTTAAGGGAAGGTCTGCGGGACCAAAGGAAAGTGTGAGATCCGGTAGGGATCTAAGAGTTGAGGTCTGGGAGACCGGGACGCCGACCATGACATGTAATTGAAAGAAGGAAAATGAGTGGGAAGACGTGAGAAAGACAGCCGTCCTAGGTCAGGTCCCCAACACCACGGACACCCCTGAAGAAGGAAAGGCGGGCGCCGGCAATGATCTGGTAGGTGAGTGGCCTCGATCATGGAGTACCGGATAGTGAAAGGTAACAGTAGGGGAGAGTAGGGGAAAGATACACGCCGTAGAGAGAATACGGGTGTACCTTGCCCAATTTGAAAGACGTTGTCATGTGGCGTGCGCGCTGGTGAGTAGCAGTAGGCTGCTCAGAGCATAGTGCTCCCAGTATGGTTCGGCCCCCGCAGATAGTGGGTTTGGCTCAACTTCTGGTCCGACAACAGAATGTAGGTGTAGATTCAGAACGACGAAGGCAGGGATGACGATTGTCGAGGACGACAATGGACAAAGGAAGGGAGAGTGTAGGGAAGGTGACCTGACGGACGGACGGACTAGTCAGAGTGAAGAAAGATAGGTTTGCACAGTGTAGGTAGGAGTCAGTGATTACAGTGGGGAAACAACTAGGAAAGTGTAGTGTCTCTGTTGTCATCTCTGCGCGGTATAAAAGTAGGACCACCCCCCAGCTCGGCACCCCACCACCGACCCTACAGCTATGTGACACGCTCGATGGCACAGCTGCCTGTGACCAAAGTGACGAGAGGATAATGGAGATTTTGAATCTCTGCGTACACTTTTGGACACTGGACACTTGTGGATTGTGTGCGGCCCACTGATATCTGAGCGCTATGTGACACGCTCGATGGCACAGTTGCCTGTAACCAAAGTGACGAGAGGATAATGGAGATTTTGAATCTCTGCGTACACTTTTGGACACTGGACACTTGTAGATTGTGTGCGGCCCACTGATATCTGAGCGCTATGTGACACGCTCGATGGCACAGCTGCCTGTGACCAAAGTGACGAGAGGATAATGGAGATTTTGAATCTCTGCGTACACTTTAGGACACTGGACACTTGTGGATTGTGTGCGGCCCACTGATATCTGAGCGCTATGTGACACGCTCGATGGCACAGCTGCCTGTGACCAAAGTGACGAGAGGATAAGGGAGATTGGATTGCTTTTAAAAAAGCAGTTTGCGGAGCAGTGGGTAAACAGCAATACCAGCGTGTCAGGAAGCCTTAAAAGGCAGCCCAACAACCAACACCACTGATACACCACAATATAGCCTCCCCTTGCACTGCACACACAGTGACTTGTGTGTTGTGCAGGCCAAATCGCTAGCAGCAGAAGCAGTTTTTTTGTCTTCTTCCCTGCCTAACGCTCTCCCTACAGAATCAGCAGCAACCTCTCCCTATACTAAGATCGGCAGAAGTAAGATGGCGGTCGGCGTGCACGCCCTTTTATACCCCCTGTGACACCCACCAAAGCAAGCCAATCACTTGCATGCCCTTCTGAAAGATGGTGGTGACCCGTGCCTATGTCATCACGTTGCCCACAGTGTCCGTGGATCCTGATTGGCTGAAAAAGAGCGCAAAACAAACTTTTGAAACGCGACTTTGGCGCGTAAGTCGCCGACCTCGTGGCCGACCTCATCCTAGGGTCGGGTTTCGTTTCATGAAACCCGACTTTGCCAAAAGTCGGCGACTTTTGAATTTTTTCGACCCGTTTCGCTCAACTCTAGTAGTTCATCTGATTTATGTATATATTGTAGAGGTTTAAAGTCACTCAACTGCGGTTGAGGTAGGCACAGGAAGCTGTATTGTTAAAATGTCCAGGCAAGTTTATTTCAACCGCTCAGGATAGCAAAACAAAAGAATAGCCTTTTCCAGCACAAAGTGAAAACTTAAATTAAAAAATCCATACAATACAGCAGGTCCACCTGCTCAGGATAGTGTCCAGTTCTTTAGGCCTTAGCACAGACCAATACACAGGAGGTCCACACATCCACAGTGAATGAGACACTCAGCCTCCATTTTATCTGTCAAACCATGCTCCTATTTGAACAGTCATTCCCACCCATCTCTTATGGCTGCTCGTAAAACCCGGCCCTGGAATGCCCTAACTCTCAGCGCTACAGTGCTGTGCAAATTAATTGGGACAAAGCATTTTTTTTTAAGTAAAATCGTAAGTTGGTTACCAGTCAGTGATTCAAACCAGTTTTAACTGCTTTGAACAGGTGTGAGTGCCTGTTCAAAGCAGTTAAAACTGGTTTGAATCACTGACTGGTAACCAGCTTATGATTTTGCTTAAAATGCTTTGTCCCAATTAATTTGCACAGCACTGTATACAGTATATGTGCTGGAGCACGTTTCCGTGCACAAAGTTAGGTAACGAGTAGAGTTGAGCGAAACGGGTCGAAAAATTTCAAAAGTCGCCGACTTTTGGTAAAGTCGGGTTTCATGAAACGAAACCCGACCCTAGGGTGAGGTCGGCCACGAGCTTGGCGACTTTAGCGCCAAAGTCGCGTTTCAAAAGTTTGTTTTCCGCCCTTTTTCAGCCAATCAGGATCCACGGACACTGTGGGCAACGTGATGACATAGGCAGGGGTCACCACCATCTTTCAGAAGGGCATGCAAGTGATTGGCTTGCTTTGGGGGGCATCACAGGGGGTATAAAAGGGCGTGCACGCCGACCGCCATGTTACTTATGCTGATCTCAGAATAGGGAGAGCTGCTTCTGCTGCTGATTCTGTAGGGAGAGCGTTAGGCAGATAAGAAGACACCAAAAACTGCTTGTGCTGCTAGCGATTTTGCCTGTACAACACGCCAGTTACTGTGCAGTGCAAGTGGAGGCTATATTTTGCTGGATCAGCTGTGTTGGTTGTTAGGCTGCCTTATAAGGCTTCCTGATAGCTGCATTGCTGTTTTCCCACTGCTCTGCAAACTGCTTTTTTAAAAGCAATTCAAATTTTTTTTTTTGTCCTGGTGAGGTACTGAGCGTGCATTTTTTCACACCATACAGCGGTGTACGCTCCTCACACAGTACCGTGTAACGGCTGTTATCACGGCCACAGTGAAGCTATCTGTGTGTGACTCTGTAAGAATAAGTCGAGGACATGTTCCGTTGTTACAGACCTCCACCTTCTAGTTTTGTCTGTTTTTCAAACAGTTAAGTATATTTGCTGTTTGATCACATTCAAAACTATAGAGAGACAGCGTGTGTCAGTCTGTATACTTAAAAAACACGGAGCTTGACAATTTTACGGACACTGGACAGTGGTGTATGTGCACGCTCCTCTCTCAGTACCGTGTAACGGCTGTTATCATGGCCACAGTGAAGCTATCTGTGTGTGACTCTGTAAGAATAAGTCGAGGACATGTTCCGTACTTACAGACCTCCACCTTCTAGTTTTGTCTGTTTTTCAAACAGTTAAGTAGATTTGCTGTTTGATCACATTTAAAACTATATAGAGACAGCGTGTGTCAGTCCGTATACTTAAAAAACACGGAACTTGACAATTTTACGGACACCGGACAGCGGTGTACGTGCACGCTCCTCTCTCAGTACCATGTAACGGCTGTTATCACGGCCACAGTGAAGCTATCTGTGTGTGACTCTGTAAGAATAAGTCGAGGACATGTTCCGTTCTTACAGACCTACACTCTAGGGAGATTCCTATTCTGCCCAATTCTATATACACCTTGTAGTTTGTCATACACTAGCCAATTTCTGCCTGTGACATAGCGGTGTGGTATTCACTGGACCTCACACAATCCAACAGTGTCCACAAGTGTGTTCAGAAATTCTACATCTCCCCTGTCCTATAGTGACATTTTTCACACCTGCGACATTGAGCCTGTGACATAGCGGTGTGATATTCACTGGGCCTCACACAATCCAATAGTGTCCACAAGTGTGTTCAGAAATTCTACATCTGCCCTGTCCTATAGTGACATTTTTCACACCTGCGACATTGAGCCTGTGACATAGCGGTGTGATATTCACTGGGCCTCACACAATCCAACAGTGTCCACAAGTGTGTTCAGAAATTTTACATCTCCCCTGTCCTATAGTGACATTTTTCACACCTGCGACATTGAGCCTGTGACATATCGGTGTGATATTCACTGGGCCTCACACAATCCAACAGTGTCCACAAGTGTGTTCAGAAATTCTACATCTCCCCTGTCCTATAGTGACATTTTTCACACCTGCGAAATTGAGCCTGTGACATAGCGGTGTGATATTCACTGGGCCTCACACAATCCAACAGTGTCCACAAGTGTATTCAGAAATTCTACATCTCCCCTGTCCTATAGTGACATTTTTCACACCTGCGACATTGAGCCTGTGACATAGCGGTGTGATATTCACTGGGCCTCACACAATCCAACAGTGTCCACAAGTGTGTTCAGAAATTGTACATCTGCCCTGTCCTATAGTGACATTTTTCACACCTGCAACATTGAGCCTGTGACATAGCGATGTGATATTTACTGGGCCTCACACAATCCAACAGTGTCCACAAGTGTGTGCAGAAATTCTACATCTCCCCTGTCCTATAGTGACATTTTTCACACCTGCGACATTGAGCCTGTGACATAGCGGTGTGATATTCACTGGGCCTCACACAATCCAACAGTGTTCACAAGTGTGTTCAAAAATACTACATCTCCCCTGTCCTATAGTGATAGTGACATTTTTCACACCTGCGACATTGAGCCTGTGACATAGCGGTGTGATATTCCCTGGGCCTCACACAATCCAACAGTGTCCACAAGTGTGTTCAGAAATTCTACATCTCCCCTGTCCTATAGTGACATTTTTCACACCTGTGACATTGAGCCTGTGACATAGCGGTGTGATATTCCAGGGCCTCACACAATCAAACAGTGTCCACAAGTGTGTTCAGAAATTCTACATCTCCCCTGTCCTATATACACCTTGTACCTTGTTTTACATTACTATATAGTTTGTGGGATTTTGTGTACATTTTTACCAAAAATGAGGAAGGCTGGTGGAAGAGGCCGTGGAATTGGGCGGGGGTTGCCAGCTGGTAATGATGGTGTTGGTGTTGGATCTGATGGTACTGGCAAAAGCAAAATAGGACCGAATGCAGGAGGTGTTGAGCCTGCGTCATCGTCTGGCTACACAAGGCCTCGAAGGCTTAGTTTTCTAGGAGTTGGCAAACCGCTTTTAAAGCCAGAGCTTCAGGAAAAAGTTTTGGCTTACAATGCTGACTCATCTTCCTGCTCTATCGCCTCCTCTTCTGAAGTTGTAAAAAATAAAAAGTCATCATTGGAGGCTCATGTTCATGAACCACACCTTTCCTTGTGTCCTTCACCCCAACCAAGATTGAAGGATGACACAGGCCATAGAACTGATTACTCCATGGAGCTGTTTTCACATACCATGCCTGGGTTATCAAGTGAAATGGTGAATTACCCAGGCCAAGATGAATCTGACATGGAGTGCACTGATGCACAGCCACTGATAGATGATTCTGCCGGTACATTCACTCAGAGCACTACATTGTCCTCGCAGTGTAATGAGACAGATTCTGACACTGATGAGACTCAGGTGCCCCTTCTCGCATACTATACCACCATACACGGTGACACAGAGGAAGGTGTACATGACATTGAAGAGGAGGTGATGGATGACCCAGTTGTTGACCCAGATTGGCATCCATTGGGGGAAGAGGGTGCTGCTTCCAATAGCTCAGATGAGGAGGTGGAGCATCCACAGCAGACATCGACATCACAACAGCTGTTATCTGGCAGGCCCGGAGCACTCCAAAGACAAGTTCCAAAAATCAAAAGAGTTGCTGGACAGCTTGTCCAGACGGTCAAAATAGCATAGCGTGCTAGGCCGCAAAATGTATTCCAAAGTAGGAAGATTGCAGTGTGGCACTTTTTTGAACAAAATCCTCATGATCAGGCCAAGGTTATCTGTAAGAAGTGCGTAAAGACCTTTAGCCGAGGGGAAAATCTGAAAAACTTGAATACCAGTTGCATGCTTAGACATTTAACCAGCATGCACTTGCAAGCGTGGACACAACACCAAACCTCAAGTACCACATGTGCAACTGATCACAAAGAAGGTAGTCAGCAACGCTACATTGTTTCCCCCACTGTAAGCCCACCGGTTAGCACAGCAGCAAATGTTGAGGTGTCGTTGCAAGGCCAAAGAAGTCAGGGAATCCCACTGTTATATCAATGAAAGACTGAATCTAGGCCATCAGAAAGAACACCAACTCCATCACCATCATCAACCCTCTCTCAGTCCGCCCTGTCCACTGCTAGTTCCACCATATGCAGCTCTCAAGTCCAGCTCACCCTCCCAGAGACTATGAGTAGGTCAAGAAAGTACTCAGTCTCTCATCCGCGTACACTGGGTTTGAACGCCCACATTGCCAAACTAATCTCGTTAGAGATGACGCCCTATCGGTTGGTGGAAAGCGCAGCTTTCCGCGAACTCATGGCCTATGCAGTACCACGCTATGACCTACCCAGTCACCACTTCTTCTCTCGCAAAGCCATCCCAGCCCTCCACCATCATGTGAAAGACCGCATTGTCCATGCACTCAAGCAGTCAGTGAGTGGAAAGGTGCACCTCACAACAGATGCATGGTCCAGTCGGCATGGCCAGGGCCGTTACGTGTCCATCACTGCGCACTGGGTTAATGTGCTGGATGCAGGGTCCACAGGGGACAGCGGTGGTGGGACAGTGCTGCCTAGCCCACGGTATAGGAAACATTTGGCTGTAGGCGTTCGACCCCCCTCCTCCTCCTCCTCCTCCTCCAGAAGCGAAAGCTGGTCCACAGAGCGCAGTCGTACGAGCACTCCATCTGCAGCTGCCACTGTTGCACACGAGGTGGCCCCCTATCGAGCAGCTAGTGGAAAGCGTCAGCAGGCTGTGTTGCAGATGATGTGTTTGGGCGACAGACACACCGCGGAGGTGCTGGCCGAGTACTTTCAGCGACAAACTGAGTCATGGCTGGGCAGTATACATCTTGAGGCAGGCATGGTAGTTAGTGATAACGGCCATAATTTTGTGGCAGCCATAGCCCTTTCAAAACTCAGCCGCATAGCTTGCTTGGCTCACACCTTGAACGTGGTGGTGCAGTGCTTCCTCAACAATTATCCGGAGTTTACAGCCCTGCTCCAGAAGGTGCAAAGACTGTGCGCGCACATCCGCCGGTCACCTGTACACTCCATTTGTATGCAGAAGCTGCAGCGATTGCTCCACCTTCCCAACCACCACCTCATTATCGACATTGCAATAAGGTGGAACTCCACCCTGCACATAGTTGAGCGGCTGTGCGAACAGAGGCAGGCCATAATGCATTTGTGGAAGGATACACGGCCAGGCACTTTGAGCGCAGACATGGAGTTGACAGGTGTGCAGTGGTCGAAGCTGAAAGACCTCTGTAAAGTCCTTCAGTGTTTTGAGGAATGCACATGGCTGGTAAGCGCAGACGACGCCATCCTAAGCATGAGCATCCCACTTATCCGTCTGCTCATGCAAACTTTGACGCACCTTAAGGAGCAGGCGTCTGCAGCCAATGTTGATGAGGAGGAAGAGGAGGAGGGAATCCTTGATGACATTCAGCCATTGTCTGCTCAGGGACCTCTCCTGGACGAGGTGGAGGAAGAAGAGGAGGAGGAGGATGATGATGGGGATGATTACTTAGGGGAGGAGGATGCATCTCGTGGGGCAACTGAAAATGTTGGCGTGGCAAGGTCTGGTACAGGGTTTGTGCGTGACTGGAGGGATGTGGATTTGCCAGAAAGTGCTCCTCCAACCAGCACTTGCAGTGCATCATTGACACCGGGAACATTGGCCCACATGTCAGATTATGCCTTGCAGATCCTAAAAAGGGACCCCCGCATCGCCAAAATGATGAACGATGACGACTACTGGATGGCCATCATCCAGGATCCACGCTATAAAGGCAATTTGCAAAACATCATGCCACAGGAGAACCTTGACCTAATATTGGCTAATAAACAAGCAACTCTGGTAAACCGGTTGGTTGAGGCATTCCCAGCACACAGCAGCGGTGATGGTTCTCACACGAGCCGTACGGGCCAGGGGCAGCTTGGCAGAGGTGTTCGTGGTGCACACAGCCGAAGTGGCATTGGAGACAGGGGTTTCATGACAATGTTGTGGACTGATTTTTCAAGTACCGCTCTCACAACTGGTAATACTGCATTGATGGAAAGTGACAGGAGACAGCAGTTGTCAACTATGGTTACAAACTACTTTTCCTCCCATATTGATGTTCTCCCGCACAGGTCATTCCCCTTTGACTATTGGGCCGCTAAACTGGACACCTGGCCTGAATTGGCACAATATGCCTTACAGGAGCTCGCTTACCCAGCTGCAAGTGTGCTATCGGAAAGAGTCTTCAGTGCAGCTGGATCAATCCTGACAGAAAAAAGGACCCGTCTGTCAACCCAAAATGTGGATGATCTAACCTTCATTAAAATGAACCATGCATGGGTTTCCAAGAATTTTGTCCCACCTTCCCTTGATGACACATAGGTTGCCAGAAAAATGGCTTGCTTTGGTCCTCCTCCTATTCCGCAAACTTGAGCTATTTCGCCTTTTGCAGCAGCTGTATTTCCCACATCAACATATGCCACTTTGTAAACCGCCCTAACTGGACTGCCCCCCCCATGGCCGGGGTCACCACCTAGCGCACGAAACCGTGCGAGTGCCTTTGCCCTGGACAGGTGGGTAGGCCGACTCTTGGGCGCGGGCACTGGCACAGGGTCCCTCATAGTGCAATCAAGTGTCTCTGACGGTGGGGGTGCACACCCACCATCAGACACCCGCCGTACTATGAGGGGCCCAGTGCCAGTACCGACGCCCACGAGTGTGCCCCCCTTGCTTGGGCAGGGCCCCAGCATTTGCAATGTTTACCTCTCCTTGCTCCTCTGCTGTGTAGTCTGGGCTGTCAAATCCTTCACTGGGAGTTCCACTACAAATTGATTGAACTGAAAGATGATGGTTAAGACGTAGCTATGCCCTGTCCCGCTGTCTGGGCTCTAGCTTTAGATGATCAATGGCTTCCATTTCTTATGGACGTCGACTCACAATGACATGCAGTGGTGGTTTATCATCAGCTTTCACAGTTTTCCTACTCACAAACGTGTGACATTCCGGCGCACATTTTAAAATGTGCCCTCTCATGCCAATCAAATAGAATCGCCTACGGCCTGTGGCTTCTGTCTTTTGCACTCCAAAGTTACGTGACAGATCATGATAGCCAGTAAGCACCATGTTTACATCGCTCCCTGTGATAAAAATTTGATTGAGATGAGTAACAGTGATGGAATCAACGGAAGTGCGATACAGCAAGACTTTATTCACAAAAAAATGTTTTCACTGTCTCAACACACAAATTAATTGAGGGTCAGCATCGCCTATGAGAATTGTGAAGGAAGTTTTTCCCGTGAATAGTAATTCCTAGATTTCTGCAATCACTAGCCTTTATGTCAGTAATTGTATGCATCTCAATTCCTATTGCGGAGAGGCTGGACAGTATTACTGAGACAGAAATATATATGAAGATTTAAAAATAACACCAAAAGTATATAGTTGTGTACGCCTCAAATACATTTCCTTTTTTCCACTTTTTAGATTGCTGTGTAATCCACACTGAGAACACATAGATTTTACATGTTTAAACTATGCTATATATACCTGCTATCCAGTGATAAAGTACCCTTTCTCAACTTTGTACAATCTGGTCAAATCCATACTGGGCCTGAGAACATCTGAGTCTGCCTCCTAATCTATAGACATATATTTTTAATGTGTAAACTAGGCTACATACACTCACTGGCCACTTTATTAGGTACACCTGTCCAACTGTGTGTTAAGACTTAATTTCTAATCAGCCAATCACATGGCGGCAACTCAGTGCATTTAGGCATGTAGACATGGTCAAGACAATCTCCTGCAGTTCAAACCGAGCATCAGTATGGGGAAGAAAGGTGATTTGAGTGCCTTTGAACGTGGCATGATTGTTGGTGCCAGAAGGGCTGGTCTGAGAATTTCAGAAACTGCTGATCTACTGGGATTTTCACGCACAACCATCTCTAGGGTTTACAGAGAATGGTCCGAAAAAGAAAAAAAATCCAGTGAGCGGCAGTTCTGTGGCCGGAAATGCCATGTTGATGCCAGAGGTCAGAGGAGAATGGGCAGACTGGTTCGAGCTGATAGAAAGGCAACAGTGACTCAAATTGCCACCCGTTACAACCAAGGTAGGCAGAAGAGCATCTCTGAACGCACAGTGCGTCGAACTTTGAGGCAGATGGGCTACAGCAGCAGAAGACCACACTGGGTACCACTCCTCTCAGCTAAGAACAGGAAACTGAGGCTACAATTTGCACAAGCTCATCGAAATTGGACAGTAGAAGATTGGAAAAACGTTGCCTGGTCTGATGAGTCTCGATTTCTGCTGCGACATTCGGATGGTCGGGTCAGAATTTGGCGTAAACAACATGAAAGCATGGATCCATCCTGCCTTGTATCAACGGTTCAGGCTGGTGGTGGTGGTGTCATGGTGTGGGGAATTTTTTCTGGGCACTCTTTGGGCCCCTTGGTACCAATTGAGCATCGTTGCAACGCCACAGCCTACCTGAGTATTGTTGCTGACCATGTCCATCCCTTTATGACCACAATGTACCCAACATCTGATGGCTACTTTCAGCAGGATAATGCGCCATGTCATAAAGCTCGAATCATCTCAGATTGGTTTCTTGAACATGACAATGAGTTTACTGTACTCAAATGGCCTCCTCAGTCACCAGATCTCAATCCAATAGAGCATCTTTGGGATGTGGTGGAACGGGAGATTCGCATCAGGGATGTGCAGCCGACAAATCTGCGCCAACTGTGTGATGCCATCATGTCAATATGGTCCAAAATCTCTGAGGAATGCTTCCAGCACCTTGTTGAATCTCTGCCACGAAGAATTGAGGCAGTTCTGAAGGCAAAAGGGGGTCCAACCCCTTACTAGCATGGTGTACCTAATAAAGTGGCCAGTGAGTGTATATACGTGTTATCCGGTGAAACTGTACCCTTTATCAACTTTCTACAATGTTGTTGAATCCATACTGGGCCTGAGAACGGCTGCCGAGCTGTTAAGCAAGCTACAGCACCTGTGGTTTGGACACGTAATTTTTTCAGGAATGACGGTTAGGCCTAACTCCAGAATTGTGGTTGACCTGAACTTACTGGGAATTCATCGTTCGAGGGGAATAATCTGAATCCCAGATCCCCATCACTAACGGAGTTCAGCAGGTTATCTGCACCTGTAAGCGACAAAAGCTGGTCCTTTCAGTGTAGCGTGCATGCAGCCCTGAACATGTTCGGGAATGCTAGACCTCTTATTGCTCGATCTCACGTGCCAGAGCCTCGCTTATCCCTCTAGTAAGCTTGACGCGTACTGTGGGGGCATGCCGGAGTCTCGGTTGTTAACGGAATAAAGCTGAGAAATCGCTAGCACAACTACAAACACACATACCACACCACACACAGAATCGACAAAGCTTTCAAAGTGTGCATCTTTTCTTTAGGTGGCATGGTTGTGGTTTCCCGGGTGGAGTCCAATTAAGCCACAGGCTCCACTCCTGGTGGTGCCCTTTTGGACATTCCTTTAAGGTTCAGCTTTGCAATCATACTGCCCCCGGAAACCAAAAACTTTGCCTTCATGGACGCTGTTTGGAGGTTCGTTGGAATAACGCCGCCCGATCAGCAGTCGGCATATGGGTCGCTCTCCCAGGGCTGTGGGGTACTCGGTACCGGGCCGGTGTCAGTGGGATGTGTCACAGTAGCGGTGATCCGGACGGTGGCCCTGGGCGCCCATGTAAATGGCGTGGTATAATGGTAAAGAGTTTATATAGATAGTTTAAGAGAAAACAAGGGCAGGGGCGCAGACATAGGGCTTCACCTGGTATAAATCAATTAAAATATAAAAGTACTCTGGAGTACTCACCCTTTATTGGTTGTGTTCAGACACAACCACTCTCAACATTTGTTGCAGTCATATAGCTGCTGCAGAGCTCGTGCAGGTGGAGAGCGTCCACTAGGTATCATAAGTTGAGGATCCAAGAAAAGCACTTCTGAGCATCCGCGCTGCTTTAGTGATAAGAATTCTTCAGAAATCCATATAAATCTTTCAAGTTCTTTATTATATGTACTACAGAAACTACGCGTTTCGAGGTGACAAACCGCACCTCTTCTTCAGGTTACAGTACAGAGTTGTGACAACTCTGTACTGTAACCTGAAGAAGAGGTGCGGTTTGTCACCTCGAAACGCGTAGTTTCTGTAGTACATATAATAAAGAACTTGAAAGATTTATATGGATTTCTGAAGAATTCTTATCACTAAAGCAGCTTGGATGCTCAGAAGTGCTTTTCTTGGATCCTCAACTTATGATATATAGATAGTTTGACGCCACCTGTGGTGTTCGGCAACATAGATGTTAGGCCGACGCTGCATGCAGATCCTCTGGGACTGATGGTGTTGTGCAGCAAAGATGGTGAAGCTCCCCACAAGTGGAGCTGGAGTCCCAGGGAAGTGTAGATGTAGTGATGGGGGAAAGGCACAGGCGGTGTAGGTGCTGGTACCCAGATGTAGCGGTGCTGGAATAACTGTAGGACACCAGAGCGTGCAGTTCCAAAGCTTTACTCACAGTCTGCAGGTTACACAGATGCCTGCCTCCGTGCTGTGTCCTCCAGGTCAGGACCTCAGCCAACCTCCGGGACCAAAATGGAAAGCTCCCTTCCAACACTCCGCCAACATGTACCTTCCTGAACGTCTCCTTTCTAGCGCTTGTGGGGGAAGCACTCACAGGACCGTGGTTCACTGAAGCGCCTCCTGTCTAACAGATCTTCCTCAGACTTTACTTGTATGGCAGACAGCTGTAGCCTTTTCCTTCTGGCTCCCACACGTCAATGCTGGGGCCTCCGAGCCTTAGTTGGGTACAGAGCATTTATAGCTGCTACTTCCCCCGGTTTCTGCTGCAGGAACGTCAGTGTCCCTACAAACTCGGAGACCGGAATCGGGACCATGTGCTCCAGCTAGGAGTGCGCCTTAACTCTGCTCATCCTCCAGCTCCCCTTCTCACATCCACACACTTCCCCTTCCCTGCACAGAGTGCCCTAACTTACCTCTTCCCGACCACAGAGAGCAGCTCCTCAGCAGTCAGGTTCAGAGGTCTCCCTGCTAGCCTGGAGTGGAAAATGTGTTGTGTGTTGGTTTCACTGCTAGAGAGATCCTTTGTTGCTCCCAAGCTTGACAACACACTCCCTAGGAGGAAGGTAATGCCACAGTGGCGACCGTACTCTTGGGGGACGCCACAAGTGCACTGAGGCCCTGCCACTGCTGGATGATTCTGCTGGTACATTGACCCAGACCACTACATTCCCCTCGCACTCTACACTGCCAGAATCTGACCCAGAGGAAACTCAGGTTCCCCTTCCCACATACTATACCACCTTACACGGTGACAAAGAGGAAGGTGCAGATGAAAGTGTAGGTTCCTTGAGCAGGTGGGGGGGGCTTACTCATGGGCGATGGCACTGGCACAGGGAACCGCATAGTACGCAAAAGTGTCTCTGCCGGTGGGAGGGCCTAAACAGCCAAGTGCAGTGAGATGGAAGATGGGGACGACAAGGAGCTCAGAGTAGTGCAGGGATTCCCTAGCAAGGAGACTTATGTAATTGTTTTCAATGTTGGGACAGCAATTTTTGGGGAGCACTATACTCTGGTGAATGATATATGAGGCCCACCATACACTGGAGCATTCCAAAGGTGGACATCAGACACTGGAGCAGCATTTACAGGGCCCATTATACACTAGAGCAGTAGAAATGGGGCCCATTATATATGGAGCATTATTTGGGCCCATAAGACAGTGGAGCTTCATCCATTGGGACCAACATATGCTATAGCATTATGTGGAGCTCATCATATACGGTTTGAAACATTATATGGGATCAATGATTCCAGATGGAGAAATATATGGGCCTCATTACTCTGTATAGCGTGCTAAGCGCTGGCCATAATACTGTATGGAGTTATATACTGTCCGTTTTTGGAGGTATTGGAGAATTTAAAATGGATATCAGTCATGAGATGTAAGAAGTGAAGTATTTTTCATTGTACTATACTGCTATTTCTCTGCCATATCGGAACATCATGAGTTGTGGTATGTGTTAAAGGGGCGCTCTTTGGCCCTGGGCCCACGAAAACCTGGAGCCAGCCCTACCCCCCCACAACTGTAGCCAAATAACCCCCATTTTTCAGTGCGTAACTAGTATTATGAAGTAAATTAAGGTTGACAAGCTTAAGTAATAAGAATTGATGCTTTTGGCATTTAAATGGGCACTGTAGGTGTGTTTCCTGTCCTCCTCTCACTGCCGACTTTAATTCCCCATTGACTTTCATTGGGTTTCGTGTTTCGGTCGGACCCCCGACTTTTCCCTATAGTCGGCCGATTTTGCTCCACCCGACTTTTGGAAAAGTCGGGTTTCATGAAACGAAACTCGACCCTAAAAAACCAAAAGTCGCTCAACTCTACTGGTGATACTGTACCCTTTCTGCCAGGAAGTCCTCCTCCACCCACCACTCAAAGTGTATCATTGACACCAGGAACATTGTCCCACATGTGTGATTATTTCTTGTGGATCTTCTAGTTATATTGTGGTGTGATCCGTCCTGAGCTTGTGACAGTCTGTGGGTTACTCCTGCAATTTAGATGTACATTTAAAAATTATCCCAACAGTAGTGTATACAGCTCTACGCTTGTGATACATTACCCATTTACTGCTTTTTATATACTTGTCTAATCCAAACTGACCAAGTGAGAGTTATTTTCTGACTGAGATTGACAACAATGACTCATACACTGTGTACAGCTGTACTCTTCAGATCCATTACCGTTTTACAGCTTTTTATATTGTGTTGTAATCCATATTGAGCCTGAGAGCGTCTGTATCTGTCTCCTGAAATATCTACGGAGATTTAGAATGTTTAAACTATACTATATATACCTGCTATCTGATGATACTGTACACTTTTTCTACTTTTTATATTCTTGTCTAATCCATACTGAGCCTGTGAGCGTGTCTGTGTGACTGATGGTATATATAGGGAGATTGACAATCATCCTTTGACTGTATAGAGCTTTACGCTTCAGATACAGTACCATATATCTGATGTTATTTTGGGTTCATGTTCTGCAACATTTTGAAGTTTGGTGGAAGAGGCCGCGGACGTGGGCGTAGGGGGGCCAGCTGGTGCTGATGGTGGTGGTGCATCTGCTGATAGTGGCAAAAGCACAATAGCAGCTAAGGCAGGAGGTGTTGAGCCTGCGTCATGGTCTGGCTCCGGAAAGCCTGGAAGGCTACCTTTTCTGGGAGTAGGTTAACCACTTTTAAAGCCGGAGCATGAGGAACTGGTTTTGGCTTACATTGCCGAAACAGACACCAGCAAATATGCCCTCCTCTTCTGAAGTTTAAAAAAATGCAAGTATTGAGTCATCAAGTGCTGGCTCCTGGTGAGGAAGAACCCCTTTACTTGTGTCCTTTACCCCTACCAAAAGTGAATGATGCAGCAGGCCACACTTCACATTAGTCCATGTAGCTCTTTCTATCATACCATGCCTGGGTTATCAAGTCAAATCGTGAATTCCCCAGTCCAAGATGAATCTGACATGGAATGTGGGTGGCCAGCCAGGGCAGTGAGGTTAATCGGTACCGGGCCGGTGTCTCAGAGGGATGTGTCACGTTGGTGGTGATGACCTGTTCTGTGGCCCTGGGCGTCCATGCAAAGGGGTGAATAACGTTTATAGGTGAATGATACGTGACGCCACCTGTGGTTTCTGATCAGATTGACCCGCGCTGCAGTGTCGCTTCTCTGGGATAGATGTTGTGGTGCAGCTACGTTGTAGAAGCCCTGCACAGGTAGGGCCGTAGTCGCAGAGCAGAGGAAAGAGTTGGTAGATGGTGTGCAGTGCAGGATGTAGCAGAGCCGTGCGCCAGGCGCAGGAGAAAGATGACAGACACAGTCGTGTAGTTCCTTTACCTGTACTTGGTAAGTGCCATCCAGGACCCAGAGTACAGATGGAGAAGGAGTTGGTCAGCCTGGAAGCAAATTTGGAATTCTCTCTCTGCAGATAGGTAGTGTGGCCTCTGTTCTAGCGCTTACCTGAGGTACTCTCAGTACTAAGTTCACTGAAGTTCCCCCTGTTGACTCTCTTTTGGAACTTTCTCATAAGGCAGGCAGCCATAGCCTTTTCCTTCTCGCTCACACACATCGCTGCTGGGGCCTCCAAGCCTTAGTTGGGAACAGAGCATTTACAGCTGCTACTTCCTCCGGTTTCTGCTGCAGGACCGTCAGTGTCCCTACAAACTTGGAGACCGGAATCCCGACCATGCGCTCCAGCCTTAACTCTGTAAAAACTCAGGAGGGCACTACTGAATAAGATATGCGGATCAACCAGCAGTCAGTATAAACACAAACTATGAGAAAATGGAGAAAAAGCTACTGACCAAAATGCAGGGATCACTGCAAAATTACAAATTTTATTGGTAACAAAAAGACAACATCCATGTAAAAACATTTAAAAAGTCATACAATGACATGAAACTATCACAAAAGCTTATAATAAAGCCCAAAGAGCTCCCTCCAGTAAGTGGACATACATAAAAAAGGCTCTAGAATATATCACATACAATAGCATACCTGCAATGAAGAAATGTTCAGAGATGTAATACTAAACATAATGATCCATTGAATAATCCATCCAAATCGACTATAGTACAATAATGAATGCAAGTAATAACAAATGTAAGCAACTGAGCCATGAAAATAAACACCATAGGGTACTAAGCATAGATGTAAAGTATAGCAGTCATGGTGTAGCCAAGAGGCTAAAATGACCAAGCTCCCCCTTTGTAAGTGGCATTATATAGGGATTATGCAGGCAGGATTTAATCTTGGACTTATTTAATTGTTTTCAATGTTGGGACAGCTATTTTTGGGGAGCACTATACTCTGGAGAATGATATATGAGGCCCACCATACACTGGAGCATTCCAAAGGTGGACATCAGACACTGGAGCAGCATTTGCAGGGCCCATTATGCACTGGAGCATTAGAAATGGAGCCCATTATATATGGAGCATTATTTGGGCCCATAACACAGTGGAGCTTCATCCATGGGGACCAACATATACTGTAGCATTATGTGGAGCTCATCATATACTGTTTCAAGCATTTATATGGGACCAATGATTCTGTATGGAGAAATATATGGGCCTCATTACTCTGAATAGCGCACTATGCGGTGGCTATAATACTGTATGGAGCAATATACTGTCCGTTTTTGGAGCTATTTGAGAATTTAAAATGGATATCAGTCATGAGATGTAAGAAGTGAAGCATTTTTCATTGTACTATACTGCTATTTCTCTGCCGTATCAGAGGATCATGAGTTGTGGTATGTGTTAAAGGAGCCCATTGACACTCTTTGGCCCTGGGCCCACGAAAATCTGGAGCCAGTCCCACCCCCCCACAACTTTAGCCCAATAACCCCCAGTTTTCAATGCCTAACTATTATTATAAAGTAAATTAAGTTTGACAAGCTTAAGTAATAAGAATTGATGTTTTTGACATTAAAATGGGCACTGTAGGTGTGTTTCCTGTCCTCCACTCCCTGCCGACCTTGGTTCCCCATTGACTTGCATTGGGTTTCGTGTTTCAGTCGGCCTTCGAGTTTTCACAATAATCGGCCGATTTTGTTCGACCCAACCTTTCAGAAAGTCGGGTTTCATGAAACCCGACTCGACCCGAAAAAAGGCAAAGTTGCTCATCTCTATTACAGACCTCTCCATTCTTTGTAGGTAGGAAAACTTGCAAAATTGGCAGTGTATCAAATACTTATTTTCCCCACTCTACAGTAAGCAGTTATTCAAATTGAAGGACAGGGACTTTTTTATACAGTGGGTATGGAAAGTATTCAGACTCCTTTAAATTTTTTACTCTTTGTTTCATTACAGCCATTTGGTAAAGTCAAAAAAGATAACTTTTTCCTCATTAATGTACACTCTGCACCTCATCTTGACTGAAAAAAACAGAAATGTAGAAATTTTTGCAAATTTATAAAAAAAGAAAAACCGAAATATCACATTGTCATAAGTATTTAGACCCTTCGCTCAGCATTGAGTAAAAGCAACCTTTTGATCTAGTACAGCCATGAGTTTTCATGGGAATGATGCAACAAGTTTTCACACATGGATTTGGGGATCCTCTGCCTTTCTTCCAAGTAGTGGCTTTGCTTGTACGCCACTGTACACTTGCGCTGCACTCCACAGTAGCCAGTGTCTATTAGTGGCGGTCGCAGTTGCGACGCCGTGCGCCTAGTGGATCTAGAGAGGCTCTTACCCTGCCTCCTTGGGGCAGAGTCTTGTGACTGTACACTAGCGCAGACTCAGCTGTGCCCTGTGACAGGTAACAGGGTACAGCATTTGTGTTACGCGGTACAGTGGCTCTGTGAAGCAACAGAGCCCGTCGCTACTACATACGGGGTGGCGTTTAACCCACGTGTGTCCAGTGTGATACCACCATTTAGTGTCTGCCATTAAAGAGCAGCAGGTAACATCTCTGCATGGTGGACTCCATGCTGCAAACTCACCTTATTGCCATCTCTTTATTATTTGGTGCGTTCTGCCAGCCCTAACACTGACTGGTGGAGGGCTGCAGTGATAGTTGACTTTGTGGAACTTTCTCTCATCTCCCTACTGCATCTGTGGAGCTCAGCCACAGTGATCTTGGTGTACTTCTTTACCTCTCTCACCAAGGCTCTTCTCCCATGATTGCTCAGTTTGGCAGGACAGCCAGGTCTAGAAAGACTTCTGGTGGACCCAAACTTCTTCCATTTAAGGATTATGGAGGCCACTGTGCTCTTAGGAACATTGAGTACTGCAGTAATTCTTTTGTAATGTTGGCAAGATGTGTGCCTTGCCACAATTCTGTCTCGGAGCTCCTTGGCCAGTTCCTTTGACCTCATGACTCTCATTTGGTCTGACATGCACTGTGAGCTGTGAGGTCTTATATAGAGAGATGTGTGCCTTTACAAAACAAGTCCTATTCAGCTGGAATCCAATGAAGGAGTAGAACCATCTCAAGGAGGATCACAAGGGAATGGACAGCATGTGACTTAAATATGGCTGCAATGAAACAAAGAGGGAAAAATTTAAAGGTGTCTGAATACTTTCCGTACCCACGGTATACATTATATATTGTTGGGCACAGTTTTCTTTATAATTTATTGAATATTGGGAATCTATTACTGTCACAACAGCACTAAAAGTATTGCGCCCTTCAGCGTATCTACTGAAAAAAATTTTAATCTATCAGTTTGTCAAAATAGTAGTAAAACCAAAGGAAAAAAATGTATTTTACAGTAAAATATAAAGGTATTAAGCATAAGAAAGTTAGAGGACATTTAGCTCACTGCTGAATCTCCCTTTCTTCTAATTAAGGAACTAAACTTCCACTGTAGAGAAAAGAAGGAAGTTGCTGAATGGCAAATCGGTGAACTTGTGAACTTTCAATGTTTCGCTCATCTCTAATGGTCAAGTATTTAAAAAAATAATGTTAAAAATGTCCATATTGATTTAATAAAGTTAAGGATAAATCAAAATTATCTCAAAAACCTAATTTAATTTTACATACTATGACTTCGACTCTTTTAATGTTATTTTATTGTGTGATTACAGAAATGTTGTAGAGAACATCTGCTAATGAATTTTTATAAGATAATCTGTACTTGTGGGAACAATATTAGCTACATTTTCAGCATAGATTCTGCAAGTAAGAGCGCAATATATGTAAAGGAAATATATTATTCAGTAAAAGCGTAGAAAATTAGTAATACAGCATGCATATGGACATCCGTTTTAGACACACATGCAATGCATTGGTCATTCTGTATCACAATAAAGGATATATATTTTTTTTATGCTGCATGAATGGATAGGTGGTAACACAGCAAATAATCATGAACCACAATATCCTTGATAGGTCCAGATGTTGAAATATTAAACAGTCAAAAAGACTTCTGGGGCAATATCCATTCGGCTAGCTTCAGGCAATACCTGTGTGCTGTGTTTGTCGTATTTTTACTATCTAAAATAACTAGGCGGCTAGATGTTATAAGTAAGTCAATGCAGAATTATAAATTACCATTCAAACTGTGTATTGCTACTCTGTGCCTTATTGAGCTCTTGCTGTGTTGTCTTAAAAACTCAGCAAGCCCTATCCTCCGTGTTAATGTTACTGTTCTCCACATTAAATTCAACAATAAAAAAATGCAAGAGCAAAGTGTTTTAATGCTTGCTCTTTTTAATAGGAGACTGTTAGGGGGATTTTTCATATATAACAGTTTGTTAAAAATAATGATTATTTTAATTCAGGCACTACAATGCTTGTGAACAGAGTTTTACAAAATTCTATTCACACATTGTGTAGCCGATTATTAGATCATCACTTGACCCTTTCTGTTCCAGAGTTTTCTAGAAATGTGCAGTAAATTTCAAGTCATTAGGTGAGATGCACAGTTAATTTCTTTTATTCTTTATTATCCAGGCGTATTTTTTCAGTAGGCCCAGAGACATGAGATATTGTTCATATGAGACTGCACGCTGACTCTTCTTGTAGGTTGAAGGTTTGCTGCAACTCATTGTGCTGCTATATCTGTAAGACAGGGATGCAGGGTAATTGAACAATCTATATTTACTAATATATTGATTATCCATTGTCTATGCATCTTGTTAATCTGCAAACATTGAAGAATAAATTATGTGGATTGATTGCATACTTGAACAATGAGAGCTGACCTCATCCCACCTTCCCCTTAGCTGTGGATGATGGCCTGGAGGTCAGTTGTTCCCAGAGAGACTTTACAGAATAGCTTACAGGACACCATGGCTCCAACTGGAGGGATAGAGATTTGAGAGATTCTACAGATGCCAGCATAAGGGACTAGCAGGAGGAATGCAGATTTGCTCCATTGACCATCAGTTAACCCTCAAAAATATTTGGATAATTCAGGTTGGGACAATGAGTTTACCTGGCCATGAACCCCAAAGGACAGTCAGCGACCTAAACTAGTCATTACCCCCTCTCTGTGGATGCCTGTCAAAGGTGGGATGCCATTCATGGGGGTAGTCAGCCCTGGAAGCCCCAAATTCGCAGATGCTCCAGTCCCGGTGAGCCAGCGGAATGATGAGACTCTGTAATTTGCAGCATCTTATCTACTTGCTGGGACTGTACTCTAAGTTATTGTCTATTGGTGGTTCAATAAAGTATTGCCACGCAGTTTTAACCTCACCCTTTGTTGTCTGTGCAGCATTATACCCACAGGGAAGGAAAATGGACAATCAGTAGCATGATGTATGATGTCACGACTCTGTTGTCAGGTGACCCGGTACCAGCGTCTCCTTCCCTGTCCCTAACACTAGGAGGTGCCCTAACTCACCCTGTTCCCCAGAATACTTCTGAAGATGAAGATGCTGGGAGCACATACCTTGCCTTATCTCCTATAACCGACCCTTCCCCCACTCAGGGAAGTAGTTGTGCACCGTACTACACCATGCAGACAAACAAGATAACACAAACAGAGGAAATGGAAAATACCAAGCATACAAATATTCACTCACATATAACAGAAGAATGCTCCAGGGAGTGAAGGATGGGTTAAAACCAAATCAGGAGAAGGAATGGGAATTATCACACTTGCTTCTCATATAACCACCAATTACTATCCTCCCAGCCATGCTGTAAAAGCAATCTCTGACAATGTGTGTCTGTCAGGATAAGGAAGAGGCTTATGTCCATGATTTTGGATGAGCCAGGTCCAAAAGAATTAGGTATTTGCTCTGGTTACAACTAGTTATGAGTGAGTATGCTTGGTAATGCTCGGTACTCGCCCGAGCATCGCAGTGCTTGTGATGCTTGGCGAGTGCCGAGCATTTCTGGGTTTGATCAGCGGGTCCTCGGGACCCCACCCTGCAGGTTTGGTGCTCTTTAGAGTGCCAGTCAACATGCAGGGATTGTCTGCCATGCACTGTAATGCCGCAGCCATGTTGGTTGTGGAATTACAGTGATTGGCTGGCCACGCAGAATCATCAGGTCTATATCAGGTCTGGCACTGCCCTGCTCATCCCAGTCAGCTCCAGAATCACGAGTGTAGGGAGAGTTGTTGCAGCGGTAAGGACAGAATAGGTGGGGTATCAGTTACTGTGGGTATACCATTGTTGAATCTACAAATCCAGCTAAACCAACAGTCCTTCTAAGGACTAATTACTGCGGGGAATATAGATATCAGTGATAGGTAGACAGGCAGTGTATGTGGCTGTATATATCAGTGCGTCTCGAGATATCAGTGCTAGGCAGAAGGCATTGTATGTGGCATACTTTATTTTTATAGTGGAAGAGGGTCCATTCCATTACTGTCTGGTGCTGCTGCCTATTACAGATATTGACCGTATATACATAGACCCAGGTATCAATGGCCAGGAATATTTTTTTGCATCTTAATCCTGATTATTTTATTTAAAAGCAATCCAGAGCACGTTTTTTTTCTGCATTTGCTTGTTGGCACTGCAGAACACAGCCAGACTTTTTCCATAGTACAGTTTTCAAATACAGCTATTTTGAACAGGGGTTTGGCCATCACAGAGATCACATCTGAGTGGGCATACAATTCTGACATTTTTGTGGTACTGTAATTGTTTTTGGATTGTCTTATACAACTTCTTGACACCAGTTTGCTTAAAAAAATATCTTTACCTACGGGGCAGATAGTTTACCCTGTGTTTTGTCTGCCACACGGATCATCTATTGTGGCGCCCCTGAGGGTTCAGTCTCCTCAGAGGTACTGCACCTCCTCCTGAAGTGTAGTATCCCACTCTCCAGGTAAGATGGAACACCTGACCAGCCTCCAACACCTGCATCCCACACAAACACAGTAGTGTAGCAGAGCAACCTTCATGGCTCCCTGCTTGGAACACGAAGAGTACTGGGAGGTGGGTGGAGCTTAGACTGCACATGAGAGTGAGAGAATATTAGGAAAAGGGCAGTCTGTGAGAGAAGATCCCCTGAGAGGGATGGAGTGGAGGAAGTGCTGCAGCAGACTCCTGTGACCTGGAACTGCTGGCACAGGAGAGGGCCATAGAATGCCTGATTCTTCAGAAGGAAGATAGTTTAGTACAGAACGTAAGGAGAAGAGAACTATGGACTAGGGTCTGAGCAGAACCCTTCCTCAAGTTTGAAGCGCATGTCCGGGGTCCGGTCCCCGAGGCTGTTTGTGAAACTAATGTTCCAGCAGCAGACACCGGAGGAAAGGGAGCTGTGACCACTCTATTCCCACAAAAGACTCGAAGACACGGTGGCAACCTAAGTGTGAGTCGGGACATGGCGGATGGAGTCCCCGAAGCAGGTTACAGTCACTTGTCATGCGAGTAGAGTTCAAAGGAACATCTGAGAGGAGAAACTTGGGTTTAACACACAACTACAAGTACCTCAGTATAAGCGCTAGTGGGGAGATGTTCAGAACAGGTACACGAAAGGGAGAGCTGGAAAGGTTAATTCCATCTGCCTGGGAGTTGGATGCCCCTGATCTGGAGACCGCAGCATTGAAGCGGGCATCTGTCTGTGCCAAGAACATGAGTAAAAGAGCTGGAACTGCATTCATCTGCCTCATTGTCTTCTTCCTGCGCCAACCCACTCAGCACTGCTACATCTCTGTGCCTAACACTGCACCATCTACTTCTCCTCACTATCTCCTCATTTGCCAACCTCATCTACTCTGCCCTGGGACTACAGCCCTACCTGTGGAGGGCTATAACATCATTGCTGCACCACACCATCTATCCCAGAGAAGCAACCCTGCAGCGCTGGTCAAACTGACCAGAAAACACAGGTGGTGTCACGAATCATCTCAATGACTTTATCCCCATCACTCTACCCCTTTTACATTAACCGCCTGAGGCCACAGACCGGGTCACTGCCACTGTGACATCTCCCATTGTAATCAACGGGCCCAGCACAGAGTACCCCACGGCCTCTGGGGGTGAGTCACCTATCATTGTCCTAAAAATTGTGTCATTTCAGGGCTCCATTGAATATTTTTTGCTGTGTCTATATAATAATAATAATAATAATAATAATAATAATCTTTATTTATATAGCGCTTTACAGTATAACAGTTTCAAAACACAAGTCATAAGTAACAGTGTTAACAATACAGTAATTAAAGTCTGTGTCTATGCCTATTTATTGGCACAATTTTGCTGTAAAAAAAAACACAGGCCAGACAATTTAAAGTCTGGTATCTCCGTCACACGACTCACCTATCTGTGTGCTAAAAATTGGGGCATTTTTTTGTGCTTCATTGAACTTTTTTTGCTGAGTCTTAGCCTAGTAATTCACACTATTTTGATGTTTTTTTTAAAAAAAAATACAGGCCAGATAATTAAATGAGGAGGATCTCCATCACAGGCCTCACCTATCTGTGGGCTAAAAATTAGGACATTTTTTGGGGCTCAATTGAACTGTTGTTGCTGTGTCTTAGCCTATTTATTCACACTCTTTTGGTGTTTAAAAACATACAGGCCAGAAAATTAAAAGTGGGGGATCTCCATCACAGGCCTCACCTATCTGTAGGCTAAAAATTGGGGCATTTTTGGGGGCTAAATTGAACTGTTGTTGCTGTATATTAGCATAGTTATTCACATTCTTTTTCTGTTTAACTTCTTCACAACCTTCGCTAAACTAGTACTGCTCTGCAGGAATTGCATTTCTGTCCAGAGCAGTACTAGTACGGCGCTGTCATTTTCCTCTCACCGCGCTGCATCACGTGATGATTGGCTTCCGATGGCTGCTGTCCCTGACAGTAGACCATCCCTGCACGTCAGCCCCCCTCCACATCGGTGGTCGCTGTGATTGGCTGGTCAATTAGTAGTAGTGTGTTAGGTATAGCCAACATTAGTATTTGGTGATGTCCGATCTTGTCTTAGAGAAAAAAAAACTTAGAGTTTTATAGGTAGAGAGGTAGCATTTTTTCCTGCATAAAAAAACTGCTATCGCTGGGTAATTTCTAATGCATTTGGTGACTGTACATGTCACATTTTTGGTGGCGTTTGTTTTTCTTTTGCAAAAAAAATAATTAGCTGCACTGAATAAATTTTTAGCTAGTGCATTAGGAGAGCGTAGGTCTCATTTTTGGTGGCTTTCTTTTCTCTTTTGCAAAAAAAATAATTAGTTGCGTCGAATACATTTTTAGGCAGTGCATTGTTGTTGGCGTTCGTTTCTCTTTTGTAAAAAAGAATTATTTGCATCTGGTAAATTTATAGGGAGGGCATTAGTGTAGTGAACGTCTAATTATTTTCTACAAACTTTTTTTTTTTACATCTTATTTTTCTTTTCATTTTTTTCTTTCCTACATTTTATCTCTCTACTTTTTCTCTCTGTTTTTTTTTATAATAAATTGTACCCTATTACAAAAGTCACACACATTAAGGCTATGTGCCCACGTTAGCGTTTTTAAATGCTCAGAAAACCGGACTTCTTCCCAGAAACTGCGCGTTTTATTTTCGTGCGTTTTTTGCGCGATTTTTGCAAAAAAAGCGTGTTTTTGATGCATTTTTTTCTGCGCGGTTTCTGGGAACATTGGAAATAGCTAAAAACACGGACCTATGCAGAAAATAATGAGCATGCTGCGTTTTTAGCCGCTAAGCGTTTTCTGAGCGGAAAAAACACATGCATTGCCACAAAAAGCCAAAAATGCATTAAATTGAATGGGAAGCTTCTTTTAAGCGTTTCTGAAGCATCTGATCCGGCACAAATGCTTCAAAAACTCTTTAAAAAATGCAATGTGGGCACACAGCCTTAACGTGTAAAAGCACCACTTCCACACACATCCCTGGGGTTTGTGAAAAAAAATAAAAATGGCCCATTCGTCAAGAAGACGCTATTCACCAGAAGAGGCTTACGCCATCCTTGCATCCGATGCGGATTCAGCCAGTGAGGAAGATCCCACATTCCTCTATTCCTCATCCTCCTCATCTAGTGAGGAAGGACCATCAGCAAGGTGCCCTAGGACCCAGGCAACTCCTACAGCAATCGATTCCATATGGATTGCTCCCCCTGAAAATTATCAGCCTGTGTCATTCTGGATTTCATTGGCAACTCAGGAATCCAGTTTGACACCACTGGCCTCACTGAAATTGACCTATTCACATTCTTTTTCCTCTACGCCCAACAATTTTTCACCCAAAATCCCACGTCATCATATGCCACATGGACCCCTGTAACTGCAGCAAAGATGATGACATATTGGGGAATTGTGCTGCATATGGGCATAATAAAAAAACAGAGCTTCGGCAATACTGGAGTACTGACATTCTCTACAGTGCACCGGTATTCCGCATGGCCAAGGCAAGGAAACGGTTTGAAGTGATCCATAAATGTTTGCATTATAGTGATAATGCACAGTGCCCTCCCCGAGACGATCCTAAATTTGATTGTCTATATAAAATTTGGCCAGTGGTTGAACACTTCAGCAGAAAATTTGCTGAGATGTACACACCCCAGAGGGACATCGCTATTGATGAATCTCTCGTTCACTTCAATGGGAGGCTAAAATTCCTACAATACCTGTCCAGTAAGAGGTCCAGGTATGGAATAAAGCTGTACAAACTGTGCGAGAGCACCTCCAGGTACACCCACAGATTTATGGTCTACGAGGGGAAGGAAACCCAGATTAACCCCCCTGAATGCTCCCCCATCCTGGGGGGTAAGTGAGAAAATTGTGTGGGAATTGCTGCACCCACTTTTGGATAAGGGTTATCACCTCTACATTGATAACTTTTACTCTAGCATCCCGCTCTTCAAGACCCTCTCTGTCTGAGGTACAGCTGCATGTGGCACCATGCAAAAAAATCAGCGAAGCCTCCCTAAGCCGCTAATTGGGCAAACACTGAGAAAAGGTGAAAGCAGACCCCAATTCAGTGACAACATGCTGGTGGTCAAGTATAAGGACAAAAGGGATGTAAAGTGCTGCGGAATATGTCGGCGCTATAGAAATAAAATTTATTATTATTATTATTATATCTTGACCACCATACACTGTGACAACAGTTCCCTTGTCACTGTTCGTGGCACCAAAACACAAGTACCCAAGACAGATTGAATATTGGATTACAATCGGTACATGAAGGGTGTAGAGCTCTCAGATCAGGTCCTCCAACCATTCAGTGCCATGCGAAAACCCAAAGTATGGCACAAAAAAATTGGCCATGCACATTGTACAGATGGCACTGTACAATGTTTTTGTGCTGTTCCGATCTGCATTTTCAGGAGGAAGTTTTCAAGGCCCTAATTTTTGGCACTCAGGGAGGTGAGGTTTCCAGTACTTCTGAATCTGATAGTGTCCATATTGTCCCAGGTCAACATTTCCCAGGACAGGTTTCCCAAACAGCGAGGACAGGACGATAACAAAAATGGTGCAGAGTATGCTCCAAGAGGGTAATCCAAAAGGACACAACTTACCATTTTGAAACCTGCCCTGAGAAACCTGGCCTTTGCATTAAGAACTGCTTCAAAGTGTACCACATGTCCACAAATTAATAAAATTAGTTTATACCCTGTTGACACAACACACTTTTATAATCTGATGTACACTACATATCTTACACATATCACATTACAAATTCATACACCAGTAAAACCAAAAGCATTATAATTAGAGTTGAGCGAAACGAGTCTGCCAAATTCAGAATCCGCCAACTCTGGCTAAAGTCGGGTTTCGCCGATTGAAACCTGACCATAGCGTGAGGTCGGCCATGAGGTCGCCGACTTGAGTGCCAAAGTCGCGTTACCCACAATGCTTCCAGCGCCTTTTCTCAGTCAATCATCAAGGAGGCACACTGTGGGCAACGCAATTACATAGGCAGCGGCCCCCACCATGTTAGAGAAGGGCATTCAAGTGATTGACTGGCTTTGTGTGGTGTCACAGTGCCTATAAAAGTCTGTGCCCGCCGACCACCATCTTACTTCTGCCGATCTTAGCATAGGGAGAGGTTGCTGCTGCTCGTTCTCAATAGGGAGAGAGTTTAGGCAGGCCAAAAAAAAAAATTGCGTCTGCTGATAGCGAATGTCACTGTACAACACAACAGTATAGTGTGCAGTGACAAGGGAGGCTATATTTGTGTGCAGCAGCTCTGTTGGTGATTAGGCTGCCTTATAAGGCTCCCTGATAGCTGCATTGCTGTTTGCACACTGCTGTGCAGAGTGCTTTTTTAAAAGCAAAAATATTTTTATTCCTTTTTTCTGCAGTTACCAATCATTCATTTTTTCACACTTTTTTGTGCAGCAGCTCTGTTGGTTATTAGACTGCTGTATAAGGCTCTCTGATAGCTGCATTGCTGTTTGCACACTGCTGTGCAGAGTGCTTTTTTAAAAGCAAAAATCCTTTTATTCCTTTTTTTCTGCACAGTAGATACTGAGTGTAAATTTTTTCACACACTGTATAGAGGTGTACGCTCCTCACACACTACCGTGTACCTGCTGGTATCACGGACAAATACATGCTATATGTGTGTGACTTGGTAAAAAAATAAACGGAGATTAACATTTTTTCATACGTACACCGTATAGAGGTGTCCGATTCTCAAACAGTATCGGATATCTGGTGTTCATATTACAGTCACATCTACAGAGTCAGTGTGCGTGTGTGACACTCCATAAATACATATACGGACATTTCCATTTCTCCATACACCATATTGAGCAGTCCGATTCTCAAACAGTATCGGATATCTGGTGTTCTTATTATGGTCACATCTACACAGAGTCAGCGTGTGTCAGTGAGACTCTGTAAATACTTATACGGACATTTCCATTTCTCCATACACTGTATTGAGCAGTCCGATTCTCAAACAGTATCGGATATCTGGTGTTCTTATTATGGTCACATCTACACAGAGTCAGCATGTGGCTGTGAGACTCTGTAAATACATATTGTAACGAACAGCCCACCGCTGCTCGTCTGATACGGCGACTGACGGGGGTCCCGCTGCCACCAAAACGCGACGGACAGAGGACCCTGTGTCACCACTATGTCACAGTCCCACCACTGACACGGGTGTATCAGCGGACGGAGGGACGAGACACACTGCCGGCACACGGCTATCACAGGCACAGTGGGGGGCTTATCTTAGTTATCCCACCACTGGCACCATGTGACCAAAAATATCCAGCAAGCTAATCTCGCTCTGACAATTTGCCACAGGGGGAGTTTAATTTGGATGCCCCACCACTGCTATCAATCTTCCAAGTACTGCAGGGATTTATGTATATCCCACTTTCTCAGTTCCACTTTGGGACTTGCAGCTCTCTGGCGCCCCCCTTACCCTCAGGTCAGTCAGGGAACTGCACCTAGGATAATTAGTCGCCGGACGGGCTGCCTGTTGTGAACCGGCAATTAGGCTTCTGCAGTAAGGGAATTATCAATGCTGTGGCCGCAGCCCCTCATTCAGCAATATAAGACCCTTCTAGACTGCCAGCAAGCCGCAATAGCCGTACACAACGTGCTGCCACCAGTCACGGTTACTTAATTCACAGTGTTAAATTAAGAGGGTCCGTGGCAAACCCCTTGAATTAGTAGCGATTATCTATCAAAGGCGTATAGTTCGATTCTTAGAGCATGGAGGCAGACTAAACATCAAATCATTTATTCCCCGGAAAAGTAGGGCAGTGATTACAGATAAAAGTTGCTATAAATTTGAGACATTAATTATGTACAGTTACAAATATAAAATAAAAGATGGATGAACATAGAAAGTACACTCACGGTTGTTCATGTCTCTTTAGGCAAAACCCATGCGGCTGAGGGGGTGGAGCCACACATCTCCACTCATCTGGAGTTCTTGTCAGCACAAGGACTGGAGCTCTTCTGCTGGTTTTGCCAAGGGAATGCCTTATAGACTCTGCGATGTGACATCACGGAGAGGTGCATTCTGGGTTAATCCCACCTCTCTCATCCAAGTTATAATTTGGCTACAAAACTTAGATTAGCTATAAATTTGGGAGAAGCTGGTATAGACTCATCAGTGGTATCATGTTTCCCAGCGTAATGAGCCCATCAAGGAAACATCAAACATCTATGCGATATGACCGCCCATTTGGGAGCAAATCATATCTCAGGTTCTGGACATGGTAGAACTGCGGAAGTGACACTGTAGCGGAGCTGGGACCGCTCGGATCACAGAGATATGGTTATTATATCTCTATGTTATAGGGCTTTCGCAGGGCAGGCTCTTAAAGGTTTACTTCTAACTAGTGTTGAGCATTCCGATACCGCAAGTATCGGGTATCGGCCGATACTTGCTGTATCGGAATTCCGATACCGACTTCCGATATTTTTTCAATATCGGAATTCGGCATCGGAATCGGAAGTTCAGTTGATTGACGGCCTGACGTCATCATGATGCGCGGTGTGTGCGCATCATGATGCGCCGTCATTTCGGGCCTTCCGGGGGTCTCTGCCGGCCTGCCGGGGGGCTGTGCCGGCCTGCCGGGGGGCTGTGTGGACTGCCCGGGGTCTGTACCGGCCTGCCGGGGGGCTGTGCCGGCCTGCCGGTGGTCTGTGCACCCTGTGGGGGTCTGTACCGGCCTGCCGGGGGGCTGTGCCGGCCTGCCGGGGGGCTGTGCTGATGTCCGGGGGTCTGTGCAAGCATCGTCCGATGGGACTACAAGTCCCATCGGGCGATGCCTGCTACCATGACAGTGATTGACACATTAGCCAATGATGGGACAGTAGTAGCCCCATCATCCGGCTAATGTGTTAAATGTTAAAAAAAAAAAAAAAATACTACATACATACTACATGCATGCTACATACATACTACATGCTACATACATACTACATATATACTACATACATACTACATACATGCTACATACATACTACATGCATGCTACATACATACTACATGCTACATACATACTACATGCATGCTACATACATACTACATATATACTACATACATACTACATAAATGCTACATACATACTGCATGCTACATACATACTACATACATACTACATGCATGCTACATACATACTACATATATACTACATGCATGCTACATACATACTACATGCTACATACATACTACATATATACTACATACATACTACATACATGCTACATACATACTGCATGCTACATACATACTACATACATACTACATGCATGCTACATACATACTACATGCATGCTACATACATACTACATGCATGCTACATGCATGCTACATACATACTACATGCTACATACATACCACATACATACTACATACATACTACATACTACATATATACTACATGCATGCTACATACATACTACATGCTACATACATACCACATACATACTACATACATACTACATACATACTACATGCTACATACATACTACATATATACTACATGCATGCTACATACATACTACATGCTACATACATACCACATACATACTACATACATGCTACATATATACTACATGCATGCTACATACATACTACATATATACTACATGCATGCTACATACATACTACATGCTACATGCATGCTACATACATACTACATACATACTACATGCTACATACATACCACATATATACTACATACATACAATACATTCATACAATACATACATAGACATACAGTACATATAACATAGAGTAACATACTTACCAATACTTGTCACATTGTTCCCCGAAGCCATTGTCTTTTCCGGAATAAATATTAACATAACAAACCACAAAAATACTCACCCACGATCCGAAGCAGTCCACGAGTGTGTCCCATGACGATCTTGGGTAGAGAACTGCAGCATCAGATGATGCTGCCGTTCTCTACGGGCTGCAGGAATCCAATGACGGAAGGTAGGTATCCTTCCGCACTGTATTCCTCCGCCACTTAAAAAAAAAAAAGTCCCTAGTCTCACTTTATGCCATTGCTGCGTGGGAATTTCCCACACAGCAATGGCATAAAGTGAGACTAGGGACTTTTTTTTTTTTTAAGTGGCGGAGGAATACAGTGCGGAAGGATACCTACCTTCCGTCATTGGATTCCTGCAGCCCGTAGAGAACGGCAGCATCATCTGATGCTGCAGTTCTCTACCCAAGATCGTCGTGGGACACACTCGTGGACTGCTTCGGATCGTGGGTGAGTATTTTTGTGGTTTGTTATGTTAATATTTATTCCGGAAAAGACAATGGCTTCGGGGAACAATGTGACAAGTATTGGTAAGTATGTTACTCTATGTTATATGTACTGTATGTCTATGTATGTATTGTATGAATGTATTGTATGTATGTAGTATATATGTGGTATGTATGTAGCATGTAGTATGTATGTAGTATGTATGTAGCATGCATGTAGCATGCAGTATGTATGTAGCATGCATGTAGTATATATGTAGTATGTATGTGGTATGTATGTAGCATGTAGCATGCATGTAGTATGTATGTAGCATGCATGTAGTATATATGTAGTATGTATGTAGCATGTAGTATGTAGCATGCATGTAGTATATATGTAGTATGTATGTAGCATGTAGTATGTATGTAGCATGCATGTAGTATATATGTAGTATGTATGTAGCATGTAGTATGTATGTAGCATGCATGTAGTATGTATGTAGCATGCATGTAGTATGTATATGGTATGTATGTAGCATGTAGTATGTATGTAGCATGCATGTAGTATATATGTGTTATGTATGTGGTATGTATGTAGCATGCATGTAGCATGCATGTAGTATGTATGTAGTATGTATGTAGTATATATGTAGTATGTATGTAGCATGTAGTATGTATGTAGTATGTATGTAGCATGCATGTAGCATGCAGTATGTATGTAGCATGCATGTAGTATATATGTAGTATGTATGTAGCATGTAGTATGTAGCATGCATGTAGTATATATGTAGTATGTAGCATGTAGTATGTATGTAGCATGCATGTAGTATATATGTGTTATGTATGTAGCATGTAGCATGCATGTAGCATGCATGTAGTATGTATGTAGTATATATGTGGTATGTATGTAGCATGCAGTATGTATGTAGCATGCATGTAGTATATATGTAGTATGTATGTTGCATGTAGTATTTATGTAGTATGAATGTAGCATGTATGTAGTATGTAGTATGAATGTAGCATGTATGTAGTATGCATGTTGTATGTATGTAGCATGTAATTTATTTATTTATTTTTTTTTTTTTTTTTACATTTAACACATTAGCCGGATGATGGGACTACTACTGTCCCATCATTGGCTAATGTGTCAATCACTGTCATGGTAGCAGGCATCGCCCGATGGGACTTGTAGTCCCATCGGACGATGCCTGCACAGACCCCCGGAGCCTGCACAGACCACCGGCAGGCCGGCACAGCCCCCCGGCAGGCCGGCACAGCCCCCCGGCAGGCCGGCACAGCCCCCCGGAGCCTGCACAGCCCCCCGGCAGGCCGGCACAGCCCCCCGGCAGGCCGGCACAGCCCCCCGGCAGGCCGGCACAGCCCCCCGGAGCCTGCACAGACCACCGGCAGGCCGGCACAGACCACCGGAGCCTGCACAGACCCCCTGGCAGGCCGGCACAGCCCCCCGAAAGGCCCGTACAGACCCCAGAGAGGCTTTACAAGGGCAGGAAAGGGTTTTTCTTATTCCGATACCGGAAGTCCCATAGACTTGAATGGGACTTCCGGTATCGGAATCGGCGATACCGATACTTTTTTTAAAGATCGGCCGATACCATCCGATACGATACTTTGAAGTATCGGACGGTATCGCTCAACTCTACTTCTAACCTTTAATTCAGACAAAGACCTTTTCCCGCACTTTTTTTCTTTTAGCTGAGAGAAGAGGAGCCAAATGGTTGTAACATGTAACAGCAGGGGGTCTCCTATTACTAGTGTGAACACAGGCTGTAAAGGAGGGAGGTGACACTGCTCTGTGTGTGTGAAGGGAGGAGGGGTGAAGCTGCAGAGCTAGCAGCCTGCATTGTCATATAGTGCCGGATCTTTCTGGAAAGTTACAACAGAAAACATCATATTTTTGTAGACAAAACCCTGTACCTCACAGACATTGTATATCACACATATACAGACATTTCCATTTCTCCATACACCGTATTGAGCTGTCCGATTATGAAACCGTATCGGATATCTGGTGTTCTTATTACGGTCAGTGCACATCTACACAGAGTCAGCGTGTGTGTTTGACACTGCATGAACACATATACAGACATTTCCATTTCTCGATACACCGTATTGAGCAGTCCGATTCTCAAATAGTATCGGATATCTGGTGTACTTATTACGGTCACATCTACACAGAGTCAGCGTGTGTCTGTGAGACTCTGTAAATACATATACGGACATTTCCACTTCTCCATACACCGTATTGAGCTGCAGTCCGATTCTCAAACAGTATCGGATATCTGGTGTTCTTATTACTGTCACATCTACACAGAGTCAGCGTGTGTGTGTGACATTCCATACATACATATACGGAGATTGACAGTTTCCCCAACAACGTATACAGCTGTAAACCTCTGATACAGTACCGCATATCTGCTTGTTGTATTATGGTGAAATACCTACTGGGTGAGCGTCTGTGATTCACAAAATACATACGGAGATTTCACTTCTTACATACACCTTATACAGCTGTACACTACGCATACAGTACCATTTCTCTGCTGGTATTTTTGGTACATTTTCCCAAACATGAGGAAGTCTTGTGGAAAAGGCCGTGGATGTGGGCAGGGGGGCGCACCTGGTACTGATGGTGGTGGTGGTTGTTATGATGAGTCACCGAAGGAGGAAAAAACAAAATACTAGCTAAGTCCAGAAAAACCAGAGAGGTTGGCAGCTATTGGATTGCAGACCCCTGAACCTATCCACAACAACTAGCAGTAGCCGTGGGGGGTTCCTACGGTGCCCTAGACCCCTCGATCACAGCCGGAGAACTACATAGCCTAAAGACAGAAAGGGGAAAAACTAAACTGCCCCAGAGCAGACCCCAAAGCAATAGGCAGCCCCCAACATATAATGACGGTGAGGCAAGATGAAAACACTAACACAGATAGAAAGATAGGTTGAGCAAATGATGGGGCCCAAGCTAACTAAAATAGGACAGGATAGGAAAGCTGCTGTCTGCCATCCGCAAAAACCCTATCCAAAATGTGCCAACCGACTGATAGGAAAAGCAGGACCTGAAGTCGCTAGGCTTCAAAAGACTAAATCAGCACTCAGGTATATTCTGAAGACAGAGCAAAAGATCAACAGATCAGAGACAAAAATGGAATTCAGCTCACCCCCGGCCGCGGATGGCAGAACTCTCAAAAAACAAGGGAAAACAAAAACAAAACTGAAGTGTACAAAGCAGAGCAGAAAAACTTAGCTTTGAGATGCAGGAATCAGACTGGTCTCCAAGAATCCAGCAGGATCACCAGCAAGGCAGAAGGGCGTCGACTGCCTTATATCCAGTCCTCAATTCCAGCCACCCAGTCATCATCAAGCTGCCCAGGTGTTTGGTAATCAGCCTCACTACCTTCCTTCACCAGAGGAGGGAGTTCATCAGACCTCAGCGGTGAAGGGAAAAATGAACTCACAACAGGTGGTGGTGCATCGGCTGGTTCTGGCAAAAGCACAATAGCAGCTAAGGCAGGAGGTGTTGAGCCTGCGTCATCGTCTGGCACAAGATGGCCTTTAAGGTTCCCTGTTCTGGGAGTAGGTAAACCGCTTTTAAAGCCGGAGCATCAGGAACAGGTTTTGGCTTACATTGCCGAAACAGCCTCCAGCTCTATTGCCTCCTCTTCTGAAGTTACAAAAACTGCAAGCATAGAGTTGCCACTGCAGGCCTCTGGTCAGGAACAACACCTTTCGTTGTGTCCTTCACCCACACCAAAAGTGAAGGATGCTGCAGCACACACTTCAGATTAATCCATGGAGCTCTTTTCACATACCATTCCTGGGTTATCAAGTCAAATACTGAATTCCCCAGTCCAAGATGAATCTGACATGGAGTGCACTGCTAGATGAATCTGCTGGTACATTCACCCACAGCACTACATTGCCCTCACAGTCTACTGAGCCCGAATCAGACCCTGATGAAACTCAGGTGCCCCTTCCCACATACTATACCACCTTACACGGTGACACAGAGGAAGGTGCAGATGATATTGAAGATGAGGTCATGGATGACCCAGTTGTTGACCTGGATTGGCATCCATTGGGGGAAGAGGTGCTGGTGACAATAGGTCAGAACAGGAGAAGGATCCACAGCAGGCATCGTCATCACAGCAGCAGTTATCCGGCAGGCCTGTAGCTGTCAAAAAACTTGGCAAGAAAACTAAAAGAGTTGCAGGACAGCTTGCCCAGACGGTCAAATTAGCACAGCGTGCAAGCCCTGAAAATTTGTACCATAGTAGGAAGAGTGCAGTGTGGCACTTTTTTGAACAAAATCCTACTGATGACGCAAAGGATATCTGTAAGAAGTGCCGAAGGACCTTTAGCAGAGGGAAAAATCTACGAAATTTGATTACCAGTTGCATGCTTAGACATTTAACCAACATGCACTTGCAAGTGTGGATGACTACAAAACCACAGGTAGCACATGTGCACCTGCTCCGACTCAAGTTAGCCATCAACGTTCCATCGCTTCCTCCACTATAAGGCCAACGCTAAGCACACCACCATCAAGAAATGTTGCGGTGTTGTCGCTAAGCAAAAGCAGTCAGGCAAGCAATCACAATATTTTCGCGAGGAAACACTGAATCTAGGCCATCAACACCCTCACCATCACCAACCCCTTCTCAGTCCGTCATGTCCAATGCTAGTTCCCCCATATGCAGCTCTCAAGTCCAGCTCACCCTACCAGACACTCTGAGTGGGACAAGAAAGTACTCATCCTCTCATCCGTGTACACTGGCTTTGAAAGCCTACATTGCCAAACTGATCTCATTAGAGATGATTCCCTTCCGTTTGGTAGAAAGCGAAGCTTTCCGAGAGCTCATGGCCTACGCTGTCCCACGCTATGACCTACCCAGTCGGCACTTCTTTTCTCGAAAAGCCATCCCTGCCCTCCACCGGCATGTGAAAGACTGCATTGTCTATGCACTAAAACAATCAGTGAGTGGAAAGGTGCACCTCACAACAGATGCATGGACCAGTAGGCATGGCCAGGGCCATTACGTGTCCATAATTGCGCACTGGGTTAATGTGGTGGATGCAGGCTCCACAGGGGACAGCGGCAGGGGAACAGTGCTGCCTAGCCCACGGTATACGAAACTGTTATGAATGGGTCATCGAGGAGAAAAAAGCAAAACAAGCTAAGTCACAGAAAACCAGAGAGGTTGGTATCTATGCAGATTGCAGATCCCTGATCCTACCACAACAACTAGCAGCAGCCGTGGAGCGTACCTACGATGATCCTAGACGCCTCATCACGGCCGGAGGACTAAATAAACCTAAAGCAAGAAAAGGGGAAAACTAACTGCCCCAGAGCAGACCCTAAAGGAAAGACAGCCCCACACATGTATTGACGGTGAAACAAGATGAAAGCACAAACACAGGCAGGAAAATAGGATGAGCAAACGATGGGGCCCAAACTAACTAGAAAGGAAAGGAAAGGGAAAGACACTGTCTGCAACCTGCAAAAAAACCTACAAAAATAATGTCCAACACTTCTGATAGCAAAATTAACCCTGAAGTCACTAGACTTCTCCCACTATATCAGCACTCTGAAATATTCTGAGACAGAGCAAAAAGAGGCCAAACTAGTAAGGAACAAAAAGCAAATTGGCAAATACAGATAAATAAGAGTGGAAATTCAGCACAGCCCCCAGCCGGGGCTGGCTGACCACACAAAAAACTGAAAAGACCAACAAAATCAAGTGTGAACATTAGCAGAAAAATTCAGCTTTAGATGACTGGAACAGAGCTGAAAACCAAGAGCTGACAAGCCAGAAGGAATCACCAGCAACTGAATAGGGCATCGGCTGTCTTAAATCCAATCTGAGATTCCTGAGGTCCAATCGTCATCCTCATTCTCAGGTGGCAGATCTCCACCGATCAAATCAGCCTCACTACCTCCTGTTACCACCAGAGGGAGTCTGGAAGAAGAACTAACAACTGGTGAACTATAGCATGAACTTACAACAGGAAACAGTTGACTGTAGGCGTTAGACCCTCCTCCTCCTCCAGAAGCGAAAGCACGTTGACAGAGCGCAGTCCCACGAGCACTCCATCCACATCTGTCAGTGTTGCACATGAGGTGCCCCACTATCGAACAGCTAGTGGTAAGCAGCAGCAGGCTGTTTTAAAAATGATGTCTTTGGGCGACAGCAGACACACCGTGGAGGTACTGGCCGACTACTTGCAGCGACAAACTGAGTCATGGCTGGGCAGTCTGCATCTTGAGCCAGGCAAGGTAGTCAGTGATAATGGGCGGAATTTTGTGGCAGCCATAGCCCTTTCAAAACTCACACACATACCTTGCCTGGCTCACACCTTGAACCTGGTGGTGCAGTGCTTCCTAAATAATTATCCGGAGTTAACAGCCCTGCTCCATAAGGTGCAAAGACTGTGCTCGCACATCCGTCGCTCGACCGTCCACTCCAGTCATATGCAGAAGCTACAGCAACCACTCACCCTCCCCAATCACCGCCTAATCATAGACGTTGCTACAAGATGGAACTCCACCATGCACATGGTTGAGAGGCTGTGCGAACAGAGGCAGGCTGTAATGCATTTGTGGAAGGATACACGGCCAGGCAGTTTGAGGGCAGACATGGAAATGTCAGGTGTGCAGTGGTCAAAGCTCAATGACCTCTGTAAAGTCCTTCAATGTTTTGAGGAATGCACACGGCTAGTAAGCTCAAACAATGCCATCATAATCATGAGCATACCACTTATGCGTCTGCTCATGCAAACTTTGATGCACATTAAGGTTCAGGCATCTGCCACTGAAGAGCAACAGGAGGAGGGAAGCCTTGATGACAGTCAGCCATTGTCTGGTCAGGGAACTGGCATGGACGAGGTGCAGGAAGAAGAGGAAGATGAGGAGGAGGATGAGGGGGATGATTATTTTGGGGAGGAGGATGCTTCTCAGGGGGCAAGAGAAACTGTGGGCGTGCCAAGGTCAGGTACAGGGTTTGTGCGTGACTGGAGGTATGTGGATTTGCCAGAGAGTCCTCCTCCACCCATCACTGGTGGTGCAGCATTGACTCCTGGAACATTGGCCCACATGTGTGACTATACCTTGCGGATCCTAAAAAGGGACCCCCCGCATTGCCAAAATGATGAGGGATGACGACTACTGGTTGGCCAGCATCCTCGATCCACGCTATAAAGGCAAATTACACAACATCATGTCACAGGAGAACATAGAGCTAATATTGGCTAACAAACAAGCAACTCTGGTAAACCGGTTGTTTGAGGCATTCCCAGCACACAGCAGCAGAGCTGGTTGTCCCATGAGCCGTAGTTGGCAAAATGGAAGAGGTGTTCGTGGTGCACACAGCCGAACTGGCGTTGGAGACAGGGGTTTCCTGACCATGTTGTGGTCTGATTTCTCAAGTCCCGCGCACACGACAGCTAATACAGAATCGATTGCAAGTGACAGGAGACAGCAGTTGTCAATTATGGTTACAAACTACTTCTCCTCCCATATCGAGGTTCTCCCTCACAGGTCATTCTCATTTGATTATTGGGCCTCAAAACTTGACACATGGCCTGAATTGGCACAATATGCCTTACAAGAGTTCGCTTGCCCTGCTGGTAGTGTGCTATCTGAAAGAGTCTTCAGTGCTGCTGGATCAATCCTGACAGAAAAAAGGACCCGTCTGTCGACCCAAAGTGTTAATGATCTAACCTTCATTAAAATGAACTATGCATGGGTTTCAAAAGATTTTGTCCCACCCTCCCTTGATAACACATAGGTAGCCAGAAAAAGGCTCGCTTTTGTCCTCTTCCTCTGACTTCTCAAATTCCTCCATTTGCAGCAGCTGAAAGTCCAGCCTACACATCAACATATGCCATTATTTAAACTGCCCTAAATGGGCTGCCCCCCCACACCAGGACCGGGGTTACCACCTGCCGCACCCGGTCAAGTGCTGTTGCCCTGAACAGGTGTGTGGCCCCACGCTTGAGTGACGACACTGGCACAGGGCCTCTCATAGTACAATAAAGTGTCTCTGATGGTGGGGGAGCCCATTCGCTATCAGACACACTGGCGTACTATGAGGGGCCCTGTGCCAGTACCGGCGGCCACGAGTGGGTCCCCCCTGCTTGCTCAGGGACACAGCACTTGCAATACTTACCTGTCCCTGCTCCACCGCTGTGTAGTCTGGCCAGTTAAATCCTTCACAGGGACGGCAACTACAAATTTGGTGTACTGATCGATGATGGTTAAGATGTAGCTATGTCCTGTCCTGCTGGCCTCTACCTTCAGATTACCAATGGCTAACATTTGTAATGGACGTCAACTCCCAATCGGATGCAGAGTTGCTTTTTGATCACCTTTCACATTTTTCATAGTCATAGACATGTGACATTCCTGCCACCATTTTTCAATGTATCCTCTCATGGCAATCCAAGAGAATCCCCTATGACCTGTGGCTTCTGTGTTTTGCACTCAAAAATGACCAGACAGATCATGATAGGCAGTGAGGACCATGTCTACAGCTCTCCCTGTGATCACAATTTGATGGAGACGAGTAACGGTGATGGGATCGATGCTACTCTGATTCAGCAGCCCTTTCATCAATTATTTGCGTTTTAGCTGTATCCACAGTAAAAGTTATTGAGGGTTAGCATCGCCTCTGCGAATTCTCCTGGGAGGTTTTCCCGTGATTAGTAATTCCAACACTTATGAAATCACTCGACTTTACGTCTGTACTTTTATCCATCTAGCTTCCTCTAGCGGTGAGTCTGGACTGGCTGACTGACACTGAAATATAAAGGAAGATTTCAAAGTACTCCAACAATGTATACTGGTGTACGTTTCGAATACATTTCCCTTTTTCTCATTTTTATATTCTGGTGTAATCCATACTGAGCCTGTGAGAGTTTGTGTCTTACTCTGGTAAAATATAAGGAGATTTAAAATGACACCAACACTGTATGCAGCTGAACGCATGTAAAACATTAGCCTTTTTTAAGTTTTTATATTCTTGTGTAATGCATACTGAGCCTGTGATTGTCTTTGTCTGAAGCCTGAAGTATAGATGGAGATTTACAATTACCCCTAGACTGGAAACACCTGGGATCTGCTGATACAGTACCTTTTTCCAACATTTTTATTATGATTAAATCCATACTGACTGATAGATCGACCAAATAGTAGAAGACAGAGAAGCCCGTATGATAGGTTCTGCAGCCCTGACACCACCTTCCAAAGCCCGGCTGGACTCAAAGAAACCTGCTTCTTCCGCATCCGGGGACAATTACCGAAAACACTACCACTGTGAACGAGATCAAGAATCAGCAATGGAGTTCCTAATACCTGCCACCTGAGAAGCCGTCACATGAGCATTAAGCGTCAAACAAGTCAAAATTAAGTGCCGCAGGACTCGAATCACTGGAGGAGAGGATGCCATCAAGCTGTTAATGGAACACACAACTCCCATGTTGTCACAATTAAAACGGATCCTTCTGTCCCAAAACTCCTCCTTCCGTAGGTTCATAGCCACCAGTATAGGCAAAATATCCAACCAAGCAATATTCCCAACAAGGCCCAGCTGCAACCACTCCTCAGGCCACGCAGCCGCACACCACAGGCCCAGAAAATATGACCAAAAACACACTCCATCACACGCATCTGTGAACAACTCCAAGTCATCATTTAAAACTACCTCCTCCATGAGCCAAAAATGTCCGTTGTATTGCTCCAAAAAATAGTCCCACAATTCCAAATCAACCTTATGTTCACTGTAAAGCTGAACAAAATGATGCGGAGCCCGCACTCCCTCCGTAGCGCTCGCCAACCGCCGAGAAAAGACATGACCCATTGTAATAATGCGACAACCAAAAGTCAAATTCACAAGTAGTGACTGCACCTCTTTCAACAACAATTTCTTCAACCGTCTTGCCCCAGACATCGCATCCCGCAATGCCTTTACCTTATCCTCCGCCAAACGGAAGTCACATTTTAATGAATCAATCACGATTCACAAAAACGCTAGGCATGTACAAGGCCCCTCTGTTTTACCAGGAGCAAGCGGTACAACAAAACGCTCCGCCACCCATTCCGCCGCTCTAACTAACCTCTCCCAACAACCAGAATTAGCACGACCGATGCACAAACAATCATCCAGGTCACGAATCAAGGAATCAAAAGCCGATACTTCACGGACAACCCATTGGAGAAAAGAACTGAATGCCTCCAAAAACGCACAAAACACCGATCAACCCATTGTCAAACACCTATCAACCAAAAAAACACCACCCCAGTAACACACCAACAACTTAATACTATCAGGATGTACAGGGATCAACATAAACGTCGACTCAATATCCGTTTTAGGCAAAAGTGCCCCCTTCCAACATTTCCGGACAAACTTTGCCGCCTCCTCAAATGACTTATAAAACAAAGAGCACAGCTCCAGGTCAATTCCATCAGTCAACGACCTATCATGAGGGAAAGACAGATGATGAATGAGCCTGAACTTATGCTGCTGTTTCTTAGGCACTACACCCAGGGGCGAGACTACCAAATCATAAAACGGAGGATACCTAAATGGCACAGACATCCTTCCCAACTTAACCTCCTTCCCCAACTGTTACGACACCACCTCAGCATATTGGTCAGCTGACCTCAGATTGTTAATCACCCGTGGTATCTCAAAAGGAGGCGGACAACAATAGTTCCGATTTAACCTCATCCGGAAACCTATTTACAAAAGGGACCGTCGCGGCCAGGTTCAATGGCGGATACCCCTTTTGATTTAGCACTCTCACTCTGCTTCTCCTTTCTGCTTTGTAAAGCATCTGGAAGCACCATGCGAGGTTCGTTTGCAATGGGATAAAAGATGCTTGAATTTGCAGCAATGTAGCCCCAAATTTACACTGGCCATAATTCAATCACCAGCAGAGACTCTGCTTCTGGCTGACCGATTGCCCCGATTGACCCCCTTGGCCCTTGTCCACTGCTTTGTGCATTTCACGAACCGGCACCCCCGGCACCCCCAAGAAAGGAATGGCCAAACTTAGTCGGCGTCATAACCTTCAACCACAGACATATGTCTTTCTTTTCCCACCGAATTGCCAGACGAAACGCCTTCCTATGCCTACCCCCTACACCTTATAAGCTTCCCCAATTGAATCAAAAGAACAAAAAAGAGGAGAACAATTCTCAGGCGCCTTCTCTCCAAACACGCTAGCCAAAATATCGAATGCCTGTAGCCAATTAGATAATCTGTGCAGAATCAATCGCCATCTCCGTTTTTCCTCCTCCTCTATTTGGCTATCATCCTTCTTCCCTTTGTCCAAGTTCAACTTTTCCAAAGGAAGCAGTGACAAAATTGCGACATATTTGTCCTTCTATATCTTTTCCCGCACCTCCTTCTTACGATGAGCGCCCAGTGGGTCCTCAAAGCATACATATACCTCCCCATGCGCCCTGTCATCTACATTGATCCGACATTCCTTTTGCTTCTCAGTCTGAACCGAAACAGACACAGGGTCAGCTTGGCCAACTGACACCCCTGTAACCTCCCCCGATAAATTGGTCCCTCGCTCCTGCGACCCCACCCAAATGGCTAAATGCGCCAGGCGCGCTCCAAATCACTCCATCCGCGACAACAAATCCCGCATGGAAGTCAACATCTCCCCGAGCCCCCCAAACCATGAAGGAACTTGGTCCACAACTCCCTGACCTAACGCCACCGACTGGCACCCCGAGAAACTCCCCACCGCAGGGGACCTCACTAGAGATGAGGACAAACAAGACATGGAGCCATACTCACTGGGCTGCGATGACGCTGTAACTCCTCCAGCCACCAATCCCGTATCCCTCTGGGCGTCGACTACGGAGCTTCCCCTCAGACCCTCTGTCCCCAGAGGTCCGCCACCTTGCGAAACATGCTTTCTCGATGCTGACGCCCCCACGGGGGAACTCCGTTCAGGGCTGTTTGCTTCTCCGGCCCCCGCTGAGGCAAGTGGGCTGCACAGCCATGGGGCTTCCGCCTGCGGACACCCACCCCCTGCAACCCCCACCGACTGTCTGACGCACCGTCCATGCTGATCCACCGCCATTGTTCCCGTCAGGGTGCCCGAGGTACTGGACATACCTGGCAGCCTCGGGCGACGGGGGCTGCTGCCCGACGACCTCCCTCCGGGTAACTCCCACCGCCGCCCCAAGAAGAGGAGGCAGATCGCCCGGCTCCCATTGTTCATCACCGATCCTGCGAGTGCAGGCCCCGCCTCCCGCTTTGCTCGGGGAGAAGGACTTGTAACCGCCACTGGACCCAGCACGGCTCGTGGATCCCTCCCTGCCCGGGGCCTGCCCGCGGCTTACCAGCAGTCAACCAACCCGGAGGGCCCCTGGAAGGGGCTCCGTTGCCAGCACTGCGTCCTTGGATCTGCGTTGGGGGTTAAACGCTCCGTGGCCCTTGACCACCGCCTCGCATGGGAAGAGACACCAGCAGCTGACCCGCTGCTTCCACCGATGATCCCCCTGCTCCTCGATCCACGCCGGCAGGCTGCAACTCTGCTGCAGCACGCAGCCTCTCCAATCCAGCTGATATGGACTCCATGCCATCTAGGCATGGGACAGGCTCTGTAGCGGGAACTGAGGTAACCACCCCAAAAGCCAACTTCAAATACCTCCCTTATTTCCATACTCCACCCCCCAGGGACAGTTAACCCCCTCCCTCCAACCCACTGTCATGTGGGCCTCGACTTACACCTCTGTGGAGGGGGGGTTCAGGCCCCTGTCTTTAGGGAGACACTTAGGCCTGTAAACAGAAGTGCTTATGTGCTTGTGCTGAATGAAATTGTTGGGTACAGTTAGGGTGCAGTCACAGGGGAGGATTTTCTTGTGTGCAGCAGCGCCGATTATTAGCCTGCCTTATAGCAGTATTGCTGTGTTTACACTGCTGTGCAGACAGCTTTTTATGCAGCACTAATACTTTTATTCTTTTTTTCTGCACAGTGAACGAACGTTCATTATTTCCCACACCGTATACAGCTGTATGCTCCTCACAAAGTACAATGTCCCTGCTGGTATCATGGAAAAACACATGCTGACTATCTGTATGTGACTCCGGAAATATATAGGGCGATTTACATTTTCACTTATACTATATACACCTGGTATCTGATGATACAGTACCTTTGTTCTAAATTTTTTAGTACGGTATAATCCATAGTGAGTGAGCGTGTGTGGTTTATTCCATTAATATATACATAGATAAAAAGTTTACCCTATACTATATACACCTCCTATCTTGTGATACAGTACCTTTGATCGACATTTTGTACTATGGTCAAATCCATAGTGAGTGAGCGTCTGAGGGTGACTACGGAAATAGATCCCAAGATGTAAAATTTGCCCAACACTGGAAAAACCTGTATGCTAATGATACATTAGCCTTTTTTGCTATTTAGATTCTGGTGTAATCCATACTGAGACTGTGAACGTCTGTCTGTAACTCCAGAAATATATTTGTAGATTTAAGATTAACCCAACACGGTATACAGCTGTACGCTTGTGATACCTTACCCATTTACTGCTTTTTATATAGTGGTCTAATCCATACTGAGCCAGTGAGAGTGTTTCTGACACTGGAAATATATACTGAGATTTACAATGACCCCTACACTGTATGCAGCTGTACGCTTCTGATCCATTACCATTTTACTGCTTTTTATATTGTGTAATCCATACTGACCCTGAGAGCGTCTGTGTCTGCCTCCTGAAAAAAATAAGGAGGTTTATAATGTTTAAACAATACTATGTGTACCTTGTATCTGGTGATACAGTAACCTTTTTATACTTTTTATATTCTTGGCTAATGCATACTGGGACTGAGAGCGTCTGTGTCTGCCTCATGAAATGTTTATAGAGATTTAGAATGTTTAAACTATACTATATAAACCTTGTATGTGGTGATACTGTACCCTTTTTCAACTTTTTACATTATTGTCAAATCCATACTGAGCGTGTGTTAGGGCTGGCGGAACGCACCAAATAATAAAGATGGTAATAAGGTGCGTTCGCAGCCCGAGGTCCACCGTGCAGGGGTGGTAACCTGCTGCTCAGTAATGGCGGATACTATATGGCGGTATACTATGAAGACACACGTGGGTTATCGTCACCCGGTGAGTACGGGGGTGGAGTCTGTTGCTTCACAGAGCCACACTACCGCTGAACATAAATGCCAGAGCCTGTTTGTGCTCACAGAGCTCGGCTAAAAGAATGCACAGTGTACGGCCACAGAACGCTACCCCAAGGACATGGGGTCAGAGTCCCTCTAGGCCCACTGAGCGCACGGTGTCGCTAAAGATGCTGGCAGTGGGGTGTGGAGCACGTGCACTGAGGCGTGCTGGATCACTGGTGAGGACCAATGTCTGACTCAAACCCTGACCTACCTACACCTAAGCCTGGGCGCTAGCAGGCTAGGCTGCACAACACATGCTTACCAAGGGTAGGGGTTTCATAATGAGTCAGTCACCAGATACATTCATACGTGCATACATCTCTCACACCTTATAGTCTGTAAATACAGCCTATCCTAGCGCATGGGCGAGCGGCCATACAAACTTTTTATAGCCACGGGCGTCCGGGACCTTCCTGGCTTCTCGGATGGGCCAATCCCAACACAAGCAGGACCTGAGCACGTGACCCTCGATCTGCAATGGGAGATCACTCCATGGGCATGTTCAGTTGCCCGACATGAGGACTTAGTCCCTGGAGAATCTCGCTGCTGAGCAGCATGCATTGTCATAGCTGTGCCAGAGTTGGGATGATAGGCCGAGGAGAGATTCAGCTCAATGCTGAGCAGGGAACAATGCTCTCTCCAAAACCGGGACGCAAACTGAGGACCCCGGTCACTGACAATCTTGTCCGGCATGCCATGCAGGTGAAAAACGGGCTTAATGAACAACACTGCCAGACCCCACGCAGAAGGTAACCGGGAGAGAGGCACCATCTTAGAGAAGTGGTCGGTGACAACCCAAATGATCGTGCTGCCACTGGACTTGGGTAGCCCCACCACAAAGTCCATACCGACCATCTCCCAGGGCCTGTCCGCTACTGGCAGAGGATAAAGAAGCCCAGTGGGCTGCTGCTGAGAGGACCTATTCTGGGTGCAAGAAACGTACGCCTGAATATAGTCCCTGACATCACGGGCCATATGCGGCCACCAGTACATCCTCGCCAGAAGCTCAGAAGTCCGTTTTGTCCCAAAATGTCCACCCACCCTGGACAAATGAGCCAAAGAGAGGACCTCCGGTTGCAGACAGGCAGGGACAAATGTCTTGCCCAGAGGTACTGACTCAAGGGCAACCGGAGCCACAGTCCTCAGGCTCTCGGATGGGACGATCAGTGGAGGCTCCTCCTCCTCTTCCGCCGATGACACCACGGAGCGGGAGAGAGCATCGGCCCGAACGTTCTTCTCCCCGGAGAGAAAATGGAGGGTGAAGTGGAACCAGGAAAAGAACAAAGACCATCGGGCCTGGCGAGAATTTAGCCGCTGGGCTGTTTGCAGATACACCAAGTTTTTGTGGTCGGTGAACACCTGGAAAGGGTGGCGAGCCCCCTCCAGGAGGTGTCTTCACTCCGAGAAGGCCAACTTCACCGCTAGCAACTCCCGGTCCCCGATGGCATAATTCCTCTCCGCCGGTGTGAAGGTCTTGGAGAAAAAGAAGCATGGGTGCTTCCGACATTGAGTGTCCTTCTGAAACAGGACCGCTCCAGCACCGACGGAATCCACTTCCAGAATGAAGGGCTTATCTACATCAGGGCGATGTAGAATGGGAGCTCTAGGGAAATGGGACTTAATGGAGGAGAAGGCCTTGGAGACCGGTTCCGACCACAACTTGGGATTTGCACCCTTCTTGGTGAGGGCTACCAAGGGTGCTACCAAAGTCGAGAAGTGGGGGATGAATTGGCGATAGTAATTTATGAAGCCCATAAAGTGCTGCACCGCTTTGAGAGAATGAGGTTCCTGCCAATCCATCACCGCCTGTAGCTTGGCAGGATCCATGGCCAATCCCTGGACGGAGATGATATAGCTCAGGAAAGGCAAGGACTCCTGCTCAAACACACACTTCTCCAACTTGGCATAGAGGGAGTTTGCCCGCAGGCGATCAAAAACTTTGCAAACATCTCTCCGGTGGGAGTCAATATCTGGAGAGTAGATGAGAATATCATCCAGATAGACTACAACCGAGATGGTAAGCATATCCTGGAAGATATTGTTCACAAAGTCTTGGAAGACGGCCGGGGCATTACAGAGGCCGAAGGGCATCACCAGGTATTCATAGTGCCCATCCCTGGTGTCAAATGGCGTTTTCCATTCGTCCCCATCACGGATGCAAATCAGGTTGTAAGCCCCCGCAGATCAAGTTTGGAAACCACCCTTGCTCCCCGTAGCCTATCAAACAGCTCTGATATCAGGGGCAGAGGATACTTATTCTTAACGGTGATGACATTAAGACCCCTGTAATCAATGCAAGGACGTAGTTCCCCACTCTTCTTCTGGACGAAGAAGAATCCCGCCCCCGCTGGTGACACTGACTTCCTAATGAATCCTCTTGCCAGATTCTCCTTGATGTATTGAGACATGGCCTCTGTCTCTGGGAGAGATAGGGGATAGACTCGACCCCGGGGAGGCTCAGCACCAGGCAAGAGGTCAATCGGACAGTCATAGGGGCAATGCGATGGAAGGGTCTCCGCCGCCTTTTTGGAGAACACGTCCGCATACTGTCGATAGTGTTTGGGGAGCGAGGAGAGATCTTCGGGACCTCGGTGGAGGCAACCTGAATGCACTCCCTCAGACATCTACCCCCACATGATTTACTCCACCCAATAATCCTCCATGAGGACCACTCTATACGGGGGGAGTGGTACCGCAACCAGGGGACCCCTAGAAGTACCTGGTCAATACCCTCAGGCATGACAAGGATGGCTATCATCTGCTAATGAGATGGAGCCAGTGAGAGTAACAAGGGGGCGGTCTGGTGGGTTATCTGTGAGGGTAGGGTGGCACCGTTCACCACTATGACAGTGACTGGGCAGACATCATAACCAGGGGTATAGCGTGCCGTTGAGTGAAGGCTGAAGACATAAAATTGCCCTCTGCCCCGGAATCCATGCAAACCTCCAGTGCCAGAGTGGATGAATCAAACTCAAGTGTCCCCTTAAAGGACAGCTTGGAGGAAAACGCCGCTGATTCTAGCCTCCTGCGGCCACTAGGCACGAGCGTTCTCTCAGCTGCTGTGGGCACCGGTTGGTAAGGTGACCGTACTGCCAGCAAACATGACAGCTCACAGGAGCTCAAGTGGACCGGGGCCTGGATCCCCCACGGGAAGGCCCCTGAATCTCGGGACGCCCAATCGGAATATTCCAGAGGTTTAGCAAAACTAGGTGCCAACCTAAACCTCTGCCTACACTTGGCCCGCTCCAACCTTTGCTCGGCAAAGCAAAGATCAATACAGGTGGAGACAGTGATAAGCTCCTCCAGTGTAGTGGGAATCTCCCTGGCCAGAGCGTCCTTCACATGGCCAGCCAAACATCTCCAGAATGCCGGAATGAGGACCTTATCTGGCCACTCTAACTCTGAGGCCAGCGACCGGAAATGGATGGCAAAGTGGCTGACCATGGACGAGCCCTGTGAGAATGCCAGCAGCCGGAGCGCGGTGTCATGGGTGACTCGTGGTCCCAGGAAGACCTGCTTCAGAGAGTCCAAGAACCGCGAGACACTCTGCACCACATGATCACCACGCTCCCACAGCGGTGTGGCCCACTCCAAAACCCGGCCCAACAAGAGGGAAATAATAAATCCCACTTTAGCCCGCTCAGAGGGGAATCGTGCGGCCAGCAGCTCCAGCTGTATAGAGCACTGGCTTACGAAACCCCTACTAGAAGCACTATCACCCGAGAACTTCTGGGGCAGCGGGAGGCGGGACAAAGTCGGGGCAGGGATGGCTGTGGTCACACGGGAGACAGTCTATGTGGCTGCCTGGACAGCGACCGCAGTAACATCCGCAGCTGAGGCTGAAGGCTCGAGAGCCGCCAACCTGCCCTGCAGCTGCCGGATGTACTGCAGCAGTCGCTGTTCATCCGCCATTAAGAGCCAATCCCTGGCGCTAGGATAATGTTAGGGCTGGCGGAACGCACCAAATAATAAAGATGGTAATAAGGTGCATTCGCAGCCCGAGGTCCACCGTGCAGGGGTGGTAACCTGCTGCTCAGTAATGGTGGATACTATATGGCAGTATACTATGAAGACACACACGGGTTATCATCACCCGGTGTGTATGGGGCGGACTCTGTTGCTTCACAGAGCCGCACTACTGCTGAACATAATCGCCGGAGCCTGTTTGTGCTCACAGAGCTCGGCTAAAAGAGGGCACAGTGTACGGCCACAAAATGCTACCCCAAGGACATGGAGTTAGAGTCCCTCTAGGCCCACTGAGCGCGTGACGTCGCTGCCACGAGCGCCGCTAATGACGCTGGCAGTGGGGTGTGGAGCACTTGCGCTGAGGCATACTGGATCACTGGTGAGGACCAATGTCTGACTCAAACCCTGACCTACCTACACCTAAGCCTGGGCGCTAGAAGGCTAGGCTGCACAACACATGCGTACCAAGGGTAGGGGTTTCATAATGAGTCAGTCACCAGATACATTCATACGTGCATGCATCTCTCACACCTTATAGTCTGTAAATACAGTCTATTCTAGCGCATGGACGAGCGGCCATGCAAACCTTTTATAGCCATGGGCGTCCGGGACCTTCCTGGCTTCTTGGATGGGCCAATCCGAACACGAGCAGGACCTGAGCATGTGACCCTCAATCTCCAATGGGAGATCACTCCACGGGCATGCTCAGTTGCCCGACATGAGGACTTAGTCCCTGGAGAATCTCGCTGCTGAGCAGCATGCATTGTCATAGCTGTGCCAGAGGTGGCAGCAGCAAGCAAACCCACGGAGTTGGTCTGGGCAGAGCGCTGGGACCGACGAATCTGCTGAGCAGACTCCACTGTGGCAGAAGAAGCATGGCAGACCGCTGGGTGCAAGGCTCTGGATTTCTGCTGTGCAGTGGCAGGAACCCAACACCTAACAGCGTGTGAGCATACGTGTCTGCCTCCTGAAATACATATGGAGATTTTTTGTATTTTAAGTAAACTATATATACCTTGTATCTGTTGATCCAGTACCCTTTGTGCCTGAAATTCATCCTCCACCCACCACTCAAAGTGCATCATTGACACCTGGAACATTGGCCCACATGTGTCATTATTTCTTGCAGATCTTCTTTTTATATTATGGTGTGATCCATACTAAGCCTGTGAGAGACTGTGTGTTCCTCTTGAAATATATATGTAGATCGCCCAATGACCCAAACTGTTGTGAGTTCATTTTCCCCTTCACTACTGAGGCCCAATGAACTCCCTCTTCTGGTAAAGAAAGGTAGTGAGCCTGATTATCAAACACCTGAGCCTAATGATGATGACTGGCTGAGTGGAGTTACTGACTGGATATAAGGCCGCCGACGCCCTTCTGCCCTGCGGGTGATTTCTCTGTGGGATCCTTGGAGACCAGTCTGAATTCCTGCTCTTCTAAAGCTAAGTTTTCTGCTCGGCTTTTTGTATTTGTGCTTTGACTTTGTTTTGCTTTGTTTTTCTGATTTCTGCCATTCCCTGCTGGGGTGAGCTGAATTCCTTTTGCTCTGTCTTCTGAAAATACCTGAGTGCTGATTTAGTTTTTGAAGCCTAGCTGCTTCAGGGTCTTTTTCCATATCAGCTTGTTGGCTTATGTTTTTGATAGTGTTTTGGCAGATTGCAGACAGCAATCTTCCTTTCCTGTTCTGTTTAGTTAGCTTGGGCCCCATCGTTTGCTCAGCCTATCTTTCTATCTGTGTGAGTGTTTTTTCATCTTGCTTCACCGTCATTATATGTTGGGGGCTGTCTTTTACTTTGGGGTCTGCTCTGGGGCAGTTTAGATCTCCTTTTCTGTCTTTAGGCTATTTAGCTCTCCGGCTGTGATCGAGGGGTCTAGGGCACCGTAGGAACCCCCCACGGCTACTGCTAGTTGTGTTGATAGGTTCAGGGGTCTGCAATCTGATAGTTGCCAACTTCTCTGGTTTTCTGGACGTAGCTTCTATTTTTGTGTCTGCCTCCTACGGTGACTCAATCATAACAGAATCACCCGCCATGCCGCAGATCCTAGGGTACTCAAAAGCAGGAAAGAATTGTAAAAAAAAAAAAAAAGAGTCTGTATATTTTTTCCTCTATATCTCTGAGGCCGTGCGGGGAATTTTTTTTTTCTCTCAATGGAGATAAAGCAATTGTCTGATCGTGTGGAGCAGCTCGCAGCGGAAGTGCGGGGAATTTCCGCCTACCTTGCTCATTCACATGCTGCTGAACCAAAGATTCCTACACCTGATGTATTTTTTGGGGATCGGTCTAAATTTTTGAATTTCAAAAATAATTGAAAATTATTTTTTGCCTTGAAGCCTAACTCGTCGGGGAACTCCGTGCAGCAGGTTAAAATTAAAATTAGCTCATCTCTTTGCTGCGTGGCGATCCCCAGGATTGGGCGTTTTCTTTGAAACCAGATGATCCTATTCTGACTAATGTGAATGCATTTTTTCAAGCCTTGGGGTTGTTGTATGACGAACCTAATGCCATTGATCAGGCTGAAAAGACCCTGCTGGCATTGAACCAGGGTCGAGATTCTGCAGAATTGTACTGTCAAAAATTCCGAAAATGGGCAGTACTTACTACCTGGAATGATAATGCCTTGGCTGCTCTCTTTCGGAAGGGGTTGTCAGAAGCCGTAAAAGATACTATGGTGGGATTTCCTGTTCCCTCTGGTCTTGACGATTCTATGTCAATAGCTATTCAGGTTGATCGGCGTTTACGCGAACGCAAAACTGCACGAGAGGTGTTGCCACCTGTTGAACAAATGTCTGAACCTATGGAATGTGATAGAGTTTTGTCCAGAGAGCAGCGTCAGGAGTTTAGAAGGCGTAATAAGTTGTGTTTTTTCTCTGGAGATGCCTCGCATATTATTTCTGTCTGTCCTAAATGTGAGAAACGCTTTGCACACACGTTTTCTGTTGGTGGTGTTCAACCTAAGTTTCATCTGGCTATTACTCTGATCTGCTCCCTGTCCACATTTTCCGCCAAGGCTTTTGTGGATTCGGGAGCAGCTGTAAACCTAATGGACTTGGATTTTGCTAAACGTTGTGGATTTCCGATGACACCTCTGCAGACGCCTATCCCTTTGAGGGGGATTGATGCTACTCCTTTGGCTAAAAATAAACCTCAGTTTTGGACCCAGGTGGTAATGCGGATCGCCCCAGACCATCAAGAAAATTGCAGATTTTTGGTGTTGCATAATCTGCATGATACTATTGTTCTGGGGTTTCCCTGGTTACAAATTCATAATCCAGTTTTGGATTGGAAATCTGTGTCTGTGGTGAGTTGGGGTTGTCGGTGTGCCTTTAGTGAGGCTCCGGTGTTTTCCACCTCTCCTCAGTCGCATGATGTTCCTGATTATTTGGCGGACTTTTATGATGTATTTAGTGAGAATGAGTCTGCGTCTCTGCCTCCTCATAGGAGTTATGACTGTGAAATTGAACTGAGCCCGGGGTGTAAATTTCCCAAGGGTCAGCTCTTCAATTTATCTGTATCCGAGCACGAGGCTATGCGATCCTATATTAAGGAGGCGTTGGAGAAGGGTCATATTAGACCATCCTCTTCACCCTTAGGTGCCGGTTTTTTTTTTGTAGCCAAAAAGGATGGATCATTAAGACCTTGTATTGATTATCGTGCCCTCAACAAAATTACTGTTAAATATCAGTATCCATTACCCCTGATTTCTGATCTATTTTCCAGAGTTAAAGGTGCTTGCTGGTTTACCAAGCTTGACCTCAGGGGGGCGTATAATCTTATTCGCATTAAGCATGGGGATGAATGGAAGACGGCATTTAATACTCCGGAGGGACATTTGAGTACCTGGTGATGCCTTTTGGGCTCACTAATGCCCCTTCTGTCTTCCAGTGCTTCATGAATGATATTTTCCGAGATTTTGTCGATAAATTTTTGATTATCTATCTGGATGATATTTTGATCTTCTCCAAGGATTGGGATTCTCATGTGGAACATATTCGGACTGTGTTCCGGATCTTGAGGGAGAATTCCCTGTATGTCAAAGGATCTAAATGCCTTTTTGGAGTACAGAGGATTTCTTTTTTGGGATTTATTTTGTCCCCGTCAACTATTGAAATGGACCCGGCCAAGGTACAGGCCATTTACGATTGGGTTCAGCCCACTTCTTTGAAGGCCCTCCAGAAGTTTTTGGGTTTTGCTAATTTTTATCGGAAATTTATAGCAAAATTTTCTAGTATTGCCAAGCCATTGACTGATTTGACTAAGAAGGGTGCTGATGTGTTAAATTGGTCTCCGGAGGCTGTTTCTTCCTTTCAGGAGCTGAAGCGAAGATTCACCTCCGCCCCGGTTTTGCGGCAACCTGATGTCTCACTTCCGTTCCAGGTAGAGGTGGATGCTTCTGAGATTGGTGCAGGAGCTGTTTTGTCCCAAAAGGATCCTGTAACATCTAAAATGAATCCCTGTGCTTTCTTTTCCCGAAAGTTCTCTCCATCTGAACGTAACTAAGATGTGGGGAATCGGGAACTGTTGGCCATGAAATGGGCATTTGAGGAGTGGAGACATTGGTTGGAGGGAGCTAAGCATCAAGTCGTGGTCCTCACTGAACATAAGAATTTGATTTACCTAGAGTCGGCTAAGCGCTTGAACCCTAGACAGGCTAGGTGGGCCTTGTTTTTTACATGTTTTGATTTTGTGGTTTCTTTTCTTCCTGGAACTAAGAATGTCAAGGCAGACGCCCTCTCTAGGAGCTTCTTTGCTGATTCTCCTGTGGTGACCAAGCCTGCTACCATCTTAGGCGAAGGGGTAGTTCTTTCTGCCATCTTGAGACGTGCTCTGGAAGAGTTCCAGGAGGACAAACCTGAGCGTTGTCCCAGAGGAAAGTTGTATGTTCTTGACCAGTGGAAGAAGAGAGTGATGTCTGAAGTTCATTGCTCTGCTTTGACTGGTCATCCAGGTATTTTTAGTACTAGAGATCTGGTGAGTCGGTCTTTTTGGTGGCCCTCCTTGTCTCGTGATGTCAGGAATTTTGTGCATTCCTGTGGGACGTGCTCCCCGTCTAAATCGTGTTCTCGCTCTAACGAGTTGTTGATGCCTTTGCCTGTCCCCAAGAGGCCATGGACCCATATTTCAATGGATTTCATCTCTGATATGCCTGTCTCTCAAAGGATGACTGTTATTTGGGTGATTTGTGATAGGTTCTCTAAGATGGTTCATCTTGTACCACTCCCTAAGTTGCCGTCTTCCTCTGAGTTGGTGCCCCTGTTTTTGCAACAGGTGGTTCGCTTGCACGGGATTCCTGAGAACATTGTATCTGACAGAGGAGTTCAGTTTGTGTCTAGATTTTGGAGAACTTTCTGTTCCAAGCTGGGAATTCAGTTGTCCTTCTCCTCTGCTTTTCACCCTCAGACCAATGGGCAGACAGAGAGAACAAACCAGACCTTGGAGTCAAATTTGAGATGTTTTATTTCTGCTGATCAGGACGATTGGGTTTCATTTTTGCCCTTGGACGAATTTGCTTTAAATAATAGAGCTAGTTCTGCCACTTTGATGTCACCTTTTTTTTGTAACTTTGGGTTTCATCCTCGATTTTCTTCAGGGCAGGTGGAGCCCTCTGCCTGCCCAGGTGTTGACACTGTGGTGGAGAGAATGCACCAGATCTGGGACCAAGTGGTGGATAAGTTATCTCTCTCCCAGGAAAAGGCCCAGCGGTTTTCCAACCGACATAGGACCATTGGTCCCCAGTTTAAGGTTGGTGATATGGTGTGGTTATCATCAAAAAATATTGCTATGAAGGTGGCTTCTCCTAAGTTTAAGCCTAGATTTATTGGACCTTACAAGGTTTTGGAGATTATTAATCTGGTCTCTTTTCGTTTGGCTCTTCCTGTCACATTTAAAATCCATAATGTGTTCCATAAATCTTTGTTGAAGAGGTTTGTTGAACCTGTTGTCCCGGGGGTGGCACCTCCAGATCCTGTATTGGTTGAAGGTAACATGGAATATGAGGTAGAGAAAGTACTGGATTCCCGTCTGGCTAGACGGAGACTCCAGTATTTGGTTAAGTGGAAGGGTTATGGTCAGGAGGAAAATTCCTGGGTCTCTGCCTCTGATATTCATGCCAAAAGATTGGTGCGTGCCTTTCATCGGGCTCACCCGGATCGCCCTGGTGGCATGGATGAGGGTTCGGTGACCCCTCCTCAAGGGTGAGGTACTGTTGTGAATTAATTTTCCCTTTCACTACTGAGGCCCGATGAACTCCCTCTTCTAGTAAAGAAAGGTAGTGAGCCTGATTATCAAACACCTGAGCCTAATGATGATGGCTGGCTGAGTGGAGTTACTGACTGGATATAAGGCCGCCGACGCCCTTCTGCCCTGTGGGTGATTTCTCTGTGGGATCCTTGTAGACCAGTCTGAATTCCTGCTCTTCTAAAGCTAAGTTTTCTGCTCGGCTTTTTGCATTTGTGCTTTGACTTTGTTTTGCTTTGTTTTTCTGATTTCTGCCATTCCCTGCTGGGGTGAGCTGAATTCCTTTAGCTCTGTCTTCTGAAAATACCTGAGTGCTGATTTAGTTTTTGAAGCCTAGCTGCTTCAGGGTCTTTTTCCATATCATCTTGTTGGCTTATGTTTTTGATAGTGTTTTGGCAGATTGCAGACAGCAACCTTCCTTTCCTGTTCTGTTTAGTTAGCTTGGGCCCCATCGTTTGCTCAGCCTATCTTTCTATCTGTGTGAGTGTTTTTTCATCTTGCTTCACCGTCATTATATGTTGGGGGCTGTCTTTTACTTTGGGGTCTGCTCTGGGGCAGTTTAGATTTCCTTTTCTGTCTTTAGGCTATTTAGCTCTCCGGCTATGATCGAGGGGTCTAGGGCACCGTAGGAACCCCCCACGGCTACTGCTAGTTGTGTTGATAGGTTCAGGGGTCTGCAATCTGATAGTTGCCAACTTCTCTGGTTTTCTGGACGTAGCTTCTATTTTTGTGTCTGCCTCCTACGGTGACTCAATCATAACACCAAACACTGTATACAGCAGTACGCTTGGGATCCATTCCCCTTTTACTGCTTTTTATATTGTTGTGTAATCCATACTGGGCCTCAGAGCATCTGTGTCTGCCTCCTGAAATAAATACGGAGATTTTGAATGTTGAAACTATACTATAAATACCTTGTATCTGGCGATACTGTACCCTTTTTCTACTTTTTAGATTGTTCTCGAATCCATATAGGCCATGACAGCATCTGTGTCTGCCTCCTCAAATATATATGTAGATTTATAATGTTGAAACTATACAATATATCTCTGTTATCTGGTGTTAAAATGAAATGACATGCAGGGCCTGGGGTTACTCAGTAATGGGCCTTTCAGGCTCTTTTAAGGGGGAAGTAAGTCTCGGTGGTGATTGGGACCCGGTCCGTGGCCCTGGGTGTCCAATAAAGAAGATGGCAGTTCAGATGAGTGGGAAGATGGAATGATAATTAATTTGGAAAAGGGGGATTGTGACGCCACTCGTGGTACTCGGCTAGGGTAGCCAACGCTGCAATGCAGATCCTCTGGGCCGGTATTAAAGCAGCCAAGATGATGAAGCTCTCCACAGGCAGAGCTGTATCCCAGGGCAGTTGAGATGGTGTTTGTGAGCCGTTGATGGTGAAGGTGAGTGTAGCGTGTGTAGCAGTCGAGTTGTAAATGACATCAAGGACACAGTTGGGTGCAGTTTCTGAGTTTTTCCTCAAAAGTTTTGTGCACAAGATGACCCGATTGGTACTGTGTCATCCGAGGGAGGGGTCCGGCAAACTCCAAGGTAGATCAGGAACACCTGTTCAAGACTCCTCCTTGTGTATCCTTTCTAGGCCGTGTCTCTGCGCTGATCTTTCCCCTCCTTCCTGCTGTGCGCCTTCGCAAACAGTGTCCCAAGCCGGCAGCTACGGATCACACCGGGCGACGTGGGTCAGGCTCCGGGGTCCTTTATTCCAACTGCTGTCTGTTTGAGTATTGAATGCGGCTGCGACTGAGGCACTTAAAGTTACCTCAGCCTCCGTCTTTCTAGCTGAGCCCTGTATTTCTCTACTACCTTCAAGATCCACCTTCCCCAACGAGGCCTGGTCCTTCCTTCTCCAGAAGCGGCCTTCACCGGTGGCTTATTGCACTTCCCGTGCCTCAAGAACCCCTTCCTTCCAGTCTAGGAGCTTGGACAAGATTTTTCTCTCTTCTCTGACCCTCAGCCCTCTCACAGCAATCCTGCTCTTACTCTGTCCTGTCACCGACTGACAACTCTCTAGAAAGATCCATTTTCCTCAGACTAGCGCCACCCACCAATTGTAACCTTGCTCTCTCTGATTGGATGCTCACAATCACTCCACTACCTAAGCTCCTCCCACTGTACCTACCTTCCACACTAACCCCCAACACCATTTCCTAGTCAGTCTGGGATGAGGCCATCCTCCCGCCGGGTACACCCAGAAAGTACTGACTAACTAGTGTGTGTGTTGAGTGCAGGATTAGGAGTCCTGAGAGGTGATCCCTCCTTACTTGAGGGTGGGATACCACACCTTTGGATGAGGTGCAGTACCTCTGTTGTGACTGTACCCTCAGGGGCACCATAGTACCCTTTCTCAACTTTCTATATTGTTGTCGGATCCATACTGGGCCTGAGAACGTCTGTGTTTGCCTCCTGAAATGTATACGGAGATTCAGTATGTTTAAACTATACTATATATACCTTGTATCTAGTGATACTGTACCCTTTTGCAAATTTTTATATTATTGTCTAATCCATACTGAGCCTGTGACCATCTGTGTCTGAATCATGAAATATATAAGGAGATTTACAATTATCCCTACACTGTATAGAGCTGTTCGCTTCTGAAACAGTACCATATATCTGCTGGTATTTTGAGTCCATTTTCACAAAAATTATTAAGTATGGTGGAAGAGGCCGCGGACGTGGGTGTGGGGGGCCAGCTGTTACTGATGGTGGAGGTGGTGCATCTGCTGGTACTGCTAAAAGCACAATAGCAGCTAAGGCAGGAGGTGTTGAGCCTGCGTCATCGTCTGGCACAAGAAGGCCTTTAAGGCTCCCTTTTCTGGGAGTAGGTAAACTGCTTTTAAAGCCGGAGCATCAGGAACTGGTTTTACCTTACATTGCTGAAAAAGCATCCAGCTCTATCGCCTCCTCTTCTGAATTTAAAAAAAATGCAAGCACTGAGACATCAGTGCAGGCATCTGGTCAGGAACCACCCCTTTCCTTGTCTCCTTCACCCCCACTAAAAGTGAAGGATGCGGCAGCCTACACTTCAGATTACTCTATGGAGCTCTTTTCACATACCATGCCTGGGTTATCCAGTCAAATACTGAATTCCCCAGTCCAAGATGAATCTGACATGGAGTGCACTGATGCACAGCCACTGCTAGATGATTCTGCTGCTACATTGACCCAGAGCACTACATTGCCCTCGCAGTCTACTGAGCCAGAATCTGACCCGGATGAAACTCAGGTGCCCCTTCCTGCATGCTAAACCACCTTACATGGTGACACAGAGGAAGGTGCAGATGAAAGTGCCGGTTCCCTGAGCAGGTGGGGGGTCCTACTCATGGGCGACGGCAGTGGCACAGGGCCCCTCATAGTACGCAAAAGTGTCTCTGCCAGCGGGAGGGTCCACTCGCCGTCAGACATACCGTCATACTATGAGGGACCCTGTGCCAGTGCCGTCGCCCAGGAGTGGGCCCCCCTTGCTTGCTCAGAGCCACAGCACTTGCAATACTTACCTCTCCCTGCTCCACCGCCATGACGTCTTCCGCCTTTCCTGACAGTGACATTCAGATTACAGAGACAGAGACGAAACAGTACAAGTGCAGAGAGCTTGAAGATGGCAATGCTGAGGAGTCCAGAGTAGAGCAGTGCCCAGCGAGGAGAAGTATTTAATTTTTTTAAATGTTGGGAGCATTTTTTGGGGAGCAATATACACTGGAGAATGATATATGGGGCCCATCTTACACTGGAGCATCATCCATTTGGCCCATCATATACTGGAGCATTCCAAATGGGGGACATCAGACACTGGAGCAGCATTTATGGGGCCCATTATACACTGGAGCATTAGAAATGGGGCCCATTATATATGGAGCATAATTTGGGCTCATAACACTGGAGCATCGTCCATGGGGACCAACGTATAAAAGAGCATTCCAAATGGGGGACATCAGACACTGGAGGAGCATTTACGGGGCCCATTATACACTGGAGCATTTGAAATGGGGCCCATTATATATGGAGCATAATTTGGGCCCATAACACACTGGAGCATCGTCCATGGAAACCAACATATACTGGAGCATTCCAAATGGGGGACATCAGACACTGGAGCAGCATTTATGGGGCCGAGTATACACTGGAGCATTAGAAATGGGGCCCATTATATATGGACTCTATGGAGCATTATTTGGGCCCATAAGACAGTGGAGCATCATCCATGGGGACCAACATAGACTGTACCATTATGTGGAGCTCATCATATACTGTATGGAACATTATATGGGACCAATTATTCTGTATGGAGAAATATATGGGGCTCATTATTCTGTATGGCGCACTAGGTGGTGGCCATAATACTGTATGGAGTAATATACTGTCCGTTTTTTGAGCTATTGTTGAATTTAAAATAAATATCAGTCATGTCATGTAAGCAGTGAAGTATTTTTCATTGTACTATACCTATATTTCTGGGCCGTATTGGAGCATTAGGAATTGTGGTATGTGTTAAAAGGGCGCACTGACACTCTTTGGCCCAGGGCACACGAAAACCTGGCGCCAGCCCTACCCCCCACAACTTTAGCCAAATAATCCCTAGTTTTCAATGCGTATTATTATAAAGTAAATTAAGGTTGACAGAATTGATGTCATTGGCATTGAAATGGGCACTGTAGGTGTGTTTACTGTCCTCCACTCCCTGCTCCTTCCCTTCCGAGCCCTGCCATGCGCCCAAACAGTGGTTTTCCCCTACATATTGGATATCTTTGTACTCAACAGAAATTACACTAATTATTATTAGTAATCAATTTTTTCCTTTTACACTTGTGAAAATAAAAAAATTGTTGCTGAAAAATAATTTTTGGGAAAAAATTTGATTTTTTATTTCCACAGCTCTCCATTCTAAATTTCTGTGAAGCACTTGGAGGTTCAAAGTGCTCACCACACAGCTAAATAAGTTCCTTGATGGGTATAGTTTCCAAAATGGGGTCACTTGTGGAGGTTTTCCAATGTTTAGGCACATCAGGGGCTCTTCAAATGCGACATGGCGTCTGCTCTCAATTCCAGCTAATTTTGCATTCAAAAAGTCAAAAGGTGCTCCTTCCCTTCTGAGCCCTGCCGTGTACCCAAACAGTGGTTTTCCCCCCACATATTGGGTATTGGCATACTCAGGAAAAATTGCACAGCAACTTTACTGGTACATTTTCTTCATTTACACTTGTGAAAATAAAACAATTGATAATGAAATATCATTTTTGGGGAAAAATGTGATTTTTTTATTTTCATGGCTCTACGTTCTAAACTTTGTGAAGCACCTGGGGGTTCAAAGTGCTCACCACAAAGCTAGATAAGTTCCTTGAAGGGTCTAGTTTCCAAAATGGGGTGATTTGTGGGGGTTTTCCAATGTTTAGGCACATCAGGGGCTCTTCAATTAGAGTTAAGCGAAATGGGTCTTTGAAATTCAAAATTTGCGGACCTTAGCTAAAGTCTGGTTTCGCCGATCGAAACCCGACCATAGCGTGAGGTCGGCCATGAGGTCGCCAAGCGCCAAAGTCGTGTTTCAAATAATGCTTCCAGCACCTTTTCTCAGCCAATGATGGAGGACGCACACTGTGGGCAATGCGATGACATAGGCAGCGGCCACCACCATCTTAGAGAAGGGCATTGAAGTGATTGGCTGGCTTTGTGTGGCATCACAGTGGCTATAAAAGGCCATGACCGCTGACCACCATCTTACTTCTGCAGATCATAGAATAGGGAGAGGTGCTGCTGCTGATTATGAATAGGGAGAGCGTTAGGCAGGGAAAAAGAAAAAAAAATTTGCTTCTGCTGATAGCGCTTTTCACTGTACAGTTAGTGTGCAGCAAAAGGGGAGGATTTTTGTTGTGTGCAGCAGCGCAGGTGGTGATAAGGCTGCCTTTTAAGGCTACCTGATAGCTGCATTGCTGTGTGCACACTGCTATTCAAACTGCTTTTTTCAAAGCACTCCAACTTTTATTATTTTGTCCTGGTGAGTTACCGAGCGTTCATTTTTTCACACACCGTATAGCGGTGTACGCTCCTCACACACTATCGTGTACCGGCTGGTATCACGGACAAATAGAAGCTATCTGGGTGTGACTTTGGAAAAACAAGCTGAGAAGATTTTCCATTTTTCCAGACCTACACCTTATAGAGCTGTCCGCTTTTCAAACAATTTCATATATCTGCTGTTTGCTGTCAAAACTAGACAGAGACAGCGTGTGTCACTCCGTATAAAAATAGACGGAGATTGATAATTTTCCATACAGACACCGTATAGAGCTGTCCGATTCTCAAACAGTATTGTATATCTGCCGTTCACATTACAGTCACATCTATACAGAGTCAGCGTGTGTGTGTGACACTCCGTAAATACATATACGGAGATTGTTAGTTACACAAAAAAACGTATACAGCTGTACACTTCTGATACAGTTCCGTATATCTGCTTGTTAGATTACGAAAGAACCCAATACCAATGAGTATGGTGGAAGATGATACTAACAGAGTGCCAAGTGGAAATAATATATAGCAACACTTGAAGATAAATAAAAACACCTTTATTGATATATAAATGGGTGTACACTTAAGTAAAATAAAAAATAACAAAAAGGCATCCCAAATAAATGCGTAATATTGGATTATAATAACCTACAACATAGGGTTAAATATATACCCATGAGGCACAGGCTCAAAAGGAATATGAAAAAAGAAAATTAAAATAAATATTAATGGAACCTTAATAAAGCCCCCAAAAGGAATTGTGTATACAGTGCACCATATAATGATGAATATCCAAAAATTGTGTAAACACAGTATACAAAAAGTAATAAAGAATAATAATAACAACAACAGCTGTGCAGACAATATTTAAAATGAAAAGTGCAATGAAAAAATAGGTGCTGTGAACAAAAAAGAGACACTACAGGAGTGTCACACAATGTGAGAGGGGAAAGAAGTAATGGGAGCTGGAGATAAAATAATACCTAATGAGCCGGAGGATGATGCCTGGGGATGCCTGTGAACGCGCCCCGACGCGCGTTTCGGAATAAAACTTCCTTTGTCAGGGGGTTTGTTAGATTACGATCAAATACATGCTGGGAGAGCGTCTGTGACTAACAAAATATATACGTAGATTTAATTTTTTTAACACACCTTACACAGCAGGATGCTCCTCATACAGTACCATCTCTCTGCTGGTATTTTTGGTACATTTTCCCAAACATGAGGAAATATGGTGGAAGAGTCCGCGGACATGGGCAGGGCGGCGCAGCTGGTACTGACGGTGGTGGTGCATCGGCTGGTTCTGGCAAAAGCACAATAGCAGCTAAGGCAGGAGTTGTTGAGCCTACGTCATCATCTGGCCCAAGAAGGCCTGTAAGGTTCCCTTTTCTTGGAGTAGGAAAACCTCTTTTAAAGCCGGAGCATCAGGAACAAGTTTTGGCGTACATTGCCGAAACAGCCACCAGCTCTATTGCCTCCTCTTCTGAACGTTCGAAACCTGCAAGCACGAAGCCATCAGTGCAGGGTTCTGGTCAGGAAAAACACCTTTCCTTGTGTCCTTCACCCCCACCAAAAGTTAAGGATGCGACAGCCCACACTTCAGATTTCTCTATGGAGCTCTTTTCACATACTATGCCTGGGCTATCCAGTCAAATACTGAATTCCCCAGTCCAAGATGAATCTGACATGGAGTGCACTGATGCACAGCCACTGTTAAATGATTCTGCTGGTACATTGACCCAGAGAACTACATTGCCCTCGCATTCTACTGAGCCAGATTCTGAGCCTGATGAAACTCAGGTGCCCCTTCCCGCTTACTATACCACCTTACACGGTGACACAGAGGAAGGTAAAGAGGAAGGTGCAGATGACTTTGAAGAGGAGGTGATGGATGACCCAGTTCTTGACCCGAATTGGCATCCATTGGGGGAGGAGGGTGGTGCTGGCAGTATTTCAGATAAGGAGAAGGATCCGCAGTGGGCATTGACATCGCAACAGCTGTTATCTGGCAGGCCTGTAGCTGTCCAGAAACGTGGAACAAAAACTAAAAGAGATACAGGACAGCTTGGCCAGACGGTCAACTTAGCACAGCGTGCAAGGCCAGAAAATGTATACCATAGTAGGAAGAGTGCAGTGTGGCACTTCTTAGTCCAAAATCCTACTGATGAGGCAAAGGTTACCTGTAAGAAGTGCAGATGGACCTTTAGCCGAGGTAAACAACTCAGAAATTTGAATACCAGTTGCATGCTTAGACACTTAATCAACATGCACTTGCAAGCGTGGACCGACTACAAAACCTCAGGTAGCACATGTGCACCTGCTCCGACTGAAGGTAGCCAGCAACGCTCCATTGCTTCCCCTCTGTAAGACCACCGCCACCGTTAAGCAAACCACCAGCACTAAATGTGGAGGTGTCATCGCAAGGCCAAAGCACTCAAGGAATCACAATGATTTTGAAACACAACACTGAATCTAGGCCATCACCACCAACACCATCACCAACCCCCTCTCACTCCGTCCGGTCCACCGCTACTTCCCCCATATGCAGCTCTCCAGTCCAGCTCACCCTACCAGACACTCTGAATAGGACAAGAAAGTACTCATCCTCTCATCCGCGTACACAGTGTTTGAATGCCTACATTGCCAAACTAATCTCATTAGAGATGATGCCCTACTGTTTGGTTGAAAGAGAAGCTTTCCGCGAGCTCATGGCCTACGCTGTCCCACGTTATGAACTACCCAGTCGGCACTTCTTTTTTCAAAAAGGCATCCCTGCCCTCCACCGGCATGTGAAAGACCGCATTGTCCATGCACTAAAACAGTCAGTGAGTGGAAAGGTGCACCTCACAACAGATGCATGGACCAGGAGTCATTTCCAGAGCCGTTACGTATCCATCACTGTGCACTGGGTTAATGTGGTGTATGCAGGCTCCACAGGGGACAGTGCTACCTAGCCCACGGTATAGGAAACAGTTTGCTGTAGGCATTCGACCCTTCTCCTCCTTCTCCATAAGCGAAAGCTCGTCCACAGAGCGCAGTCGCACAAGCACTCCATCCGCAGCTGGCAGTATTGCACACGAGGTGTCCCACTATCGAACAGTTAGTGGTAAGCGTCAGCAGACTGTGTTAAAGATGATGTCTTTGGACGACAACAGAGACACCGCGGAGGTACTGGCCAACTACTTGCAGCGACAAACTGAGTCATGGCTGGGCAGTCTACATCTTGAGCCAGGCAAGATAGTCAGTGATAACGGCCATAATTTTGTGGCAGCCATAGCCCGTGCAAAACTCACACACATACCTTGCCTGGCTCACAATGGTGGTGCAGTGCTTCCTTTATAATTATCCGGAGTTAACATCCCTGCTCCATAAGGTGCGAAGACTGTGCTCGCACATCTGTCGCTCAAACATCCACTCCACTCGTATGCAGAAGCTGCAGTGATTGCTCCACCTCCCCAAGCACCGCCTATTCATAGACGTTGCAACAAGGTGGAACTCCACCCTGCACATGGTTCAGAGGCTATGAAAACAGAGGCAGGCTGTAATGCATTTGTGGAAGGATACATGGGCAGGCAGTTTGAGGGAGGACACGGAATTGTCGGGTGTGAAGTGGTCAAAGCTGAAAGACCTCTGTAAAGTCCTTCAGTGTTTTGAGGAATGCACATGGCTGGTAAGCGCAGACGACGCCATCATAAGCATGAGCATCCCACTTATGCGTCTGCTCATGCAAAGTTTGAAGCACATTAAGGATCTTGCGTCTGCAGCAGAGGAGGAACTGGAGGAGGAGGAGGAGGGAAGCCTTACTGACAGTCAGCCATTGTATGGTCAGAGAACTGTCCTGGGCGAGGTGGAGGAAGAAGAGGAAGAGGAGTAGGAGGAGGATGAGGGGGATGATTATTTTGGGCAGGAGGATGCTTCTCAGGGGGTAAGAGAAAATGTTGGCGGTCCAAAGTCAGGTGCAGTGTTTGTGCGTGACTGTAGGGATGTGGATTTGCCAAAAAGTGCTCCTCCACCCAGCAGTGGCAGTGCATTATTGACACCTGGAACATTGGCCCACACATGCGATTATGCCTTGTGGATCCTAAAAAGGGACTGGCTGGCCAGCATCCTCGATCCACACTACAAAGGCAAATTACACAACATCATGCCACAGGAGAACCTAGAGATAATATTGGCTAACAAACAAGCAACTCTGGTAAACCGTTTGTTTGAGGCTTTCCCAGCTCACAGCAGCGGTGCTGGTTCTCCCACGAGCCATAGTGGGCACAATGGAAGAGGTGTTCATGGTGCACACAGCCAAAGTGGCTTTGGAGACAGGGGTTTAATGACCATGTTGTGGAAGGATTTCTCAAGTACCGCTCACACGACTGCTAAAACTGCATGGATTAAAAGTGACAGGAGACAGCAGTTGTCAACTATGGTTACAAACTACTTCTCCTCCCATATTGATGTTCTCCCTCACAGGTCATTCCCCTTGGACTATTGGGCCTCTAAACTGGACACATGGCCTGAATTGGCACACTATGCCTTACAGGAGCTCGCTTGCCCTGCTGCTAGTGTATTATCTGAAAGAGTCTTCAGTGCTGCTGGATCTATTCTGACAGAAAAAAGGACCCGTCTGTCGACCCAAAATGTTGATGATCTAACCTTCATTAAAATGAACCATGCATGGGTTTCAAAGGATTTTGTCCCACCTTCCCCTGATGACACATAGGTTGCCAGAAAACTGCCTCGCTTTTGTCCTCCTCTTCCTCAGGCTTGCCCAATTCCGCCATTTGCAGCAGCTGAAAGTCCAGCCTACACATCAACATATGCCATTTTTTAAACCTCCCTAACTGGGCTGCCCCCCCAAAGGGCTGGGGTCAACACCTGGTGCATCCGGGCAAGTGTCTTTGCTCTGAACAGGTGGATGGGCCCACTGATGGCCGACGGCACTGGCACAGGGCCCCTCATAGTACAATACAGTGTCCCACTCGTCGTCAGACACACTATGAGGGGCCTTGTGCCAGTACCGTCGACCACGAGTGTGCCCCCCCTGCTTGGTCATGGCCACAGCACTTGCAAGTTGCAATACTTACCTCTCCCTGCTCCACCGCTGTGTAGTCTGGGTAATTAAATCCTTCACAGGGACGGCCACTAGAAATTTGGTGTATTGAACGATGATGGTTAAGTTGTAGCTATGGCCTGTCCTGCTGGCCTCTACCTTCAGATGATCAATGGCTACCATTTGTAATGGACGTCAACTTACAAGCGGATGCAGTGGTGCTTTATGATCACCTTTCACAGTTGTGATAGTCACAGGCGTGTGACATTCCTGCCACCATTTTTCAATGTCTCGTCTCATGTCAGTCCAATAGAATCGCATACGGCCTGTGGCTTCTGTCTTTTGCACTCCAAAATGACCAGACACATCATGATAGGCATTGAGGACCATGTCTACATCTCTCCCTGTGATCACAATTTGATGGATACGAGTAACGGTGATGTGATCCATGCTACTGCGACAAAGCAATCCTTTCTTCACAAAGAACCGTTTTCGCTGTCTCCACAGACACAGTAATTGAGGGTCTGCATCGCCTCTGCAACATGTACCGGGAGGTTTTCCCGCAATGAGTAATTCCCAAATTTCTACTAACACTCGACTTTCTGTCTGTACTTGTATCCATGTAATTTCCAGTAGCGGAGAGTCTGGACTGGCTTACTGAGATTGAAACATAAACGAAGATTTAAAAGTACCACAACACTATACTGTTGTACGCTTCGAATACCTTTCCCTTTTTCTACTTTTTAAATTCTGGTGAAATACATAGTGAGCCTGTGAGTGTCTGTGTCTGACTCCGGAAGTATAGACAGAAATTTACAATTACCCCTAGACTGGATACACCTGGTATGTGCTGATACAGTACCTTTGTTCAAAATTTTTTATTACGGTATCATCCAATGTGAGAGAGCGTGTGTGGTTTACGCCTTTTATATATACGGTGAATCGGAGATACCAATTTTTACCCTATACTCGATACAGCTTGTATCTTGTTATACAGTACCTTTGTTCGACATTTAGTATTATGGTCAAATCCATACTGAGTAAGCGTCTTAGAGTGACTGCAGGTCTATGTATACGGAGATTTCAATTGTTCCCTATAAAATATATACTTGCTATCTTGTTATCCAGTACCTTTTTTTACAACATTTTTTATTATGGTCAAACCCAGACTGAGTGAGCGTCTGAGGGTGACTCCGGAAATATATACCGAGATTTCAAACTTGGCCAACACTGTATACAGCTGTACGCTTCTGCTACAGTAACCTTTTTTGCTATTTAGATTCTGGTGTAATCCATGATGAGCCTGTGAACATCTATCTGTTACTCCGGAAATATATTTGGAGATTTAAGATTACCCCAACACTGTATACAGCAGTACGCTTGTGTTACATTACCCATTTACAGGTTTTCATATTCTTGTTTAATCCATACTGGGCCTGAAAGCGTTTGTGTCTGCCTCCTGAAATATATACTGAGATTCAGAATGTTAACACTATACTATATATACCTTGTATCTGGTGATACTGTACCCTTTTTCAACTTTTTATTTTATTGTGTACTGCATACTGAGCCTGTGAGCGTCTGTGTATGACTCATGAAATATATACGGAAATTTACTGTTATCCCTAGACTGTATAGAGCTGTACGCTTCTGATACAGTACCATATATCTGCTGGTATTTTGTGTCTATTTTCCAAAACATGAGGAAGCATGGTGGAAGAGGATGCGGACAAGGGTGTGGGGGGCCACATGGTACTGATGGTGGTGGTGGTGCATCTGCTGGTAGTGCCAAAAGCATGATAGCAGCTAAGGCAGGAGGTGTTGAGCCTGCATCATGGTGTAGCTCTGGAAGGCCTGGAAGGCTCCCTTTTCTGGGAGTAGGTAGACTGCTTTTAAAGCTGGAGCATCAGGAACTGTTTTTGGCTTACATTGCTGAAACAGCCTCCAGCTCTATTGCCGCCTCTTCTTAAGTTTCAAAAAATGCAAGCACTGAGTCGTCAGTGCAGGCTTCTGGTCAGGAGCAACCCCTTTCCTTGTGTCCTTCACCCACACCAAAAGTGAAGGATGCGGCAGCACACACTTCAGATTACTCCATGGAGCTCTTTTCACATACTATGCCTGGGTTAATTAAAAATGGGGCCCATCATACACTGGAGCATTCCAAATGGGGGACATCAGACACTGGAGCAGCATTAACGGGGCTTATTATACACTGGAGCATTAGAAATGGAGCCCATTATATATGGAGCATTATTTGGGCCCATCATACACTGGAGCATTCCAGATGGGGGTTATCAGACACTGGAGCAGCAATTACGGGGCCCATTATACACTGGAACATTAGAAATGGAGCCCATTATATATGGAGCATTATTAGGGCCCATCATACATTGGAGCTTCATCCATGAGGCCCATCATAAAGACTCACTTAAACCAAAATTTGTTTAGGAAAATGCAATCATGTAGTGAACACATATTTCCTTTAAAGGGAATTATATGTTCACTACGTGAGGCCCATCATATACTGGAGCATTCCAGATGGGGGACATCAGACACTGGAGCAGCATTTACAGGGCCCATTATACACTGGAGCATTAGAAATGGAACCCATTATTTATGGAGCATTATTTGGGCCCATAAGACACTGGAGCATCATCCATGGGGCCCATCATATACTGGAGCCTTCTAAATGGGGCAGATCAGACACTGGAGCAGCATCTATGGGGCACATTATACACTGGAGCATTAGAAATGGAGCTTATTACATATGGAGCATTATTTGAGCCCATAAGACACTGGAGCATCATCCATGGGGCCCATCATATACTGGAGCATGCTACATGGGGCAGATCAGACACTGGAGCAGCATCTATGGGCACATTATACACCGGAGCATTAGGATACGGAGCCCATTATATATGGAGCATTATTTGGACCCATAAGACACTGGAGCATCATCCATGGGGACCATCATATACTGGAGCATTCTAAATGGGGCAGACCAGACACTGGAGCAGCATTTATGGGGCACATTATACACTGGAGCATTAGAAATGGGGACCATTATATATGGAGCATTATTTGGGCCCATAACACACTGGAGCATCATCTATGGGGACCATCATATACTGTAACATTATGTGGGTTTCATTATATACTGTATGAAACATTATATGTGACCAATTATTCTGTATGGAGAAATATATGAGGCTCATTATTCTGTATGGCGCACAATGTGGTGGCCATACTGTATGGAGTAATATGCTGTCCTCTTTTTGAGCTATTGTACAATTTAAAATAGATCAGTCATGTCATGTAAGCAGTGAAGTATTTGTCATTGTACTATACCTATATTTCTGTGCCGTATCGGAGCATCATGAGTTGTGGTATGTGTTAAAGGGGTGCACTCACACTCTTTGGCTCAGGGCACACGAAAACCTGGAGCCAGCCCTACCCCCCAACAACTTTAGCCAAATAACCCCCAGTTTTCAATGTGTAACTATTATTATGAAGTCAATTAAGATTGACAAGCTTCAATAATAAGAATTGATGATTTTGGCATTGAAATTGGCACTGTAGGTGTGTTTACTGTCCTCAAAATCCCTGCCGACTTTGCTTCCCCATTGACTTGCATTGGATTTCATGTTTCAGTCGGTCTCCAACTTTTCCCTATAGTCGGCCGATTTCGTTCCACCCCACTTTTGCGAAAGTCGGGTTTCATGAAACCCAACTTGACCCTAAAAATGGCAAAGTCGCTCATCTCTACTCTCAATTCCAGCCAATTTTGCGTTTAAAATTTCAAAGGTGCTCCTTCCCTTCTGAGACCTGATGTGCGCTCAAACAGTGGTTTTCTCCCACATATGGGATATCGGCGTATTCAGCAGAAATTGCCCAACTACTTTAGTGGTCCATTTTCACCTTTTACACTTGTCAAAATAAAAAAATTTTGCTGAAAGATAATTTCTGTGACTAAAAAGTTAAATGTTCATTTTTTCCTTCCACGTTTCTTTAGCTGCTGTGAAGCACCTGAAGGGTTAATAAACTTCTTAAATGTGGTTTTAAGCACCTTGAGGATGCAGTTTTTAGAATGGTGTCACTTTTGGGTATTTTCTGCCATATAGACCCCTCAAAGTGACTTCAAATGTGATGTGATCCCTAAAAAAATTGTTTTGTAAAATTTGTTGAAAAAATGAGATATCGCTGGTTAACTTTTAATTAGTGATGAGCGAGCACTAAAATGCTCGGGTGTTCGTTGCTCAAGTAGAGTAATTTGTAATACTCAGGTACTCTGACAGAACAACGAGCCCTATGTAAGTCTTTGAGAAACCAGAGCATTTTTACCGCGATCCCCCACAGGGGTCCTTTTAAGGTCAAAAAATGTCTGTAAATGATGGAAACACTGCTCAAATGACATGGGAACTTCATGGCAAATGTCTCTGGAAGCATTTATGACTCCTAGGTCACAGCTGTAAACAATGTTGTCAGAGTTTCACCTCAGTTTTATAGGTGCAACAAAAAACATACAAAAACGAAACCAAAATTGATTTTGCTGGGAAATATGTTAAAGAACATCCTTTCCAGGGTAATGACTAGTATATAAGGCAAAATAATTAACCCCAAACAAAAATGTTCCTCCACTACTTGGGCTATGTTCACACGCAGCATTTTTGATGCATTTTAAAACTTTATCATTGCTTTCAACCTATACAAATGCATTCACTGGGAAAGGTCATTGTAACATTTAACAACCCTAATAGACCATGTTGGTGTGTGACACATAAACAGACACATCTTCTTTCATTTATGAAGGAGGGGCTCTTAAAGTCACAGAGCCTATTTTTAGAGGGGCATCAGGTGGCATTAATATTCTTAAAGGGCCATTATTTAACAGTGGGTCTCCTATAGTGTTATTGCCTATGCAGTGAGTGGCTGAGCTGCATAGGCAATACCCCTTTCACGAGACGTACAGGAGGGCCTCCTGAAAAAATGTTGCATTGAATGCAAGGCCTGCCCTGCACCAATGTTACATGCACCCAAATAACCCTTTCAACAGGTGTACTTGAGGGCCTCATGACAAAATTGCTCCTATTAGAAGAAAGTGTGTCTCCCATACTGTTTGCTTATGCATTGATTGCAAGGCCTGCCCTGCACCAATGTTACATGCACCCCATTAACCCTCTCAGCAGACGTACTTGAGGTCCTCTTGACAAAATTGTTCCCATTAGAAGAAAGTGTGTCTCCCATACTGTTAGCTTATGCATTGAATGCAAGGCCTGCCCTGCACAAATGCTACATGCACCCCAATAAGCCTTTGAAGCCATGTACTGGCTGGCCACAGGAAAACCCACTTCACATACACATCAACATAGTGTGTAAACTATTTTTTTATGGGCATCATAAACATTCTGGAAAACAGTAACATGGTTTCCTACACAGTTGCTGTTGGGAAGGTGCAGGTTTTTAGTAAAAATATGGCAGACAAATCATTGGATGAAGTGATCAGGAAAAGAGGCATGGAGACAGGAGGAATGGGAACGCACAGGATTAATAACAGCGGTGGATATGGGAGGTATGAGATCCAGGATACAGCCTACAATAACTAGTGGTTTAGCCAGCACCAATTACCAGAATGCGTTTCATGCCCGTCAGAAGATCGGTGTATCAGATGCGCATCTGAATCTCCGCATAAAAGATGCTCGTAAGAAAGACGTTGCCAAAGACGCACGTGTCCGTATGAAGGGCAAAGTGCAACATGCTTGTGAGATGCTGAATTAGAGAAAGCAGATCAGTGTTGGAGGAAAACCAAACAAACTGATGGATGCTCCTGAAAAGCTAAGTTTAAAGATGAGTGCACCGGTTGTAACTATTAACACACCCATGGCATAAGGTTCTTCATCTTCACCCATACATATTACCAATAATATCCAAATGTCACAGCCGAAAATTATTTGTTCCAGTGTAATGAACAATGCTAAAGGAATGCCAATGAACGTAGTTAACCATGAACCTGGGAAACAACAGATTTCCTCTTTACAAGATATGGACGATGATGGTAGTGATGACGACTTTGAACTTTACTACAACAACACCAAGAAGATGAAGATCACAGCTGCAAACAATGTGCAAAAAAGGCCGTGAATATCTGGAAATTCATTTTCTCTTGTGCAAACTTTACCTCTTACTAAATTGTTAAAGAATGATGCATACATAGCTCCTATGTCTACTCAGCAAGACACTTCGCCAATCGACATCTTTATTGCACACAAAGGCTCTAACCAACGTGTAACAGACACTTGTCACAAAGGAGGCCATCTCATCAATAGGGCCCACACATAAAGAGTCTGTCTTTAGCTCTTTAGAAGGCACAAAAATGACCATTAATAATTTGCATCCAAGAGTCACAGAGGAAGATATTGTGGAGCTCTTGTCTGTATGCGGTGTCTTGAAGCACACCTGCTTGTTGAGTTCCTGAGTTGCAGAGTTTGTGTTTGTACTGTAAGAAAGGAAGATGCAGTTGGTGCCTACAAAAATACAACAACAGATACTTAGAAGGACAACCAATGAAATGCAATCTTCCTTTGAATGGTAGTGTAATAAAATCAGACCAGACCATACTTCTAAGATTAAGTGACACCCCATGAAAAAAGGAAGGTTAATGTCAAAGAAACACAAACTCCTCCACCTCCAGTGTTGCTTCAAATCCTCCAGCTGAAGTTGATCCTGATACTATATTAAAAGCACTCTTTAAATCCTCAGGGTCATCAGCAGTCATCCAACCACCTGCATTAAGCTCCGATGACACCAACACAACTTGGAGACTGTAATAACAGAGATTCACAATTCACATATGGACCCAGAGATTCCTTAAAAAAAATAAATCTATACTTTTGGTTTTTGTTTAACGTTGGTGAACACCAGCAGGAAGTTGATGTTTGAAGGAGTCTGGCATCAGACAATGGACAATTTATCCTGTTCACATCATTGAAGTACAGTTTGCCTTAGTTGTGGGGCAGTTGCATTATTGCATCAAGAATTTCAGTTTTCCACTTGCTCTAGTATTGTGATTTAGCACAATTATGGTTCTACTGTTCTGTCAGGGAAGGCCAAATAAATGTTGAACAACTTGTTTAACTGTATTCAAAAATCTGTTTCAACTTCAAAGATAATATTTGTTGTTTGGTACCATAAATATCTGGATTCCAACAAATGGATCTCAAGATTTTCAAATTCCATTAGATGGGGGGAGGGGGGATTACTAAGTGTCCACCGACTGTGTTCTAGAGAAATAATTTTTTTTTATGATTATTTAATGTTTCACACTGTAAAAATGTCATTCTGAACTGTTCAATTTTAGGCCATACTCGTTGCCCTGCATTTTGTGATATCTGTGATCTGAAGACAGAGGAATGCTGAACGGAACGAGCTCATGATAACAGTGATCTAAATACTGAGATGTGTACAGAGGAATGCTGGGAGGACATAGATTGTGGTTTTTAACCAACTTCAACTGCATTTTAAAATTTGTATGTAATACTGGTAATTAAAAAAAGGTACTCTACTGTTGACAGGGCACAGCGCCAAACCACGACTATCTTTTTTTGCTTCCTGTACAGCCCTATTATTTTTTAATAATTGATATTTATTTGTACTCCTCATTTGGAGGGGGAGTGACACAAGAAAAGACAGGTGAACTCTGCTGAGACCACAAACATCCTTTTGCAAACAATAACGTGGCTGTCGCATCACAAAACACGTTCACACTGGTCTTCTAGTAGGGGTGTCTGAAGAGATATGTCAGGATCCCGTCAGCGCTGGCGTGCAGCCTCCGCTGAGAAGGGACTCACCCGCACTGTAGGGGGGTCCGGGGTCAGGTACAGTCGGAAAGTACAGATACACAGGAACTGTGGATGCTGAAGTTTAGCAAGCAGTCACAGGACCTACGGTCATGTGACTGCAAGGGGTGGGGCTTAGCATCCTGCTTTCAGAGATGGCAGGACACTATACAGAAATACTCAGAGTCTGGCAAAACAGAGGTCATACACAGAGATATCAGTAAAGTACCAGGGATGAGACAGAACGGATAGTCAGGGCCAAGCAGAAGTCAAAACCAAACAGACATAGAAGGTACCACAGAGAATCAAGCAACCAGAACAGAAAAAGGGTACAGTATCACCAGATCCAAGATATATAGTACAGTTTCAACATTCAAAATCTCCGTATTTATTTCAGGAGGCAGACACAGGCGCTCTGAGGCCCAGTATGGATTACGCAACAATGTAAAAAGCAGTAAAAGGGAATGGATCCCAAGCGTACTGCTGTATACAGTGTTGGGGTCATTTGGCGATCTACATATATATTTCAAGAGTAACACACAGCCTCTCACAGGCTCAGTATGGATCACACCATAATATAAAAAGAAGATCCGCAAGAAATAATCACACGTGTGCCAAAGTTCCAGGTGTCAATGATGCACTTTGAGTGGTGAGTGGAGGATGAATTTCGGGCACAAAGGGTTCTGGTTCAACAGATAAAAGGTATATACTGTATAGTCTACTTAAAATAAAAAAAAAATTCTGTATGTATTTCAGGAGGCAGACACATATGCTCACACGCTCAGTATGGATTTGACAATAATGTAACAAGTTGAAAAAGGGTACAGTATGACCAGATACAAGGTATATATAGTATAGTTTGAACAGTCTAAATCTCTGTAGAGATTTCATGAGGCAGACACAGATGCTCTCAGTCCCAGTATGCATTAGCAAAGAATATAAAAAGTATAAAAAGGTTACTGTATCACCAGATAAAAGGTACATATAGTAGTGTTTAAACATTATAAATCTCCTTATTTTTTTTCAGGAGGCAGACACAGATGCTCTCAGGGTCAGTATGGATTACACAATATAAAAAGCAGTAAAAGGGTAATGAATCAGAAGTGTACAGCAGCATACAGTGTTGGGGTAATTGTAAATCTCAGTAGATATTTTCAGAGTCAGAAACAGACTCTCACTGGCCCAGTATGGATTAGACCACTATATAAAAAGCAATAAATGGGTAAGGTATCACAAGCGTACAGCTGTATACAGTGTTGGGTTAATCTTACATCTGCAAATATATTTCTGGAGTTAAAGACAGATGTTCACTGGCTCAGTATGGATTACACAAGAATATAAAAACTTGAAAAAGGGTAATGTTTTACAATCGGTCAGCTGCATACAGTGTTGGTGTCATTTTAAATCTCCTTATATTTTACCAGAGTAAGACACAAACTCTCACAGGCTCAGCATGGATTACACCCGAATATAAAAATGAGAAAAAGGGAAATGTATTCGAAACGTACACCAGTGTACAGTGTTGGAGTACTTTGAAATCTTTGTTTATATTTCAGTGTCAGTCTGCCAGTCCAGACTCTAAGCTAGAGGAAGGTAGATGGATAAAAGTACAGATGAAAAATCAAGTGATTTTAGATGTTTTTGAATTTGTAATCACAGGAAAACCTCCCGGGAGAATTCGCAGAGGTGATGCTGACCCTCAATAACTTTTGATACAGCTAAAATGCAAATTAGTGAAGAAAGGGTTGCTGTATCGCAGTTGCGTTGATCCCATCACCGTAACTCGTCTCCATCACATTGTGATCACAGGGAGAGCTGTAGACATGGTCCTTACTGCTTATCATGATCTGTCTGGTCACTTTGGAGTGCAAAACACACAAACCACAGGCCGTAGGGGATTCTATTGGATTGCCATGAAAGGACACATTGAAAAATGGTGGCAGGAATGTCACACGTCTGTGACTATGAAAAATGTGAAAGGTGATCATAAAGCACCCTTGCATCCGATTGGAAGTTGACGTCCATTACAAATGGTAGCCATTGGTAATCTGAAGGTAAAGGCCAGCAGGACAGGACATAGCTACATCTTAACCATCATCGATCAGTACACCAAATTTGTAGTGGCCGGCCCTGTGACAGATTTAACTGGCCAGACTACACAGCGGTGGAGCAGGGAGAGGTAAGTATTGCAAGTGCTATGTCCCTGAGCAAGCAGGGGGGACCCACTCGTGGGTGCCGGTACTGGCACAGGGCCCCTCATAGTACGCCAGTGTGTCTGATGGCGAGTGGGCCCCCCCACCGTCAGAGACACTTTATTGTACTATGAGAGGCCCTGTGCCAGTGCTGTCGCCCAAGGGTTGGGCCACACACTTGTTCAGGGCAACAGCACTTGCCTGGATGCGGCAGGTGTTGACCCTGGGCCTGGGGTGGGGGGCAGCCCATTTCGGGTGGTTTAAAAAATGGCATATGTTGATGTGTAGGCTGGACTTTCAGCTGCTGCAAATGGAGGAATTGGAGAAGTCAGAGTAAGAGGAGGACAAAAGCGAGCCTTTTTTTCTGGCAACCTATGTGTTATCAGGGGAGGGTGGGACAAAATCTTTTGAAACCCATGCTTGGTTCATTTTAATGAAGGTTAGGTCATCAACATTTTGGGTTGACAGACGGGTCCTTTTTTCTGTCAGGATTGATCCAGCAGCACTGAAGACTCTTTCAGATAGCACACTACCAGCAGGGCAAGTGAGCTCCTGTAAGGCATATTGTGCCAATTCAGGCCATGTGTCCAGTTTTGAGGCTCAATAATCAAAGGGGAATGACCTGTGAGAGAGAACCTCGATATGGGAGGAGAAGTAGTTTGTAACCATAGTTGACAATTGCTGTCTCCTGTCACTTGCAATCGATTCTGTATCAGCTGTCGTGTGCGCGGGACTTGAGAAATCAGACCACAACATGTTCAGGAAACCCCTGTCTTCAATGCCAGTTCGGCTGTGTGCACCACGAACACCTCTTCCATTTTGCCCACTACGGCTCGTGGGAGAACCAGCTCCGCTGCTGTGTGCTGGGAATGCCTCAAACAACCGGTTTACCAGAGTTGCTTGCTTGTTAGCCAATATTAGCTCTAGGTTCTCCTGTGGCATGATGTTGTGCAATTTGCCTTTATAGCATGGATTGAGGATGCTGGCCAACCAATAGTTGTCATCCCTCATCATTTTGGCAATGCGGGGGTCCCTTTTTAGGATCCGCAAGGCATAGTCACACATGTGGGCCAATGTTCCAGGTGTCGATGCTGCACTGCCAGTGGTGTGTGGAGGAGCACTTTCTGGCAAATCCACATCCCTCCAGTCACACACAAACCCTGTACCTGACCTTGGCATGCCCACATGTTCTCTTTCCCCCTGAGAAGCATCCTCCGCCCCAAAATAATCATCCCCCTCATCCTCCTCCTTTTCTTCCTCTTTCTTCCTCCACCTCGTCCACGACAGTTCCCTGACCATACAATGGCTGACTGTCATCAAGGCTTCCCTCCCCCTCCTCCTGTTGCTCCTCAGCTGCTGACACCTGATCTTTGATGTGCGTCAAATTTTGCATGAGCAGTCGCCTAAGTGGTATGCTCATGCTTATGATGGCGTCGTCTGCGCTTACCAGCCGTGTGCAATCCTCCGAACACTTAAGGACTTTACAGAGGTCTTTCAGCTTTGACCACTGCACACCTGACAATTCCATGTCTGCCCTCAAACTTCCTGCATGTGTATCCTCCCACAAATGCATTACAGCCTGCCTCTGTTCACACAGCCTCTCAAACATGTGCATGGTGGAGTTCCATCTGGTAGCAACGTCTATGATTAGGTGGTGCTTGGGGAGGTTGAGTGATCACTGCAGCTTCTGCGTACGACTGGAGTGGACGTTTGAGTGACGGATGTGTGAGCACAGTCTTCGCACCTTATGGAGCAGGGCTATTAACTCCAGATAATTATCTAGGAAGCACTGCACCACCAGGTTCAAGGTGGTTCAGGCAAGATATGTGTGTGAGTTTTGAAAGGGCTATGGCTGCCACAAAATTCCGCCCATTATCACTGACTACCTTGCCTGGCTCAAGATGTAGACTGCCCAGACTTGACTCAGTTTGTCGATGCAAGTACTCGGACAGTACCTCTGCGGTGTGTCTACTGTCACGCAAACACCTCATTTTTAAAACAGCCTGCTGCCGCTTACCACTAGCTGTTCGATAGTGGGACACCTCATGTGCAACACTGACAGATGTGGATGGAGTGCTCGTGCGACTGCGCTCTGTCGCCGAGCTTTCGCTTCTGGAGGAGGAGGGTCGAACGCCTACACCCAACTGTTTCCTATACCGTGGGCTAGGCAGCACTGTTCCATCTCCTCTGTCCCCTGTGGAGCCTGCATCCACCACATTAACCCAGTGCGCAGTGATGGACATGTAACGGCCCTGGCCATGCCTACTGGTCCATGCATCTGTTGTGAGGTGCACCTTTCCACTCACTGATTGTTTTAGTGCATGGACAATGCAGTCTTTCACATGTGCTACCTGTGTTAGGCATTGGGTTCCTGCCACTGCACAGCAGGAATCCAGAGCCTTGCACCCAGCGGTCCCCCATTCTTCTTCGGCCGCAGTGGAGCTTGCTCAGCAGATTCGTTGGTCCCGGCGCTCTGCCCAGGCCAACTCCGTGGGTTTGCTTGCTGCTGCCACCTCTGGCACAGCTAAGACAATGCATGCTGCTCAGCAGCGAGATTCTCAAGGGACTAAGTCCTTAGGTCGGGCCACTGAGCATGCCCGTGGAGTGATCTCCCATTGGAGATCAAGGGTCACGTGCTCAGGTCCTGCTCGTGTTCGGATTGGCCCATCCGAGACACCAGGAAGGTCCCGGACGCCCGTGGCTATAAAGGGTTCGCATGGCCGCTTGCCCATGCGCTAGTATAGACTGAAATAGTTTGGAGTGTATGATGATGGATGCATGTATCTGGTGACTGACTCATTATGAAACCCCTTCCCTCTGATAATACGAATGTGGTTAGGGTTTAGAGTCCGAGTCAGTGCCTGATAGTGGCTAGTCTATAGGCCACAGTGCTTACCAGCCATCTGCACACTAGCGTCCGATGGGGTCGCCCACTGCAGGGCACTATCGAACCGTGGCAAGTGACAGCCACGCCGGTGCATCGCCTTGCGCAACCTGTGCGTTTACCTGGCCCAACCCAGGGCGATTAGTGGCGTCCACCTGAGTGGCACTGTGCACACTTGCACACATGATTTAACCCTTGCTGGCATCGCAGTCGCAGTGCCGAGCGCTAGCGGTCTAGAGGGACTTGAGTCCTGCGGTCTAAGGGCTGAGTTCTCTGACTATACGCTAGCGCTCACACTGCCGAGCTCTGTGAGCAATAACAGGCTACGGCATTTATTATTTGGTGATTGTGCGGCTCTGAGAGATAAGAGTCCGCCTCTGTACACATTGGGTGAGGTTAACCCCGTGTGTCCCGTTATTATACCACCATATAGCGTCCGCCATTACCGAGCAGCAGCTAACACCTCTGCACGGTGGACCCCGGGCTGCGAACGCACCTTAATACCATCTTTATTATTTGGTGCGTTCCGCCAGCCCGTAACAACCAGAGCTTTTGTAGTCCGTCCACGCTTGCAAGTGCATGTTGGTGAAATGTCTAAGCATGCATCTGGTAATCAAATTTCTTAGATTTTTCCCTCTGCTAAAGGTCCTTCCGCACTTCTTACAGATAACCTTTGTATCATCAGTAGGATTTTGTTCAAAAAAGTGCCACACTGCGCTCTTCCTACTATGGTACAGATTTTCAGGGCTTGCACTCTGTGCTAATTTTACTGTCTGGCCAAGCTGTCCTGCAACTCTTTTAGTTTTCTTGCCAAGTTTTTTGACAGCTACGGGCCTGCCGGATCACCGCTGCTGCGATGACGATGCCTGCTGCAGATCCTTCTCCTGTTCTAACCTTATGTCACCAGCACCCTCTTCCCCCAATGGATGCCAATCCGGGTCAACAACTGGGTCATCCATGACCTCGTCTTCAATGTCATCTGCACCTTCCTCTGTACCTACCTCTGTGTCACCATGTAACATAGTAACATAGTTATTAAGGTTGAAGGGAGACTTTAAGCCCATCTAGTTCAACCCATATCCTATCCTAACCTGCCCTAACATGTTGATCCAGAGGAAGGCAAAAAAAACCCATGTGGCAAGCAGTAAGCTTCACATTGGGGAAAAAAATTCCTTCCCGACTCCACATACGGCAATCAGACTAGCTCCCTGGATCAACGCAATATTAAGGAAAATAGTGTATATACCCTGTAATATTAAACTTTTCAAGAAAGGCATCCAGTCCCTTCTTAAATTTTAGTAGGGAATCACTCATTACAACATCATATGGCAAAGAGTTCCATAGGCTCACTGCTCTTACAGTAAAGAATCCGCGTCTATGAGTATGCTTAAACATTCTTTCCTCCAGACGTAGAGGATGCCCCCTTGTCCCCGTCACAGATCTAAGAGTAAAAAGATCATTAGAAAGGTCTTTGTACTGTCCCCGCATATATTTATACATTGTAATAAGATCACCCCTAAGCCTTCGATTCTCCAAACTAAATAACCCCAAGTGTAATAAGTAATAACCTGTCTTGGTATTGCAGACCCCCTAGTTCCCTAATACCCTTGGTCACTCTTCTCTGCACCCGCTCCAGTTCAGCTATGTCTTTCTTATAGACTGGAGACCAGAACTGTACACTGTATTCTAAGTGTGGTCACACTAGTGACTTATATAGAGGTAAAATTATGTTATCCTCATGAGCATCTATGCCTCTTTTAATGCATCCCATTATTTTATTTGCCTTTGCAGCAGCTGCCTGACACTGGCCACTAAATGTAAGTTTGTCGTCCACCAATACACCCGGGTCTTTTTCAGTGACAGTTTTGCCCAGTGTTTTACAATTAAGCACATAATTATACATCTTGTACACTCTACCCAAGTGCATGACCTTACATTTATCCCCATTAAAGCTCATTTGCCATTTATCAGCCCAAGCTTCTAGTTTACATAAATCCTCCTGTAATATAAAATTGTCCTCCTCTGTATTGATTACCCTGCAGAGTTTAGTGTCATCTGCAAATATTGAAATTCTACTCTCTATGCCCCCTGCAAGGTCATTAATAAATATTTTAAAAATAAGCGGGCCCAAAACTGACTCCTGTGGTACCCCACTGCTAACCGTGACCCAGTCCGAGTGTGCTCCATTAATAACCACCCTTTGTTTCCTATCCCTGAGCCAGCTCTTAACCCACCTACACATATTTTCCCCTATCCCCATTGTTCTCATTTTATGTATCAACCTTTTGTGTGGCACCGTATCAAAAGCTTTTGAAAAGTCCATGTACACCACGTCCACTGCATTCCCTTGGTCCAGTCCGGAACTTACCCCTTCATAAAAGCTTATCAGAATAGTCTGACAGGAACGGTCCCTTGTAAACCCATGTTGATATTTGGTCATGAGGTTATTCTTCTCCAGATACTCCAGTATAGTATCTCTTAGAAAACCCTCCAGGATTTTACCCACAGTTGAGGTTAAACTTACTGGCCTATAATTTCCAAGTTCAGTTTTTGTCCCCTTTTTGAATATTGGCACCACATTTGCTATACGTCAGTCCTGCTGTACAGACCCTGTTATTATGGAATCTTTAAAGATTAAAAATAATTGTCTATCTATGACTGTGCTTAATTCCTTCAGTACTCGGGGGTGTATCCCATCCGGGCCTGGGGATTTGTCAATTTTAGACGCCTCCGTACTTCCTGCTGGGTTAAGCTGGTGACATTTAATGGAGAATTTTTATCCCTGATCATGTTATCTGTCATGGGATTTTCTTGTGTAAATACTGTTGAAAAAAGTCATTTAGCATATTGGCTTTTTCCTCATCCTCATCCACCATTTCACCCAGACTATTTTTAAGGGGACCAACACTATCATTTTTCAATTTCTTACTATTTAAGTAGTTAAAGAATATTTTGGGATTATTTTTACTTTCTCTGGCAATGAGTCTCTCTGTCTCAATCTTTGCTGTCTTGATTTGCTTTTTACAGAATTTATTTAATCTTCTGTATTTAGTTAATGCCTCATCACTACCTACTTGCTTTAATTCTCTAAATGCTTTATTTTTATCTCTTATTGCACCCCTTACAGCTCTATTTAGCCATAATGGTTTCCTCCTATTTCTAGCATGTTTATTCTCATACGGTATATATTGTGCACAGGTCCTATTCAGGATGCTAATAAACATCTTCCATTTTCTTTGTGTATTTTTATGTCTCAGTATATCGTCCCAGTTAATTGCACCAAGATCATCTCTCATCCGATGAAAATTTGCTTTCCTGAAGTTTAGTGTCCTTGTAACCCCTCTACCACACAACTTATTAAAGGATACATGAAAACTTATTAATTAGTGATCTCTGTTACCCAAGTGACCCCAAACCCTAACATTTGATATGCAGTCTGGCCTGTTGGTTAATATTAGGTCTAGCAGTGATTGGTAATTGTCTCTCATAGTTGTCAAAAACCCATTACCTTTGCTGGAACTGCAGGTTTCGGTTCCCCAATGTATTTCAGGGTAGTTGAAGTCCCCCATAGTAATGACTTCTCCTTGAGTCGCTGCTTCATCTATTTGCTTTATGAGGATATTCTCTGTTGCTTCCATTATTTTTGGAGACTTATAACAAACCCCTATCAGTAATTTATTATTTTTCCCCCCTCCCCTTATCTCTACCCACAGGGACTCTACATTTTCATTAGATTCATATATATTATCACGCAGGATGGGTTTTAAGGATGATTTTACATATAAACACACGTCTCCCCCTCGTTTATTTGTACGGTCATTTCTGAACAGACTATAGCCCTGTAAATTAACCGCCCAGTCATGGCTCTCGCCCAGCCATGTCTCAGATATCCCCACCATGTCATAATTATGCTCCAACAACATTAACTCCAATTCCTCCATTTTGTTGGCGAGGCTTCTGGCATTAGTATACATGCACTTTATATATTTCTCTGTACCTCTGCTCTTTCTTAAATTATTAACTGTTCTAACCCCACCCCCCATGCCACCCCCAATTTCATTATTTGTGCCCAGGTCTCTATCTGCACTATCTTCCCCTCCTATAAAAGAAATACCCTCCCGCCGTCCCTAGTTTAAACACTCCTCCAACCTTCTAGCCATTTTCTCTCCCAGCACAGTTGCACCCTCCCCATTAAGGTGCAGCCCGCTCCTAGCGTAGAACCTGTAGTCAACAGAGAAGTCGGCCCAGTTCTGCAGGAACCCAAACCCCTCCTTCCTACACCAATTCCTGAGCCACTTATTAACCTCCCTAATCTCCTGTTGCCTCTCTGGCGTGGCACGTGGTACAGGAAGTATTTCCGAAAATACCATCTTGGAGGTCCTTGCTTTAAGCTTACAGCCTAATTCCCTGAAATCATCTTTAAGGACCTTCCACCTTCCTCTAACTTTGTCATTTGTGCCAATGTGCATCATGACCGCTGGATCCTCACCAGCCCCTCCCACTAATCTGTCAACCCTATCAGCGATGTGTCGGACTTGAGCGCCAGGTAGGCAGCACACCGTTCGACGATCCTTGTCTTTGTGACAGATTGCCCTATCTGTTCCCCTAATAATTGAGTCTCCCACTACCAGAACCTGTCTGGCCTGCCCTGCTCTCCTATTTCCCCCTTACTGGAGCAGACACTCCTCCGGCTTTCAGAGGACATGCCTTGCTGCAGCAGTGATACTCCTGCACTAACACTCCTCTCATCTGCCAACTTATCAAACTTATTGGGGTGTGCCAGATCAGGACTAGCCTCCCTGGTGCTCTTCCTTCTACCCTGCCTTCTAACTGTCACCCAGCTAGCTGCTTCATTGTCCTGCAGCTCCAACCTAGCATTCCCTCCCTCTTCTATCCCATTGAGCGTCTGCTCAGTGAGCAGAAGACTCCTTTCCATATTTTCTATGGATCTCAGTGTTGCCAGCTGCACATTTAGATCCAGTATCTGGGCTTCCAGAGGTGGTATAGTATGCGGGAAGGGGCACCTGAGTTTCATCAGGGTCTGGTTCGGGCTCAGTAGACTGCGAGGGCAATGTTGTGCTGTGGGTGAATGTACCAGCAGATTCATCTATCAGTGGCTGCGCATCAGTGCACTCCATGTCAGACTCATCTTGGACTGGGGAATTCAGGATTTGATTTGGTAACCCAGGAATGGTATGTGAAAAGAGCTCCATGGAGTAATCTGAAGTGTGTGCTGCAGCATCCTTCACTTTTGGTGTGGGTGAAGGACACAATGATAGGTGTTATTCCTTACCAGAGGCCTGCACTGATGACTCTGTGCTTGCAGTTTTTGTAACTTCAGAAGAGGAGGCAATAGAGCTGGAGGCTGTTTAGGCAATGTAAGCCAAAACCTGTTCCTGATGCTCCGGTTTTAAAAGCGGTTTACCTACTCCCAGAAAAGGGAACCTTAAAGGCCTTCTTGTGCCAGATGATGACGCAGGCTCAACACCTCCTGCCTTAGCTGCTATTGTGCTTTTGCCAGAACCAGCCGATGCACCACCATCACCATCAGTACCAGCTGCGCCCCCCCTCCCACGTCCGTGGCCTCTTCCACCAGACTTCCTCATGTTTGGGAAAAAGTAACAAAAATACCTGCAGAGAAATGGTACTGTATGAGTAGTGTACAGCTGTGTAAGGTGAATATAAGAAGTGAAATCTCCATATATATTTTGTGAGTCACAGACGCTCACCCGGTACTGTATCAGAGTGTACAGCTGTATACATTGTTGGTGAAACTGTCAACCTCCGTATATGTATTTACGAATTTCACACTCATACGCTGACTCTGTGTAGATGTGACCATAATAAGAACACCACATATCCGATACTGTTTGACAATTGGACTGCTCAATATGGTGTATAAAGAAATGGAAATGTCTGTATATGTATTTATGGAGTGTCACACGCACACGCTGACTCTGTGTAGATGTGACAGTAATAAGAACACCAGATATCCGATCCTGTTTGACAATCGGACTGCTCAATACGGTGTATGGAGAAATGGAAATGTCTGTATATGTATTTACAGAGTCTCACAGACACACGCTGACTCTGTGTAGATGTGACAGTAATAAGAACACCAGATATCCGATACTGTTTGAGAATCGGACAGCAGTCAATGCGGTGTATAAAGAAATGGAAATGTCCGTATATGTATTTATGGAGTGTCAAACACACGCTGACTCTGTGTAGATCTGAATGTAATAACAACACCAGATATCCGATACTGTTTGACAATCGGACTGCTCAATATGGTGTATAAGAAATGGAAATGTCCGTATATGTATCTATGGCGTGTCACACACACACACGCTAACTCTGTGTAAATGTGACAGTAATAAGAACACCAGATATCCGATACTGTTTGATAATCGGACACCTATATACAGTGTATGTATGGAAAAATGGTAATCTCAGTGTATTTTTTTACGGAGTCACACACATATAGCATGTATTTGTCCGTGATACCAGCCGGTACATGGTAGTGTGTGAGGAGCGTACATCTCAATACGGTGTGTGAAAAAATGTATGCTCAGTATCTACTGTGCAGAAAAAAAGGAATAAAGGGATTTTTGCTTTTAAAAAAGCACTCTGCACAGCAGTGTGCAAACAGCAATGCAGCTATCAGGGAACCTTATAAGGCAGCCTAATAACCAACAGAGCTGTTTTTTTCTTTTTCCCTGCCTAAACACTCTCCCTATTGAGAAAGATCAGCAGCAACCTCTCCCTATGCTAAGATCGGCAGAAGTAAGATGGCGGTCGGCGGTCACAGCCTTTTATAGGCACTGTGACGCCACACAAAGCCAGCCAATCACTTGCATGCCCTTCTCTAACATGTTGGGGGCCGCTGCCGATGTAATCGTGTTGCCCACAGTGTGCGTCCTTCATGATTGGCTGAAAATAGGCACTGTAAGGATTGTGGGAAACGCGACTTTGGCGCGCAGGTCGGCGATCTCATGGCCGACCTCACGCTATAGTCGAGTTTCGATCGGCGAAACCCGACTTTAGCAAAAGTCGGTGGATTCTGAATTTGGATGACCCATTTCGCTCAACTCTACTTTTAACCATTATAACTTCCTAACAAAAAAAAATTTTGGTTCCAAAATTGCGCTGATGTAAAGGAGATATGTGGGAAATATTATTTATTAACTATTTTGAGCGATACGACTATCTGATTTAAGGGCATAAAAATTAAAAGTTTGAAAATTGCTAAATGTTAAAAATTTTCGCCAAATTTCCGTTTTTTCACAAATAAACACAAATCATACCGAAGAAAGTTAATGTTATCATAAAGTACAGTATGTCACGAGAAAACAGTCTCAGAATCACCAGGATTCGTTGAAGCGTTCCAGCGTTATGACCTCATAACGTGACAGTGGTCAGAATTGTAAAAATTGGCAGGGTCAGAAACGTGAAAATAGGCTGGGTTGCGAAGGGGTTAAAAAAAAATACAGGCCAAATTCTGGTATCTCCTCACACACCTCATCTATATGTGGTCTAAAAATTGGGGCTTTTTTTGGCTCAGTTGAACTGTTGTTGCTTTGTCTTAGCCTATTTATTCACACTCTTGGTGTTTAAAAAAATACAGGCCAGATAATTAAAAGTGGGGGATCTCCGTCACAGGCCTCACCTATCTGTGGGCCAAAAATTGGGGCATTTTTTGGGCTCAATTGAACTGTTTTTGTTGTGTCTTATTCTACTAATTGCCACCAGTTTGATTACAAATAAAGGTGTTACCTACAGGCCAGTTTTTTTAAACTGTGATTTTCTCGCACACGGATCACTTATAAGTAGAGTTGAGCGATACCGTCCGATACTTCAAAGTATCGGATCGGAATGGATCGGCCGATCTTAAAAAAAAGTATCGGTATCGCCGATTCCGATACCGGAAGTCCCATTCAAGTCTATGGGACTTCCGGTATCGGAATAAGAAAAATCCTGTTTTTCCCTTGTACAACCTCTTTGGGGTCTGTACGGGCCTTTCGGGGGGCTGTGCCGGCCTGCCAGGGGGTCTATGCAGGCTCCGGTGGTCTGTGCCGGCCTGCCGGGGGGCTGTGCAGGCTCCGGTGGGCTGTGCCGGCCTGCCGGGGGGCTGTGCCGGCCTGCCGGGGGGCTGTGCCGGCCTGCCGGGGGGCTGTGCAGGCTCCGGGGGGCTGTGCCGGCCTGCCGGGGGGCTGTGCAGGCTTCGGGGGTCTGTGCAGGCATCGTCCGATGGGACTACAAGTCCCATCGGGTGATGCCTGCTACCATGACAGTGATTGACACATTAGCCAATGATGGGACAGTAGTAGTCCCATCATCCGGCTAATGTGTTGAATGTAAAAAAAAAAAAAAAAAAAAAAAAATTACATGCTACATACATGCTACATACATACAACATGCATACTACATACATGCTACATTCATACTACATACTACATACATGCTACATTCATACTACATATATACTACATGCAACATACATACTACATATATACTACATGCATGCAACATGCATACTACATATATACTACATGCAACATACATACTACATATATACTACATGCAACATACATACTACATATATACTACATGCATGCAACATGCATACTACATATATACTACATGCTACATACATACTACATATATACTACATACATACTGCATGCTACATACATACTACATGCTACATACATACCACATACATACTACATACATACTACATGCTACATATATACTACATATATACTACATGCTACATACATACTACATATATGCTACATACATACTACATACATACTACATGCTACATACATACTACATATATACTACATACATACTACATACATACTACATGCATGCTACATACATACTACATGCTACATACATACCACATACATACTACAGACATACTACATGCTACATACATACTACATATATACTACATGCATGCTACATACATACTGCATGCTACATGCATGCTACATACATACTACATACATACTACATGCTACATACATACTACATATATACTACATGCATGCAACATGCATACTACATATATACTACATGCTACATACATACTACATATATACTACATACATACTGCATGCTACATACATACTACATGCTACATACATACCACATACATACTACATACATACTACATGCTACATATATACTACATATATACTACATGCTACATACATACTACATATATGCTACATACATACTACATACATACTACATGCTACATACATACTACATATATACTACATACATACTACATACATACTACATGCATGCTACATACATACTACATGCTACATACATACCACATACATACTACATACATACTACATGCTACATACATACTACATATATACTACATGCATGCTACATACATACTGCATGCTACATGCATGCTACATACATACTACATACATACTACATGCTACATACATACCACATATATACTACATACATACTACATACAATACATTCATACAATACATACATAGACATACAGTACATATAACATAGAGTAACATACTTACCAATACTTGTCACATTGTTCCCCGAAGCCATTGTCTTTTACGGAATAAATATTAACATAACAAACCACAAAAATACTCACCCACGATCCGAAGCAGTCCACGAGTGTGTCCCACGACGATCTTGGGTAGAGAACTGCAGCATCAGCTGTTGCTGCCGTTCTCTACGGGCTGCAGGAATCCAATGACGGAAGGTAGGTATCCTTCCGCACTGTATTCCTCCGCCACTTAAAAAAAAAAAAAGTCCCTAGTCTCACTTTATGCCATTGCTGCGTGGGAAATTCCACACAAAGGCGATGGTGGGAATGTGTCACAAGAGGTAATTGATGGTATGGTGTGGTATATGGGGTACAAAGATAGTGGGGCCATTCTTCATCAATAGAAACCTCAATGCCACTGGATATCTGAAATTGCTACATGATGATATGCTGCCCTCTTTAGACACTGAAGATGGCATGTTCATTAAGTTTTTCCAGCAAGATGGTGCAACGCCACATTATGGGTGTCAGGTCCGAGCAGTCCTACAAGGAATCTGACCCCCTTAGAGCAGCATTTCTTCTGTGGTTTTGCTATCAGTGTATCAAGAGTGGGAGAAGAGGGTTGCATGAAAGAATAAAGTTATGTTAAAACCAAGCATACCATTGTTTTTCTTGTGAAATTCTCAAAAATAATAATGGGTCAAAAGACCCTCATCCCATTGAAACAAAATAAAGTTGGATCCAAAATGGCCAACTTCAAAATGGCCACCATGGTCACCACCCATCTTGAAAAGTTTTCCCCCTCCCATATACTAAACAGGAAGTTGATATCACCAACAATTCCTATTTTATTTAGGCATATCTTTATAAATGGCCCACCCTGTAGATCACCAGGGTGAACATGTTCCGTGATGCAACAGCCAGGTTTTTTTTTAAATTTTTCAATGGTTTTTATGATGGCCATAAAAAAAGGTTTACACAGTATGTTGATGTGTACCCACCAGGGGGAAATATTTGTCAGCCCATACACTTAGTGTATGGGTATTACAAGTATAGGAGACCGCTCCTTTGTATTGTGAACAGATTTTTAGGAGACATTGGAGTGCGTCCAAATTTGTGGCAGGCCTTGCATTCACTGCATAGGCAAACAGTGTGGGAGACCCATATATTTGTGTGATTCACCGCGCTATGCTGAGAAGTTGTACAGTATACAAAAAAAAAAAAGGGGGGGACATAAATACTTAACAGCAGTTATACGTACTTACTTAAAAATGAAGTTGATGTAGAATATTCTGTGTAAGTTGAGATGTCTACTTGGCAAGTAGTTTGCAGGTTATCTGATGGTAGAGATCTCGTTTTTGATAGCTGCTGATGCTATTGGAACAATAGCATCTGCCTCAGCCAGAGCCGCTGCCTCAGCCAGATTGCGCCAGAGCAATCACCAGAAGTAAGTGCATAGAAGTCCTATTAGGACTAACTGATTATTGGAACGCTAGCATAATTAGAGTGTCTAGTGGATCCCTCCTTACATTGCATCGCTTATCACTCTATCAGCAGCCGCTGCCTCAGCCAGACTGCGACAGAGCAATTACCAGAAGTAAGTGCATAGAAGTCCTACCAGGACTAACTGGCTACTGGAACGCTAGCACTATTTGTGGGTTTAGTGGATCCCTCCTTACCCAGCACTTTGTCATTTTTTTCAACAGTGGATATCGTCCCTGCACCGGCTCTAAATAAAGCCAACAAAGACCATTATAGAGAGTCTATCAGGATTTACACCTGGGTAGCATAACAAATCTAGCACAAGTAAGTGCATATGTACCCCAGGAACTGGGACTGAATATCAAGGTTGTGGTCACTGTTAGTAATTGAAATTCTCTTCATATTTAGTATTTTCTCAGTTGATCCACCATAAAGGGAACACCCCGAAGAGAATATAAACGTTAAGATACAACCAGTGAGTATGGTGGACATGCAAGGAGTGATGTGACCTTTTGTATGTTTTATTGGTACCTTAATATATCATTGTTCCAATAGCATCAGCGGCTATCAAAAACGAGATCTCTACCATCAGATAACCTGCAAACTACTTGCCACGTAGACATCTCAACTTACACAGAATATTCTACATCAACTTCATTTTTAAGTAAGTACGTATAACTGCTGTTAAGTATTTATTCCCCCCCCCTTTTTTTTTTTTGTATACATCTGCTCAGCATAGCGCGGTGAATCACACAAATATACGGTTCGCTCAGACTTTATAACATGAGCCGACACAGTCCTGTCTCTTCACCAGCTGCATCTGAGTTTTTTGGATAGGTGGCGCCCGTGTTACTTTACCGTAATTATTTTTCATTTCCACTGTGTGGGAGACCCACTTCCTAATAATGTGAACTTTGTTGTTTGGTCAGCTTCAGTAATAATAATAATAATAATCTTTATTTTTATATAGCGCTAACATATTCCGCAGCGCTTTACAGTTTGCACACACATTATCATCACTGTCCCCGATGGGGCTCACAATCTAAATTCCCTATTAGTATGTCTTTAACAATGCAATTCTCCACTGCGAGTTCTTCAGCCTCAACACTGAAATTCTCCACTGCTGGTTCTTCAGGCTCAGCACTGCAATGCTCCACTGCCAGGTCTTAAGCCTCAACACTTAATCCCTTTACCCCCAAGGGTGGTTTGCATGTTAATGACAAGGCCAATTTTTACAAATCTGACCACTGTCCCTTTATGAGGTAATAACTCTGGAACACTTCCATGGATCCAGGTGATTCTGACACTGTTTTCTAATGACATATTGTCCATGATAGTTGCAAAATTTCTTTGATATTACTTGTGTTTAATTGTGAAAAAAAGCGGACATTTGGCGAAAAATTTGAAAATTTCACAATTTTCCAAATTTTAATTTTCATGCCCTTAAAACAGAGAAATATTTCACACAAAATAGTTAATAATTAACATTTGCCACATGTCTAAATTACATCAGCACAATTTTGGAACCAAATTTTTTTTGTTAGGAAGTTATAAGGGTTAAAAGTTAAACGGTGATTTCTCATTTTTACAACACCATTTTTTTTAGTGACCACGTCACATTTGAAGTTACTTTGAGGGATCTAAATGATAGAAAATACCCAAAGAGACACCATTCTAAAAACTGCACCCCTCAAGGTGCTCAAAACCACATTCAAGAAGTTTGTTAACACTTCAGGTGCTTTACAGGAATTTTTCGAATGTTTAAAAAAATGAACATTTAACTTTTTTTCACAAAAAATTTACTTCAGATCCAATTTGATTTATTTTACCAAGGGTAACAGGAGAAATTGGCCCCCAAAAGTGGTTTTACTATTTGTACTGAGTACGCGGATACTCCATATATGCAGATAAACCCCTGTTTGGGTGCACGGCAGAGGTCAGAAGGGAAGGAGCGCCGTTTGACTTTTCAATGCAAAAATGGCTGGAATTGAAATCGGACGCCATGTCGCATTTGGAGAGCACCTGATGTGCCTAAACAGTGGAAACCCCCCCACAAGTGACACCATTTTGGAGCACAGACCCCCTAAGGAACTTATCTAAATGTGTGGTGACCACTTTGAAACCCAAGTGCTTCACAGAAGTTTATAATGTGGAGCCATAAAAATAAAAAATCATATTTTTTTCGCAAAAATGATTTTTTCACCCTCAATTTTTTATTTTCCCAAGGGTAACAGGAGAAATTGGACCCAAAAAGTTGTTGTGCAATTTGTCCTGAGTATGCTGGAACCCCATATGTGGGGGGTAAACCACTGTTTGGAGGCATGGCAGAGCTCGGAAGGGAAGGAGCACCGTTTGACTTTTTCAGCGCAGAATTGGCTGGAATTGAGATCAGACGCATGTCATGTTTGGAGAGCCCCTGATGTGCCTAAACAGTGGAAGCCCCACAATTCTAACTCCAACCCTATCCCCAACACACCCCTAACCCAAATCCCTACCCTAACCCCAACCATAGCCATAACGCTAGCCACAAACCTAACCCTAACTCACCCCTAACACTAATCCCAACCCTGACCCTAATTACAACCTAACTCTAATCCCAACCCTAGCCCTAATCCCAGCCCCAACCCTAACCCTGACTTTAGCCCCAACACTAACCCCAACCCCAACCCTAACCCTAATGGGAAAATGGAAATAAATACACTTTTTTATTTTATTATTTTTCCCTAACTAAGGGGGTGATAAAGGGAGGTTTCATTTTTTTTTTATAGCTGGTTTTTATAGTGGGTTTTTATGTTTGGCAGCTGTCACACACTAAAAGACGCTTTTTATTGCAAATAATAGTTTTTGCATCACCACATTTTGAGAGCTATTGCTTTTTGCGGGATGAGTTGACGATTTTATTGGTACAGTTTTTGGGCACATGACTTTTTTTATCGTTTTTTATTCCAATTTTTGGGATACAGAATGAACAAAAACCAGCAATTCATGAATTTCTTTTGGGGGGGGGCGTTTATACCGTTCCATGTGTGGTAAAATTGATAAAGCAGTTTTATTCTTCAGGTCAGTACTATGACAGTGATACCTAATTTATATAATTTTTTCATGTTTTGGCGCTTTTATGCAATAAAAACTATTTCATATAAAAAATAATTATTTTTGCATCGCTTTATTGTAACTGCTATAACTTTTTCATTTTTTCACTGACGATGGTGTATGACGGCTTGATTCTTGCAGGACAAGATGATGTTTTCAGCGGTACCATGTTTATTTATATCCATCTCTTTGATCACATGTTATTGCACTTTTTGTTTGTTGGTATGATGCTAAAGCATTATTTTTTTGCCTTTTTTTATGGTGTTCACTAAAGGGGCTAACTAGTGGGACAGTTTTATAGGTCAGGTCCTTAAGGACGCAGCAATACTAAATATGTGTACTTTAATTGCTTACATTTTTTTATTCAAATATTGATTTTATGATAGAATAAATATTTATTTTTTTATTATTTTTTACAAATATTTTTACAATTATTTAAAAAGTGTTTTTTTATTTCTTACTTTTACACTTTGTCTCACTATGGGACACTCATTTTGTGCAGGTTGATCACTTCTATAGCATGTAGATCGGCATGCTATAGATGCTGTCAGCACTGCAGCTTCTGTACACTGACCTGTGAGACTTCCTGACATGCACTGCACATGACAGGAAGTCTCTCAAGCCTGGAGACCTGGATGTCATCATGACAACATCGGGTCTCCATGGCAGCGATCGGGACCCCGCATCATGCCGCGGGGCCTCTGATCCAAGGGCAGAGGGGCTGTCAGAGCATGTTTGATCGCAGTGTTCCGGGGGTTAAAGTGCAGGGAGCGGTCCGTGAACACTCCAGGCAATTAGTGCCGGGTGTCGGTCCGTGAACACTCCTGGCACTTAGTGCCGGGTGTCAGCTGTGATAATCAGCTGACACCTGACCGCAATCAGCCGCGCTCCCCCAAGAGCGCCGCTGATCGCCTATGATGTACTATCCCATCCATGGGAATTATGTCCCAGGGCTCATGGATGGGAAAGTATGTCATCTGGCAGAAAGGGGTTAAATGTTCCACTGTCGGGTGTCCAGTCTCAACACTTAAATGCTCCACTGCCAGGTCTTCAGCCTCAACTATTCATTGCTCCAATTCTGGGTCTTCAGTCTAAACACTGCAATGCTCCACTGCTGGTTCTTTAGGTTCAACACTGCAATGCTCCACTACCAGATGTTCAGCCTCACCACTGCAATACTCCATTGCTGGTTCTTTAGGCTCAACACTGCAATTCTCCACTGCAGTTTCTTCAGCCTCAACAGTGCAATTCTCCACTGCAGTTTCTTCAGCCTCAGCACTGCAATTCTCCACTGCTGGTTCTTCAGCCTCAACACTGCAATTCTCCACTGCAGTTTCTTCAACCTCAACACTGCAATTCTCCACTGCTGGTTCTTCAAACTCAACACTGCAATGCTCCTCTGACGTGTCTTCAGCCTCAAAACTTAAATGTTCCACTGTGGGGTCTTCAGCCTCAACACTTAAATCCTCCACAGCTGGGTCTTCAGCCTTAACTATGCAATGCTCCAATTCTGGGCCTTCAGTCTCAATACTGCAATGCTCCACTGCTGGGTGTTCATCCTCAACACTGCAATGCGCCACTGTGGGGTGTTCAGCCTCAACACTGCAATGCACCACTGCTGGTTCTTCAGGCTCAACACTGCAATACACCACTGCCGAGTCTTCAGCCTCAGCACTGCAATTCTCCACAGCAGTTTCTTCTGCCTCAATACTGCAATGCTCCACTGCTGGGTGTTCAGCCTCAACACTGCTGGTTCTTTAGGCTTAACAATGCAATTCTCCAGTGCAGCTTCTTCAGCCTCAATACTGCAGTTCTCCACTACAGTTTCTTAGCCTCAACACTGCAATTATCCACTGCTGGTTCTTTAGGCTCATCATTGCAATGCTCCACTGCCGGGTCTTCAGCCTCAACACTGCAATTGCCACTGCAGATTCTTCAGCCTCCACACTGCAATTCTCCAATGCAGGTTTTTTAGCCTCCACACTTGCACTCATTTCATGGGCAAACATTATGGGAGTACCAAATGAATAATGGGAACTTTGATTTCATGTGGCCATCCAGGACGTCTCTTCAAAGGGTTATTGGTGAGCGTCCAAATTTGGAGCAGGCCTTGCATTCACTTCATGGGCAAATATTATGTCAGTAGCAAGTTATAAAAAAATGGGAACTTTGTTTTCATGTGGCCATTCAGTACGTTGGTCCAAATGGTTATTGGGGTGTGTGTAACTTTGGGGCTGGGCATGCCTTGCATTCAACGCAAAGGCTAACATTATGGGAGTAGCAAATTTAGAAAAATGGGAAATTTGGTTTCATGTGGCCATCCAGTATGTTGGTTCAAAGAGCTATTGGGGTGCGTGAAATCTTTGGGCAGGACAGGCCTTGCAGTCATTGCATAGGCTAACATTATGGGAGTAGCTAATTAAGAAAAATGGGAACTTTGATTTCATGTGGACTTTCAGTAAGTTGGTTTAATGGGTTATTGGGTTGTGTGTAACTTTGGGGCAGGGCAGGCCTTGCATTCAATGCACAAGCTAACATTATGTGAGTAGCTAATTAAGAAAAATGGGAACTTTGGTTTCATGTGTCCATCCAGTATGTTGGTTCAAATGGTTATTGGGTTGCGTGTAACTTTGGAGTAGGGCAGGCCTTGCATTCAATGCACAAGCTAACGTTATGTGAGTAGCTAATCAAGAAAAATGGGAACTTTGGTTTCATGTGTCCATCCAGAATGTTGGTTCAAAGGGTTATTGGGTTGCGTGTAACTTTGGGGCAGGGCAGGCCTTGCATTCAATGCATAGGCAATAACAGTATAGGATATCCACTCTTTAATAATTTGAACAACATAGCCGGCTGATGGTTCTCTGAAAATAGTGAGGACAAACTGCTGTCCCTTTAAGAAGATTAAAGTCCGCCTGATGGCCCTCCTCCTTTAACAGTCCCTCCTTCATAATTGAAACAGGATATGTCTGATGATGTGTCACACACCACATGGCCAGCTAAGATTGTAAAATGTTAAAATGACATTTCCCGGTGAATGCATTTGCCTTGGTTGAAAGCAATGTTAAAGTGAAAAACGAATCAAAAACGCTACTTGTGAACATAGCCCAAGTGGTGGAGGAACATTCTTGCTTTGGGTTATTTATTTGGCCTTACATACAAGTCATTACCCTAGAAAGGATGTTCCTTAACATATTTCATAGGAAAATCACTTTGGTTTAGTTTTTGTATGTTTTATTGTGCTCCTGGAAAAGTGGCATATGACTCTGACAATATTTTTCACAGCAGTGACCAGGGAGTCAGAAATGCTTCCAGGGGTCTTCCCCATGATGTTCCCATGTCATTTCAGCACTGTTCCCATCAATTTCAGATGTTTTCAGACCCTAAAAAGACCCCCAGGGGGATCGCAGCAAAAATGCTTGGGTTTCCCATAGCTTGTTGCTTGGGTCGAGCACCCAATCATTCCAATTTGCTCGACCCGAGCAACGAGAACCCGAGTTCGTCACTCAGCATCCTCTTCAATACCCCTTACTAATATTTGAAATCTGCTTCAGCAGAAGCTGGATGTGAGCTACGTGTGAAGCTGAATACTGCAATTCTATGGCTCAGTACAATGTTTAGTGGAAGCTGCTGAGTATTGCAGTTTATTTCCCATTCATTACCATGCCCTCCCTTGACCTATTTCCTGCCCAATGAATGTGCAGAACAGGGAGACTCTGTCTGATGACAGATCCTTTCTGAGGGTACTGCTTTACCTCAGGTTTCAGGAGGCTCTGAGAGTCCTGGAGAGATTTGTTAACTCTTCTGGAAGTTTTGGGAATCTCTCCTCTTTTTCAAGATCCTCTTGCATTTATAGGAGTGATATCAAGTATGAGTTACTTGGAGAACAAACTAAAAGCTGCTGGTGAAGAAAAGTGATGAGTGAGCTGTAGATTTGCTAGCTACTGACAAATCTCTGTCTATGACATGGTTAAGAGTTGAAAAACAAGCTTTGAAACCAAGCTCTTCCAAATTCCCCTTCTGACCCCTAAAAGAACAGCAGCTAGGGGCTGAAGTCTTGAGTATATGAGTATTTTGACTTGATTACATTTGCAACACAGTCTTGATTAAGCGAGGGAGGAGAGCGAGGGAAGACAAGAAAGCAAAAGAAAATCTCAAGCCTGCAGGGCATGCTAACAATGCAGTGTTTCTGTTAATGTTGCCAATTAAGGCAGCTGGTCTCAACAAGGTGCTGCTATGTTCAAGGTAATTGACCAATTAACACAGGGACCGTGGGAAGTCATCTGTTGATGTCATTGTATAGTGGGACCAATCACTTCATAGGTGTCATGGCAACTGTCATTGCATGTGGCTGAGCTCCGTCTGACTGGTCTCTGGTACCAATTGATGTGTTCAAAGGAATGTTAGAGAAAAGCATATAATGTGATTTCATTATCAATGCAGATGTCAAGGGCAGTGCCAAACTGTTCTCGCTGATGCAGCTTTAGCAGAAGGACGCATCTTTCTCTTTCTGCATTGTGTGTTTACTTCTTATTTTAAATGAGGACAGTTTTTATGTACATTTTGTTTATTTTGCAATAAAATTTGCTTTCTGATTGTAGGGTGTTTGTAATTCGGATGGATGCACTTCTTTTACAAAGGTGCTCTCCTGAAGAAACTTCTCTCTTTTTCAGCCAAAACATAAAAAAATCCGAACTGACTACAGCAAAAGCTGCCCTTTCAGCTGAAACAACAGGATGCCATTTATAAGAGCTCTAAAAGCGCAGAAGCATGTCATCCTACAGTGTATTAAATACGAGAACTCAATCCTCTGACTTATGTATTGTGGTGTGAACAGATAGAGCTCATTAATGCGGGTAATCTTTATTCAAGGACTGACATACTTCATGTGTAGCCTGCATTTACTGTATATTAAGCTGGAGATACATGGCGAGTTTGGCTGCAGCATCTGTTGCACGACCAAGGATCGCTAAGTCTCACTGCTACATCACAATGCAATGTAAATAAATTGAGTCGCATTAAATCCCTGCAACTTTGACAAGGAAGTCACCTAAATTCTGGACTTCATGAGATTTGCTTGTCACAGTACCCATGGGGTTGCAATGCAATGTAGCAGGGACACCTAGTGAACTTCGGTCAAGCAACAGGTGTCATGGCCAACATCTCTCTGCAGTCTGGCCTATATCCCTTAACTAATCCTGACAAGTATTTTGCCATTTACACCACGAATATTCCTACCATCACTTGCATCACAACTCTAATCTTTAACTATATTGACCTGGACCACAGAGTTATTGAAGTTAAAGTTGTTGTCCACTACTGAATAATACTGGTTATGATAGCCATATGCCGTATAAGTGCAAAGTGCAGTATATAGACAGACATGCTATACAGAGTGATGCATAGTGCAATGAATAGACATGCCGGCTAGATAAGGCAAAGTATATAGACTGCCAGAAAAGAAATGGAAAGGGTTACTGCTGATAAATGGTATACCTGGAAGGCCGTGGCACCCCTGACGTGTGTTTCGTGGCTAAGCTTCTTCTTAAGGGAGTGTGCTAGCGCAGTAGCTCTTTAGTGATGTATTTATAGGGAGCCCGTTATGCCAGTCACAGTGGTTAGTTAGTGGCGCTTCCGTCGGCGGACTCCGTGTGACGTCGGCACTGGTCAGCGTCAGATACATAAGATGAATTGTTATTTATTCCTATATTGACCTTTTTTAGGAGTTATTCCTTCTGGAAGCGTTATATTATTTGCTCCATTAATTATTATTTATTTTTTGGGACATCTTTATGGATCAATAATAGAATATATGTATATATCTCTTTGAACCTCATATTGTTAGGAACGGCGGAACACACTAAATAAAAATATAAATAAAGTGTGTTCGCCACTCGGGGTCCACCGTGCGGTGGATGGAAAAACCGCAGCTAGGTGATGACAGAGCAATATGGCGGTAGTGTGCACAGGATTTGACGTCACCCAAGTGCACAGAGCAATCTCTGTTGAATCACAGAGCTGCATCACAGAAATAAACACAATAAGTCTGAGCCTGTTAATATCACAGGTACTCAGAGTAACACACGCGGTAATGCAGTCACAGGAGTAGCCCTAGATGGCGGTACTACGTCCTTCTAGACCTACCGTAGCTATTCGTGTGTCAAGCGTCGCAACCGCAGACGCCCAAGTAGGCTGCTACTGCAGCGCGGCGTGGATAGTGCCGTAGAGTGACACCGCTAAACAGCAGGCGCTATGTCTGACGCTAGCAAGTGTGCCTAGAGCAATGGCGCGCTGGCGCTGGTACTGGCTAGATAACTCAATCCCACACACAGTCATAACATCCAAGGAAAGGGGTTTCAAATGAGTCATTCACCAGATCATGCATCCATCCACATACACACTGCAGCAAGTATGACTATACGCTTTTTATAGCAAATGGGACCTTCCGGAAGTCTCCAGAACTCTGAGCTGAGCCAATGGGATCAGGAGCAGGACCTGAGCACCTGACTTCCGAACTCCAATGGGAGATCGTCCCATGAGCATGCTCAGAAGATGGAACGAAGGACTTAGCCTCCGGAGAGAGTTGCTGCAAGGCAATCTGCTCTGCAGTAGACAATAAGCAGGAGACTGCCGAATGTGAGGGTCTAGATTCCTGCATAGGAAGGACAGAAATCTGACTCCTAACACATATACTGGTGTTTAAGGCCTATTTCTTTTTGCATTTTTTTGCCCCCATATGTATTGTATTGTGCTATAAGGCATTTTTAATTTATTCCTAATAAAACTTTACTGATTTTATGGTATATAGCTTCCATTCCTTTTTGTATGATCACTTGAGATATTAGCACTGTTCTCTTAACCATTCTGAACAACCAAGAACTTTAGCTATTGACCCCTAAATGACTTTTGATCACCACAAATATTAGGTATTCACTCCTAAGCCACTGTAGACAGGTTTAGAATTAGAAAGGAGAGTTGACTGTTGAATAAAATATTTGCAACAGGTAAAAGAAAACCTGAAAGAGTAGTAAATGTATAATGATTAATGAATGATTAATGAGCAAGAGTAATTTTCTTGTCACTATTCTTGTGTGTTTCTGTAGGAAGGGCAAGCACCCACACACTGCTCATTCTTCATCAAAGATCTCTTTGGGTAATGTGTGCACATGACTATACTTGTCAACATTTAGAAATTAATTAGTTCACGTCCATTAAATACATCTGAGGGACTGGAGAGGATAAAGCAATGGGGTATAGTTACAACCCCCATAGATGATCACATCTTGCCTAAAAGAGCACATTTTTGCATTCTGATCCCAATATTCAAAAGACTGGCTCAATTTTGCATATTTACATACCGTAAATAATTTTGTTATTTCTTCTAAAAAGGAATTTAAATATTTTTTTAAAACCAACCTGGACCTCGACAGTTTTTGCTCCGTTCGGATCCTGTTGTAGGCTGTTCCACAGATTAATAGTTCTCATAGTAAAGAAGCCTTGTCTCCTTTGGTGATTAAACCCTTTTCAGGTGGAGGTCGAGCTCTATTGTATTTTGGGAGATTTTACATAAAATAGTTTGTAATGATATTTTTTGCATGGGCCATTTATGTACTTGTTAAAGGGATTGTCCAGTGTTCGGTCTTCAGCAGCAAACGAGTTTCCAGCCTTCTGGCATTCTTGATTGAGGGAATGTTGTGCTCCATTATTGGCAGCTCAGGCACGTAGCATGTTTGTTCTACTGGCACAAACTGTGCCTCCTCCAATGCGTTAAGCATATGCAACTCTTCCTCTGCTTCATCAGAAGAGAGCAGGGGCACCGAAACTCTAGCAAGTTTCAAAATAGCGCTTGCAAGTTCTATACCAAACTTAGTAAGCGCTGTGCTGCCTGCCTAGGAAACCGGCCACAACTGATAAGCCTTGCAAAGTTGTTTGTTTTTACAAGCTCCATGCAATTTTACCAATTTAAAAATATCCAACCCCTTTCGTATTTCCCCCCCCTGAGACATCTCTTCTCAAGACTAATTAAATGTATTTTTTTTATCTTTTCTCACAGCCAAAATTCTTTATGCCACGTCTTTGTACTTTTCCTAACTCTAGGGAAACCATTCCACTGAACTGCATATTCCAAATGAGGACTCACTAACCCTTTGGAAATTGGTGGTATTACATTCCTTTCCCATGAAGCTATATATTTTTTAATACATGACAATGTCGTGCTGGCCTTAGAAGCAGCAGGTTCACGTTGCATGCTCTTATTTAGCCTGTGATCTTCAAGTACACCAATATGCTTCTCTAGAAGGGACTCTCCTAGATTTAATACTCTTGAATATTCCTACCTTGCCTACCCTTGGATGTATATAAAATACTAAAAGCTTTCTGTTGCAAATGTGTAAGTGCTACATACAGTAGGAAAATTGATAACAGCATATATGAACCAACAGTTGTAAGCATTTTATTTATTTTTCTATATTATTATGGTTTTTTCTGTTCTCTGTGTTTTATTGTGCATATTGATTTAGTCGAAAACTCTAGTTGTAGCTTCCCTGGCCCACCTGTGACACAGACAAAATAGCAAATATTTAAATGCAGACGCATCTAAGGAAACAGCATTATTTTCAGATGTTGAAGTGTTAAGGAATTCCCAGTCTCATTAATCGGATTGGGTATTTGCTGTGATAGCTGGATCCAGGGCACGACACTGCACTATTATGCATAACTTACCACTGCACGCATTACATATATTCCCAGGAGCATTGAACATTTGTGACAGGCACATAAATGCAAAAATAGTAATAAAGCAACTCTAGAACATGTAGCTACCTAAAGCAGCTAATTTCCTAAAATAAATGTTATAAAAACCTCTAACAAGTTTCATACCAACCAGCTGAAAATCCACAGATTACCTAAAGTTCTATTGCAAATAATAATAATGATTTTCAGACATTGAAGTCTAAATTGGGATTGGGGAGTCTATTATTTTTCTATGCTAAAGATCCAAAATGTTATAAAACATTATCAATTACGGTAATATCTCTCCTAGACATTAGATTAAAATTAGCCGATACTGATGGGTTTGACCTACATTCTATTGTGTATGGTGGCCCCAACAGATGATTTTCAGAGGAGTTAAGGATCCAGCATCTCTGATTTCCAATTGACAGTCCTTTTTGTTCTCTAAGGCATAAGCTGTCACCAGAGATGTATCATAAAGTACACAGGAGCAGTCAGAGTGAGCTCTCCTGTATATGAGAGAGATGGTTGAGATAGTTGTCGGCTGAACGATTGGTCGACAGTTGTCTGTGGTGTGTGGGGGGCTTAAAACTATGTCATAAACAGGACAATGAAGCCACCACAAGATGTCTGGGATAAAAACAATGCTATCCTAAATCTGTAAGAAACAAATAGTTAATCGTGTTTTTAGGTTGAAGTATTTATGTCCGGTCCACTGGGCAGGTGCCAAATGCTAGAAAGATGGAACCTAGTCATTGTGCGTAAACATTTCTAACATAATATCTCATTTTTTCTGTGGATTTTGAAGAAGATCTGCACATAAAAAAACACTACAAATCCTCCTTTGAAAACTCTTTGCTTTGAAACATTTTGAAATCCACCTAAAAAACTCTATGTGAACATAGCCTTAGTGAGTTAAAAATGCAATGTTGCAACTATCAGCAACACATCTGCAAAGTATACAGTGATATGTTAAAGTTTAGGCACCCCTATTAATGTTAACCTTTTTTCTTTATAACAATTTTTAGTTTTTGCAACAGCTATTTCAGTTTCATATATCTAATAACTGATGAACTCAGTTATATTGATGGATTCAAATGAGGTTTATTGTACTAACAGAAAATGTGCAATCTGCATTTAAACAAAACTTGACCGGTGCAAAAGTATGGGCACATCAACATAAAAGTGACATTAATATTTCGTAGATCCTCCTTTTGCAAAAATAACAGCCTGTAGTCGCTTCCTGTAGTTATTAATGAGTTCCTGGATGAAGGTATTTGTGACCATTCCTGTTTACAAAACAATTCCAGTTCAGTTAAGTTTGATGGTTGCCGAGCATGGACAGCCCGCTTCAAATCATCCCACAGATGTTCAATAATATTCAGGGCTGGGGACTGGGATGGCCATTCCAGAACACTGTAATTGTTCCTCTGCATGAATGCCTGAGTAGATTTGGAGCGGTGTTTTGAATCATTGTCTTGCTGAAATATCCATCCCCTGCGTAACTTCAATTTCATCACTGATTGTATTGTTGACCGATGCACAGTGACACCATCTGCAGCAAGATGATGCTGCAGGTCTTTGGAGGTGGTCTGTGGATTGTCCTTGACTGTTCTCACCATTCTTCTTCTCTGCCTTTCTGATATTTTTCTTGGCCTGCCACTTCTGGGCTTAACAAGAACCGTACCTGTGTTCTTCCATTTCCTTACTATGTTCCTCACAGTGGAAACTGACAGGTTAAATCTCTGAGACAACTTTTTGTATCCTTCCCCTGAAAAGCTATGTTGAATAATCTTTGTTTTCAGATCATTTGAGAGTTGTTTTGAGGAGCCCATGATGCCACTCTTCATAGGAGAATCAAATAGGAGAACTACTTGCAAGTGGCCACCTTAAATACCTTTTCTCATGATTTGATACACCTGGCTATGAAGTTCAAAGCTCAATGAGGTTACAAAACCAATTTAGTGCTTCAGGAAGTCAGTTAAAAGTAGTTAGGAGTGTTCAAATCAAGAAAATGATAAGGGTGCCCATACTTTTGCACCGGTCAAATTTTGTTTAAATGCAGATTGCACATTTTCTGTTAGTACAATAAACCTCTTTTGAATCCAGAAATATAACTGAGTCCATCATTTATTAGATATATGAAACTGAAATAGCTGTTGCAAAAACCAAAGTTGTTATAAAGAAAAAAGGTTAACATTAATAGGGGTGCCCAAACTTTAACATATGACTGTACATAAAAGATATCAAACCATTTTAAAGAGAGGGAATACTAGTAACAGATACTACACTGTAAGGTGGACTAACTGCTGACTAATAGAGAAGGTAGCCATTTATTTATTTAATCGATTAAAATGTGACCATCAAGTTCACTCAGAGTAATAATATCACATATCTGCAGCAGTAGCTGATTCATCCAGTTGCTCAAGCTTTTTAGGACTTCTTAATTATTACAAGTTAAGAGACTCCCGGGACGCCATTTGTCATGTCTGTGATAAAACCAAATTAAACTATAAATATTTTCTGATTTTCTGCCAAGAATGACCCGGCCAATGCTCAGTGGGAAGCTGTAAATAAAATCCACCATTATGAAAAGTAGAAAATGTTATGATAGTATAATCATTAGTTATTGTGATGTGGATGACTGGCTATAACGGCAAATGGTGATAATGATTTACCGGCTCAGTGTGTGCGTTTAACAAAATTATTTATGGAATAGTGATTTACTTCTGAAAAGTGAGGCATCTACCATGATTTACCTTGCTGTATTCAATAGGAAAGTGCTAGTGATGTTTATTAAGGGGTACAATCATTGCAGATTTGTAGATAAATGGATCCCTGAAAATGGCAGACTGAGATGCAGCATTTTAAGCATGCTTTTTTCATCTTTTATCATGATTATATACGATAGTTCACAGGTAATGACAGAAATCAAGTCTCTGGTTGAACATATTATTATATGCATAAGGAATGAAGATAGTACTAAGTTGACTAAGTTTGATGTGGTAGAATCAGATATGATGTCTTCAGCTGCATGGAAATAGAATATGGCAAGGTACAGTATGCTTAGAATGGCGCAGTATGAAAGCATAAGAAAACAGCAAAAGTTTTTTGGTTGTGACACAAACAATCATGGTTGAGTTTGTACAACTGGTTCCATAATATGGACATACGGTGACCATAATATAAGATGTCATGTATACAGGGGAAGACACAGGACAAAAGAGTGCTCCTGTGCAAGAATAGTATAAGGCGCTTTGTGACAGAAGCTGCTTACTGCTCGGATGTGGAAATGGGCCCCTTTACTTCTCAGACCCCTGTGTGGCTGCAGACATAACACCAAGGATATGTTCACCCCTGCATGTATGGTATGGTAGGAAGATTTATCATAAAGAATAACTACTCTATAATAATGCTATTGACAATTAGCCTCTTGGCCCATCATCAGCATAGTGAGGCCATATTACACCTCTGAATTTATTTATACAGATGTAGACAGTGTGATGAATCGCAGGGGGGATATTTTTGGGTATCCCACTGCTGCCACCAATTGTGAAGAAATCAGAGGGGGGATATATTTGGTTATCCCACCGCTGCCACCAAATGTGATGAATCGCAGGGGGGATATATTTGGGTATCCAACTGCTGCCCCCAATTGTGACGAAATTACCGGGGGGATATATTTGGTTTTCACACTGCTGCCACCAAATGTCACGAATTGCAGGGGTGTTTGGTGGCCCCCAGTTCTTCAGCAGAGATTTATGTATATCCCACTTTCCAGTTCCAGTTTGGAACTTGCAGCTCTCCTGCACCACCCTTACCCTCAGGTCAGTCAGGGAACTGCATCTAGGATAAGTAGTAGCCAGATGGGCTGCCTCACCGTGTACAGGCTAATGGTAAGGCTGCTGTGAGGGAGATGACTAATCCCAGTCCTAGGCGAGATATACACTTATCAATCTCCATCCGTCCCTGCCAGGGTCTCCCCCAAAAGCCCAGGACACACTCTACGCCACCACAGCTCCTTTTTCTACAGTAGAATATGGGGCAGGAGCCACCCTAATCAATAGCGTTGGCTTAATTTAGCATGGAGGTCGTGGGGGTATGTTATAGAGCAAGGAGAAACGAAGCTAGTAATTTTATATTTTACTCCAAAAAGTAGACAGTTTATAAAAGTATAAAAAACAGCCATAGTGGAGTCAATTTTGCCTATCACACAACCATACAATAGTCCTAAGTAATATCATACCTGTGGTATGTGACTAAGCTGCTGCTGCGATCCACCCCGACGCACGTTTCGCCTGTTCTTTTTCCACTATGGATGTTTTTTGATTTATCATGTAGCATCTATTTAATATAATGTAGGTTTTTCTGTGTCTAAACTAGCTGCAAGTGATTTTTCTACTTTGTTTCTGAGGCATCTATGTGAATACAGTGATATTATTATATGCATTTGTGAATAAAATTATGATATTTTTCATACACTCCTTGTGCCATTAATTTATTTTTTTGGCTTTGAGTTTATATAATTGAACACGGAGTGATATCTAGATTTTTTAGGTTTTTAGGACTATCATGTATGCAATGTTTACAAAAGGTATAAAAAGACATTATTATTATTATTATTATTATTATTTATATAGCACCATTGATTCCATGGTGCTGTACATGAGAAGGGGTTACATACAAAGTACAGATATCACTTACAGTAAATAAACTAACAATGACAGACTGATACAGAGGGGAGAGGACCCTGCCGTTTTGGGCTTACATGCTACAGGATGGTGGGGAAGGAGACAGTAGGTTGGTGGGTTGCAGCATTACAAAGGGAGATAATCATATATACAAGTGATCACAAAATAATGGGTATTAAAAGAAGAAAAACACTTACAGTTGCTTAAGTCATTTCATAGCAGACCATGTGGTGCCGGGGAAGGGCAATATATCAAAATGCATCACAGAGCCTCTCTGTATCAAGCTTCCAGGGCAAAGACCCCTGCAAAATGAGCTCCCACTATATTATAGACCCTGGTCATGACATCACTGAGGGGGCGGAGTAATGGAAGCACTCCTCTTTTCTCACAGGGACTAACATGTACTGAAAACTCATAACCGTCGTAGCTCGAGCTGGAAACCTCGTAGAGTAACAGCAGAAGTACCATCCCTCCGAGAATGAGCCTGGCATTAATTTGAGCCCAAACATGAAGTACCTGTATGAACCAGTTAGGTAGGAATCCATTTCTTGGATTCTGCTGAAGCTGGAGTCTAGAAAACTAAAGGGTGGGTAGCTCTATCGAAGCACATCCAAAATATGTAACTTTTATACCTATAACACCAACTGGGATCAAGATATACCCTAATATTTAGATCTTAAATAAACTCTATCTTAGTAAAAAGAGCACGTTTCCCCACTGCCTTCAGCCAGCTTAGGGTCATAAACTAGTATCACGTTACACAGAGTGTGGGGCTAGAAGGAGCTGGGAGGGGAGGGGGTCGAAAAACCCACAACGTGTGTCTTGCACAGATGTAATGGATGTAGCAGAGCTCAGTGTGTGTGTGACAATGGAAAGTTCTAGGAGGGTACTACGAATATGAGCATATTCGTAATATCATTATAGACAGTGTATTCCTGTACGTTGGCAGGGGGTTGCGTAAAGGTAAATGCATCACTGCTCGTTGTTTACACATATAGACAGGTGTAAGCTTAAGGGTTACATGATAGCTCCCAACCGTCCTGAATTTAGCAGGACTGACTCAATTTGAGGGCTCAGTCCTGACACCTCAGGGCTTTGTCCTGGCTTCAAATGCTCACCTCTCTCCGACATCTTCATTGCTCCATAAGCTCCTCCTCAGGGGCTGGGCTTCATCTCTTCACTCAGTGTGCAAATTAAATTATTCTAGTCCCCTTATCAGATCTTCTTGAGACTCAAACTAATGATCTCATGTTTTCAGTTAACAACTCTAGCAATAAGCGACAGTCCATAATGATGTGGCTAGGAGAATTTGGTAATCTTGAGCTGTATTGCAGTCAGTGAACTGAGAAGCTGATTATACTATTGTACATAAAGCCATATTGTAAATATCTGTGTATTTCCATGTATTTGCATTCTATAAATGAAGAAAAAGTCTGATTTTTGGCTCCTATAAAGCTATCACCTTCTCTTCTTTGTGAGTCCCACCGGGACAACAACATCTATAATTGCAGACAGGAGCTAAAGCTATGGAGCCACAAGCTCTGGTGTTGTCACTGGGATAATTTTGTATACTTTATCTCTATTGCAGCCAATAACCACACAGGCAGATTATGCTGAGATGTAGATACAATGGGTATGAAACGTATTCAGACGCCTATAAATTTTTCACTCTTGGTTTCATTGCAGCCTTTTGGTAGATTCAAAAAAGTTCATTTTTTTCTCATTAATGTACACTCTACTCCCCATCTTGACTGAAAAAACAGAAATGTAGACTTTTTTTGCAAATTTATTAAAAAAGAAAAACCGAAATATCACATGGTCATAAGTATTCAGACCCTTTACTCAGTATTGAGTAGAAGTACCCTTTTGAGCTAGTCAGCCATGAGTCTTCTTGGGAATGATGCAAAAAGTTTTTCACATCTGGATTTGGGGATCCTCTACCTTGTGCCAGTCATTACACTGGCTACCCATCCACTCCAGAATCCAGTACTAACTTATTACCCTCACCCACAAAGCTCTTCATGGCTCAGAACCACCCTACATCTCCTCCCTTGTTTCAGTATACCATCCTACCCGTGCCCTCCGTTCTGCTGATGACCTGAGGTTAGCATCCACAATAATCAGAACCTCCCACTCCCGTCTCCAAGACTATACACGTGCTGTGCCAATTCTTTGGAATGCACTTCCCAGGTCAATACGATTAGTCCCCAATTCCCACAATTTTAAGCGTGCCCTGAAAACTCATTTATTCAGACTGGCCTACCGCCTCAACACATTAACCTAATCTATCCCTGTGTGGCACAGCCAAAAGTTTTTACCATAACCAGGTTCCCCGCATCATGTTCCCACATGCTTTATGCATCCATTAGCCCTCTGTGTCTGTACTGTTACACACTTAACATTATGGCTGGTCCAAACAATCAGGGCAATTGTTACCACCCACCTTTCGTGTCTCCCTTTTTTTCCTCATAGATTGTAAGCTTGCGAGCAGGGCCCTCATTCCTCTTGGTATCTGTTATAATCTATGTGATTATTGTTATGTTGTAATGTCTATTGTCTGTACAAGTCCCCTCTGAAATGTAAAGTGCCGTGGAATATGTCGGCGCTATAGAAATAAAATTTATTATTATTATTTACCTTTGCTGATTATCAAAAACAGGAGAGTAACTCATGTCATTTTTTAAATGAACTTGGGGATACCACATTCAGCAGACCACCACCTATGTAAGTGCTAACTGGTTTACTCTACCCTATTTATTGTCTTGGCTGGACATGATTGGTACCGGGTATTAGAGATTGATGTGGCTATACAAAGTGACAATGTATATGCACTGAATACATAGGTTGTAGGTCAGGCTTTTGTTGGTAAAATCCCCTATTATGGTGGAATAGTGACCTTAAAACTTTTTATCTATATTACGTTTGCATTCTTTATGTATGATTTACACTGATTGAGTCAATAAAGGATATACTGTATTTTTATACTGGCACGTTATACTGGATTTTCTCTTTGTGTTGATTAATTATAATCAGTTGCTTTGTGCCCTGGAAATTTTGATTTTTTTTTTGGTGTTACATGCACTAAGACTACTATGCCTTTAACTCCTTTCTGACATCAGTCATAATAATCTGTCCATGTGCCCTGGGTCTATTTTACCAGGGATGGATTATTACGTCTGCGAGATCATCCACGTACAAGGGGGTTGTGCAGGCAATCGTCGCCGGGTGTCAGCTGATTCTGACAGCTGACACCCAGCACTAAGTACCAGAAGCTGTCACAGACCCCTCCTGGCACTTTAACCCTTGAAATGCTGCGATTGAACAAGATCACAGTATTCCAGGAGCTGGCAGATAGCTGACAGCCCCTCTGCCTTTGGATCGGAGACCCCGCGGCATGATGAGGGGTCCCGATCATTGCCATGTGACCAGATTATGACAACATTCAGGTCACCAGACCTAGAAAACTTGCTGATAATGCCCAATGCATGAATAGCAAGTTTTGGCTGTCAGTGCAGAGCTGACAGTTTCTACAGCATGGGCATGCTGCTGCATCTGCATGCTATAGAAGTGATCATCCTGCAAAAAATGATTGTCCCATAGTGGGACAAAACAAAAAAGTTAGAAAAAACGAAAAACTAATTTTTAAATAATTGTAAAAATATTTTTTTAAAAATCAAACATTATAATAAAAAAATCAAAAGATTGTATCTCTAAATAAATATTTCAATGAAAAAAAACAATAAAAGTACACATATTTGGTATCGCCGCATTTGCAACGACCCAGTGTACTCAGGAAAAATTGCACAACAAATTGTATGGCATAAATTCTCTGGTTACCCTTATGAAAATGCAATATTTTGTGCTAAAAACATATTTGTAGGGAAAATTAGAATTTTTTTTAACTTTTATGGCAAAATGTTATAAACTTCTGCAAAGCACCTGAGGGTTCAATGTGCTCACCAGACATTTAGATCAGTTCCCTGAGGTGTCTAGTTTACAAAATGGTGTCACTTGTGGGGAATTGTGAATGTTTAGGCACATCAGAGACTCTCCAAACACGACATGGTGTCCGCCAATTGTTTTAACAAATTTTGCATTCAAAAAGTCAAATGACACTTCTTCCCTACCAAGCTCTGCCTTGCGCCCAAACTGTGGTTTTCTCCATCACATGGGGTATTGGAATGCTCTGGAGAAATTACACAACACATTTTGGGGTCCATTTTTTCCTGTTACCCTTGTCAAAATAAAAAAAATGGATCTGAACTATCTTTTTTTGTGAAAAAAGGTTAAATGTTAATTTTTTTTTCCACATTCCACAGACAGCACCGCACCACTCTCTCACACACAAACACACACACACAGCCGCACACACACAGGCAGAGACACACACAACACCCACTGCACTCTGTCTGGTGCAATCCCCATTAGGATGTGCTCCACTATTGCCAATGCCATCCAGTGTACGTCTTGCTTCATGTATGAAATCCTTGAACAGCCGGTCGAGGGTGCATACTGCTGTGCGAGATGTGAGCACGTTGTGCATTTGGAAGCCCAGATACTGGATCTAAATGTGCAGCTGGCAACACTGAGATCCATAGACAATATGGAAAGGAGTCTTCTTCTCACTGAGCAGACGCTCAATGGGATAGATGGGGGGATGCTAGGTTGGAGCTGCAGGACAGTGAAGAAGCCAGCTGGGTGACAGTTAGAAGGCGGGATAAAGGGAAGAGCATCAGGGAGGCTAGTCCTGATCTGGCACACCCCAATAAGTTTGCTAAGTTGGCAGATGATGGGAGTGTCAGTGCAGGAGTAGCACTGCTGCAGCAAGGCATGTCTGTTATGTTTGAGAAACCGAGGAGGAAAAAAAGACAACAAGCTAAGTCTCAAGTTGGTAAATATGCAGATTGCAGATCCCTGATCTTAACCGCACAACTAGCAGCAGTCGTGGAGCGTTTCTACATTGGTCCTAGACGCCTCGTCACAACCGGAGAACTACATAAGCCTAAAGCAGGAAAAGAGGAAAACTAACTGCCCCAGAGCAGACCCCAAAGGAAAGACAGCCCCCCACATGTATTGATGGTGAAACAAGATGAAAATACAAACAAAGGCAGGAAAATAGGCTGAGCAAACGATGGGGCCCAGCTAACTAGAAAGGACAGAAAAGGAAAGACACTTTCAGCAATCTGCCAAAAAAACCTACAAAAATATTGTTCAACACTTCTAGATAGCAAACTTAACCCTGAAGTCACTAGACTTCTAAACCTATATCAGCACTCTGAAATATTCTGAGACAGAGCAAAAAAGAGGCCAATCTAATAAGGGACAAAAAACAGATTGGCAAATACTGATCAATAGGAGTGGAACTTCAGCAGAGCCCCAGCATGGGCAGGCTGATTACACAAAAACTGAATTGACCAACAAGCGCAAGTGTGAACATTAGCAAAAAACAAACTTAACTTGAGAAGACTGGAAGAGAGCTGAAGTCCAGGACCTGAGAAGCAGACTGAATCACCAGCACCCGGATAGGGCGTCGGCTGTCTTATATCCAGTCTGATACTTCAGAGATCCAATCATTATCTTCCTCATCAGGTGGCAGATCACTACCACTTAAACCAACCGCACTACCTCCTGTCACCACCAGAGGGAGAACGGAAGGGGAACTCTCAACTTGTGGAGCAGAAAATGAGTTTATGACACATGTCCTCTGAAACCCGGAGGAGTGTCTGCTCCAGTAAGGGGGGAAATAGGAGAGCAGGGCAGGCCAGACTGGTGCTGGTAGTGGGGGACTCAATTATTAGGGGAACAGATAGGGAAATCTGTCACAAAGACAGGGATCACCAAACGGTGTGCTGCCTACCTGGCGCTCGAGTCCGACACATCACTGATCGGGTTGACAGAATACTGGGAGGAGCTGGTGAGGACCCAGCGGTCATGGTGCACATTGGCACAAATGACAAAGTTAGGGGTAGGTGGAAGGTCCTTAAAGATGATTTCACGGAATTAGGCTGCAAGCTTAAAGCAAGGACCTCCAAGGTGGTATTTTCGGAAATACTTCCTGTACCACATGCCACACCAGAGAGGCAACGAGAGATTAGGGAGATTAATAAGTGGCTCAGGAATTGGTGTAGGAAGTAGGGGTTTGGGTTCCTGGAGAACTTGGTCGACTTCTCAGTTGGCTACAGGTTCTATGCTAGGGACGGGCTGCATCTCAATGGGGAGGGTGCAGCTGTGCTGGGGGAGAAAATGACTAGAAGGATGGAGAAGTGTTTAAACTAGGGATGGGGGGAGAGTATTCCTTTTATAGGAAGGGAAGACAGTGCAGATAGAGACCTGGGCACAAATAATGAATGTGGGGCGGGCATGGGGGGTGGGGTTAGAACAGTTAATAATTTAAGAAAGAATAGAGGTACAGAGAGATACATAAAGTCCATGTATAATAATCCCGAAAGCCTCACCAATAAAATGGAGGAATTAGAGTTAATTTTATTGGAACATAATTATGACATGGTGCAGATATCTGAGACATGGCTGGACCAGAGCCATGACTGGGCTGTTAATTTACAGGGCTATAGTCTGTTCAGAAGTGACTGTACAAATAAGCGAGGGGGAGGCTTATGTTTATATGTAAAATCATCCTTAAAACCCATCCTGCGTGATAATATATATGAATCTAATGAAAATGTAGAGTCCCTGTGGGTGGAGATAAGGGGAGGGAAAAAAAATAATAAATTACTGATAGGTGTTTGTTATGTCTCCTAAAATAATGTAAGCAACAGAGAATATCCTCATCAAGCAAATAGATGAAGCAGCGACACAAGGAGAAGTCATTATTATGGGGGACTTCAACTACCCTGAAATACATTGGGGAACCGAAACCTGCAGTTCCAGCAAAAGTAATGGGTTTTTGACAACTATGAGAGACAATTACCTTTCACAACTGGTTCAGGATCCAACAAGAGGTGGGCACTGCTAGACCTAATATTAACCAACTGGCCAGACCGCATATCGAATATAAGGGTTGGGGGTCACTTGGGTAATAGTGATCACAAATTAATAAGTTTTCAGGTGTCCTTTAATAAGATGTTTAGTAGAGGGGTAACTAGGACACTAAACTTCAGGAAAGCAAATTTCCAACTGATGAGCGATGATCTTGGTGCAATTAACTGGGATAATATCCTGAGACATAAAAATACACAAAGAAAATGGGAGACGTTTATTAGCATCCTGAATAGGACCTGTGCACAATATATACCGTATGGGAATAAACATGCTAGAAATAGGAGGAAACCACTATGGCTAAATAGAGCTGTAAGGGGCGCAATAAGTGACAAAAATAAAGCATTCAGAGAATTAAAGCAAGTAAATAGTGATGAGTAGAGTTGAGCGAAACAGGTCCGTTAGATTCAAAAGTCGCCGACTTTCGCCAAAGTCGGGTTTCATGAAACGAAACCCGACCACAGTGTGAAGTTGGCCATGCGGTCAGCGACCCAAGCGTCAAAGTCGGGTTTCGCCGAATGCTTGCACGTGACTTTTTTCAGCCAATGAGAGAAGCGGAGCGGAGCGTAGCGAGAGCGTAGCTGGAGTGGCAGAGAGAGGGAAAGGAAGAGAGAGAAGAGAGAGAGAGAGGAGAGAGAGAGATGTCGCCGCCTCTTGGGTTAAAATTCATGCCAGGTGTGTTTAAAGTCCTCCACTCACTGCCGACTTTTCTACCCATTGACTTGCATTGGGTTTCGTGTTTCACGACTTTTCCCGACTTTTCCCTATAGTCGGTCGATTTCGTTCGACTCGACTTTTGAGAAAGTCGGGTTTCATGAAACCCGACTCGACCCTTAAAAAGGCAAAGTCGCTCATCTCTAGTGATGAGGCATTAAATAAATACAGAAGATTAAATAAATTCTGTAAAATGCAAATCAAGACAGCAAAGATTGAGACAGAGAGACTCATTGCCAGAGAAAGTAAAAATAATCCCAAAATATTCTTTAACTACATAAATAGTAAGAAACTAAAAAATGATAGTGTTGGCCCCCTTAAAAATGGTCTGGGTGAAATGGTGGATGAGGATGAGGAAAAAGCCAACATGCTAAATTATTTTTTTTCAACAGTTTTTACTACAGTTGAGCAAAACGGGTTAGTCATATTCAAAAGTCGGCGACTTTCGCTGAAGTCGGGTTTCATGAAACGAAACCCGACCAAAGCGTGATGTCGGCCACGAGGTCTGCAACCAGAGCGCCAAAGTCGCATTTCAAAAGATGCTTCCACCGCCCTTTTTCAGCCAATGATGGAGGACGCACACTGTGGTCAACGCGATGACATAGGCATCGGTCACCACCATTTTTGAGAAGGGCATGTAAGTGATTGGCTGGCTTTGTGTGGCGTCACAGGGGCTATAAAAGGGCATGAACGCCGACCTCCATCTTACTTATGCCAATCTTAGCATAGGGAGAGCTGCTGCTGCTGCTGATTCTATAGGGAGAGCAATAGGCAGAGAAGAAGAACAAAAAAATACTTCTGCTGTTAGCGATTTCCACTTACAACACAACACTTTGTGTGCAGTGACAGGGGAGGCTCTATTTTTGTGCATCAGCTCTGTTGGTTATTAGGCTGCCTTATAAGGCTCCCTGATAGCTGCATTGCTGTTTGCACACTGCTGTGCAAACTGCTTTTTTAAAAGCAAAAATACTTTTCTTCCTCTTTTCTGCACAGTTACCAAGCGTTCATTTTTCCACCCTTTTGTGTATGCAGCAGTCCTGCTTATTAGGCTGCCTGCATCCATACTTGGACTGAGAGCATCATTGTCAGCGTCCTTAAATCTCTAGTGAGATCCAAATTCTCACCAATCCTATAGACACCCTCCATCTTGTCATACACCATCCAATTTCAGCCTGTTACATTGAGGTGTAATCTCTCCTGGGCCTGAGACAATAGTTCAGCGTCTTCAAATCTCTAGTGAGATCCAAATTCTCACCAATCCTATAGACACCCTCCACCTTGTCATACACCATCCAATTTCAGCCTGTTACATTGAGGTGTAATCTCTCCTGGGCCTGAGACAATAGTTCAGCGTCCTCAAATCTATAGTGAGATTCAAATTCTCACCAATCTTATAGACACCCTCCACCTTGTCATACACCATCCAATTTCAGTCTGTTTCATTGAGGTGTAATCTCTCCTGGGCCTGAGACAATAATTCAGTGTCCTCAAATCTATAGTGAGATTCAAATTCTCATCAATCCTATAGACACCCTCCACCTTGTCATACACCATCCAATTTCAGCCTGTTACATTGAGGTGTAATTTCTCCTGGGCCTGAGACAACAGTTCAGCGTCCTCAAATCTATAGTGAGATTCAAATTCTCACCAATCCTATAGACACCCTCCACCTTGTCATACACCATCCAATTTCAGCCTGTTACATTGAGGTGTAATCTCTCCTGGGCCTGAGACAATAGTTCAGCATCCTCAAATTTATAGTGAGATTCAAATTCTCACCAATAGTAGATACATCTCCTACCTTGTTTTACAGTAGCATATAGCTGGTGTTTTTTTGGGTACATTATCACAAAAATGAGGAAGTATGGTGGAAGATGCCATGGAAGTGGGCAGGGATTGCCAGCTGGTCCCGATGGTGGTGGTGTTGCATCTGTTGGTAGTGGCAAAAGCACAATAGCACCTAAGGCAGGAGATGTTGAGCCTGCGTCATCTTCTGGCTCCACAATGCCTCGAAGGCTCTCTTTTCTGGGAGTAAGTAAACCACTTTTAAAGCTGGAGCTTCAGGAACAAGTTTTGGCTTACATTGCTGACACAGCCTCCAGCTCTCTGGCCTCCTCTTCTGAAGTTCCAAAAAATAAAAGTACTGAGTCATCAGAGGAGGCTCCTGGTCAAGAACAACACCTTTCCTTGTGGCCTTCACCCCTACCAAAAGTAAAGGATGTGGCAGGCCACACTACCAATTACTCCATGGAGCTCTTTTCACATACCATGCCTGGGTTAGCAAGTCAAATCGTGAATTCCCCAGTCCAAGATGAATCTGACATGGAGAGCACTGATGCACAGCCACTGCTAGATTTTCCTGCTGGTCCATTCACTCAGAGCACTACATTGTCCTCGCAATGTACTGAGGCAGAAGCAGACCCTGATGAAACTCAGGTGCCCCTTCCCGCATACTATACCACCTTACACGGTGACACAGAGGAAGGTGCACATGAAGTTGAAGAGGAGGTGATGGATGACCCAGTTGTTGACCCAGATTGGCATCCATTGGGGGAAGAGGGTGCCGCTGCCAATAGCTCAGAAGAGGAGGAGGAGGATCCGCAGCAGACACCGACATCGCAACAGCTGTTTTCTGGCATGACCGTAACAGTCCAAAAACGTGTTACAAAAACCAAAAGAGTTGCAGGACAGCTTGGCCAGATGGTCAAATTAGTACAGTGTGCAAGGTCTGAAAATGTCTTCCATAGTAAGAAGAGTGCAGTGTGGCACTTTTTTGAACAAAATTCTAATGATCAGGCAAAAGTTATCTGTAAGAAGTGCGCAAAGACCTTTAGCCGAGGGAAAAATCTGAGAAATTTGAATACCAGTTGCATGCTTAGACATTTAACCACCATGCACTTGCAAGCGTGGACGGACTACCAAACCTCACATACCACATGTGCACCTGCTCCGAATGAAGGTAGTCAGCAACGCTACATCGATTCCCCCACTGTAAGCCCACCAGTTAGCATACCACCAGCAGCAAATGTCGAGGTGTCGCCGCAAGGGCAAAGCAGTCATGGAATCACAATGTTATTGCTACGAAAGACTGAATCTAGTCCATCAGCAAGACCACCAACGCCATCACCATCACCAACCCTCTCTCAGTCTGCCATGTCCACCGCTACTTCCACCATATGCAGCTCTCAAGTCCAGCTCACCCTACCAGAGACTCTGAGTAGGACAAGAAAGTACTCATCCTCTCATCCGCGTACACTGGCTTTGAATGCCCACATTGCCAAACTAATCTCGTTAGAGATGATGCCCTACCGGTTAGTTGAAAGCAAAGCTTTCCGCAAGCTCTTGGCCTACGCAGTACCACGCTATGATCTACCCAGTCGGCACTTCTTTTCGCGAAAAGCCATCCCAGCCCTCCACGTGCATGAGAAAGACCGCATTGTCCATGCACTCAAGCATTCATTGAGTGGAAAGGTGTACATCACAACAGATGCATGGTCCAGTAGGCATGGCCAGGACCATTACGTGTCCTTCACTGCGCACTGGGTTAATGTGGTGGATGCAGGGTCCACAGGGGAAAGTGGCGGTGGGACAGTGCTGCCTAGCCCACGGTATAGGAAACAGTTGGCTGTAGGCGTTCGACCCTCCTCCACCTCCTCCTCCTCCTCCTCCAGAAGCGAAAGCTCGTCCACAGAGCGCAGCCGCACGAGCACGCCATCCGCAGCTGTCAGTGTTGCACACGAGTTGTCCCACTATCGAAAAGCTAATGGTAAGCATCAGCAGGCTGTATTGAAGATGATGTGTTTGGGCGACAACAGACACATGGCGGAGGTACTGGCCGACTACTTGCAGTGACAAACTGAGTCTTGACTGGGCAGTCTACATCTTGAGGCAGGCAAGGTAGATAGTGATAACGGCCAGAATTTTGTGGCAGCCATAGCCCTTTCAAAACTCAGACACATAACTTGCCTGGCTCACACCTTGGACCTGGTGGTGCAGTGCTTCCTCAATAATTATCCGGAGTTAACACCCCTGCCCCATAAGGTGCGAAGACTGTGCTCGCACATCCGCCGGTCGCCCGTACACTCCAGTGGTATGCAGAAGCTGCAGCAATTGCTCCACCTTCCCAAGCACCGCTTAATTATCGACGTTGCAACAAGGTGGAACTCCACCCTGCACGTGGTTCAGAGGCTGTGGGAACAGAGGCAGGCTGTAATTCATTTGTGGGAGGATACACAGGCAGGCAGTTTGCAGGCAAACATGGAGTTGTCTGGTGTGCAGTGGTCGACGCTGAAAGACCTCTGTAAAGTCCTTCAGTGTTTTGAGGAATGCACACGGCCGGTAAGCGCTGACGACGCCATCATAAGCATGAGCATCCTACTTATGCGTCTGCTCATGCAAACTTTGACGCACATTAAGGAGCAGCCGAGGAGGAAGAGGAGGAGGGATGCCTTGATGGCAGTCAGCCATTGTCTGCTCAGGGAAGTCTCGTTGACGAGGTGGAGGAAGAAGAGGAAGAGGAGGAAGAGGAGGATGATGGGGATGATTATTTTGGGCAGTAGGATGCTTCTCAGGGGGCAAGAGAAAATGTTGGCGTGGCAAGGTCAGGTACAGGGTTTGTGCGTTACTGGAGGGATGTTGATCTACTAGAAAGTGCTCCTCCACCCAGCACTCGCAGTGCATCATTGACACCTGGAACATTGGCCCACATGTCTGATTATGCCTTGCAGATAATAAAAAATGGACCCCCACATTGTCAAAATGATGACCGATGACGACTACTGGTTGGCCAACATCCTGGATCCACGCTATAAAGGCAAATTCCAAAACATCATGTCACAGGAGAACCTAGAGCTAATATTGGCTAACAAACAAGCAACTCTGGTAAACCGCTTGTTTGAGGCATTCCCAGCACACAGCAGCGGTGATGTTTTTCCAAAGAGCCATAGGGGGCAACATGGAAGAGGTGTTCATGGTGCACACAGCCGAAGTGGCGTTGGACACAGGGGTTTCATGACCATGTTGTGGAGTGATTTTTCAAGTACCGCTCGCACGACTGGTAATACTGCATCGATCAAAAGTGACAGGAGACAGCAGTTGTCAACTATGGTAGCAAACTACTTCTCATCCCATATCGATGTTCTCCCTCACCGGTCATTCCCCTTTGACTATTGGGCCAGTAATCTTGACACCTTGCCTGAATTGGCACAATATGCCTTACAGGAGCTCGCTTGCCCTGCTTCTAGTGTGTTATCTGAACGAGTCTTCAGTGCTGCTGGATCAATCCTGACAGAAAAAAGGACCCGTCTGTCAACCCAAAATGTTGATGATCTAACCTTCATTAAAATGAGCCATGCATGAATTTCAAAGGATTTTGTCCCACCCTTCCCTGCTGACACGTAGGTTGCCAGAAAAATGGCTTGCATTTGTCCTCCTCTTCTGCGGACTTCTCCAATTACTCCATTTGCAGCTGCTGAATGTCCAACATCAACATATGCTATTTTTTCCACCTCCCTAACTGGGCTGCCTCCCCCCACAGGGCCGGAGTCATCACCTGGCGCACGCACCCATGCGAGTGCTGTTGCCCTGGACAGGTGGGTGGGCACACTCTTTGGCAACGGCACTGGCACAAGGTCCCTCATAGTAGAATCAAGTGTCTCTGACGGTGGGGGTGCACACCCGCCGTCAGACACACCTGTGTACTATTTGGGGCCCTGTGCTAGTACCGCTGCCCATGAGTGTGCCCCCCCTGCTTGCTCAGGGCACAGTACTTGCAATACTTACCTCTCCCTTCTCCACCACTGTGACACAACAAGAAAACAGATTTGCAAAAATACTCTGCAGTAAAATATATGACAGCAATCAGCAAGTGCTGGATAACAAATACAGGGTATTTAGTCGATACGTTTTTTTGCAAAAAAAATGTATACCAAGCTGCTTCACCGCGTCAAGGTAACCCATATTGAAGCAGTCCCTATCTAATGTATTTAAAAGCTGAACATCTGAACAGTGTCTAAAATGAACAGGATTCGGACAGGTGCTTCTTAGTATGGGCTGGTGGTGCAAGACAGCTCTTTTGTGCATGCCACACAAGAGAGGGGTGGGGTCTCTCAAACCATGCTAGGCAAGGAAAAAACGGATTAAAAACACATGTGACATGCACAAAATGTGAACAAGTCGGTAAGACGAGGTTCACACCACCCACTAACTGAGACACAAGAAAACAGATTTGCAAAAATACTCTGCAGTAATATATATGACAGTAATCAGCAAGTGCATAATAACAAATACAGGGTATTTAGTCAACTAAATACCCTGTATTTGTTATCCAGTACTTGCTGATTACTGTCATATATTTTACTGCAGAGTATTTTTGCAAATCTGTTTTCTTGTTGTGTCTCAGTAAGTGGGTGGTGTGAACGTTGTCATACCGACTTGTTCACATTATGTGCATGTCACATGTGTTTTTAATCTGCTCCACCACTGTGTAGTCTGGCCTGTTAAATACTTCACTGGGACTGCCAATACAAATTTGGTAAAATGATAGATGATGGTTAAGACGTACCGCAGATGATCAATGGTTTCCATTTGTTATGGACGTTGACTCACAATGAGATGCAGTGGTGGTTTATCATCAGCTTTCACGGTTTTCCGACTCACAGACGTGTGACATTCCTGCCCACATTTTTATATGTGTCCTCTCATGCCAATCCAATAGAATCGCCTACAGCCTGTGGTTGTGTCTTTTGCACTCCAAAGTTACCTGACAGATCATGATAGGCAATGAGGACAATGTCTACATCTGTCCCTGTGATCACAATTTGATGGAGATGAGTAACGGTGATGGGTTCCACGGTACTGCGATACAGCAAGCCTTTCTTCACAAGAACTGTTTTCGCTGTCTCCACAGACAAAGTAATTGAGGGTCAGCATCGCCTCTGAGAATTCTCCCAGGAGTTTTTACCGTGATTAGTAATTCTAAAATTTCTGCAATCAGTCGACTTTCCGTCTGTACTTGTACCCATCTCGTTTCCTCTTGCGGAGAGTCTGGACTGTCTTACTGAGACTGAAATATATATGAAGATTGAAAAATACCCCAACAGTGTATGCTGGTGTACGCTTCGAATACATAACACTTTTTCTACTTTTTAGATTCTTGTCTAATCCATACTGCGGCTGTGAGTGTCTTTGTCGGACTCCGGAAATATACATGCAGATTTTTAATGTTTAAACTATGCTATATATACCTGCTCTCCAGTGATACTTTCTCAACTTTCTACAATCACATCAAATCCATACTGGGCCTGAGACAGTCTGAGTCTGCCTCCTGATATATAGACTGTGAGACTGGAGACCTCCAGGAGTTGAACTCTCAGGACCGTGATGACGAACCTCCCTCAGGCGAGCTGGCCAGGTGTACCACCCCCTATACAGGGAGCGTTTGGGGCAGACCCAGGGGAGACTATCGCCGTGGAAGCTGATACCTGGGAATAGCCGGGAAGGAATGCAGGCAGGAGACGTACAGGCGACCAGATGGAAGATGACAGCGACCACCACAGGGAAGGCTTTTAAAGCCGCGGGAACGGAGGTGGACAGTAACGGAGGACGGCAATGGCGGAAGGCAGGAAGAGGTACAGGACGAGACACAGGAGCAGGAAGACGGAGGCAGGAACGGACTGGATCTGGAAGGGAACACAGGAAGGTCACGAACAGGGAAGCTAGTGGAGGACCAGGAGAGGTACACTATGCAGAGACAGGAGGAACGCAGGAGCGCATGGACCCGATACCACAAATGATAGTCAGGCGGAGCGCATAGGGTGAGGCTGCCTGATATAGGGCACGCTTGCAGAACTTCCGGGTCAGGGTGCAGCAGTGCCAAGGAGCCAGGGGATAGGACGCCTAGTCTAGAGGACGTACCTAGCTGGGCGCTTGCGTACCTGTGAGGGGGCAGAGGCTGGCCACAGGACAGTTGACGGACAGGTGCCAGCAGTGAGGGCGAGCCCCGGGCGGTGTGGAGGCACAGGATGCGGCAGGGGCTGACGGCGCCACAAGAGGAGCCGTGGCAGAGGCAGATGGAGAAGCGGCAACGGGAGCCTGACCAGAGGGAGCTGTAGCAGAGGCGGTCAGGACAGTGGCAGCAGGAGGCGCAGAGAGAACAGGCACCGGGGAGGTGAGCGTGACAGGCGCCAGGGAGGAGGTGAGCGTGACAGGTGCCGGGGAGGAGGTGAGCGTGACATAGACATAGGTTTTTAATGTTTAAACTATGCTATATATACCTGTTACCCGGTGATACTGTACCCTTTCTCAACTTTGTACAATCATGTCAAATTCATACCGGGCCTGAGACCCTCTGAGTCTTGCCTCCTGATATATAGACATAGGTTTTTAATGTGTAAACTATGCTACATATATACCTATTATCAGGTGATACTGTACCCTTTCTCAACTTTCTACAATCTTGTCGAATCCATACTGGGCCTGAGAACGTCTGAGTCTGCCTCCTGATTAGAGATGAGCGGTGTTCGAGTCGACCTGTTCGCCAAGTTAATATTCCAGCTGTTTTGGGCGTTGTTCGAGCCGTGTGGCGTGGGCTGACTGCGCCACAAGAGGAGCCGTGGCAGAGGCAGATGGAGCAGCGGCGACAGGAGCCTGACCAGAGGGAGCTGCAGCAGCGGCAGTCAGGATAGCGGCCGCAGGAGGCGCAGAGAGAACAGGCGCCGGGGAGGTGAGCGTGACAGGCATCGGGGAGGAGGTGAGCGTGACAGGTGCCAGGGAGGAGGTGAGCGTGACATAGACATACAGTAGGTTTTTAATGTTTAATCTATGCTATATATACCTGTTATCCGGTGATACTGTACCCTTTCTCAACTTTGTACAATCACGTCAAATCCAAACTGGGCCTGAGACCCTCTGAGTCTGCCTCCTGATATATAGACATAGGTTTTTAATGTTTAATCTATGCTATATATACCTGTTATCTGGAGATACTGTACCCTTTCTCAACTTTGTACAATCACGTCAAATCCAAACTGGGCCTGAGACCCTCTTAGTCTGCCTCCTGATATATAGACATAGGTTTTTAATGTTTAATCTATGCTATATATACCTGTTATCCGGTGATACTGTACCCTTTCTCAACTTTGTACAATCATGTCAAATCCATACTGGGCCTGAGACCCTCTGAGTCTGCCTCCTGATATATAGGTTTTTCAGGTGTACACTATGCTACATATATACCTGTTATCGGGTGATACTGTACCCTTTCTCAACTTTCTACAATCTTGTCGAATCCATACTGGGCCTGAGAACGTCTGAGTCTGTCTCCTGATTAGAGATGAGCGGTGTTCGAGTCGACCTGTTCGCCAAGTTAATATTCCAGCTGTTTTGGGCGTTGTTCGAGCCGTTCGTCGAACTCGAACACTTTGCTTAAAATTCGGCTGTTCGAGGTTCCATTCGAGAACGGTTCGTTCACCAAAAGCGTAACTTCATTTACACATTAATAATGGTTTTCAATGTTAATAGACTGTTTCATGGCATAGTAGTCGTGTGTGGTAGCAAGCGGTGTAGTACACCTGTCAAAGAGCTACACCGTGTGTTTCTAATTATTTTTTACCGCCTCTTGTCCAGAAATTCCTTTTGGGCCTTGTAGCACTGTCTGCTACTCAGCAGAGGAGCCCATCAGTGAACCAAGCTATGCCACCTGTTTATGTAAGAACTGCGTGCTACTCAGCATAGGAGCCCAGCTGTTAAGCAAGCTACAGCAACTGTGGACACTTAATTTTTTCATGTTTTCTGGAATGCCGGTTAGGCCTAATTCCGGAATTCCGATTGACCTGCACTTAGTGGGAAATCCTCGTTTGCGGGAAAGAATTGTAATCCCCGATCCCCATCACTAACGGGGTTCAGCGGGTTATCTGCACGAGTAAGCGACACACGCTGGACCTTTCTGTGTAGTGCGCATGCAGCCCCAGACATGTAAGGGCATGACAGACCTGTTGTTGATCGATCTCGCGTGCCAGAGCCTCGCGTGTCCCTCTACTAAGCTTGACGCGTACAGCGGGGGCATGCTGGAGTCTCGTTCGTTAACGGAATTAAACTGACAAATCGCTAGCACAACTAAAAAAGGACATCCACCACCACGCACAGAATCAACAAAGCTTGCAATCTGTCAATCTTTTCTGTAGCTGGCATGGTTGAGGTTTCCTGGGTGGAGTCGAATTAAGCCGCAGGCTCCACTCCTGGTGGTGACCTTCTGGACATTCCTTTAAGGTTCAGCTTTGCAACCATACTGCCCCCGGAAAACCAAACACTTTGCCTTCATGGACGCTGTTCGGATGTTCTTGGGAATAATGCCGCCAGATCAACAGTTGGCCTAATTTATGGTGGGAAGTCCGACGGTATATGATCATCTTCGATTTCAGAGTTTTACTGTTTTTTGGTATTTTACATTTTTATTCCAGCCTTTCTTGACTTCATAAGGGCATGACATGCCTATATCTGTGTCTCCTCCTCCTCCTTTTACTCCTCCATCTCTTTTCTATATGTAGTTGCCGTTTTCCATATGTGATTTTTGTATTCTGAGTAGAGATGAGCGACTTTGCCTTTTTTCGAGTCGGGTTTCAAGAAACCTGACTTTCTCAAAAGTCGGGTCGAGCGAAATCGACCGATTATCGTGAAAAGTTGAATGCCGACTGAAACTCGAAACCCAATGCAAGTCAGTGGGAAAGCAAAGTCGGCAGGGAGTGGAGGACATTAAACACACCTACAGTGCCCATTTGAATGGCAAAAACATCAATTTTTATTACTGAAGCTTGTCAACCTTAATTTACTTCATAATAACAGTTACGCACTGAAAACTGGGGGTTATTTGGCTAAAGTTGTGGGGGGGTAGGGCTGGCTGCAGGTTTTCATGTGCCCTGGGCCAAATAGCGCCCCTTTAACACATACCACAACTCATGATGCTCCGATACGGCAGAGAAATAGCGGTATAGTACAATGAAAAATACTTCACTTTTTACATGTCATGACTGATATCCACTTTAAATTCTCCAATAGCTCCAAAAACGGACAGTATATAACTCCATACAGTATTATGGGCACCGCATAGTGCGCTATACAGAGTAATGAGGCCCATATATTTCTCCATACAGAATCACTGGTCCCATATAATGTTTGAAACAGTATATGATGAGCTCCACATAATGCTACAGTATATGTTGGTCCCCATGGATGAAGCTCCACTGTCTTAAAGACCCAAATAATGCTCCATATATAATGGGCCCCATTTCTAATGCTCTAGTGTATATTGGGCCCTGTAAATGCTGCTCCAGTGTCTGATGTCCACCTTTGGAATGCTCCAGTGTATGGTGGGCCCCATATATCATTCTCCAGAGTATAGTGCTCCCCAAAAATTGCTGTCCCAACATTGAAAACAATTAAATAAGTCTCCTCGCTAGGGAATCCCTGTACTAGTCTGGTGTCACGGTCACGCGTGTCTGGACGCAGCGAGTACCGCAAGGCGAACCCATGTGACACACGACCCTCACTAGGGAATTGGTCGGTGCAGAAACTAATCCCACCACTGCACTAAACACACATGAGGGAAAATGACAATACAGGGGAAACACCACTTAGCTTTGCTCTGTTGCGTACGCTCCTAGCAACAGAGCCCACCACCTGTGTACATCTTCTCCTCCACCTGGATCCATCACTATAACTGGATCCTTCACCATAGTGCAGCCTTGGAGCAGAGTCCACCACCAGTTGCAGCTGCCCAGTAAACAGAGTCCCAAAGATGAGTCCAGCTTCTGCCAAAAAGTCCAGTATGCTTAAGTCCAGCTTTCAGCAACCAAGTCCCGCATGCTGAGTGCAACTCTCTCCATAGTCGTCACTCCACCAAGCCATGCAAGCACTTCCTGCAAACACCATAAACTGTGACTCCACCACGCCATGCCAGCCCTTCTTGCAGACCACCTAGCTGCCACTCGTCCCCTCAGGCTGGGCTGCGCAGGACTCATGTTCAGCTCCTAGTTTCACTCAGGCTTCCTTGTGAATGACTAACACACAATATCACCAACAGTGATTGAACACACCTGGCTCCCTTTTATAGAGCCTAACACCTGATTTGTAATTAAGTGCACATTAAACCAAAGAAACTAAAGTGCACTACCGCTCACCACCACCGGGGCAACTTAGAATGCACAGCACCACGTGTAATAATTCTAATGGCCACCGGGGGGCAATCAACCCACCTTGGCACCTAGCCAAAGGAAAAAAAGTTCACTTTGTGCATTTAAACTGTCAGATCCACCTTGGATCATGACATCTGTACTCCTCGTCGTCCCCATCTTCCATCTCACTGCACTTGGCTGTTTAGGCAGAGGGCGTACAAACGTGATGTCATTGCGCTCACTGATCAGAATATCACTGTCAGGACACGCGGAAGACGTCATGGCGGTGGAGCAGGGAGAGGTAAGTATTTCAACTTTGCAATTGCTGTGATCCGTAGCAAGCAGGGGGCCCACTCTTTGGCGACTGCACTGGCACATGGCCCCTCATAGTACGGCGGTGTGTGGTGGTGTGTCTGATGGCAGGTGGGCCCTCCCTCTGGCAGAGACACTTTTGCGTACTATGAGGGGCCCTGTGCCAGTGCCGTCGCCCATGAGTATGCCCCCCCACCTGCTCAAGGAACCTGCACTTTCATCTGCACCTTCCTCTTTGTCACTGTGTAAGGTGGTATAGTATAGGGAAGGGGAACCTGAGTTTCCTCAGGGTCAGATTCTGGCTGTGTAGAGTGTGAGGGGAATGTAGTGGTCTGGGTCAATGTACCAGCAGAATCATCTAGCAGTGGCTAGGCATCAGTGCACTTGTGGCGTCCCCAGGAGTACGGTCGGCACAGTGGCATTACCTTCCTCCTAGGGAGTGTGATGTCATGCTTGGGAGCACTGAAGGATCTCTCTAGCAGTTCAACCAACACACAACACATTTCCCACTCCAGGCCAGCAGGGAGACTTCTGAACCAGACTGCTGAGGAGCTGCTCTCTGTTGTCGGGAGGAGGTAAGTTAGGGCACTCTGCAGGGAAGGGGAAGTGTGTGTAAGTGAAAAGGGGAGCTGGAAGATGAGCAGAGTTAAGGCTCACTCCTAGCTGGAGCGCATGGTCCAGATTCCGGTCTCCGAGTTTGTAGGGATACTGACGTTCCTGCAGCAGAAACCGGAGGAAGTAGCAGCTGTAAATCCTCTGTACCCAACTAAGGCTCGGAGGCCCCAGCTTCGACGTGTGGGAGCCAGAAGGAAAAGGCTACTGCTGCCTGCCATACGAGAAAGTTCTAAAAGAGAGTCAACAGGGGGAACTTCATTGAACTCAGCACTGCGAGTACCTCAGATAAGCGCTAGAACGGAGGCCACACTACCTATCTGCAGAGAGAGAATTCGAAATTGGCTTCCAGGCTGACGAACCCCTTCTCCATCTGTACTCTGGGTCCTGGATGGCACTTACCAAGTACAGGTTAAGGAACTGCACGACTGTGTCTGTCATCTTTCTCCAGTGCCTGGCACATGGCTCTGCTACATCCTGCACTGCACACCATCTACCAACTCTTTCATCTGCCCTGTGACTACGGCCCTACCTGGGCAGGGCTTCTACATCTTAACTGCACCACAACATTTGTCCCAGAGAAGCGACACTGCAGCGCTGGTCAATCTAATCAGAAACCACAGGTGGCATCACGTATCATTCACCTATAAACATTATTCACCCCTTTGCATTGACGCCCAGGGCCATGGAACGGGTCACCACCACCGTGACACATCCCTGTGAGACACCGGCCCGGTACCGATTAACCCCACTGCCCTGGCTGGCCACCCACACTCCATGTCAGATTCATCTTGGACTTGGGAATTCACAATTTGACTTGATAACCCAGGCATGGTATGATAGAAAGAGCTACATGGACTAATGTGAAGTGTGGCCTGCTGCATCATTCTCTTTTGGTGGGGGTGAAGGACACAAGGAAAGGGGTTCTTCCTTACCAGGAGCTAGCACTCGATGACTCAGTGCTTGCATTTTTTGAAACTTCAGAAGAGGAGGGCATATTTGCTGGAGTCTGTTTCGGCAATGTAAGCCAAAACCAGTTCCTCATGCTCCGGCTTTAAAAGCGGTTAACCTACTCCCAGAAAAGGTAGCCTTCCAGGCGTTCCAGAGCCAGACCATGACGCAGGCTCAACACCTCCTGCCTTAGCTGCTATTGTGCTTTTGCCACTACCAGCAGATGCACCACCACCTTCAGCACCAGCTGGCCCCCCTACACCCACGTCCGCGGCCTCTTACACCAAACTTCAAAATTTTGCAGAAAATAGACCCAAAATAACATCAGATATATGGCACTGTATCAGCAGCGTACAGCTCTATTCAGTCATAGGATAATTGTCAATCTCCCTATATATTCCATCAGTCACACAGAGACGCTCACAGGCTCAGTATGGATTAGACAAGAATATAAAAATTAGACAAAGTGTACAGTATTATCAGATAGACGGTATATATAGTATAGTTTAAACATTCTAAATCTCCATAGATATTTGAGGAGGCACACACAGACACTCTCAGGCTCAGTATTGGATTACAACACAATCTAAAAAGCTGTAAAACGGTAATGGATCTCAAGAGTACAGCTGTACACAGTGTAGGTATCATTGTTGTCAATCTCAGTATTTATTTCCATAGTCAGAAAATAACTCTAACTTGGTCAGTTTAGATTAGACCAGAATATAACAAGCAGTAAATGGGTAATTTATCACAAGGGTAGAGCTGTGTACAGTGTTGGGGTAATTTTTAAATGTACATCTAAATTGCAGGAGTAACCCATAGACACTCACACACTCAGGATGGATCACGCCACAATATAACAAGAAGATCCGCAAGAAATAATCACACATGTGGGACAATGTTACAGGTGTCAATGATACAATTAGAGTGTTGGTTGGAGGAGGACTTCCTGGCAGAAAGGGTAGAATATATAGCATACTTTAAACATTAACAATGTACGTCTATATATCAGGAGTAGTGTTGAGCCACCGCTAGTGTTTTGGGTCGTCGCACAGGAGGCAAGTTTGTCGAATGTTTGTCGAACGTTCCAAAAACACCGTTGAACCCCATTGAAAACAATGGCAGGCAAACACAAACACATACAAACACATAGAAAACAATTACAAAACACCTTTAAAGGTGTCCCAAAGCAGACAAAATGTTCAGAAGACAAAAATAACATATGGAAAAGGGCAACTACATTTAGAAAAGAGGTGGAGGAGTAAAAGGAGGAGGTGGAGGAGACACAGATATAGGCTTGTCATGCCCTTATGAAGTCAAGAAAGGCTGGAATAAAAATGTAAAATACAAACCAAAAAAAAAAAAAATTCTGAAATCGAACACGATCGTATACCGTCGGACTTCCCACCAATAAATTATGCCATCTGCCGATGGGGCGGCGTTATTCCCATGAACCTCCAAATAGCGTCCATGAAGGCAAAGTGTTTGGTTTCCGGGGGCTGTATGATTGCAAAGCTGAACCTTAAAGGAATGTCCAAAAGGGCACCACCAGGAGTGGCGCCTGTGGCTTAATTATTCCACCCGGGAAACCACAACCATACAAGCTACATAAAAGATGGACAGTGTTACGGGGTGTTATGGGTGGCAGAAAACAAGGAGAGCAACACGTAGTGGACCCTCTGGGTCACGGCCCCAGAGCCCCTGCGGGCGAGCTGGACCAGGTGGAGCCACCCCCTAT